>NC_090646.1:524811747-525522997 GCF_040937935.1 Hyperolius riggenbachi | reverse complement strand
GAGCTACGATGTGTAAATTTGCACTGGCGTAGTTTCTGCTCATCCCTGATTTCACCTCCTTTTCTTCTCACAAATAGAGCTTTCTTTTGGTTGTCTCTGATTGCTGCTGCGTTTTGTAGTTTTTTTTTTTGTTATTAAAAAAAAAGAGAGAAATGTTTTCATTTTTTAACCCCCCCTCCCCCTTTACACCCCTAAATTGGCCCTACACTGACTAACTTGATCAGATGGATGGAAGTTCTCACTTACCAGGAAACGTCTGGAGGCAAAATGCCTTATGCTGGGTACAGATGTTACGTTTTTCCGTATGATAGATGCATACGATTGATAAATTCTGTCTTGTCCAATATTACTCCTGATCATTTTACCGCTCGATTTATCATAGAAGTGAATGGAAAAAGATAGGAAAAACGAGCGGACGATAAGAAAATCGAGCGCATAATCAAGTGCAGAATTGAGCGGAAAAAACGATCAGGTGGAAAATCGAGCAGAAAAAAATATTGTGTGTATTAAGCATTAGATCTAATTAACATGTATAAATCTATCACAGGGCAATATAAAATCTTGCCAGATGAGCTTTTTGCCCCTAGACTTTGCTTAATATTATCGATTAAAACAAGTTTTTTTAATACTCTATATTAGGGTACACACTACCACTAGTGCTAGGGGCACTTTATTTATTCACCCAGTTCTCTCTCCCTGCTTAAAAATCATCCTTCATTCCTCACACAGCCCACAAATATACTTCACTGTGTCACTCACAGCATGCAGGAGATATGAGGAGGAGGAGGCTGATCTAAGGTGGTAACAGGTAACTAGGGCCTCGATTCATCATTGTCTTTGAGATAACTTTTTCCAGTTTGTTAAATTACCGAATTCGAAGTTTATCGATTTCTAGTTATATTCATCAAGGTTTTTCCGCATTCGGTGTGAATTCGATAACAATTCGGTAACCATTTGGTAACGTGTTGATATTTCCATTTTACAGCGGTAATTTAACACAAGGCCATAAGATTCCCATGGAATTGTGGGTAAAAGGCAGTCCTTTGAACACTACGTAGCAACATTCTGAATAGGGCTTAACACCTGGACCAGGATTCTGGAAGTGGCTTGGGACAATCCCACAATTTTGCCAGCTACGGCTTGATACGAGCCTTTTCTAAAAAAATATAGTGCAGCTAGCAAATTAGTTAACCCTGGCACTGCCTGTGTTCTCTTACAAGATGATTCAAGAGAAATGCATATGTCCTGTTATAGCAAATAAATCTATTCTCTTGCAAATTGATATGGTTCTAGACCTTATTCTTGCCCTTCTGCCCCTTTGAATCACTCTCAGCTGATACCTAACCACTTCAAATGGCTCCATCTTCTCTGACAGTAATAACGACAGAGCAGTGAAGGAGGTAACTAATCCTAAATGTAACGCTAAACCACGCCCACGTTCATATTCATGAATTGCACTTTCTTCCGTTTTAACGCATCACTAACGAATGATTACCAAATTATTACCGAATGCTCGCTAACAGCTGTAGATAAATTTGATGAATCCTGAAATCAACTTAACGAATTTGGTATTTTACCAAACTGTCGTTAACCAATTCGATAAGTCTTGATGAATCGAGGCCTAGATGTGCTGTAATATTGCTGAAAGAGGGAGATGTGTATTATGTACTGTACACTATTTCTGACTGGCTTGTGAGGATGATACATTCCAGGCTGCATCTACTTCCTAGGCTGCTTAGAGGGAAATACCCTGTTCACAAAGGCATTATCAGGATCTTTATCAGTCAGAGAACAGAAGAGAAGGAACACATATTGCTGGAATCTTTAACCCCTTACCACCATCTGAATAATACTCTTTCAGCAAGGTGATTATTAATCTATATACTGAGGAGTTGATAGCTACCGCCCTCTGTAGGGACATGAACTAGCCCTTTAGGAGCCCAACACTTTTGTATCTAAAACTGATGGAGGATTTTACAGCAGAGAGGCAGAGCTGTGTGAGGAAGGAAACTGCTCCTAGTACTTGTGGTGATGTGTGCCCTAAAATACAGCATTTAAAAAAATGCTTTAATTGATAGTATTCCTTTAAGCAAAGACTAGGGGACATGATCTGCACATGAAGGAAAAGAAAGTTTTTATTATCTATTTTGGAAAGGGTTATTTGCAGAGTGATTAAAATGTGGAATATTCTACCACAGAAAGTAGTTATGGCAAACTCTATGGGCTCGATTCACAAAGCGGTGCTAACCCAGTTAGAGACTTTAGGCGTGATAACCATTGCACCACGCTGGTGAAAAGCCAGTTTAGGCGTGATAAGTTTAGGTGTGATAAGTTTAGGTGTGATAAGTTTAGGCATGCTAAGTTTAGATAAGTGTAGATAGCGTGCAAATTCCTGCACGCAAAGCAGCACCAATAAACTCTATGCGAAGTGCACCAGACTTTGCTAGCGCAAAACTTTTGATCAGCTGTGCATTGCGGTGCTAACGCAGTTGGTGCTTAAACTTATAATGCCTAAACTTATCACACCTAAACTTATCATGCCTAAACTTATCACACCTAAACTTATCACACCTAAACTTATCATGCCTAAACTGAGTTTAGGCATGATAAAGGGCTTTTCACCAGGGTGCTAACTGTTATCACCGCTTTGTGAATCAGGCCCTATATCTTCATTTACATGGGGCTTGGATGCTTTTCTTGCATCAAAGGACATCCATGGCTATAATTTACAAGATCATTCCCGGCAGTGTTGATCCAGGGATTTTATTTGATTGCCATCTGGAATCGGGAAGGAATTGTTACTCTGTTAGGGCTAGTTGGTCCAAGCCTTGTAAAGGATTTTTCTCCTTCCTCTGGATCAACAGGGATTTGTGAGGGTGCAGGCTAGTGTTGTACCATATTTTCTGTTTGAGCTTGCTGGACATATGTCTTTTTTCACCCTAATTAACTATGTAACTATTGATCATAAGCATTAGTAATCCCAACAATGTTGGTAATTAAGATTCTAGTTAGGTGTTAACACACAGCGGCTTCAATTCATCAAGCATTACCACATTCGGTAATGCTGAAAACAGCTGACTTTACGGAGCACTTAAGAAAATGTTAATTCATCAAAGCTGTTACCACAGGAAAAGCTGAAATTACAGAGCAATGAGATAAATTACCAACTTGTGCTCAACATGTCAGCAAATGTCAGTAAATGCCAATTCATCAAGGTTACAGCATTCACTAACACATTCTGTGATTATCTCCAGCCCTCCTCTGTAGATAACTAGCTTCAAATTCCTTCCTGTGTATGTCCTCATGATTGACAGGAGCAGGCAGCCAATAGAAACAGCCCTGTTCTCCTGCCAGTGCTGCTGATAGGTAGCACAGGCTTCTCCAGTGGAACAAGCTTTCAGACCCCCCCAGGCAGTGAGCAGAGAGAATGGGACAAAATATATTTTCCAGATACCCTTCGGTGGTGTAACCCTTTGAGTCCCTGTTTGAAACTGCAAAGATGCTAGTGGTGAAATCAACAAGCATGGCATTTGTAATGTCTCCAGGAAGTTCATCTAAGTTGTGGCAATTAAGTAAAATGTTAAGAAAGACTGATGGACAGATTCAGAGCAGCAGAGACAGTATAAAAACAGTAAATATAACAAATGTTGACATCTAAAGGGATTTAGAGATGCTTTCTATTGTAAATGTCTCAGGCAACTTGTAACAACACAGAGACACTCCAAGCTGCTCTGCACTGCTCTGCTGTTATCAAACAGCCTTTGATGAATTGAAGCCGTGGTAGTTCGGTAAATTACTGAACATCTACCACATGTGTGAAAATATTGATGAATTAGCACACACAAGTGTAAAATACCGAATGCGGGAGTGGGATTTTGTTATCAAACAGTCTTTGATGAATTGAAGCCAGAGTCCGATTAGGCCCTGTCAGGAGAGAGAGAGAGGAGAGAGAGAGGGGGAGAAAGAGAGAGAGGAGAGAGAGAGAGGAGAGAGAGAGGAGAAAGAGGGAGGAGAGAGAGAGAGAGAGAGAGAGAGAGAGAGAGAGAGAGAGAGAGAGAAATGACATTAGAGGGGGTAGGAAAAGGGAATATTAATAAAGAGGAGAAGGTATGAGGGTGAAGAATCTACCACAGACTGAAGTAAATCAGAGGTGGCCAAGCACCCTGGCACGAGAGAGGCTTTATATTGTATTTTTGGAATAGAATAAGTATGGTATCCAGCGTATCAAAGCAGTATGTGAAGAGAATTAACCTTTCTACTCTGTATCAGCAGCAGTAAATGGAAATGGTCATTGTTAATATGAGAGGAAATTGCTAGAATGCATGGAAAATCACTATTTAAATTGACTTTGTCAGGCATTTTTCATATTATTCTTAGTTCAGTGAGCTATTTTTTCAGGCCTTAAATGATTGTCGATTGAGTTTTCACACATCATGCCTCATGTTCTCAGAACTGCTAGATCTGCCTGGGCTCCCTTCTTGATTTCCTCAGCAATTCTACTGCCTCCGGATCATGCATTGCTGTCTTTAGAAACAAATGAGAGCATTTGCTATGGAAGAATTCTGTCTATTAACAGGAGTCTTATTGACAGCAAGAGTGCTTACCGTAAATGAAAACTCATGAGTGTAAAGTTAATCTTTCCTTGAAAGCAGTACTACATTCTGGCCTCAAATATACAAGTAAAAACCTGTCTGCCAACTGCTCATTGCCTATGTAGTTATCCTACATGCCTTTGACCTAAACATTTTTGCCAACTTGGTGAAAATTACAACCCTAATTCCTTTCCCCAGGCACAACAGCTAGTGTGGAAGCAGACATCATGTTATATCTAATTGAGGGTCCTTTTGCAATTGGTGCAATGTGTTTTGGAACAATCGCACAGAAGCCAAAAAGTCGCGTGTGTCATAGCGACCCAAGAAAACAAAAATATCATGCCACTTCAGGTGTGCTTACAGGATTACCGTGGAAGTTGCCAATAACACACTTCAGCTTCTGCATTACTGGAAGCACTTCCGTTGCATCACATCATATCACAGGAAGTGTGTCATTTTTCCATTGACTGTAATGGCCATTGCCATAAGCTGCAGAAGAAATTGGTAATGGGATGCAACACAGTAAGTGTAAAAGGGCCCTCAGTCAAAAAATGTTGCAGTCAGTCAGGTGACTGGACTGCATTTCCCACTATCATAGCAGAAAACATGTGGCTGACTGTAGATTGTGACAAAGAGCGGTGACAGAGGTGACAGGTGCCTATAGGTGACAGGTGCCTACAGCGCCCTCTGCCGAACCCGAGAACCATTTCTGAGTGGTGACTAGCCAGACTCCTTTCATATAGCATAGAGAGCTGTATGGGTCTGCCTGCCCATCCAGCTCCCTATGTTTTGGAGATGGTGTTAGTGTGGCACCAGGATGGTGAGCGTAGGTTTGCAAACCCATGGCAGCCGCCTCTCAGGACACTAGTGCCCCTAGGCTTGTGCCTAGTGTGCCCAGTGCTTAATCCGGCCCTGGTGGCAGAGGTGGAGAATGGAAGTTTTGTTTCTTTATTCACACAGTTTACAGTTCTCTGCATCCATGCTAAGTTTTATGCACAAGGGTTGAGTGGGAGCTTTGTGGCAAATACTATGCTGGCCCAGCTTGCTGTAAACTTACAGTTTGCAGGGTAAGGGATTAAAGAACCCACTTTCTGAACAAGAAGACAACTAGCGCAGTGGTCTGACATGTTTAGGGAGAGGTGTAAAGCTGCAGACAACCACAAATAGAAAATAGGCTTACTTTAAATAAGATGCAGGCACAGTAAGGACGACCTCAAGATTGTCCTCTGCACCGTGCGAAGACCCTGGGCCGGCGCCTGCGAACCGAGCTGTCTGCATGGGACAGACAGCTGCGAGGGGCTGGAGAAAGCCTCAGGTAAGTAAATCACATTTAGTATATTAATGATGATGATTGATGATTCCTTTAAAGACTACCCAATAAGCTCATGGTGAACCAGAACTCATTGGAGTGCGTAAGGGGCTACAAAGGACCAGAAAGCCCTGTTACTTAAATGTTACGAAAAAACAAAAGTTTGCCTTCTTAAAACAAAAGGTATTTGTAATAATTTAGGTTGGAGTGAGCATATGATGTCTCCCATGACGCATCACTGCTGAATATGCAAATTATCCTTTGTTGTCCCTGTAAGCTAACCACACCTCCAGAACCGCTGGAATGCAATGATGTGTCAGCTTGCTAGTTGTACAGAGCCACAATAACCCAACATGCATACAGACTGTTTCGGATTGGTTAGATTGGATTGATTTACATTTTGAAATGTATCACTGGTGGTGACATCTTTAGTTCTGCCAGGTGATCTGTACAGAATGTTTGGTTACTGAAAGTTCTATGCACAGAGAGATGTATTGCTTGTGTTGGCAGTTGGAAAAAGTTATTTCCCACAATGCAATGAGGTTCACAGACAGCAAACTATCAGGACCATGGTCATGACATCACACTGTGGGAGGGGTTTCACCACAATATCAGCCACAAATTACCCAGCCTAGATTACATCGCATGTAATAAATCATCATTATCAAAAGGAGCAGCAGTCTTGCTATTTCAATATTAAAAGGTCTTTTGGGAGCATTACAAAAATGATTCCAGCAGTTTTCTTTTGAATCCTAGACTGGCAATGCAGCAAGCTGTGTTTCTTTATCAATGTAGTCAAAACTATACATTACTGGTGCAAACTGGGTAGTAAGATTTTGTACCTATACACAAGACCTGATCATTGCACCAGGAAGTAAATGCTTATTGGCGTTACAGTTGTAATTTTGCATCCAAGGGACAGCTCTACTGCACCAGGCCACACAGCTCATCAAAACTCACACAGGAGAGCAGCTGGAGCTTAGTGGACACCAACCATAGGATAGTCATTAATAAAAATATATCTATGTACAAAAACAGTAACACACTGATGAGGAACAAGTGTTACAAGGCAGAACAAGGAGGCTTTCAGGGACTGAAGAAGAGAGGTATGCCCACAGTTACACACCTTCTGTTATGGACAGGCGAGCTGTTAACCCTGACTACTTTTCTCCAAGAGCAAAAAAGACCAGGTCTCTCCCAGGATTTTCGGCCAACAGGTAACAGTGCAAAGCACAACGTTTCGACTGGTGCGGTCTTTTTCAAGTGCTTACAGAATCATTGTGACTCCCTGGTGTGGTTGAAGATTGGCTTGCAGCATTGAGTTCTTTATTTATTACGCCTGACTACTTGTCTGCCTGATATATGCACGCCCCCATCATCCCACGAATGCACGCACGTTCACCAGTGCAAAAGTGAATGATTGCTTTATAGCAGCAATCATTCATTGAAGGTTTTTTCAACAACAAAAAAAAAAGGAAAAAAATAAAGTTTAAAGGGACAGTGTCCGATTAAATAATAGAGTATTTTTTCCCCCTGAGGCTAACTCCTAACCCCTACCTAACTAATTAATCCCTTGTGTCGCCGCGTACGTTAAAAAAGGGCGCCGGGAAAAAAGGGCGCACGGTTTTAAACGATAAGCATGAATAACGTTTAAAAAAAATTGTGCTATATTTCATTTAAAAATAGTGTTTTATAAAGTTGTAAATCATTAAATAATGTGTATGAAATTGGCAATTGTAAAAACGTTAATCTTCCCTGTTTAAAAAGTGAAATTTATAATAACGTTTTATAAAACATTAATAAGAATGTTACTAAAGCTATACCTAACCCTACTCTCACACAGAACCCTCCCTGTACCTATCTCTAACCCCTAGACCCCCTGGTGGTGCCTAAACCTAAGACCCCCCTGGTGGTGCCTAAACCTAAGACCCCCCTGGTGGTGCCTAAACCTAAGACCCCCCTGGTGGTGCCTAAACCTAAGACCCCCCTGGTGGTGCCTAATCCTAAGACCCCCCTGGTGGGGCCTAAACCTAAGACCCTCCTGGTGGTGCCTAAACCTAAGACCCCCTGTGATAAGCATTAATAACGTTTTAAAAAATATTGTGCGGTTTTTCGTTTAAAAATAATGTTTTAAAAAATAAAAATTTTACAATTTTTCGTTTAAAAATAATGTTTTAAAAAATATTGTACTGTTTTTCGTTTAAAAATAATGTGTAAAAAATTATAAATCATTAAATAATGTGTAATCATGAGAAGCAGTTATAAAACATTAAAAGTCTCCGGGCGCCGCTTTTAAAACGTTATTTTTCTCCGGCGCCCTTTTTTCCTGTTGGGCGCCCATTAAACGATATTTATTATGGGAGGGAATGGCGGCGCCCTTTTTGTCCACCTGCCTCATGCGCCCAAATTTCCTGCTTCCCCTTGTGTCACCTATAGTTGGCCTTAAAGGAGTTATCAGGCAAAACAAAATGGGTTTCACTTACCTGGGGCTTCTACCAGCCATCCTGTGCCCTCGTAGTCACTCACTGCTGCTCCAGTCCCCCATCGCCAGCTAGTTTCGTTTTTGCCGACCTAGGGGTCGGCGGACAGCATTGCATACATATTTACGAATTCCCGCTGATGCAGGAACATCAACAGATAAATTTTTACGTGCTAGTGGTTCAATGCGTACATTGTTTAAGCATTGAACCACCAACGCGTAAAAATGTACTGTATGTGTTGCTGTTCCTGCATCAGTGGGAATGTGTAAAAATGTACGCAATGCGGCCCACCGACCCCGAGGTTAGCAAAAACGAAACTAGCTGGTGTCGGGGGACTGGAGCAGCAGTGAGGGACTACGAGGGCACAGGATGGCTGCATGGTGCTGGTAGAAGCCCCAGGTACACCTGTAATGGCTGCCACATGATTCAGTTCCACCGATCTCATTAGAGGGAGAAAGAAATATGAAATAACTGAAACGATCATATCTCTTCGTCAGTTCATCAAATCACACAGAGGGTGATACCTGTGGTTTCCTCGTGTTCTCTGCTGTTGCTTTTTAGAGAAAACCATATGTTTGTGACAGAAGATGGTAGATAGATTGTGACAGAAGATGGTGTCCTGCTTGGACACATTCAGGTTGTGTCCAGCAAACATCTAGATAATTTTGATATGACTGATATTTATAGAAAGGATGGAAATAAAGTAAAAAATATTATCTATTTCTAGGTTAATCAGAGGACCTTTGATTCCGGATAGGACATGGGGAATGTCTGTTTGACAGTTATTGGTTTAAGGCAGTCCTTGTTTTCATGGCCGGATTTGTACCTTTTACCGCCCAAGGCCTACTGTCACCAGCCACCCCCCCCCCCCCCCACACACACCCTCACACACACACACTTTACAACATCTCCACAGCCCCAAACTTACACTTTCCGCCAAGCAAAAAGTCTTAACCTGGCACGCAATACAAAAAATACTTAACAAATCCTCTCGGTGCCCATTGTTCCTGCCCTGGGACCCTCTGTACATTTTCAAACCCCTCACTGCTGCCTGGGACCCTCATCTACACTGTGGCTGCAACACTCCCATCTGTGTGCAATCATACTGGATCTGCACAATAATGGTCCGCACATGCCCAGTAGCTCAAAGCCTTTAGTGCATGTCTGTTTCCTCTGTGCACAAGTGACTTTGTGCTAATTAGAATGTGAGTGCCATACTCATGCATGCCCAGTACAGTTGCACTTGTACATGGGAGTGCAGCCAGGAAAAAAATAGGGTCCTGTGCAGCAAATTGGGGCTGAATATGTTCATGACCCACAGTATAGGTAGCCAGATTCTGTCCACCCCCTTAGTATAGGTAAACAGATGTCCCCACCCCTTTTTTAGTATAGGTGGTCACATGCTGAACCCCCCCCCCCTCGCCCTCCATTACTATAGGCAGACAGATGCTGTGTTCCCCCCCCCCCCCTGCACTTTAGTAAAGGTAGTCTGATGCTGTCCCCCTTTGCCCCCTCACCGTAGGTATCCAGATGTGGTCCCCCCTTTTGTATAGGTAGTCAGAACCTGCCCCCCCCCCTTACAGTAATATAGGTAGTCAGAGGCTTCCCCCCCTCAGAATAAGTAGCTAGCCCGCTGCCATGCCCCCCCAACCCCCCCCCCCCGCTAGTATAGGTAGTCAGATTCTGTCCCTCCTTGCCCCCCAGTATAGGTAGCCAGTAGCCATGTCCTCCTCTTTAGCATATGTAGTCCAGCTCTATCCCCCTTGCCTCCCCCAGTATAGTTAGTCAGATGCTGCAACTCCCCCCCCTCCCCCCCAAGATTGGCCGCCAGATGCTATCCCCTGCCAACTCTCCCCCCCGCCCCAGCAGGAGCCTGTGCGGATGTCTTCCCCCCCCCCCCCCCCCAAACCCCGAGAGAGAGTGGGAGCAGCAGAGTAACGTACCTCTCCAGACTTCCAGCTCTGCCACTGAAGTTTCCTCTGTCAGCCGCTGCTGTGCATCTCTCCCTCTCCTGCTGGCATCTCTCACATGTGACTCGCTTGCAAGTTACCGGTGAGACACACGACAGGAATCGCCAG
Source organism: Hyperolius riggenbachi (assembly GCF_040937935.1). NCBI lineage: Eukaryota > Metazoa > Chordata > Amphibia > Anura > Hyperoliidae > Hyperolius > Hyperolius riggenbachi. The sequence continues at coordinate 525,512,538 of NC_090646.1, read as the reverse complement.
CAGGAGAGGGGGAGATGCACAGCGGCGGCTGACAGAGGAAACTTCGGTGGCAGCGCTGGAAGTCTGGAGAGGTACGTTACTCTGCTGCTCCCGCTCTCTCTCGGGGTTTGGGGGGGGGGGAGAAGACATCCGCATAAGCTCCTGCTGGGGCCAGGGGGAGAGTTGGCAGGGGATAGCATCTGGTGGCCAATCTCGCAGGGGGCGGGGGGAGGTGCGGGCTGCGGCTGAGCTGAGTGACCCTGCTGCCCAAGCCTTAGGAAGCCGCTCCACGCTGCCTGGAAGAGAGGCTCACTCCAAGCCGCCGATTGTAAAGGGGTGGGTGGCTGCTGACTTGCGGAGCGGTTCTTCTTACCGCTGATGACAAGTGCAGTCAGCCTGTCACCACCTACCTGGAAGAATAAACACATCTTGTTGATTGGAGCTGACTCCCCTTATAAACAGTCACTTCCTATGGAAAGGGTCTGGACTGTCAAAAACACTTCTTTTTAAGTAAAGCTAAAAACGTAAAGGTGTATTCCTGGCTACCTATACTGGGGACACTTATACCTGGCTAGCTATATTGGGTGTAGCTATACCTGGCTACCCTATACTGGGGGCGCTTATACCTGGCTAACCTATACTTGGGCACCTATACCTGGCTACCTATACTTGGAACACTTATTCCTGGCTAACCTATACTGGTTTGCCTATACCTGTTTACCTATACTGGAGACACTTTATACCTGGCTAACCTATACTTGGGCACCTATACCTGGCTACCTATACTGGGAACACTTATTCCTGGCTTACCTATACTGGTTTGCCTATACCTGTTTACCTATACTGGAGACACTTTATACCTGGCTAACCTATACTGGGGCACCTATACCTGGCTACCTATACCGGGGGCTAAATACTGCATCTGAATATCATTGTCGAGCCCACTGGGTGAAGGTGAGGGGCACAGTTTTTACATCATCATCCGCATCTGCAGTTTTTAGACCAGAAACTGTCCTTATCTCCTTACATCTGGACTCACAATGTGCACAATGCATAACACACGTTGTAATGTAACCCAAGGAGAGAGGAGAGATAGAGCTGGCACTTAATATTGGCTATGTGCAGTGTGTCCTGGATAGCTCAGCCGCAGTGTGCTCCAAGCTTGCAGATTTCCAGTATAGAAGTAGAGAAGAAAGCGCTGTGCACCAAAGCGTTTTCTTTCAAATTTTTTCCAACAGGGTCACATACAGACAGCAATAGCAGAGGGGATAACTAATGTCCTAACACCGTTTCATGGGATAAGCAGCCCGCTTCCTCAGAGACTCAATGGAAACTGGACATAGACATTAATTCAAAGCCTGCATGCAGCAAGCAAGAATAATGTGAAGCATTACAACACAGAGATGTGAACAGCCCCATAAAATTGTATGGACTTTGAGTTGACATGTAGAATTATTCTGCAGAACAACTGATGTAGTGTGAAAGGACCACTATCATGAATTTAATGACATATTAGTAAAGTCATAATTAACATTGCCAGTGTGTCAGTATATTTGTCTCTATTTAGGAAAGCTGATTTATTTGAATTTCAGGAACTTCTGATGTACATATCACTACAGTGAATTTGCACACAGGCATCCAAGAGGAGTTCTAAATAAAAAAAAAATATTAGTTGCCGGAAGCCAATCCGGCATTTCACACTTTGCAATTCGGAGTTTTTTTTTTTTTTTTTTTTTAAATAAATTTGACTATTAAAAGCTTTTACTAAATTGACTAGTTGGGTCATCATTGTTAGGTAGGTCTACAACTACCTCTTTTTTTAACAAGCAGTTTTATGTATATTTTATATATTTTACACTTGTTGACGCCTCTGTTATATCAGCTTTGATGTAGTGTTGGGCGAACAGTGTTCGCCACTGTTCGGGTTCTGCAGAACATCACCCTGTTCGGGTGATGTTCGAGTTCGGCCGAACATCTGATGGTGTTCGGCCAAACTGTTCGGCCATATGGCCGAACTAAGAGCGCATGGCCGAACGTTCCCCGAACGTTCGGCTAGCGCTGTGATTGGCCGAACGGGTCACGTGTAGTGTTGGGCGAACATCTAGATGTTCGGGTTCGGGCCGAACATGGTCGCGATGTTCGGGTGTTCGAGCCGAACTCCGAACATAATGGAAGTCAATGGGGACCCGAACTTTCGTGCTTTGTAAAGCCTCCTTACATGCTACATACCCCAAATTTACTGGGCATGTGCACCTTGGGAGTGGGTACAAGAGGAAAAAATTTTTTAGCAAAAAAAGAGCTTATAGTTTTTGAGAAAATCGATTTTAAAGTTTCAAAGGGAAAACTGTCTTTTAAATGCGGGAAATGTCTGTTTTCTTTGCACAGGTAACATGCTTTTTGTCGGCATGCAGTCATAAATGTAATACAGATAAGAGGTTCCAGGAAAAGAGATCGGTAACGCTAACGCAGCAACAGCACACGTGATGGAACAGAAGGAGGGCGGCGCAGGAGGAGAAGGCCACGCTTTGAGACACAACAACCCAGGCCTTGCATGAGGACAAGAAGCGTGCGGATAGCAATTTGCATTTTGTCGCCATGCAGTCATAAATGTAATACAGATGAGAGGTTAAATAAACAATAAACAGTAATTGGTGTTGTCCAGAATGCGCACAATGCGTGGGTCGCGTTCAATGCAGTCCTAGGCCGAAGAGGTCATAGCCTAGGGTCACAAAAACCTGTTTATTTGGGCAATTTCAATGGTGGCGAGTCTGACGTACATAAATCGCAGCAATGGCCGTTAGCAACGTCTGAATCTCACGAAATGTCTCATGCAGGTAGAAGACATATTGTTAGACTTGGGCTCCAAAGATGGGTTCCCTACATCTCTGCAAACCAGAGTTACAGGACTCCAAATTTGGTAAAATCCCCCATAGGCTTTCATTGGGCCTCCTATTTACAGTTCCAAAATCTCACATCTTTTCAAAGGGCAATTGCTCAGCAGTGGCAAATTTTCTAGCATTGTAGGGACCCTTAGGGGGAACATGACTGGTGAGTTTCGGGCCCCTAGGCCAAAGAGGTCATAGCCTAGGGTCACAAAAACCTGTTTATTTGGGCAATTTCAATGGTAGTTATGCTGACGTACATAAATCTCAGCCATGGTCGTTAGCAACGTCTGAATTTCACGAAATGTCTCATGCAGGTAGAAGACATATTGTTAGACTTGGATTCCAAAGATGGGGTCCCTACATCTCTGCAAACCAGAGTTACAGGGGTGCAAAATTGGTAAAATCCCCCATAGGCTTGCATTGCCTCCCTATTTCACTTTCCAAAATCTCACATCTTTTCAAAGGGCAATTGCTCAGCAGTGGCAAATTTTCTAGCATTGTAGGGACCCTTAGGGGGAACATGACTGGTGAGTTTCGGGCCCCTAGGCCAAAGAGGTCATAGCCTAGGGTCACAAAAACCTGTTTATTTGGGCTATTTCAATGGTGGCGAGTCTAACGTACATAAATCGCAGCAATGGCCGTTAGCAACGTCTGAATCTCACGAAATGTCTCATGCAGGTAGACGACATATTGTTAGACTTGGATTCCAAAGATGGGGTCTCTACATCTCTGCAAACCAGAGTTACAGGGCTCCAAATTTGGTAAAATCCCCCATAGGCTTTCATTGGATCTACTATTTACCGTTCCAAAATCTCACACCATTTCAAAGGGCAATGGCTCAGCAGTGGCAAAACTCACCAGTCATGTTCCCCCTAAGGGTCCCTACAATGCTAGAAAATTTGGTACTGCTGAGCCATTGCCCTTTGAAAAGATGTGAGATTTTGGAAAGTGAAATAGGGAGGCAATGAAAGCCTATGGGGGATTTTACCAATTTTGCACCCCTGTAACTCTGGTTTGCAGAGATGTAGAGACCCCATCTTTGGAATCCAAGTCTAACAATATGTCTTCTACCTGAATGAGACATTTCGTGAGATTCAGACGTTGCTAACGGCCATTGCTGCGATTTATGTACGTCAGACTCGCCACCATTGAAATAGCCCAAATAAACAGGTTTTTGTGACCCTAGGCTATGACGTCTTTGGCCTAGGGGCCCGAAACTCACCAGTCATGTTCCCCCTAAGGGTCCCTACAATGCTAGAAAATTTGCCACTGCTGAGCAATTGCCCTTTGAAAAGATGTGAGATTTTGGAAAGTGAAATAGGGAGGCAATGCAAGCCTATGGGGGATTTTACCAATTTTGGACCCCTGTAACTCTGGTTTGCAGAGATGTAGGGACCCCATCTTTGGAATCCAAGTCTAACAATATGTCTTCTACCTGCATGAGACATTTCGTGAAATTCAGATGTTGCTAACGGCCATGGCTGAGATTTATGTACGTCAGCATAACTACCATTGAAATTGCCCAAATAAACAGGTTTTTGTGACCCTAGGCTATGACCTCTTTGGCCTAGGGGCCCGAAACTCACCAGTCATGTTCCCCCTAAGGGTCCCTACAATGCTAGAAAATTTGCCACTGCTGAGCAATTGCCCTTTGAAAAGATGTGAGATTTTGGAAAGTGAAATAGGGAGGCAATGCAAGCCTATAGGGGATTTTACCAATTTTGGACCCCTGTAACTCTGGTTTGCAGAGATGTAGGGACCCCATCTTTGGAATCCAAGTCTAACAATATGTCTTCTACCTGCATGAGACATTTCGTGAAATTCATACGTTGCTAACGGCCATGGCTGAGATTTATGTACGTCAGCATAACTACCATTGAAATTGCCCAAATAAACAGGTTTTTGTGACCCTAGGCTATGACCTCTTTGGCCTAGGGGCCCGACATTTACCAGTCATGTTCCCCCTAAGGGTCCCTACAATGCTAGAAAATTTGCCACTGCTGAGCAATTGCCCTTTGAAAAGATGTGAGATTTTGGAAAGTGAAATAGGGAGGCAATGCAAGCCTATGGGGGATTTTACCAATTTTGGACCCCTGTAACTCTGGTTTGCAGAGATGTAGGGACCCTATCTTTGGAATCCAAGTCTAACAATATGTCTTCTACCTGCATGAGACATTTCGTGAAATTCAGACGTTGCTAACGGCCATGGCTGAGATTTATGTACGTCAGCATAACTACCATTGAAATTGCCAAAATAAACAGGTTTTTGTGACCCTAGGCTATGACCTCTTTGGCCTAGGGGCCCGAAACTCACCAGTCATGTTCCCCCTAAGGGTCCCTACAATGCTAGAAAATTTGACACTGCTGAGCAATTGCCCTTTGAAAAGATGTGAGATTTTGGAAAGTGAAATAGGGAGGCAATGAAAGCCTATGGGGGATTTTACCAAATTTGGAGCCCTGTAACTCTGGTTTGCAGAGATGTAGGGACCCCATCTTTGGAATCCAAGTCTAACAATATGTCTTCTACCTGCATGAGACATTTCGTGAAATTCAGACGTTGCTAACGGCCATGGCTGAGATTTATGTACGTCAGCATAACTACCATTGAAATTGCCCAAATAAACAGGTTTTTGTGACCCTAGGCTATGACCTCTTTGGCCTAGGGGCCCGAAACTCACCAGTCATGTTCCCCCTAAGGGTCGCTACAATGCTAGAAAAATTTCCACTGCTGAGCAATTGCCCTTTAAAAAGATGTGAGATTTTGGAAAGTGAAATAGGGAGGCAATGAAAGCCTATGGGGGATTTTACCAAATTTGGAGTCCTGTAACTCTGGTTTGCAGAGATGTAGGGACCCCATCTTTGGAATCCAAGTCTAACAATATGTCTTCTACCTGCATGAGACATTTCGTGAAATTCAGACGTTGCTAACGGCCATGGCTGCGATTTATGTACGTCAGCATAACTACCATTGAAATTGCCCAAATAAACAGGTTTTTGTGACCCTAGGCTATGACCTCTTTGGCCTAGGGGCCCGAAACTCACCAGTCATGTTCCCCCTAAGGGTCCCTACAATGCTAGAAAATTTGCCACTGCTGAGCAATTGCCCTTTGAAAAGATGTGAGATTTTGGAACTGTGAATAGGAGGCCCAATGAAAGCCTATGGGGGATTTTACCAAATTTGGAGCCCTGTAACTCTGGTTTGCAGAGATGTAGGGATTAGGGAACCCATCTTTGGAGCCCAAGTCTAACAATATGTCTTCTACCTGCATGAGACATTTCGTGAGATTCAGACGTTGCTAACGGCCATTGCTGCGATTTATGTACGTCAGACTCGCCATCATTGAAATTGCCCAAATAAACAGGTTTTTGTGACCCTAGGCTATGACCTCTTCGGCCTAGGACTGCATTGAACGCGACCCACGCATTGTGCGCATTCTGGACAACACCAATTACTGTTTATTGTTTATTGAACCTCTCATCTGTATTACATTTATGACTGCATGGCGACAAAATGCAAATTGCTATCCGCACGCTTCTTGTCCTCATGCAAGGCCTGGGTTGTTGTGTCTCAAAGCGTGGCCTTCTCCTCCTGCGCCGCCCTCCTCCTGTTCCATCACGTGTGCTGCTGCTGGGTTAGCGTTACCGGTCCCTTTTTCTGGAGCCTCTTATCTGTATTACATTTATGACTGCATGCCGACAAAAAGCATGTTACCTGTGCAAAGAAAACAGACATTTCCCGCATTTAAAAGACAGTTTTCCCTTTGAAACTTTAAAGAGACACTGAAGCGGAAAAAAAAATATGATATAATGAATTGGTTGTGTACTATGAATAATTACTAGAAGTTTAGCAGCAAAGAAAATATTCTCATATTTTTATTTTCAGGTATATAGTGTTTTTTCTAACATTGCATCATTCTATAATATGTCCAGATTACACAACACTCAGCATTCAAAATGATTCTTTCAGAGCAGTCTGTGAACTAATGACCTCTACTCTAGCAGAAAAAAAGCAAATAGTTTAATAACAGTTGAGATAATAAAAGTCAGATAACAGCCCTCTCCACGACTTTGAAAGTCACAGAGCTTAATTGCTTTTTTGCATAGAGATAACAACTGGAGTTTCTTAACTCTTCCTGTACTGGAAACAATTAGACTGATGTATCTGATCTTAATGTTTTATTTCTTAACTGTACTACACATACAAATCATAATATCATAATTTTTTTTTCACTTCAGTGTCTCTTTAAAATCGATTTTCTCAAAAACTATAAGCTCTTTTTGCTAATTTTTTTTCCTCTTGTACCCACTCCCAAGGTGCACATGCCCTGTAAATTTGGGGTATGTAGCATGTAAGGAGGCTTTACAAAGCATGAAAGTTCGGGTCCCCATTGACTTCCATTATGTTCGGAGTTTAGCTCGAACACCCGAACATCGCGGCCATGTTCGGCCTGTTCGGCCCGAACCCGAACATCTAGATGTTCGCCCAACACTACTTTGATGTTATCAATGATAATTCCACATACTGAAGATATTCAATGAGAAGGACTCCTAATATTTTCAGGTCTTCCATAAGCGTGACATTTCTTTTTATTTTCTTTGATATATTGTATGGTCTTGTTATGTGGTTGGCTGTCACACAAAGACATTTTCATTCTGTCATGTCTACCAGGGGCTATAAATACCATAGTAAAGCTATGAAAATGTTATTTTTATTCTTCTTTCAGGAAACTTTCTGTCATTGGCCCTACAGATAAAGAGCTACTAACCACGCTTTGCAGTAGCAGTCAGAAGGCAAGATAACAAATTCTAATGAATAGCTTTCACTGAAAAACAAGTGCAATACATACAATGCATCCAAAATGTATTCATAGCGCATCACTTTTTCCACATTTTGTTACATTACAGCCTTATCCCAAAAATGTATTACATTTATTTTTTACCCTCAGTATTCTACACACAACAAAGCACAGGTACAATACATAAGTATTCACAGCCTTGGCCATGAAGCTCAAAATTGAGCTCAGGTGCATTCTGTTTCCTGTTATCATACTTGAGATGGTTCTTCAGCTTAATTGGAGTCTACCTGTGGTAAATTGAGCTGATTGGACATGATTTTTAAAGGCACATACCTATCTATAGAAGGTCTCACAGTAAACATACAGTGGCTTGCAAAAGTATTCGGCCCCCTTGAGGTTTTCCACATTTTGTCACATTACTGCCACAAACATGAATCAATTTTATTGGAATTTCACATGAAAAACAATTACAAAGTGGTGTACACGTGAGATGTGGAACGAAAATCATACATGATTCCAATCATTTTTTTTACAAATCAATAACTGCAAAGTGCTGTGTGTGTAATTATTTAGCCCCCTTTTGTCTGAGTGCAGTCAGTTGCCCATAGACATTGCCTGATCAGTGCTAATGACTAAATAGAGTGCACCTGTGTGTAATCTAATGTCAGTACAAATACAGCTGCTCTGTGATGGCCTCAGAGGTTTTCTAAGAGAATCTTGGGAGCAACAACACCATGAAGTCCAAAAAACATACCAGACAGGTCAGGGATAAAGTTATTGAGTCATTTAAAGCAGGCTTAGGCTACAAAAAAGATTTCCAAAGCCTTGAACATCCCACAGAGCACTGTTCAAGCAATCATTCAGAAATGGAAGGAGTATGGCACAACTGTAAACCTACTAAGACAAGGCCCTTCACCTGCCATCCACCTAAACTCACAGGCCAAACAAGGAGAGCGCTGATCAAAAATGCAGTCAAGAGGCCCATGGTGACTCTGGACGAGCTGCAGAGATCTACAGCTCAGGTGGGGGAATCTGTCCATAGGGCAACTATTAGTCGTGCACTGCACAAAGTTGGCTCTTATGGAAGAGTGACAAGAAGAAAGCCATTGTTAACAGAAAAGCATAAGAAGTCCCGTTTGCAGTTTGCCACAAGCCATGTGGGGAACACAGCAAATATGTGGAAGAATCATGCTCTGGGGTTGCTGCTCTTCAGCAGGGACAGTGAAGCTGGTCAAAGCTGATAGGAAGATGGATGGAGCCAAATACAGGGCAATCTTGGAAGAAATCCTCTTGGAGTCTGCAAAAGACTTGAGACGGGGGTGGAGGTTCACTTTCCAGCAGGACAACAACCCTAAACATAAAGCCAGGGCAACAGTGGAATGGTTTAAAACAAAACATATCCATGTGTTAGAATGGCCCAGTCAAAGTCCTGATCCAAATCCAATCGAGAATCTGTGGCAAGATCTGAAAACTTCTGTTCCCAAATGCTGTCCATCTAATCTGATTGAGCTGGAGCTGTTTTGCAAAGAAGAATGGGCAAGGATTTCAGTCTCTAGAAGTGCAAAGGTGGTAGAGACATACCCTAAAAGACTGGCAGCTGTAATTGCAGCAAAAGGTGGTTCTACAAAGTATTGACTCAGGGGGCTGAATAATTACGCTCACCCCACTTTGCAGTTATTCATTTGTAAAAAATGTTTGGAATAATGTATGATTTTTGTTCCACTTCTCACTTGTACACCACTTTGTATTGGTCTTTCACGTGGAATTCCAATAAAATTGATTCATGTTTGTGGCAGTAATGTGACAAAATTCAAGGGGGCCGAATACTTTTGCAAGCCACTGTATCATGTCAAAGCATAAACCAAGTACAAAGTCAAAGGAATTGTGTGTAGACCTCCGAGACAGGATTGTCTCGAGGCACAAATCTGGGGAAGGTTACAATAAAATTTCTGCGTTTATAGTGTGGCTTAGCCCTAATAGTTTTCCTTCATAGTAACATTTGAAAATTTGAAATATGAAATATAGCAAGTTAAAGGATGAGAAGTTTAGATGTCAATTAAACACATTTTTTTCCAGTAGAAAAATATGGTACATTATAACACTTATAATTGTCATAATGTCGGTTCCAATCTATACAAAGACTAGCTAGTAAATCGACTGTATTAGCTAAGAATGACTGTTTTCATGCTGTTTCTTTTTTCAGTCTTTCTTTAATCTATATTATTCTAAAAATGTGGATGGATAAAAGCTGTTAGTGTGATGTGTTGCTATGTCTGAATTTTTTCCACAATAAAAAGATTTTAAAAACATAAAAATACGGTGCATATATTTACATACATGCATCCCAACTGTCCCTCTTTTCGAGTATATTCGCTGCACCCCCTTTTTGCGGACCCTGTCTCTCTGTCCCTCTTTCTTCCCTATTTGTCCCTCTTTCAGGACTAATATACATATCTGTGTAAACATATTTATTTTTCTACTGAAAACTGTATTTCACTGACGCTAAACTTTATTCCAATCCATTAAATTGATATATTTCTTATTTTTAAATGTTAACATAAAGGAAAATGAACTAGGGTAGAAAGGACCAGTGTGGTTTTGAATTATAAAACAACATATTTTTCTTATGAAATCTTTATGGTGTGCGGGACTAGGGGTGTGCTGGGGGAGTGATTATGGGGTATTGCAGGGGGGTGTCTTAAGTGTCCCTCTTTCTCATCTCAAAAAGTTGGGAGGTATGTAAAATCTGTACATCAGTCCTAAACAAGGGATAAATAAAGAAACAAGCAATTTGATAGCCAAAGAGGGACCGTCCCTCCAAAAAGGGACAGTTGGGAGTTATGTAGTCAGGTTGCTGGCTGCTTCCTCTCTGTTGTGTTCCCAAAGCAGCAGTCTGCATTAGAAGCCTGTCTGAACAGAATTACACATCAGTGGATAGATGAGACATTTCATATACCCCTTTTTTTCATTTGTATGTTTATTTATTTATTTTTTGCCTGGAGCTCAGTTATAATTTAAAATATAGATAAAATAAAGCGCAGCATTTCCATTATTCCTTATGAGTCAAATGAATCTAACTTCTTTCAGTCTCTGCTGACAACTCAGAACTCTTCGCTCATAACCAGCAGTGAACAGAGCTATGACAAGGGAGAACAGAGAAAGATGCATTTGTGATTGATGACGTTTTAATAAACTGAATAGAAACATGCAGTGAACAGTAAAAGCAATTTAGAAGAATTATATCCATAGGCACAGCAGTTGTTGGGTGAAAAACGTGATTTTGCTGCACAATGAGAGCTGTATGCAACATGCAGAAAAGGAGATATGGTGCATCAGCATTTAAGAACAAACAGCAATGAATAAGGTTAATTCTTGTAATCAGTGCTGCATTCCTATTGCTTTTATTGCCGTTAATAATGGTAAAATGGCCTTAGAGGCAGTATGCATGAGCCATAACTTATGACGCTGGCTTGGAAAGGTATTTACAGGCCTTTTAAAGAAATTCTATTTAGTGTTGTACTTTCACAAAGTCGCCTCACAAAGTACAGTCTCTCAGTGATTTTCCACACATTCTATTCGAGCCACTCTGATGTGCTAATTGTGAACTAGGTCTGTGTGCCCTTTGTGCTATTGTAATTTCACAATCCCTCAATGAATCATCAATAGTGACAAATAAGCTGGGAGGAAGAGATAAAAGACATATAAGTATGTGGAGAAATTCTTCTTGAAATGACCTTTGCTTTAGGGGTTAGTGGGATCAAGTACAACAGCTCTTTCCATGTATTTGACAACTGTATATTTATATAATGTACACATTAATGTGGCATTTTCATTCCCTCATATCGTATTCTTTCCCTCATCTTTTCTTTCTCTCACATCTCTTCCCATTCTCTTGTATGATTTCAATGTTCTCTGCAAAGCTTTTAAGCTGCTTTTCAAATAACTTTATTAACAATATTGTCTATGTACTGGTTTGTAAACAAAATGCATATTTAAAACGGATACCTCTGACATTTGTGTGTGGTATTGCACAGCCGCCACCCATCTTATTGATAATTCCTCCCTGACTTTAACCCCCCCCCCCCCCCTTAGTGGTAACTTCATCCTCATGCCAACCTTAACCTCTCCTCTCCTTTTTAATTTGAACCACTTTCTGACACTTTAACTTCATAATCTTTTAACCTTAAAGTGGAATATAACCCTGCATTTCATCTTTGCTCTAAAACATTATTTACAGCATATTATATGCAACCAGCATTTTTTTTTTACTAGACCAGCATTTGAAGGGTTACACACAGAGCTTGAAAGTTGAGTGCAGTGAATTGCAGAGGCATCCGAACTTTAGATAATGTTATCTTGTGTTTACTTAAATGTATCAAGTGAGAAATGTGACACATTCTCTGACTGTGCAGGAGCTGCTGGAGACAGAGAGACACAGAAAGCATGTGTGCCTGCAAAACAGCAACAAATAAAACCAGTTATTAATAAAATGCAAAGTCAGCTCACAAAGCAAAAAACTGTACTTTTGGAAACCTATAACTTCTAAATGGATAATATTACTTATGCACAAATGCAAATATGATAACCGTATGGCATATAAAAAGTAGGTAAACATGTTTTTATTGAATATTTAGTCAGGGTTTTAAACCGCTTTAACAACTAAAGCTAACCTCTCCCTCCCATGATTCTGACTCTCCTAATCTACGCCTAATCCTAACCAAAAACACTAAAGATGAGTTTACATTTGTGCAATTCCTGACCATTTCCCCATATGCGGAGTAGAGTGTGAAATTACAGCCCACTAAAGTCAATACGGGGATTCCGAATTTGTGTGCAAGGAAAACATTGGAGTGCCTGCTGAATTTTTTTTGGACAGAGCAGACACGGCAATCAGATTTAAGTTATAGCGATAGCAAATTATAGGCTTGTTTGAACAGTTGTGTCTTGAGGGTATGTTTCAACATTTCCAAACTCTGAGCAAGACAGACTGTATGTGGGAGATAGTACCAAAGGAGAGGTGACACTAGTGAGAAGTCCTGGATGCGAGAGTGAGAGGAGCTGATCAATGGCGTAACTAGGAGCCACCGGGCCCCTCTGCAGAGATTCTGACAGCCCCCCCCTTGGGCCCGCTCAGGGCCATTTTGGGATGCTGGAGGGTTCGCAGCATGAGGGGATAGCCATGGCAGATATACATACCTTCCTTGCGTTCCACCGTGGATGCTCCTTGCTCTAGTGTCTGATGCTATAGCATCAGACACTAGAGCAAGGAGCATAATGTATGCTTCATTGAATGTCTTGCTATTTGCGCCAGACGCTAGAGCAGGGAGCATCCGTGGTGGAACGCAAGGAAGGTATGTATATTTGTTGCTGTCCGCCACCTGCACACACACTTATTGAAGCTGGAGGGGAGCGCAGAGAGGAGAGCCCGAAGGTGAGGGGGGGAGGGGTGGCCATCACTTTCCCCTCATGCTGTGACCCCTCCAGCCCCCTAAAACGGCCCTGAGCGGACCCCCCACGGGTGCAGGGGCTGCAGCCCCTATTGTTATGCCCCTGGAGGTGACCTAGCAAGGGTGTCTTGGGAGGCGGGAAGGTTCCAGGACAGATGATATCTGAACATTAATAAAGAAATGTATGGAGGGGATAGCCTATGAAGAGCTTTAACCACTTTACCCCCGCGCGTACGGATTTCTCCGCCCCTTTTTCCATCCTTTCACCCCCAGGGACGGAGAAATCCGTACTTTGCGCACTCCCGCCGCTGTCCGCGTTCCCGCTCGTAAACACGCCGCCCGCCGCTAGTAAACACGCCGCCGCCCGCTCGCCCAGAGATCAACGAACGGGAAAATCCATTCCCGTTCGTTGATCTAAGCCCCGCAATGACCTGCTGCCGCTCGGCTGAGCAGCGCGATCATTGTGAAAAAATAACAAAGTCCCAGCCTCTTTCTACTTCCTGCAAGAGTCCGGAAGGACGCTTGCAGGTAGCATGAAACAAATTGGTAATGTTGCCATCTTGTGGCCAAATAGTAAAACTACACCCTAACCATTTTCTACACACAAATAAACTTGTTTTACACAAAAAATTAACTCCTTACCTCCCACACTCCCCAATTTTTTTTTTTTTTTTGTAATTAAAAAAAAAATAAAAAATTTACAATTAAAAAAAAACATAAATAGTTACCTTAGGGACTGAACTTTTTAAATATTTATGTCAAGAGGGTATAACACTATTACTTTATAAACTATGGGCTTATAATTAGGGATGGACGCAAAACTGAAAAAAATGCACCTTTATTTCCAACTAAAATATTGGCGGCAAACATTGTGATAGGGACATAATTTAAACGGTTTTATAACCGGGATAAATAGGCATATACATTTAATGGGTTTTAATTACAGTAGCATGCATTATTTAAAAACTATAAAGGGCGAAAACTGAAAAATAATAAATTTTTTCCCACATTTTTTCCTATTTTCCCATTAAAACACATTTAGAATAAAATTATTCTTGGCATAATGTCCCACCTAAAGAAAGCCTAATTGGTGGCGAAAAAAACAAGATATAGTTCATTTCATTGCGATAAGTAATGATAAAATTATAGACGAATGAATGGAAGGAGCGCTGAAAGGTGAAAATTGCTCTGGTGGTCAAGGGGTAAAACCCCTCAGTTGGGAAGTGGTTAAATGATAGTGTTAGGAATTTGAACTGGATCTTTTGGGTGATTGGTAGTAGCCAATGGAGGGATTGGCAAAAAGGGGCGGCATCAAAAGAGCGATAGGAGAGGTAGGTGAGACAAGCAGCAGAGTTCAATAGAAACTGGAGAGAATATATTGCATGTGTTAGCAGTTGCAGTGAAGCAAACTTTGTGCATAATGTATGCTTCACTGAATGTGTTGCAATGCGACCTTTTCTCTCCATTGCCTTGCAAACCTGCTTTTACAGGCAGGGCTGGTTCTAGACTTTTTGCTGCCTGAGGCAAACCTGTGAGGATGTGCACCCCCCTCCCCATTTGGAATGATTGCACAGCTCCCCAACTATTTACTCTGCTTCATTAATGTTCTCACATTCTCTGCAGCTCAACACAATATCACACTGGCTGGCTGTGAGTCTGTGACAAACAAACTGCTCACCCTCAGCCAGTCGGCTGTCCTCCATCCTCCTAAGTCAGGACAGCAGTGCCACCTCCTTCCTTCTGCTGTGCAAGTCAAATGAAACACTGCTGCTCTCCTGCCTCCCCCTCCTCACTCACTGTCATACTCCTCACGTAGCACAACAAGCTGATTTTCCCCAATTATGACCTCTTCACTTCGCTCTCCTCTCGCTTCTCCTCTTACTCTGATTGCAAGTGTAAACATGAAGTACAAACATGCTGCTCCTGTAATCTCTGCACCTGATGCAAATGTTTCACCTTGCTTCATGAAAGAACCAACCCTGTTTACAGGATATGCAACATAACGCCCGACATTGAACATAGCCAAACTGATATTCAGGATACAGAGATGTGCCTTTGTGAATGTGTGTGCACGCATCTGTTTATATTTGAGTGTGTGTGTCAGTGTGTGTGTGTCGGTGTGTGTGTCAGTGTGTGTGTGTGTCAGTGTGTGTGTGTGTCAGTGTGTGTGTGTGTCAGTGTGTGTGTGTGTATATGAAGGTACAGAACTAGAATCCACTGTGTTATGTGCACTGCTTTGCTATATCCTTCCTATTTATTGAAAAAGTTTATTAAAGCACAGTACTTTTGGAGCTTACATTTAAATATTGGTTTTTCGTCATTTAAATCCCAATTCAATATTTTCTTTTTGTAGATGGCAAGACTAAATACATTATGAGAAAGCAATTATAAAATGCATTGATTAAATCTTTTGTATTGTTAGTAACAAAAGGAAAATAATTTAATTCTCTGCTGTAATTTAATTTGAATGAGAAGAAAAATATTCAAAGCATAGTTGTGAACAAAGGCATTCTGTATGCAGTCTATTACCGTTGTGGAGCTATAGCTGCCGTAGAGGAGCTGACTAACAAAAAAACTTGCTATAGCAATGGAAAATACAGACATAGAAATTAACACAAGCCTGAATGCAAGCCTAAAGCACGCATTCATCACCACAAAACCTCTAAGTGATTGTTTTTCCATGAAATGGTATTGAAGTGCTTCAAATCTAACCCTGATGTACCTTGTTATGCAATGTAGAAGTGTGCATGGAAGCAGGGAGTATGGTAATATTCCCTTCCAGATGCCACCATTTAAAGTGTACCCAAGGCAAACCTCTGAAACCCCCCCTGGAATACCAACAAGGGCTTGTTGGTAAGAAGATCGGGGCTGCGCTCTTCCTCTCAGGCACAAATGCGGCAATATTGCACCTGCATGAGTACAGCCACACCTGCGTGTTGCACTTGTGTCAGAAAAGGAGCATGGCCTGATGTTCCAGTGGGTCCCAGCAAGCAGGGGCAGTGGTAAGGAGGACTTGAGTATCCTCTATAGGATCCAGAGGCTTCTTTGTTAATTATGTATTTTTTTTACATAAGGTTTACCTTGGCTTCCCCTTACCAATGGAATTCCACGGTGATGGAGACAGTCTAATCCAGTGTTTCTCAAACCAGTCCTCGTGACTCCCCAATGGTGCATGTTTTGCAGGCAACCTCATCTATGCTCAGGTGGGGTAATTAGTGTCTCAGCTAGGTGGATTCCATGTAGCTGAGACACTAATTACCCCAACTGTGTGTAGGTGAGGTTGCTTGCAAAACATGCACCCTTGGAGAGTCACGAGGACAGGTTTGAGAAACACTGGTCTAGTCCTTAACACTGTGGTGTAGTCTAGAGATGGCCCAAACGGTTTGCAGATTAACGGTTCCAGGCGAACTTCCGGTGGTTTGCGTTCGCCATTTAACGCAAACTTTTCCGGAGTTTCAGTTCGCCCCCATAGTGCACCATTAGGGTCAACTTTGACCCTCTACATCACAGTCAGCAGGAACATTATAGCCAATTAGGCTACACTCTCTCCTGGAGCCACTCCCCCCTTTATAAAAGGCAGGCAGCGCTGGCCATTACACTCACTCATGTGCCTGCATTAATTAGTGAAGGGACAGCTGCTTGCAGACTCTCATAGGGAAAGATCAGTTAGGCTCTTGTAGGCTTGTTAGCTTGCTCCTGGCTGATTGTTATTGCTAAAACAGCACCCCTCAACAGCTCTTTTGAGAACTAATGTTCTCCTGATGTGGTTTTTTTTTTTTGTGTTGCCCACTGACACTGCATTATACAGCCCTATCTGTTGCAGCAGGACCTTGGTAATTGCTATTACTGTGCCAGCCAGGCCCTGCCTAACTATCTACACTGGGACACCTAGCTATGCCTACCTAACTACTGGGGCACCTACTTACCTATACGGGGGGCACCTACCTATGCCTACCTACCTATACTAGGGCACCTACCTATGCCTACATACCTATACTGGGTATCCTACCTATGCCTAGCTAACTACTGTGGCACCTAACTTTGCCTATCTACCTATACTGGGATTCCTACCTATGCCTACCTTCCTATACTGGGACTCCTACCTATGCCTAGCTAACTACTGGGGCACCTACCTATGCCTATCTACCTATACTGGGACTCCTACCTATGCCTAGCTAACTACTGGGGCACCTACTTATGCCTAGCTAACTACTGGGGCACCTACCTATACCTATCTACCTATACTGGGACACCTACCTATGCCTACCTACCTATACTGGGACTCCTACCTATGCCTAGCTAACTACTGGAGCACCTACCTATGCCTACCTACATACAAGAAGATAATAAGGTCATTGCTTCATTGTGGACAGACCAAACTTGATCAGCTGGACAGTCACTGTTGTTCTATCATTAAGCTACCACAGCCCAGCAACCATATGGGCTTGAAAACCAGCGAAACCGCCATGGCCTGCACTCTCGCCATGTTGCGCACCAGTCCAGCACGGCCGTCACTACGCAAACATCTGTTTGCGGTGCGTTACACAGTGCGTTTGGTGTGTCAGTGTGAAGCAGTACTCTAATTACACTCCCTGATTGATATATACACATGCAAGATGTTTTAAAGCACTTTAGGCTTGCAATTTAGCATTCAATGTGATTTCTGCCCTTAAAACGCTGCTTTGCGTCAAATCCAGATTTTTCCCCGGGACTTTTGGCGTCTATCCCACTCATCCATGCAAAAACTCAGATGTTAGACCCCTTGAAACATCTTTTCCATCACTTTTGTGGCCAGCATAAGTGTTTCTAGTTTTCAAAGTTCGCCTCCCCATTGAAGTCTATTGCCGTTCGCAAGAAGCGGACCTTTTTCGGAAGTTCGCGGACCGAAAATCGGAGATTCGGGCCATCTTTAGTGTGGTCGAGGATGGTAAATGTGTGGATTAGGGAGGAGCAGGAGAAATTTGTGAACTGAAGTTTGCATGGATTTTTGCACATTTTTGCTTGGTAAAAATGTGTCAAAATTCACTGTTTTTCACACTTGCATAGAAGTCTTTGGGGTTAATTTTCACAGTTGATTGTAAAGTCCCCACACATGATATCAACACAAATTATATGTAAGGTAGTGTGCTCAAGTTCAAAAAAGTGTAAAAGTTAAAAGTTTCACTAATTGACTCAGAGAATAGAAAGTCTTTGCAGATCAGAATGGTGAAGTGAATGATACTGAAACTGCGGTGATTCAACAATATTTTTGACATGTTCCTACTATTGATGCTGACATACATAGCAAATCTGATGACAATAGTAAGTACGAGTGCAGGGGCGTAGCAATAGGGGTTGCAGAGGTTGCGACCGCATCGGGGCCTTTGGGCCAGAGGGACCCCAAAGGGCCCTCCCTCAACTGCAGTATTAGCTCTCTATTGGTCCTGTGCTCATAATAATCACTTCTATAGAAGCTTTTAATAGTGGTAATCATTAACAAACTGTTCCCCATCCCCCTCTTGCACCACTGACACTGTAGTTGGCATTAGCAGGTTTTGGTGCGTCGTATCAATTGTTATGTATAGAGAGCTTGGGGGGACCCCAATGTAAAACTTGCATCAGGGCCCACAGCTCCTTAGCTATGCCACAGTACAAGAGCATCACAATGACCCAAAATCTGCTTTAATATGACACTGCAATGGTTTAAAAATGCGCTTTCCCCTCTAAATTATTCTGAAGGTGTGTTTAGCTTCTAAGTGTACAATGGTTAATTTGCATATATTGAGCAGTGATGCACTGGGAGACATCTCAAGCTCACTCCAACCTGAATGATCGCAAATTCTTTCTATTTTAAGAAAGCAAACTTTTGTTTTTCTTAACATCTTAGTAAAGGGGCTTTTAGGACCATTGTAGTCCCTTACACACTCCAATGAGTTCTGGGTCACCATGACCTTGCTGGTTAGTCTGTACCTCTCGGTGTTACAAGCCCTACTGCATAGAGCCAAATTAATCCATACAATGCACTGATGAGGATCAAACAATCCGAAATAGTCTGTTGGATTATTATGGCTCTGTACAAATTAACAAGCTGACACATCATTGCATTCCAGCGGTTCTGGAGGTGTGTTTAGCTTCTAAGGGTACAATGGTTAATTTGCATATATTCAGCAGTGATGCACTGGGAGACATCTCAAGCTCACTCCAACCTGAATTATCGCAAATTCTTTCTGTTTTAAGAAAGCAAACTTTTGTTTTTCCCTCTAAATTATAAAATGTATTTATTTCATTTAAACTGCAAGGTATCTTGGCATATTCCCCGGGCTTTCCTTAAAGTGTACCTGAGATGGGGGATTATAAAGAAAATATACATACCTGGGCTTCCTCCAGCCCCATCTGGCCTAATCGCTCCCATGCCGTCATCTTCTGCCTCTCCGTTCGATCGAAATTGGCCCTGGAAAATCCTCCAGTTAAGGGTCAGTTGGTGCATGCGGTGTCTGACCAGTTGTGCTTCCCTGACTCGCTCCTCTTGCTGGGAGGGTTCTGCGCTGCACAGTAATACTGCACAGGTGCAGAGTGCTCCCAGCGGCCGTGCCGCACATGCGTAGTTGGGCCCGTACCGGAGGACTTTCTGGGGCCAATTGTGGGGTAACAGAGAGTCAGAAGAGGACAGTGTGGGGGCGGTCAGGCCAGAGGGGGCTGGAGGAAGCCCCAGGTATGTATATTTCCTTTATAAAACTCCCCGGTCTCAGGTTCCCTTTAATATACATACCACATTTGGTGTTGACATCATATATGGAGGGTTTGCAATATCTAGTGTTAATGGTTGTAGCAGGTGTGTTCTGCCCATCTGGGGCCCCCCAACTATGAATTGCAGAGAAAGCTTGTAAAGGCATTGGACATAGACCCAGGGAGAGCTACCTGGAGAGTGAAGCACACAGGAGGAGAGGGACTACAGTGTATGCTATGACACCTAAATATAAAAATAGCTTCACATGCTTCGAGCAAATCTGCTGCCAAAATAAAATATGAGACTCTTTTCTTTGCTACTAATGTTCTATTTATTATCCATACTACACAAACAATTAGTTATCTCATAAGTTTATTTTCACTTCAGATTTGCTTTGAATGTTCTGTAAGGGGGAGAACGTATTAATACAGGGTGAACGTGACAAAAATGGGGGAAAGGGCGTGTCACTGATATCGGCCTGTTGTTGGCATTGTGTGTGTCTTGTATATGCATTTCATTCAAATGTGCCTGTCATTGGTAATATCTGCATGTCATAGATATCTTCCTGCTATTGGTATTATCTCTATATCATTGATTCCCGTCTTTCTTATATATTACCTGCATATCATTGGACTCTGACTGAATTTAGAATTGTGTTTTACTAAACAAATAATCATTCAATCCTTTGCATTAAAACACACAATAAAAACAACTAGGTTGCAAAATTGTATTTAGTTGCAATGGAGGATAGAATGAACTGCAGCATTTTGTACTAGACCAATTCACCAGCATTGAGGTTTCAGCCAATGAATTGGTCCCTATGCTGCTTACACCAGTCAGCAAGCAAGTGAACATTGCATGGTCTTGAACCTAAGATTCAAGCCTAGGCAATATTAGGGTCTACCTTTGAAAGGAACACATGCATGCACATAAATCTCATGTCTCTAGGAAGCAACACACTGCACTACTCACACCATGAAATGAATGGGCTGTGCTGGCATAGGGGCAAGAGAGCTGCAGCATGCAGCCAACCAGCCAAGGCTGCTAAAACATATACACAAGCAAGGGCGGTTATCCTCATCCTGCTGGGACTAACATTTTTAAAGAAAAACAGGGGATTGGTCAATTTAAATGCAACAATTATTCTCTGTACTCAAAACATACCGCAAGCTGGTACTGTAGCAGCAATAACAACAAGTAGGTTGAAAAATCGTATTTTGTTGCACAATTGGAGGATCTTAACTTCCAAAACGGATTGAGGTTCCCTCTGTAGAATTGGCCCCTTCTCTATCTACACCAGTTAGCATTAGCAAACAAGTAAATACTTCAGGTAGGCAGGTAGACAGACCCGAAGAGAAGCCCATGTGTGTATAGACCTTTAGTCTAGAGAATCAGAATCATGTATTTTGCCAAGCATGACTGAGTCATGCTCGGAATTGGGTTTGACACATACAAAGCTCAGCACCTAAATAGCACAGTACACCATAAATACAATATACAGAACCATTTAAGTTAATGATGATGACTAAACACTTGAAAGCACACAGTAGAGGTTAAGTACAGTTACAGTGCCTTGCAGACAGAAGGTCTGTGCGAGGGTTAAGTCCTTGAACCTAAGGGGGGGATGGGGGGGGGGGGGGGGGTTGGGGGTGTACATGGATGAAGTTCAGGAGGGTGACCGTAGAGGGGAAAAAATAATTCCTATTCCTTGCAGTCCTGGTGAAAAAGCCATGTACAGCCATTGGTCATGTACAGCTCCATATTCTTAAAATAGAAGAAAAGTTCAAGACTGAAAATATCACTTTTACATGTGAAACAAGCAGTAAACATAATGCGCTAGTACCAGCTGCTTTCATTGTGACTACTACACACTTTGGATTCTGAGTGATAAACATGTTTCTAATGACCATGTGAAAAGTTAAAGAATATGGTAGAACAGCTTACAGGTTTGACATAGTCAGAATACAGTAAAAATCTGAGACAAAGCTACAGCTGTTTAAAACACCTACATAAAACTAGGGGTTGTTTGCCTACCAACTCTACTGTATATTCTTTAATATCTTAAAAGCAGAGTTAATGTCACTTGCATAGTAATAATCATCCAACTAAATATATATACCACTGCAATGAAGTGGAAACATTTAATATTATATTTATATTAAAATGACAAAGAAACTCTTCAAGCAGATCTGCATAAGTGGGATGTAACTAGAATACATATAATTTTTCAATTCTGACAAAATCCCAGCATCACTGCAACTTAAATGACTGAACTACAAAAAAAAAAAATACATGAAAAAAAATTGTAACAACTTTCTAGTTAAGTGACAGTGGGAGAAGAATTGTTAGCTCACGTGGTCGAGGTTGTTTTTAGAATTTTAAGTAGTGTGAACCATGTTTTGCAGACTCAAGAATAAAATTTATAAGCACATGTAGATGCTCGATTGATTATATTTAGGTAGAATATTGTTCAGGGTACCGGAGTGACTCCCCTTAAAGTGGTCTAACACCCAGCATTTCAACTTTGCTTTAAAAGATTGCTTACAGCTTATAAACTATTATGCCAGATTTTTTTTTTAGCAGAAATTCACTGAATGGATTAAACATGACATTTTAGTGCTGCATTTAGCTAGAAATACTCCTCCGTGCTTGCTTGTTTAGTTACAAATGTATCTATCTACAATGTAACAAACAAACACTGCTTTGAGAGAACAAAGAGGGCTTCCCCGGCAGGCTTTTCAAAGGTATAACAAATAAAGATACATTTGTAACTAAAAGATAAGAACGGATGCGGATTCCTAGTTGAATCCAACACTAAAATGTCATGTTTAACCCATTCAGTGAATTTCTGCTTAAAAAAAAATCTGGCATAATAGTTTGTAAGCTGTAAGCAATCTTTTAAAGCAAAGTTGTAATGCTGGGTGTTAAACCGCTTTAAGGGTGTTGCAATATTGTTAACACGTGGCTGCCAAATATATGAAGGTAATATAACATTACCATACATCTATGTTCAATTTTTCACAATCATGAATAAAATAATTGAAAGCTCAGAAAAAATTGATTGGAACTGTACATCAAGTAATTGACAATCAATCACACACCATACAATCTTGTTAAAGTTGGTCTGAAATTTCCAACATGTCCAATGTCCAAAAATCCAAAACAATGGGAAATTCGATCTATTTTATTGATCGAAAACAAAAAAGAGCTCTTGATTTTTTGAGACAACCGATCCAAATTGTCGAATTGGTGAAAAATTAGATCTTTTAAGTGTATGGTGTGGCCACCTCAAGACATGCTATAAAAATGAATTTACCAGTATGAATTGGGAAATCAATTAATCACATAATAGACAACAATACTATTTAGGTCTGAAAGTAAGTTACAAAAAGTCAGAAATTTGAAACTACAAGATGTCTGTCCATATTGAATTGCTTCACTATATGGCCATTCAAAACAATAGGAATCCTACCAATATTGTATAATAAATGGGAAAGTTCAGATGTTTGGATGTTTGGATGTTTGTTACTCGATCACGCAAAAATGGCTGAACGGATTTGAATGAAATTTGGCACACACATAGTACATTACCTGGAATAAAGAATAGGATACTTTTTATTCCCATAACCAAAAAGGGGGCGGAGACAAATACAAATTTCAATGGAAAATGTAAACTGCAGCCATTCTCACACTGTTAATGGCAGGGTTCTCAAACTTTGCACAGTTGGTCACTGGGTGACTAGAAATAATAATCTGAAAAGTGGGTGGAGCCTATAAAAAACAATCAAAATTAATCTATTGATTTTCAAGGGGAATATTTATATTGCTGCCATTCTTGCACTGTTAATGGCACAAGCCTCAAACCTGGTATAGTGTAACATGTGGCGGGGTTGCCGCCATGGCGGAGAGCGGCATGTCAGCCGTCTCCACATATCAGCCAGCGGCGGTCCCCGCCTCGCTCTCATGGACAGGTCCTTCGGCCGCACATAGGGCACGGGCTACGCGTGCGCGCGCCCGGCGGCAGGACCTTTATGCAGCGGAGAGTCAGCTGACTCGCCGGTCAGCTGACTCCAGCTAGCTGCCGGATTGGCTGGGCGGCTGGGTGGTGCTGCAGAAGCGCTCCCAGCATAAAAGGAGCTGTTTTTCAGTTGCTCCTCATCTGCTGTTGTGAATACCTCGTGTGCTAGCTCTCAGACCTTAGACGAGATCCCTGGTGTTGATGCTAAGGATTTCACACCAAGATTAGGACATTGCTGATATTGTATTTGATTTCCTGTGTATGATTCTTGGATAACTCTGACTCTGATCCTGTACTTCTGCCTATCTGCCTTAACTGTTGCTGAACCTTTTGCCTGATTACCGACTACTCTCTTGCCTTACGATTTTGTACCGATACTTACCTCTCTGTTGCCAACTCGATTAGTCTGACTCCTCTACTCTCCCCAGAGAACCCTTGTCTCTGGTGAGGGGCTCTGTACTGTTAGGGCCCTCCAGCTCCTACAGCCAAGCCTATCAGTACTACTGTTGTACCAAGCACTACATTATTGTATTCCTCTGCTATACTAGTATTATTGGTGATTCTGTAGGTCACCACATAATCTGGTATAGAGTCTGCATTATTGGTGATTCTGCAGATCACCATATAATCAGACATTTGAGTAGCTACACAAACGACCTTTACATATAGTTCATCATTGGGTGACTGGGGTTAATTTTCAAAAATGGGGGGTGGAGCCAAAAACAGCCAATCAGATTTGTTTCATTCCAATGCAAATTATTGATGCCAAACACCACAAAGCTCACAAACTTGGTAATTGAGTAATTGATTAATTGTGTGTTAGGGTTAGGAAAGTGGTGCCCACCAACACCAGCCAAATACATAAGCAGGCAACGTGGGGTCATAAATGGGCGGAGACAAATACAAATTTTACTTGGAAAATGTAAACAGCAGCCATTCTTACAGTGTTAATGGTAGGGTTCTCAAACTTTGCACAGTTGGTTACTGGGTGACTGGGATTAATATTCAGAAAAGTGGGTGGAGCCTACAAAAGTCAATCAAAAATTACCTATTTATTTTTCAGGGGAATAATAATATTTCATTGCTGCCATTCTTGCACTCTTGATGACACAAGCCTCAAACCTGGTACAGTTGATGATTGGGTGATTGGGGTTTAAATTTATAAATGGGAGTGGAGCCACAAACAGCCAATCTGATTTGTTTCATTTTAATGCAGGTTATTGATACCAAAGACCGCAAAACTCACAATCTTGGTCATTGAGTAATTGATTAATTGTGTGTTAGGGTTAGGAAAAGTGGGTGCAGCCAACCTCAGCCAAATACATAATCGGACAATGCCGGGTCATTAGTGGGCGGAGACAAATACACATTTCACTGAGAAAATGTAAACTGCAGCAATTCTTACACTGTTAATGATAGGGCTCTTAAACTTTGCCCAATTGGTCACTGGGTGACTGGGATTGATATTCAGAAAAGTGGGTGGAGCATAGAAAAGCTAATCAAAATTCACCTATCGATTTTCAAGGGGAATATGTAATTGCTACCATTCTTTCACTGTTAATGGCACAAGCCTTAAACCTGGTACAGTTAGTCATTGGGTGACTGGGGTTCAAATTCAGAAAGAGGGGGGAGCCACAAACAGCCAATCAGATTTTTTTTTAATCTCAATGCAAATTATTGATGCCAAAGACCGCAAAGCTCACAAACTTGGTCATTGAGTTATTGTGTGTTAGGGTTAGAAAAAGTAGGCGGAGTCAACACCAGTCAAATACATACCCGAACAATGTCAGGACATCAGTGGGCGGAGAAAAATACAAATTTCATTGGGAAAATGTAAACTGCAGCCATTCTTACACTGTTAATGGTAGGGTTCTCAAACTTTGCACAGTTGGTTACTGGGTGACTGGGATTAATATTCAAAAAGTCGGTGGAGCCTACAAAAGCCAATCAAAATCCACCTATTGATTTTTCAGGGGAATATTTAATTGCTGCCATTTTTGCACTGTTAATGGCACAAGCCTCTTGCGCTGTTAATCACCTGTACCTTGTACAATTGGATATTGGGTGATTGGGGTTCAAATTCAGAAAAGGGGTGGAGCCACATCCAATCAGATTAATTTTATTTCAATGCAAATTATTGATGCCAAAGACCGGAAAGCTCACATACTTGGTGTCAGGAACCGGCCCACGGCACGCCTGCGTATACGGTTCCCGACTGCGGGTTTGACCAGATTAAGCGGGGAACAGCCTTATTTAAGCTACAAACAAGGCTGGAACCCCTCAAACACTTCCCACTGCCACCACTAGCGTTGCTAGACACGTCCCCTCAGCTGTCGAGGGCTAAACACGCAATCTGCGTTTTCGTATTTGGGTCAGCTTTGCGCTTAGGCCAAATACGAGAACACCACGCACCCACACACACAGTACCGTTGTACAGTAACACAGCACAATCAGACAATGATTTGTAATGCAAGATACACTGTCATGCAGCAAAACCACTAACAGTCGTTCCGAACGATACTTCCCACCCGACTTCCCACTCGGCTGTCGAGCGCAGAAGTGCCCCATACACACAATGCAATTACAATTTCATATGGTAGTGTTGCTCAAACATACAATTAGGCACGGACTTATACACAGCTACACTGCAGTCTCCTCTAGGCTGTGAGTGTTAGTTTAGTACGGCAGAAGTCAAGCTTATTAAATAATAATTTAATATTCCAGAAAAACATGGAACAATGCAGAACAGAAATATATACAAAAGATTACAAAAAACAAAGTAAAAAAGTTACAAAATTAAGAGTTACAAAGATACACACAAAAGCGATTTTGCTTACCAAAATAAACGGGAAATAAACGTACCAGCGTATCGATCTGGCGTTGTTGCGGGGGGTATGCACTTCTGGTCAGGAACCAGGTTAGTTCTAGCCGTGTGAGCTACCTCCAAGAACTACGATTTGTGACAGTCCCACCTGGGATTATATAGTCCCCTGGGTGGCCTGAGGCCACTCACATGTCCATATCCAGGAATAATTCAATTTCCTACATAACGCGCGTGATATCCTTTCCTGTCTCAGTTCTCAGATCATCAAAAAGGACTTCCCCCACGGCAGGTGACAATTGATTAACGCTTCCTCAACATTCCCGCAGGTAAAAAGTCTATACATCACAAGATTGTAGTGAGGCTTTTCAACATTGCATCAGGCTGTGCTATGTAAATTACCGAGTTTCCTGATAGCCTATGAAGTTGGCAGATTCAATTAGTCCGATTGTCTTTTGGGACAATTGGGTGTCTACATGTCAAAGAGTTCAGAACCTATGCAGTCAACCCAATTAGCAGTTACCCACTCTCAGAGGAACTGCATACAGACTCAAAAGCCCTTCCTATTGTCCTATAGTACACACAGCTTTCCCCAAAGCCAGAATTGCTTGTAACAGGCATACAGAATTTACATGTACATACAGGCTCCCATTAATCGTTTCCTGGAGCTAGGTGACACCTTCAAGAGCCAGCCTAGCTGTTAGCAGACTTAGTAGACAGAAAAATGAAAGAAATATGTTCCTGTATTCCTAACATCATCAGCACCCCAATATATCTCCACACTTGGTCACTAAGTAATTGAGTAATTGTGTGTTAGGGTTAGGAAAAGTGGGTGGAGCCAACACCGGCCAAATACATACCCGGGCAACGCCGGGGCGTTCAGCTAGTAAAACAATAATTATAGACTCCAAGAGCTTCTGAGCTTGTAAAAAAAGGTACATTTTGCTGATCTCAGCCTACAGTATAGCTCTAAGAGATATCTAACATCTCTGTATGTTAGACATAGACTTTATGTCTCTGTGCACCATACTGAAAGAAGAACTCAGCAATTACTACATATGCACAGACTGACATGTATATAACCCCAGTACAA
The DNA here is from genome assembly GCF_040937935.1 of Hyperolius riggenbachi. Taxonomy (NCBI): domain Eukaryota; kingdom Metazoa; phylum Chordata; class Amphibia; order Anura; family Hyperoliidae; genus Hyperolius; species Hyperolius riggenbachi. The sequence goes on along the minus strand of NC_090646.1, from coordinate 525,484,793 downwards.
TTTCAAATACAGTACAACCGTTCAAAGGTACCTGAAGTCTTAAAAAAACAAAAGTAAGATATTTACTTCAGGTGGGAGAAGCCTCTGGAGGGTCCTAAGGCTTCCCCGGTTTTCCTTTGTCCCTCCAGTTCTTCGCTGGGACCCTCTAAATTATATTAAGAAATCATGTTGAATAACACTTGCAGCGATGCTCCCCGCCATGTATAAGCATGGCCTCCCTGCACATGTGCAGTACATAGAACCACTTGTGCATGGCTTTTTTTATTCATGCATGAGCAGCTCCATGCATGGCACAGGTGTGAGTCCACTGGCACATGCACACCAATTTCTGCATGGGAAGAGAGAGGGGGACAGGGCCGTTTCTATGGACAGACATTCCAGGCCGTTGCCTGGAGTGCTGTGTCGAGTGAAGGGTGCACTGCAGCGTACTCCTACACTGAGCCCTGTCTACCTCGGCCGGCGGTGTGTTGTGCTGCATCCTCTGTGCATGCCGTGCTTCCGCCCTCTTCTGATAGACACTACTTCTTTGCTGTTGACCAATCACACAGAACAGAGGAAGTGCCCATTGGAAGGGAGGGAAGTAGGTGACTCTGCCCCCCCCCCCCAACCTTCAACACTGCTTCCCATCATTGGGGAGGAGAGTGGTGGTGTAGAAGGTGAGTTAATGAAAAACAAAATTGCCACTAAATATGAAAAAGCAAACAAAAAAGAAAAAAAATACTTTACCAAAGTCACTGAAGCATCTAAGCCTCAGTGCGAACTAGTCCCTTACACTGCATTGTTGGCTGCTGTTCTTTCCCTGTGAAGCTCACGATTGGCTCTCACTCTGATGCACAAGGAGGATCCCATTGGCTAGACAGGTGGACACCAGCCAAGGTTGATGGGTCACTAGTCAGTTGCCAAGCCTCTGCTCTATTTTATTTGCCACGCCCAACAACTCGCGTCCTCTCCAATCCACTTGTATTATGCTGCCAGGCACTAGACAGCCAGCATGGATTGGCACCCATGAGCAATGCCAATTATATGATAAACTTAAAAAATTGTGAAACTGTAAAAATAAGGCAGGCAGAGTGTAGTCAAAATCCAGGCAGAAGTCTGTGCAGGCGGCAGGCAGAGAGTAGTCAAAATCCAGGCAGAAGTCGATGCAGGCAGCAGGCAGAAAGTAGTCAAAATCCAGGCAGACATCGGTGCAGGTGGCAGGCAGAGAGTAATCAAATTTCAGGCAGAAGTTGGTGCAGGCGGCAGGTAGAGAGTAGTCAAAAATCAAGGCAGAGGTCGGTGCAGGCAACAGGCAGAGAGTAGTCAAAATCCAGGCAGAAGTCAGTGCAGGTGGCAGGCAGAGAGTAGTCAAAATCCAGGCAGAAGTTGGTGCAGGCGGCAGGCAGAGAGTAGTCAAAATCCAGGCAGAAGTCGGTGCAGGTGGCAGGCAGAAAGTAGTCAAAATCCAGGCAGAGGTCGGTGCAGGCAGCAGTATATACACACACACACATATATATGTATATACATATGTATATGTATTTATACTGTATGCATATACTGCACATGTATATATGTATATGTATATATGTATACATGTATTCATGCATACATGTATATACATATATATATACATTTGTATACATGTAAACATATGTATATATGTGTATACATGTATATACATATATACATGTACCGTATATACTCGCATATAAGCTGACCTGTGTATGACCCGAGGTACCCACTTTTAACTCAGAAACCAGGAAAAAGTGATTAACTCATGTATAAGCCCCCTGCGGAATATAGCCCCCTCCACAGTAGCCAGATGTTCCCCTAGTACAAGTCACCCCCCTACCCATAGCCAAATGTGCCCCAGGATCATACAGCTTTGTCTCAAGAAGCCACTAGATGGCGTCATAGATATGAGACACAGCAATTGCCACACAGGAAGAATCTACGATGATTGCACCGCTGACACATTGCTTGTACACTCCACTCCACAAGCTAGGGGACACAGGTAGTCTTAAGCAGCATACTGTGCACACCATGATGCAGGGGATGGAGGGCACAGACACAGCAGGGCACAAGCTGGTAAGAGCAGGATCACTAGTGCACCATCCTTACGCTCCTCTGCTATTAACAAAACCTGCTCCACCATCTGTTTTGCTCCACTGACTCGCATATAAGCCAAGGGGGTAACTTTTCAGCACATTTTTTTATGTTGAAAAATTAGGCTTATACCCGAGTATACACAGTATATACATATATACATGTATATATATATACATACAGTATACATCTGCATAAAAATAGTTCATGGCCACTTTAAACTTAGTCCCGCCCCCGCCGATGTCACACCGTCACCGTCGCAACTGCCGCACTGAATGGCCACTGGGTCCCCGAAACAAGAGCGAGGATGTGGACATCTTGGCGGCCAGAAATGCTGCAGACAGCCGGGGACAACAGCTGGAGTCCAGCTGTACAGCGCGCGGGACTTCTTAACAACTAGGAAACCAGGTAATTCCCTACCCCGACCTGAGCTCGGGCTTACTGCTTGCAGCTACTTTTTTTCTACCCCGAGCTCAGGTCGGGGTTACCGTCAGGGAGATTAAAGTACATAAAACTAAAGGTAGGAACGCCCTAGGGAAAATCGCATTTGCACTTTCCATAGTACATAGTGGAAAACGCATTCGTGATTCTGCCTAGGATGTTCCTACCCTGAAAGATTCCGAGAATTTTGGAAAATCATTATACTTAAGGTCACATTCACAGTGGGACGTTGCAGTTTAATGCGACGTTAAAGTGTCTGCGTTAAGAGGTAACGCACTGCAAGCAGTGAGTTACCACAATGCAACATTGTTTTTAACACAACTTTAACGTCACACTGTGAACGGCCCATAAGATTAGCATTGTAGTGCGGTAAGCCACGTTATAAGACTTTATAATGCGCGACCATAACATCCCACTGCAAATGCAACCCAAGGGAAAAAAAGCCAATAATGGTAGCCATAATCTTTTGGCCCTCAGGTAGCATGTTTCTATAGTAGAAATCACTGCATTTACTTACTGTTGCTGCACCTACAACCGCAAGTTATATCTATACTATGCACATCTTGGGAGACATCATTAAGGCTTAGGGCTGGTTTCCATATAGTGCACTTTCAGCTGCGCTTATGGAAAAGCGATCACAGGGACAGCAGACATTGCATAGACTGCACCCTCTGCTGTTTCCATACATGTGCTGCGATTGACCACTGAATTGCAATGCATGGTTTCCTGCATTTCGTGGCAATTGAGGGATCACGCAGCTCTACCCCCCAGGGAATAACGTGCACTCTGCGTCTCAAATTTAAATGAGCCCTAAATGATATACACAATGCTTGCAGCAATGCTTACGTTTTTTGGTTGCATTTTGTATGTGTTCCCGTTTGCATTTTTCTTCTTTGCAATAATCAATGAAGCAAAATACAGTGGCATGGCATAAAACAACGCATGCAAAAACAAATTCTCCTGCATCTCCGTTGAGATACATTATGTGTGTTTTACATGCGTTTTTGAAATATTTTTAAAATTATGCAGCAAATTGGGCGTTTTCAAAAAAGCACAATGTAAAATGCCTGAATAAGTACACTGGAGGAGAAAGTAACAACTCGGCACTCAGTACCGTTTCTTCTGAGGGACAAGAAAAGCCAAATACAGTCCTCACCCCAAAACACCTGTATCATGGCTCACCGGACAAGGTGGGCACTGTCTCTTTAAATGCTTCATTTCCTCTTCATGCCACAAAAATGATACATTCACATCTGCCACATACTGGTAAATCAAACCTGGGTGGATGATGGTGCTGGGGTGCTGGGGATGCAGGTGACCAGGGGAGAGATGGACGGCACTACAGCCGTTTCATGCCAGACTGGCGCTTGCTCACGTGCGGTGTCCTGTACAATGACGGCTTCCTGAAAGGAGTTTGTAAGCCACTCCCCTGGCGTCCGTCATTGGTGCAGAGAAGTTGGTGTCAGTGGGGTCGGGGGTGAGGAGGTGGAGACTCGCCGTCTCAGCGGCAAGAGAGCGCAGGGAATATCTGTTATGCTGCCATGCAAACATATGCTGCAGAGCAGATTTGCACTTCAATAGCCATTCGTGCATAGGGAGGGATACAAAAGAAGTGATCCTAGTGAAGAAACATCTAGAGAAGAACAACGATAGGAATGAAAATATTGATGGCCATTTGCACACCACTTGAACATTACATTATGTATTAAAACAGTGTCAACATTGTGCGTAACTGAGTGTGAAACAGGAATGTGCATGCCTGTTGTGGCATTACATTGGCACAGCTTATTCTTGCCTTCTATATATTATTGATTTTACCTCTTCACATAAAAGATATATATAAAAATACCATTTGTTACTTTATTAATATATATCCAAACCCCTAAAAAAAACCCTTAACCCTTTTTAAAAAGACCAGGGGTGGGACTGCGTGTCTGAGAGACCTGAAAGGGCCACATTTCCCTTCTAACCACATAGGGCTGCCACTAAATTTCTCTCCATGTCAGGGACCTTCGTCCATGCATATTGGGCTGTAAACCATTACACCAGCATATGGTATTAAACAAAGGGAGGCGAAAGCCTGGGGCCCTACAGAAGAGCCTTTCAATGTCGCATGGATGGAGTCTCCGCCTCCTCACCCCCGACCCCACTGACACCAACTCCTCTGCACCAATGACGGATGCCGAAGGCATTACAAACCCCCTTCAGGAAGCCGCGCGGAGCCATCATTGTACAGGACACCACATGTGAGCAAGCACCAGTCTGGCGTGAAACGGCTGTAGTGCCGTCCATCTCTCCCCTGGTCACCTGCATCCCCAGCACCGCAGCACCATAATCCACCCAAGTTTGATTTACCAGTATGTGGCAGATGTGAATGTTTCATTTTTGTGGCATGAAGAGGAAATTAAGTATTTAAAGAGACAGTGCCCGGTCTATCTCAATGTACAGCAACAATGTAAAATGTGAATATATGTGTTTTTACATGTGACCTATAGACTTGCATTAGCAGCAAAAACGTATGCACTTTCCTCAGTGCAAGCGTTTCTGCCTGGTGTGTTTCTAGCCATAATGTCTTTTTCAGGAAAGGCCTTGCTTATTTCATCAAGACAATGCACAACCATGTTCTGCACACATTACAACAAAATTGAACTATAGTAAAATGAACCAAAGTGCTACTGGCCTGCAAACAGTCCAGACCTTTCACCCAATTAACATTTTTGGTGTGTAGAACCAGAGAGTAATAATTCCAACTTCAATGAACATTTATTGCAAATCATATGCAGCTTGGTGACAAATTGAACTGGTGACCAGATTTCTGTTTTTCCTTTTACTGCTTACATATGCAGCTTGGAATTGGGCCAATCGGCAGGAAGTACATTTGATTGTCCCACTTTCAAGCTCCATCTAATTTGCAGTGAATTTGCATGAAAAATTATCTGCAGCTCATTGGCTACCATCTCCAATGACAGCTAGCTGGGGAACTGTACATGTCATGTCAAGTACACTACATTATTTCAGAATTTGTATTGTATAGCCTATCTTTACATTTGTCCTTCATTTGTCCCTTTTAAAATGCCAAGTTTGTTGCAGATCAATAATAAAATGACTTTTCTGTGTTTTCTTGAACTTTATTCAATCTTCAGTTCTACATATCTTTGGTGTATAATCTCCATGCTAATTGTCTGATGAGTTTGCTTATCTTACATGAACCACACTGCCTCAATAATATGTTTTACATCAGGCCAGTGACACATGTTGATTGAGGGCACCAGCATTGCAATGCTTAATAACTGCAATGTAATTGGGAGATAAAGTTCCAATGCATAATTTATCTACAATGCTGCAGAAACAGTGCTGGGATGATCTGCTATGCAACATCTAAATCACTGGAAGTAATCAAACGATAGAGAGATTTATGCGTAATGCTTTTCTACAAGTAATTATCATTGTACATGAAAACTCGAAGCTCAGTCACCACTAGGAAAGTGGAACTGATGGGATTGTTACCGATGCTTAGAGACATATGGCTGTGTGTCCAGCAAAGCACAATAGAGGAAACAATGCAGAATGCCACTGATACGTTTGCCCAAAGCGTTCATCAACCTAAATCAATCAGTATGTTTGATGTGGCTAATATGAAAACAAGGAAAATGTTAATATCGGAACAACAGATGCCTCCATATTCTTTCCTGACGCTGCTCTGGTGTATGTTTACTTAAATGTGCTCAAACTAATTTAAAATGAGGGTGTGATCAGTAACGCAGTGTACTTATATTGCTAATGCTAGAAAGTAGAGACTTATCATTGCTACAGTTTACTTTACAAAAATGTGTCATGGAAAGACAATATGGACTCATGGCTTCAATTTACTAACACAGGTTCGGTAAAAAATAGAGCATTTTTACACTTGCGGTTATAGTTTGGTAGGACAAACTGCATAACAGATCACTTAAGGTAGGTACACAAAATGCGATAACTGTCGACAGAAAAGGCAGATAAATTATGACCGCTTCATCCAACAATCGTTATGTGTGAACAACTGCTGCAAATCAGTCTTGCTTGGGCATCATTATCCACTCTGCGACCACCTAATGCAGGATGTCGGCCGCAGAGTAGCTTCCTTGTTCCTCCAGGACGCACCGGCTTGTGATCTTGCGATGCGCGAGATTAGCAGGAACGAGTGCTTGCTTCCGTAAACAAACACTGCAGGGCTTTGTGATCAGCTTGCCAGCGGTAATCGCAGCTGGCAGGCTGTTAGTAAAAAAAAAGTCAATTTATTGTTGTGCATCGCTGTGATCTAGCGCAGTGCTGTACAGAGGACAGATTTGTCACTTAGCTCTCCCCTGGAGTGGCTCACAAACTAATCCCTCTCATTGGCTTTTTTTTAAAATACAAAAATAAAAAATCACAGCAGCAATCAGAGACCACCCAAAAAATACTCCTTTAGTGGCAAGAAATGGAGGAAAAATTAATTTGCGTGCTAAGTTGTATGGCCGGGCAATAATTCATTAAAGCTGCTCAGTACTGTATTGTAAAACATTGCCTGGTTACTAGGGGGGTGTAAACCTGTGGTCCTCACGTCACAAGGTTAAGGATCTCTGCTCTCGGGTCCTTAACCCTCCTGGCGGTTTGCTAAAAATTTGCCAGGGGGCAGCAAATCTTTTATTTTTTATTTTTTTTTTGTTTTTTCATGTAGCGAGACAAAAGCTCAGCGGCATCCCCCCAGCCCCTCCGATCGCCTCCGGCGATCGGCGATCAGGAGATCCCGTTCAAGGAACGGGATCTCCTGGAGGGCTTCCCCCGTCGCATTGGCGACGGGGCGGGATGACGTCAGCGACGTCATCGACGTCGTGACATCAAAGGGGATTCCGATCCACCCCATAGAGCTGCCTGGCACTGATTGGCCAGGCAGCACACGGGGTCTGGGGGGGGCAGCTGCGGCACGACGGATAGCGGCGGATCGGCGGGTAGCGGCGGTGATCGGGCACTGCACGCAGCTAGCAAAGTGCTAGCTGCGTGCAGCAAAAAAAAAATTATGCAAATCGGCCCAGCGGGGCCTGAGCGGTGCCTTCCAGCGGCATAGCCCGAGCTCAGCTCGGGCTTACCGCCAGGAAGGTTAATGATCCTCGATGCCTGAGACTGACCGATCACAATGCTGTTTTCAAACCCTCCCCCCATGGATGCTGAAGGCACCCGATAAGTAGCGGGTGCCAGGGCTACAGTGTCCGTTGTACTCCCATGAGTTTATACTCCCAAGAGTTTATCTAAAATCAACTGCCTCAAGTTGTCAATTTCTCTCCTTTAATACAGATATGGCCCTATTTGCATAGATGTGACTAGAACTGTTTTTAGAATGTTTTTTGATTACTATATGCTGGAATTTTGCTTTTAATATCCCAGATTGTTGCTTTAAAACTGGGATGTTAAACATGGAAGGAGTGTTTTGCTAAATATATAATATATTTCTGTAGTAAAATAATTAGCACCTTTTATTTACTTTTATGTTTGATTGCGTAAACTCATATAGGTTACTTTCAAAGCCTGTATAAAGGCAGGTACTTGCATTCCCAGTGATAAGCCTCCTGGTGATGTTAATATAGGAGATTATTGTTCAGTTGTAATCTGTCATAGGATCAATAATTTTATTCTGAGCTCAAGTTACATGCCAGCTTCAACAAAGACATCACGCTCTTCCAGATTGATTGCTGCCAATATACAGATATCAACATCAATGAGACCCTGCAGTAGAATGATGGAGAAATAAGTTAGAATTTGTACAGATAAGCAATTCTAGAGAATATTCCCACATAGTAATCTGCAACTGCAGAATCCTGATCTAAATATAAATAAAGATCACTGATCCTCATTCCTGTTTCTGCTTTATTGTGGAATGGCTAGAGTTGAAGAATAACATAGAAGGTAAACAGGAAGTAAGTACATACATGAACAATAATGAAATTTTTATTATTGTACAGTAGTTTTCAATAGTGACTGGCGAAGGTAAATCGTTTTTCCTCAACTTTTGTGTGTGAAAGTGGTGCAAAAATGTTTAATTGTTTTGCTTTTCAAACCACACTGCAAGAAAGTGGACCACTAAAGGGGTATTTGATATAGTACCTGTCAATGTATTTAGTAAACACAGGATGTTAACCCTATGTCTTCTTCAATGAAAGCAGGAAGTAGACACACTGCAGATGTATTGCAGGATTTGTAACAAATACATGTTTTCTTTAAAGGTTATTATGCTGTTGCTTACCTTTAAGAACAGAGAGTTCAGGTCTGCTTTAAAAATAGCAATATAGAATGTCTCTCTTTATAACACAATATGCAGGAGTTCCCTGCATCACAGACCGGGGAATAGCAATAGGGGGTGCAGAGGTAGCGACCACATTGGGGCCCCAAAGGGCTGTCCCTCAACTGTAGTTTTAGCTCTCTATTGGTCCTGTGCTCATAATAATCACTTCTATAGATACTTTGAATAGTGGTAATCATGAACAAGCTGTTCCCCATCCCCTTCTTGCACCTCCGACACTGTAGTTTCCATTGGCAGGTTTTGGTGCGCTGTATCACTTGTTATGTATAGAGTGCTTAGGGGGCCCAATGTAAAACTTTCATTGGGGCCCATAGCTCCTTAGCTACGCCACTGATCACAGATGCTCAACTCCAGATAGGTGTGCATTCCAGGTGCCTGAGTGGGCTGAGTCTTTTGAATCTTAAACTTCGGATGTGTTTACCATGTATTTTGCTTGTGTGCACCTGGTTTCAGGTAGAGATGTCGCGAACGGTTCCAGGCGAACTTTGGGGGTTCGCGTTCGCCTGCATTAGGCGAACTCTTGCGGAAGTTCGATTCACCCCATAATGCTCTATTGAGCAAAACTTTGACCCTCCTTATCACTGTCAGCAGACACATTATTGCCAAACACACTTCTCTCACTGCTAGAGGCCCGCCCACCCTCCCTCCTCCAAGCAAGGTCCTTATACCATTTGACTCAGTTGTCTGCCTACACTAATTAGTTATGGGACAGCTGCTACACACTCTGCTAGGGAGATTTTAATTGGCCACCTCCCTCCTCCCTCCTATCGGAGGGAGGAGGGTCTCTTCTGCCAGGGAATTATACTATTTTAAAAACCAGGATACATCATACCATGGCTGGGAATCGAACCCAGCTCTCACTGTGTGGTGGGCAAGTCACCCTAATCACTGTACCACTACAGTAGTAAGTGAAGCTGGCCTAAAATTTACCATTTATGCTCAATGCAATAGAAACAGGTTGCTTACAGGGAACCTTAACTGAGAGTGATATGGATGTTTCCTGTAAACAATACCAGTTGCCTGGCAGTCCAGCTGATCTTTGTGACTGCAATAGTGGCTGAATCACACCCTGAAACAAGCATGCAGCTAATCCAGTCTGACTTCAGTCAGAGCACCTGATCTGCATGCTTGTTCAGGGGCTGTGGCTAAAAGTATTAGAGACACAGGATCAGCAGGCGATTCAGGCAACTGGTAATATTTTAAAAGGAAAAATCCATATCCTTCTCCGTTTAGGTTCCCTTTAAGGATTTGTAGCATAAAAGCCAACTCACATTGGCTGGGATTTGAACCTGGGTCTCACTGTGTGGTGGGCATGCACCCTACCCACTGTACCAACTGAAGCTGGCCTAAAAATTACCATTTATGCTCAATACAATAGAAAAAGTAGACAAGACAAATAACATTTATATCACACTTTTCTCCTGGCGGACTCAAAGCACCAGAGCTGCAGCCACTAGGGCATGCTCTATAGGCAGTAGCAGTGTTAGGAAGAGAGAGAGATATGAATCTACATGGCTATCTAGGGTTCTCTTTGGACAACTGTTGAACACAAAAGAGAAGGCCATGTCTGGCTACATATCTGTAAGCAGTGGCTGCATGGTGTAATGGCTAAGGGCTCTGCCTCTGACACAGGAGACCAGAGTTCAAATCTCAGCTCTGTCTGTTCAGTAAGCCAGCACCTATTCAGTAGGAGACCTTAGGCAAGTCTTCCTAACACTGCTACTGCCTATAGAGCATGCCCTAGTGGCTGCAGCTCTGGTGCTTTGAGTCCGCCAGGAGAAAAGTGTGATATAAATGTTATTTGTCTTGTCTACTTTTTCTCTTGTATTGAGCATAAATGGTAATTTTTAGGCCAGCTTCAGTTGGTACAGTGGTTAGGGTGCATGCCCACCACACAGTGAGACCCAAGTTCAAATCCCAGCCAATGTGAGTTGGCTTTTATGCTACAAATCCTTAAAGGGAACCTAAACGGAGAAGGATATGGATTTTTCCTTTTAAAATAATACCAGTTGCCTGAATCGCCTGCTGATCCTGTGTCTCTAATACTTTTAGCCACAGCCCCTGAACAAGCATGCAGATCAGGTGCTCTGACTGAAGTCAGACTGGATTAGCTGCATGCTTGTTTCAGGGTGTGATTCAGCCACTATTGCAGTCACAGAGATCAGCTGGACTGCCAGGCAACTGGTATTGTTTACAGGAAACATCTATATCACTCTCAGTTAAGGTTCCCTGTAAGCAACCTGTTTCTATTGCATTGAGCATAAATGGTAAATTTTAGGCTAGCTTCACTTACTACTGTAGTAGTACAGTGGTTAGGGTGACTTGCCCACCACACAGTGAGAGCTGGGTTCAATTCCCAGCCATGGTATGATGTATACTGGTTTTTAAAATAGTATAATTCCCTGGCAGAAGAGACCCTCCTCCCTCCGATAGGAGGGAGGAGGGAGGTGGCCAATTAAAATCTCCCTAGCAGAGTGTGTAGCAGCTGTCCCATAACTAATTAGTGTAGGCAGACAACTGAGTCAAATGGTATAAGGACCTTGCTTGGAGGAGGTGGGGTGGGCGGGTCCTCCAGCAGTGATGTGTATTTCACTCAATCAGGTGTGCCTCCAGGTATTAGAGCTCTTGAAACATGTTTTCTATCATTTTTCTAGGCAGTAGAATTTTTTTAAATTTTTAAAGTTCGCCTCCCCATTGAAATCTATTGCGGTTCGCGAACTTTTTCGCGAACCGAACCTTTCGCGGAGGTTCGCGAACAGGGTTCACGAACTGAACATCGGAAGTTCGCGACATCTCTAGTTTCAGGGTCGGGTGACGCAGAGGCTCAAGAGTCTTCAGCCTCAAGGGTGCAGTGAAGCAGGGGGCGCACAACTCATTCAGCTACCATTCCCTTATTGTGTTTGAAGCAGAGAGAAATAATAAAAGGGGATACCTGGCAGTGACTGCAAGCCAGATAACTAGAGATTTAGGTGTTGGGGGGGAGGGGGTTGGGGGCACTTGGGCGCCTCTTAGTCTAATAGCAATCAGTGTGTGGCAGCTGAGGTGGAAGGGGTGTAGGGACGCACTTTAGTGTCTCAGCCTTGGGCGCTGGAGGACCGTGTCCTGGCTCTGCCTGGTTTCTTCTAAACAACCTTGTACAGCTGAATTTGGTTCCCAGAAATTATGAGACCAGCTATTTTTGCATGACTCTTAAAAGGTAAAAAACAAACAAACAAAAAAACAATAACTTTGCCTAGCTGCAATATGGATCTTCATCAGTTTGAATCACACACCTGCAAAGCGCATATAGCTACTTGACAGATGTAATTACAGTAGATTTTGGACAACTGATCTGCATACTCTCTCGGGGCTAGTGGTTACGGTGCCTACTACTTCCACAATCAGTACGAGAGGCTCCTTCTCTGGACAGCTTTAAAAAAAGGCTAAAAACCCACCTCTTTTCCCTAGCCTTTGAGACTGCATAATGCAGGGTCACAGCGCTTTGAGTCCTCAGGGAGAAAAGCGCTATAAAAATATTATTGTTATTGTTATTGTTGTTGTTACTAGATCAGAAAAGTAGTAAAGGTACAAGATGGCCATTAAGTCCAAAACCAACATTTTTAGGATCAACTTTTATAATTTCTTGATAAAGATCTGTTTTAAATATGGATAAGTGTCCTCTGCATCATAAGCAATTCACTGTTTCAATTCTTATATAATATATTAAATCCTAAAAACAAATAACAAAAAAAAAAAAAGAAGCACAAACAGGATGCCATAACAGCCTTTTTTTTCAAAGATCTTTTTCCATTAGCTGCATTGCTACCTGAAAGCTTACACCATCTCATATACAAATAATATGTAAAACATGGTCAAATTATCTATAATATACTGCAATCTCCCCAAATCCTCTTAATAACAATCCCTGCCTTAGAACACTGAATGTAATGACTTTAAAAGGGAAATGAAACTCACATACTGTGGATTTTTAGTATTTACGCAATTTTTTTTCCTTAAGAACAGCAGTATCATTAACTTAACAAGAAAATAAAAACTGTTCTACGACGTAACAGCTGATCTGCAGGGCAGACTGTAGCTTCATGAAATGTAGTACTGAGTAGACCGTCAGCAGTCAAGACAGCACAAGGATTTTCCACCAAAAAGGTAAATTAATACCATTATTAACATTTTTAAATATTTAACTCACAGCTATTTTACCTCAACCTAGCTGGGAGCTGCACAAGCTGAACCTGTTGGAAGTTGACTCCACACATTGTAAACAGGTTAGATTTTAGATTCAATAAAAACAATAAGGGACCTTTAACATTGTGTACGTTGCAATACTATCACAGCACAGTGGTGCTGTTAGACGTGTGGTGCAACTATACAGTGAAGCAGAAGCATACAGTTTAATAAAAATATGCTTCACTACCATTGTAAACTTGCACATTGCCAAGTCAATGCATGACAAATTGTGAAAAGGCTATGAACCCAATTTTATTAGTTGAACTGTAAGGATCCCTCCTGTAGTGTATTCTGTCAGTTGTAGTGGAGCTGCAAACGGACAGTTCTGGCTTATCTGCTTGCATTCGGTTGTGCATTTGCAATGGGTCTCATTGTCATTTGCAATCGCTCTGCAGTTCTGGGCAGCTCATGATGCTGTCATCATTCCACCAATTGCTTGTTGCAGCTGAGCTGCGGCCAGATAGCCCTGGATTTCCTGCATGCATGTTGTTACATAATTCTGCATATATTTCTTATGGAGGTCCTTTGCATTCACAACCAGCTAGCAAATGGTAATCAAGCCAGCTCAGGATTGAGTGATTACCATTCAGCTGTGTGGAGATTTGTATACTTGCATCCATTAGCTGATGCCAGCATAAAAGTCTGCCTCCCATTTTATACCTCGCCCGTCATAGTGGTCAGTACGCTGATCTACTGGGCAGTGGGCACCTTGTTACTCTGTATAGTTCTGTTATTGTAGTTCTATGCGACCTTATTACTTGTGCTTTAGCTAGTTCTTGATAAATATATATGCAGTCTTGCTAATACGGTATATATTTATCCGTTAGTTGAGCTGTTTGTTATTTTTCTTATCATTGTGTATTGCTTAGTTCCATGCTTGATGGACGTTCGCTGCATCTGCGGTGGATCAGTGAAGTCCATTATCCAGATAGCTTGGATTCTGCCATCACCACATTGTTGACTGGTAGTATTCCTGCTACTCTAGTTTCTGGGAACGTAACTATAGGCTGAAGTTGCTATTAGTTACGTTCTATCCTGTAGTCTTGCCTGGGTGGATGCTTGCTGGTGACTGTTGTTAGCCAGCTTGCTCTGCTTCTGTGGATGTGACTGTGAGCTACGGTTGCTACTAGTTACACTCCAATCTAAAGTCCTGTCTTGTACCTGTCTGAAAACTTGCTATCGCTAAGGCAGCACAGTGCGAACTAAGGCAGTGCAACATCACACTGCGCTGCCATTGTGTTTTATTTGTAGCGTAATCGGAAGCCCAGATCTGCAGTCGCCCTGGGCAGCCTGTGAAACCTCTTCCATTATCCAGCTCTTAGCCTTGTTGTGCTGGGTGGTCAGAAACTATGACCCCCCAGCATTACATTAACATTGATTGGCAGATGCTGCTCTTTACCTATTCATGTGAGCAGGAGAACAGGGGTCCTGTGCACAGAAGCAGTATGCAATAGATGACTTAACAGTTTTGTATTGAATTGAGTAGCATAAAGATACCAAAGGCACAGTGCAGTTTATATTAGATACAATACCTACTGGTATTTGATCTAAAGCTCCATACACATGCTCGATCACCATCACTAGAAAAGCAGCGATCCCCGATGGGTTGCGATGAATGAGCAACGACGGAGCATGGTTCAATGACTGATCAGATTGTTAGTTGAAGTGTGAAAATTACGACATAGAAGTGCGTTATTAGCCACACGTGAGTAGTTTGAACGGAATGGTTGTTCATTATCATTCGATACCTGTGACTAACAACAATTATTGTCTGAAACGAACTGCCAGGACCAATCCGTCTAAATGGACAAAAATTTCTGTCTTTTACCATCGGTGGGACACTTTTTGGGACGGTTCTCAGCCGACTTGACATTTTGTTTCTGGCAGAGACGGGCGAGCTTGTGTATAGAGCTTAATATTGAATGGTGCAAGGAGGTGAGTAGGTGCAATATCAGGTTGATCTAATAGTCGTCCATGGTGTCCTATAGTAGGACAGCTATGTCTAAAGGTGGCCATATATGATACAATCAAATCAAATCGAATTTCCAGCTTTATTTTTACAAAAATAATCACGTCAACAAATTTTTTTTTTGGGGGGGGGGGGTTGCAATGAAAATGGGATTGGATGTGTTGGAAAAATCAGAAAGAAAAATGTTTTAAAGCTGAATGTTTCCTTCAATCTTTTAATCAAATATCTTTGGAAAAAATCGATCACGGCATATTGGTACAATTTTTCTAATTATTTGATCAAGTGGAAAAACTGATCAGCCTAATAAAAAAAAATAGTTGAATCGTTTATGTCCACCTTGATACAGATATTCTGGAAATATTTATCTAGCAATACATTGATTGGAGTACATCCATAAACTGCTTAAAACAATTCAGAAGTCAATGGATCAGATATGTTGAAGCAAAAAATGACTGCCTGATTCGATCACAGAAAACTTGATAGCCGGATTAAACAACATGCAACAGTTTTAATCCACCTGCTTATCAGCAAAAGGTCTTCCTAAAATGTCATCAAATGGCCTTGCTGCATTTACATAGCATGAATTGATTAGAGTGGCTATCATGGTTATTAAACGTAATCTTTTTGAATACCGTAACAGTTATTATCTTTAGGGAGTTTGGCTACCAAGTAATTTCCCAGTAGACTTTAACTTAAATTTTAAAGTCTAACAAGATTCGTACAATATCCAAGATCATGAGCAAGCTTGGGACAGGGACTGAGATACATGGCAATCACTGAAAATACTTTTTCTCAAGCCATTAAAAATTAAAGAATTGATCCATAATAAGTCTGCAGCTAAACAGATCTGGGGCATCCCAGTTTAATTAAAATTGGTGCAAATCAGTTTATTCATCTCTGGTTTTCAGTTATACACTTTGTTCTTTACTTTCTGATTATACAGACTACTGTACTGGCATTAAGCCTCATCTACACGCGTAGATGAGGCGGCGATGTGGCTTATCAATCGAGCCGCTGATGCAGCTCGATTGATAAGAGCCGACAGGCCGGATCTTGCTACCGCCGATTCCCTGCTTGTTCCCCGCGAGTGGACAATGGTAGTGTTGGGCGAACAGTGTTCGCCACTGTTCGGGTTCTGCAGAACATCACCCTGTTCGGGTGATGTTCGAGTTCGGCCGAACACCTGATGGTGTTCGGCCTTTTAAGTTCGGGTTCGACCCGAACTTCTAATGGCCGCCGAACAAGGCCGAACAGGGCCCCTGTTCGGCCGAACAGGGCCCTGTTCCGCCGAATACTGCCCCCCTATGGGGTCGCAGGCATAAGGGGGGAGCATGCCCCGATCGCGGGGGGGGTCGGAAATTCCCCCCACCCCCTCCACTAGCGCTCCCCCCTCTGCCCGCTTCCCCATACAAAAATTTCAAGAAGTACCTGTGTCCGGTGGTAGTGGGTGGCTGCCTGGCTGGCAGTGGGCGGCACTATGAAGTGACTGACTGAGGAGGAGGAGTCCGGAGAGTGACGCGTACTACTGCTGATCCGCCCACTGCCTGGCCTCCCTCAAAGCGTCACTCTCTGGACTCCTCCTCCTCAGTCAGTCACTTCATAGTGCCGCCCACTGCCAGCCACCCACTACCACCGGACACAGGTACTTCTTGAAATTTTTGTATGGGGAAGCGGGCAGAGGGGGGAGCGCTAGCGGAGGGGGTGGGGGGAATTTCCGACCCCCCCCGCGATCGGGGCATGCTCCCACCTTATGCCTGCGACCCCATAGGGCCCCTAAAAGCGGGATGTTCGGGGAGTTCGGGGTTCGGCCCGAACATGCCGAACATTGCGGCCATGTTCGGCGAACTTTCCCGAACCCGAACATCCAGGTGTTCGCCCAACACTAGACAATGGCAGGGAATCGAGCGGAAGATAAGCGGCGCGGGGACGAGCGGGTATCAAATCCGACGCACGCATGGGCGAGCGGGGACGCGGCGAGGACACGGAAGAGGCGATCCTGCGGCTAATCGAGCCGCTGGATCGGAGCCTCATCTACGCGTGTAGATGAGGCTTTAGGTTGTACACTCTAGAAAATGAGAAAAAAAAACTAAAATCAGTTTACTGACCTGTTTAAACTAGACAACATGTAATTGATTTGTTACTAAGACAAATGTGCATTTAAAGAGACACTGAAGCAAAAAAAATAAAATTATGATATGAATTGGTTGTGTAGAACGGATAATTACTAGAACATTAGCAGCAAAGAAAATATTCTCATATTTTTATTTTCAGTTATATAGTGTGTTTTATAACATTGCATAATTCTCTAATATGTACAGTTTACACACTACTCAGAATTCTAAATGATTTTACAGAGCAGGCCAGTAAACTTTTGAATTATCCTCTGCAGAGAAAAAGAAAATACAATGACAGACACTTGAGATAATAAACTTCAGAAGACAGGGCTCTCTGCGACTTTAAAAGTTGTGGAGCTCAATGGCTCTTTTGCACAGATAATAACTGGAGTTTCATAACTCTTTCTGTACCGGCAACAATATTAGACTTATGTCTCTGCTCCTAATGTTTTATTTCTTAGCTGTACTACACATACAAATCAGTATATCATATATTTTTTTCACTTCAGTGCCTCTTTAAGTATTATATACATGGTTCATGAAATGATATAAAGGCCCTTTTCTAACTGCATCCAAATGCGATGCAATGATATTTCTATGGTAGGCTACCAAAGGTTGCGGTGTGGCAGGTCCTAACGGAGTAATGTACAGCATGCTGTATGCGTGCATATTTGCAGTGGCTGTAAAGCATGCTTACTGCTTCACTGCATAGTTGCTCCACCCGTGGACTTGTGGAGTGCCATATTTATATCCTTTAATACCAGTTGCCTGGAGTTCTGCTGATCTTTCATGGATCAGTAGTGTCTGAATCACACACCTGAAGCAAGCATCCAGCAAATCCAGTCAAACTTCAGTCAACAGTGTTTCCCCACCATAGGCACAGCGGTAATTGCTGTGTTGTCCCTCCTCTTGTAATGCATATGCCAGAGTGGAATGGCATGTGTCTCGTCACTACACCCGCATATGGCGATCGGTGCGTGCTCACCAATCCCCAACAATCCATGATGCTGGGAATCTTTTTGCATATGCCAGAGTGGAATGGCCAGTGTCTCGTCCTCCCCACCCCCGCACGCATACGGCGATCAGTGTGTGCTCACTGATCTGCAACGATCCATGCAGCCGGGAATCCTTCTGAGGTCCAGGTCTATGCTACACCTTGATTGGGGGCGGGCCTTAGCGTATGCACAGCGGTGTTTCTTTCTCACCACTGCATTGGGATCCATCTCCTTTCAGTCAATTTCCTTGCAATAACGCCCTCTAGTGGCTTCCGTCATTACGTGTGCCACTGCTGTCATCATTGCAAGGAGACTGGACCAACAGGAGACGGATCCCAACACAGCGTTGAGAAAGAATCACTCACAACTGTGCATATGCCTGCCCCCCAATACAGCACTGCGTAATATGTTGGCGCTTTATAAATACAATAAATAAATAAACTAAAGGTGTAGCATAGACCCAGACCTCAGAAGGATTCCTGGCGGCATGGATCATTGTGGATCGTGAGCACGCACCGATCACCATATGCAGGCCGGAGGACGAGACATGTCACTCCACTCTGGCATATGCAGAAGGATTCCCAGCGGCATGGATTGTTGCGGATCAGTGAACATGCACCGATCGCCATGTGTGGATGGGGGGACAAGACACATGCCACTCAATGTCCCTCCACTCAGGCATATGCTTAACAAGTGGGGGGACAACACAGCAATTACCGAATAAAACCACACTAATATATGATCTCGGAGGTCATACCTGAAGAACCATAAGCTTAGTTTGGTTTGTGTGGAATATGAGAGGGGCAAATACTACCGCGAGGTACATTCTATAGAGAGATGACTAGCTACCTGCACTGCACCATTTTCTACCCTCGGATTATACTCGAGTCAATAACCTTATCCATTTTTTTAGGTAAAAGTTGGGGGGGGGGGGCAGCTTATACTCGGGTCGGCTTATACTCGAGTATAAGCAGGGTAGTTAAATGCTTAAACTTTTAATAAAAAGGTACTTAATTGTCTGTATGTGCATCTGGATTACTGCCTAGGCGTATTCTTTGATTAGTTATGCTATTGTGAATATGTTTGAAATCTGCATTCCACTGTTTTTTAATTGTTTTTATAGATTTCAATTTATCACATGGAAGGTGAATTAAGCAATTTATACAGTTTTTTATTAATTAAATCAAAGCATTTTAGCACCAGCTGCTACCATGAAAGCAGCATGTGTCTTCACAGCTCTTCTCCAGTAAAAAATAAATAACTGTAAAACATGGTGCCATGACCATAATAGACAACAAAACCAGAACTTTCTAGAAGATCAGTGAATCTAAATTGTAAATGAAGAAGTTAGGCTACAAAAAAGCATTAACATTTTTCAATTAGGTACATTACCAGTGTTGATTAACACTGAGGATAGCTCAAGCAAAGCTGTGGTTGTGGAGATGCTTTACAATGCATGGCTGACTATCTGTGTGCTCATCTGTCTGAAAGTTATGCAGTGAACCTCTCCTCACATTGGGCTAATTGAAAGAGCTGTTGATGTAAATGAAGAAAATCAGAACCTTCATGAAAAATGTGTTTTAGTTGGAGAACAAAAATGTTGTTTCACTTTTGCTGAACTTTTCACAAGCTTTACACAATAAAGTGAAACATACACTGCGTCAGAGGCTGTGATGAGCTATACAGCAGACCTATTAATAGCACATAAGTCCCTTCCCTCCACACATGTAAAGAGGGCCTTGTGGTAATTTGGGTTTAGGAAATAGCTGCTAGTAGAATATTGGCAAGTTATCTACTATTAGGCTCTATGTAATTACTATGTAAAAATATCAGTAATTTTTACAGATATTTTACTGTCACCTAACTTAATCCATTCTCACTTGAACCCTCCCTCTGTCGATCAGAACAAACTTGAGATGGCACACAAATGGCTTGCAATATCAATTGTATTTGGAGCACACAGAGGTACACAAAGGCGTTGCCTTCCTCAGGTGTCTCCCCATCTATCGATGCCTAACCCTAACTCACCTCCAAACTGATTCCTAACCCTAACTGACCCCCCTCCCCCCCCAATCCCCACCAATATCTGCAATGCCTTAGTTGCAGTTTGTATCGAGGGCAGGGTATGTTTGGACACCACCATAGGAGCCAATTTTATTAGCGGGATTAGTGGATATAACTGGAAATTTGTGGACCTTTGTATAGCAGGCCTCACCGACTATTTTACTGAGCACCCAAATGTCCAGTTAGAGACACCAATCATGACTTATAACAAATTTGCATATGGTAACATCCTTATTTCCCCAGTGCCTCCAGTGCCCAAATTACCTGTTTTGCCTTGTTGCTACCTACACGGTAATATTGATTAGGCATCCATCATTTCTTTACACTGGGAACTAGCCTTCTAGACATGCTGTTACCTGCTGTTGAAGGGGAACTTAAGCCTAAACAAACATACTGTCATTAAGTTACATTAGTTATGTTAATTAAAATAGATAGTTAATATAATATCTTACCCACCCTGTTTTAAAAGAACAGGCAAATGTTTGACTTCATGAGGGCAGCCATCTTTTTGGTTGAAAGGAGGTGACAGGGAGCATGAGACACAGTTCCAACTGTCCTGTGTCCTGATCACCACTCCCAGTTGCTAGGAAATGAGAACAACAACATAGGAAATCCCATCATGCTTTTCACAGCGTCAGGGGAAAAATGCCCGGGCTGTTTTCTTTGATGGGGTGGAGCTTAGCTTTTGTGCAGCTAAAAATTAGGCTTAAATAAGAAAAACAAAGTTCTGATACTGTGAAACTGTTAAAGAGAATCTGTACTCTAAAATTCTTAAAATAAAAAGCATACCATTCTATTCATTATGTTCTTCAGGGCCCCTCTGTGCTGTTTCAGCCACTCCCTGCTGCAATCCTGACTTGTAATTGCCATTTTTATGCAGGGTTTACAAACAAAAGACATAGCAAGTGATAGGCTGAGAGTAGCTCAGTGTGTGAGTCATACAGAGTGTGCAGTGGGCCTGGAGAGGGTGTCTATAGCTTCTATCCAATCACAAGCAGCACAGCACATTCCAGCCTGACTGCCTCAGCCCGACAGAGGAGAGATGATTAGATCATATAACAGAGATAATACAGCCACTGTGCAACTAGAAAAGGCTGCAGTTAGACAGAGCACATTAGAACAGGCATAGGAACTTATAGGATAGAAGAAATAAGGATGAAAATGTTGTTACAGAGTCTCTTTAAAGAAACACCAAGCCTTTTCAGTGCTGCTGAGTAGATTTTTAGTCTGGAGGTTCACTTTAAATTGCAGGTACAAGTAGAGTAGGCATCTCCAAAAAATTACCCACACAGGTCACTAGAACATAAGAACAAGAATTAACCACAAAAAAATTGTAAAGAATATTTTGTTTTAAAACCTCATATTTGTATACACTTTTGATTTTCAAAATTGCTGTTATTGATACAGGAGTATAGATTATTTCTTGTTGCTGGCATTGTTCTAAGGTTCCTTTTGGAACCATATAACCTATGAATTTCTTATGAAGGATCATGGTATTCTAGCCCTCTGTCATGTAAAGGCACGTTTTTTTGCTGCATGCTGCTATTCACCATACCACAGATCTGCTGCAATAATAACATCTTTACATTGAGTCATTGGAAACCACATATGTCTTTTTGCCGGGACTTCATTTATCCACTATCTTATGGAACAGGACTCTTTTTTTGACATCTTGGGGACTGCAGCCCCTATAGTGTTCAGGTTTCTTGAGGAGAGTCACTATTATATATTGGTTATTATGGGATTTTGAATATTTTAATATTTTGATATGTGTATTTATTAATAATAAAGCAATTTTCTATTCTTGTTCATGCACCAGATATATATATATATATATATATATATATATATATATATATATATATATATATATATATATTTGTAGTCAGATATAACTGTCATTGCAGAAAAGGGCTTTGTTTTGTTTTGGTGGGGGGAGGAGGGAGAGGGGGGGGGGGGGGGTAAAATGAGAAAGTGGGTCTCTTGCTATCTTATTTCCACCATGCTCCCAGATCTGGTATATACAGTAGACCTCCAAGCCATGTGGTCTGAAAGCCAGCATTTCTACTTTGCTCTTAAAGGATTCCTCACAGCTTGAAAGCTACTATCCCAGAAAAAAATTCTAGCAGAACATTACTGAAATGGTTAAACAAAGCACTTTCTCCTGCTATTCAGCTTCAAATCTGCATCCAAACGGGAGATAACAGTATATTTTTTACTTGGTAAACACAAATGTATCAACACTGGAACAAACATTCTCTGCTTCAGGCACACTTAGTGTTCAGAATAGCTCATTAGAAGATTTTAATATATAATAAAAAGCAGTTATAATAGAAAAAGAATAAAATGCAATGCCAACTTTCAGGGTAAGAAAAACTACACTCCAGAAACGTTTTAATTTGTAAACAGACAATATTACATGTGCACAAAAGCAAATATGATAACTCTATGAGTAATAAAAAGAAGGAAAACACATAGTTATTGAATGTTATGTCAGAGTTTCAGACCACTTTAAGGCTAAATATTTTTAGTACTGTTGTTCATGTTGAGGCTTAGTCATATTCATCTTGATCTATCCCCATTCAAGTTATTATATACAAAACCAAATAGCTTTCATTTGTATAGCAACCTCATAAGGCATAATACATGTGTTGTACAACCACAGTCACTGTGCATTGCTGTATGCCCTAGGGCTTAGTGTACAGCATTAAGATCACATTAAAGAAGAATGAAAAGTCCAAGCAAGGAGGAATGACTGACTGCCACAGATTTGTAGAGAAGTATTCAGTGCTCACTATCACTATGGCATTGCTATGTAGAATTTACTCTAATGTATTTAGACCATGTTAGACAAGGCAGAAGGGACTGCTGTGGATTTGTATAGGTTAATCTAACACACATTCTCATCAAATATTATTGCTCAATGAGGGTAACAAAATGTATACTATTTGTTTTTTTTTTTATAAGACATTAACCTAACCCCTTCAGGACTGACCACTCTGGCCCTTTAAGGACCAGAGCAGTCTCTAGTACCCTTCCCATCGCCTTTTACTATATATAATCCCTGGTGATCTACAGAGATCAGCAGCAGGAAGTGAGACTGGGTAAATATTACTCACCTTCCTCCTCGGCATCCTAGTAGCAGCCAGTCCCAGCCTGACTCAAGTACAGGGTCCTGGCTTGATGACATCAGTCAGTACAGGGCTTGATGCCTAAGGGAATGGTCAAGTTTGTTTACATTGTGATCACTATGATCACTGGCGGTCATTGTGATCATGTTATTAGGAGCCAATCAACGCGGCTCCTGATTAACGCTAGGAGATTAAGCTGTCAATTTACAGCGTAATCTCCAGTCTCGTGTGCACTTGATCGCAATGGGAATGTGTGTACGTGTAGTGCAAAGTCTACGTTGTGTCAGAGGCTTACAGCCACAAGCATGATGTAGATGGTTAGATGACGCTGAGATTTTCCGACTCTCTTTTCTGTTCTCCCTTTTTATCATAATAATAATAATTATAATCTTGCTATGTATCAATGTATCTCTCACCTCTCCCTATTCCTCCTGTGGTTATTGTCTCACTCCTGTGGCTCATACTGCAGCTGGCCTCCTGTACGTGCATATGCAGTGTCCCAGCTTAATGATGTAATCAAGCTGGGACCCAGTTCATGTGATAGAGGAAGGCAGGTTCAGTACAAACCAGGGGAGTGCTGCAGGAATAGGGAGAAGGGAGAAGATATTCACCAGCAAAGCTTACTGCTGCTGATCTCTGGTGGAGGGGAGGTGGACTACTAGACTACCAGGGTTAAAAAGGGAGGTGGGCGGGGGAACACTAGAAGGAAAAAAAATATATTAAGGGGAAGGGGTCTACTAGACTCCATGGAAAGCTATAAATAATAAAAGGGGTGTCCATTAGATCACCAGGGCAAGCTATAAGACAGAGGTGCAGACCACTACGAGGGCAAACTAAAAGACTAGACTATCATGGATAGCTATAAGTACTTCATAAGGGGAAACAATAGTTTAAGACCTCCATTTTTGGTCCACAGAAAGTCCACAGCAGTTCCTCTGACTGCTCGGGTCCAGAACCATTCAGCAGTAAGCTCTGGCCAACACATATTTGTTTACACCTGGGCTCCAGGTTATTAAGAAGCAGTAATTAGGCAAATTGTCTATGGTGACCAGTGGGCATGGACTGCTGTGTGCACTATGTGCAGAAAGAGACTGAAAATGTTTTCTGTCCTATACACTTTAAAAACAAAAAGTTGGACCCTTCTTTGTTTTGATTGTGTCTCAAAAATGTAACACAAGAACAGAAGCACTCTTTAAGATACTTTTTTATAACAAATAAAAGCTGGGAACTAATTGCACTTTAATGGAGGAAGGGTTTTTGAGATACACTGGGTGAAAGGTTGAAGAACCCAGACCTTGTATTGGGTTTTAAATTTTCTTCCAAAATCCTCATTAACTGTCTGCTTCTAAACACTTTTCCATTACTTTGATTGCCATTTTATTATTTTTGACGACTTTATGAAAATTGGATAGCTCTTTCTATATAAAAATATTTTGTATCACATCGGATTATGAACTCTAGAAAAGCTTTCACAATGTTTAGGCAGTAAGTTATGATCAGATAAATGGATGTGAATCATTTTATATGTGATTTATTACTTCTGTTTTTGGTTTCTGAATACATGGTAGTATAGCTTTATCGATAGGGATCATCATCAACAAACTGAAAGGCTGCAAAAGTCAGCTGAGGAGAGGACCTCTGATCCTTGGCCTATAGAAAATGATAGAAAGATATTAAATGTGATGATCCATCACAAACAACAATGTCAGCAAGTTTGCTTCCTAATGTGGTTGCCTAATGATCCCACGGGATGGCTCAAGCAATGCCATACTGGTTTAACACTTTAGCGCACAAATGGTTTTGTGACAAGGCAAAGAAAAATATGAACTCCCCTTCCATACAAGATGCATAAGAAAAATCGTATACTATAAAAAAAATTGATGCTTTTTTTCATCTAGAAAGTGAAAACATTATTTAATGTAGAGACACTACCTTTTCTGTGTAAAAGGTTTACTGACAGGCAATGCAAACACTGCGACAAACCATTCACAATGAAAGGTGGTTACTTGTAAACTCAGGGTGACCATAGGCATGCTGGTCTATTTCTACAGGAGGATGGGGAAGCTGCTGTTGTCGTTATCTTTTAGATTGTGGGTTAATGGGTTTTATAATAAATAAGCTTGTGTCGGTGAGGTTATTTCTGCACATGTGCGGCACGTGCATGCGCAGTATGCCTGCTTTTTAGGCTCCAGAGCTGCTACAGCTGATGATTAGCCTCCCAGGCCGAGGTTGGGAAGTCCAGAGCCTTGCAGAGGTCATGGAGAGTGGATACTTGGCAGAAAGGGGGTTCTAGCGCCCAGTATTCCAATGGGCCTAAGGTCTAATATATGAATAAATCCAAAATGTTGCAACACACACACACTGCTCTTCACTGAGTAGGAATCAAATGATAGAGCAGTACAGCAACAGTTTTACAGTCCCCCCCCCCCCACACACACACACACCCTTTGTCAAGCTTAGCTAAAGAGTAACTGTCAGGCAAAAAAACAAAAATCAATTCTTTATTTTTATCTGGTAAACAAGTAATAAGGATGCTAACCAGGCAATCCAAAAGTTAAAATCACTATTACTTTTCTTGTTGATAAATGATCATTTCCGAGTTTACCTGACTCTTCATTGGTATACACACAATTTGGTCCACAAAAAGGAAGTTGCAGGGCATGTTGGGTTGTCCTTTTTTGCTGCTCTATTTCCCCTCACACTTAACTAATGCATCCTGATTGGCTGAAGCCTCTTTCCCTTCTGTTTTCCCCTCCTACATCTCTGTTCCTCTCTGATTGGCCAATATTTCTCAATGCACTTTCTACTGCAGAGCTGGGTGGAAGTGTCTGAAGACTGGGAGTGGGGTGGATAATGATACACAGACAGAGTAAGGGAGGAAATTATGTCAGGATTGGCTTCAAGATAGATACAGACAAAATGGAAAATCCTAAGAAGGATTCTCTCTTTTTTATAATAGAAAATTCACTAAAATCTAAATTTGGGCAGTGCAATACATACAATATGTTATGTAAGTAGAGCAAGTATTTATCTACTTATATATGTGTAGCAAGGTGTATACACCCGTTACCTGGATACAGGTTGTAAATAATTAATTGTAAACAAAATCAACCTATCATACAATCACACTTATCTGAAAAGTAAAAACTGATAAAGTTAATTTGAAATGTTCCAGAACATACATGTTGGTACAAATAGATAGAGGTGACCTGTCAGTCATGAGAACAGATGCAAGGCAAAGTCCATATTCAAACCAGATAGACAAATGATTTTATTCAATTCAAGTTTTCTTCTTATTTTCTCCTGGATGATAATTTTTCATCTTCTGATTAAAATTACTTTTCATCATTCTACAATTGCAAAAGGTACTAAAAAGTTGCCGAAAAAGTACTGTCAAAATTATTCTGAGTATTTTGTTGCTTGCTGGTGGCTTGAGACATTTTATTGACAACAACAAGGTATGAAAATATCACCTTAGAGAAAACTTAGAGAAAAAGTACATTGAATAAAGGCCAAGGTTCCTAATTTATCTATTCAGCAATAACGTTATCACTACTTATGACACTTCAGTGATACATACATCTTTGTTTTTTTCAGGACAAACTAGACTTCCCAATCTTTGAGGAGGTTTCTATGATAAATGTGCATTACTTGTTTCTATTGTATAGAGACAAGCAAACAACAGTGCATTCTGATATAAAACCGCAGCACCCTGTGTTCTACACTGTTATATATGTAAATGACTGTGATGCCAGCTTTGAGTGATATTTCTTGTGGGTACTAATTCACCATTAATAGACAGGAAATAATGATGCTGGTTTCTAAGAACTTGTTAAAGACAGACACTTTTGTATTTCCCTTGGTGACAGAATCTTGAAAACTTGCTTTCAAAATAATATTTTTTGTGATACTAAACTGCTTGAGATATCTATCTACCTACTGTATCTATCTATCTATCTATCTATCTATCTATCTATCTATCTATCTATCTATCTATCTATCTATCTATCTATCTATCTATCTATCTATCTATCTATCTATCTATCTATCTATCTATCTATCTATCTATCTATCTATCTATCTATCTAACTATCTATCTAACTATCTATCTATCTATCTATCTATCTATCTATCTATCTAACTATCTATCTATCTATCTATCTATCTATCTATCTATCTATCTATCTATCTATCTATCTATCTATCTATCTATAGATCCTTATATTTCTTTTGTGCACTGATGTCTGTTCATCTTGGTGTTTAAAATATTCCCTAGGAGAAAACTTTGGAGAAAAAATGAATTGAGTGTAAGGGCCACTCATGTTTGATCTTTTAGAGCAGAGATGAAATGTAATAGTTTTACACTACTTTACAATGCAGGAAAATTCCCTGCATTATGACCTTGATTCATAAAGGGCTGTGCAATAAAAAAACAGGTCTTTCAAATACCGCATTCTACCGCATTCAGTATTTTAGACTTTTGTTTGCTAATTCATAAAGATTTTCACTGGTGCGGTAGGAGTTCAGCAATTTACTGAAAAAATAGGCTTCAATTCACAAAAACCTGTTTGGTAACAGTAGAAATATGGAGTTGTCTCTGTTTTGTTGCATGCTGTACTCCATGCATTGATGGCCTTGCGATAGTGAAAGGCATCCCCGACATCCCTTTAGATGTACAGGTTTGTTCTACTCCCTCTGCTCCCTCTGAATCTGTCTTAGTCTTTCTTAACATTTTTTTTAATTGCTTCAGATTAGATGAACTTAAAAGAAACATTAAACATGCCATGTTTAGGTGATTTCCCCACTTGCTCCTCCGCATCTTCAAACAGGAACCTAAAGGGTTAAACGTCTGAAGGGCTGCAGGGGAAATCTATTGTGTGCTGGCTCTCTCATTAGCTGTCTGGGGAGTAAAGAAGCTTGACCCTTCCTAGAAGGTATTGCAGCCTATTAGCCCTCTAAGGAAAAAGAAGGGACACCGAGAGCCCGAGTGTAGTAAGTTGGGTGATGGGTAAATGGAAAAGTATATGATAGATATTCTCAGAAGTCAGGGTTACCAATTAGGCAACCACTGTGTAGGCAGGTGAGGATATTAGGCCTGTCCTCACTCAGGATTAAGATGTCGCTCTCTGTAGATTAGGAGAAGAAAGGGAATTAAACCCCTCCACCAGGGGTGGATGCTGATATTGTAAGGAGAACAGAGGCACCAACAAAATAAAATATATCGAAAAACTTTAAAATTCCTTGGGAGGCGGTGGTGGACTCATCTCCCCGAAGCAGACATGATAATGTCGGTTTTAGTACAAACAAATTTATTTATATACTCCAACATACAGTGCAACGCATTTCACTAGTATATTCCCGCTTCTTCAGACAATATTGAACAGAAGTACACACAGTGCAGTCTTAAGGTCACGATAAGCGCCTCTCAGAGGCGCTTATCGTGACCTTAAAGTGAACCTCCGGACTAAAAATCTACTCAGCAGAACTGAAAAGGCTTGGTGTTTCTTTAACAGTTTCACAGTATCAGAACTTTTTTTTTATTACCAAAGCATCATTTTTAGCTGCATTTTTAGATAAGCTCCACCCATAAAAGAAAACTGGCCAGGCTTTTTTTCTCTAATGCTGTGCAAAGCATGATGGGATTTCCTATGTTGTCATTCACTTGCCTAGCAACTGGGAGAGGTGATCAGCACACAGGACAGTTGGAACTGTGTCTCATGCTCCCTGTCACCTCCTTTCAACCAAAAAGATGGCTGCCCTAATGAAATCAAACACTTGCCTGTTCTTTTAAAACAGGGTGGGTAAGAGATTATATTACCTATCTATTTTAATTAACATAACTAATGTAATTTACTAACATAACAGTATGTTTGTTTAGGCTGAAGTTCCTCTATAAGACTGCACTGTGTGTACTCCTGTTCGTTATTGCCTGAACAAGCGGGAATATACCCGCGAAACGCGTTGCACTGTATGTTGGAGTATATAAATAAATGTGTTTGTATTAAAACCGACAGTATCATGTCTGCTTCAGGGAGATGAGTCCACCACCGCCTCCCGAGGAATTTTAAAGTTTTTAGATATATTTTATTCTGTTAGTGCCTCTGTTCTCCTTACAATATTAGCTCTATAATAGGCTGCGATACTTGCAGGAGAGGGAGGCTGTTCCTATTGGCTCTCTGCTCCTATTAGTGATGGGTTATCGCTCTCCGCTTCTGACAGTCATGGGCTACCGCACAGTTTCTGCTACATCAAAGCTGAAGGTAGTCACCACACATGTTTCTGGGCTTTACCGCATTTCCTAATCTTTATGAATTGACTTTTACTGATGTGTTGAGGTATTTACCACACAAGTTGGTAATTTACCTCACTGGTCAGTCATTTCTGCATACGGTAACAGCATTTATGAATTAACATTTTCCTAAATATTCAGTAAAACCATCTGTTTTCTGCATTACCACATGCGTGGTGTAAACCAGTGGTCCTTAAAGCGGGATTGTCACCATAAAAATAAAATTTCAACAGCAACTGGTCTGAGCGTATTAAGTGATAAAGATGCTAATTCTGCATTCAAAACATTGAAAACTTTTTCTGCTGTTATGGAGTTATCACATACTTTAGGGGCACTGGCCCTATAAATTCCCTTTAATTGTCTCCAAAACAATTGCATGCTGGGGGATCTTTTTATTTATAATATATTCCTCCTCTTCCCTTTATTTCCCCCTCCTTCTAATAACATAAGACAGTGCCCTTCCTAGTATAGACCTCAGTGGGAGTGCCTGAAGATTCTGGGAGGAGGGCGGGTAACGAATCAACAATTAGCAAGAGGAGAAAAAAAAGAGTGAGAGAGGAAATGATGTCAGGATTAGCTTCATTCATAGATAACCAAGATGGAAACTGCCTAGAGGACTGTCCCGTGGCCCAACTGCAAACGTCCCACGGACCAGCAGTGGGCCGCGGACCACAGGTTGGGGACCCCTGCTTTAAGTGGTTAACTTAGTTCCCTGAATCACAAAAAATAAATCTTTATATGATGCACAGATCATGAAAGACTCAGATGTGCATGTTAAAGCTCCCACAATGCTATGGAAACAGTAAGTATCTCTAATACAGGCCATCTATCTACTTAGGGAGGTCAAGTAACAGGTGCATGTTATTTTTTCTCCTTATGGATCCCATTTGCAGATAGTCCAACAGTGCTGCAGAGATATCTGCAAAAAATAATTCTTCTCCACCTGAAGCATGATTGAAATGCATCTATTTCTGTTTATGGGAATCGATGTCTACAATAATTGACAAATGGTTGTTGCGACATGAAATGAATAAGTAACTTTGATTCACCGTTTTCAAGGCCAGTTGAAGAATGTATGGATGTATAGTTCGAGTCTGTGTTGATTAGAAGGAAGATTGATCTTTGTTAAGGAAGAATGTCCAGTGTCAAGTAACTGCATATAGCCAGTAATAGATCACCTGAAGATGCAGCAAAAATGTTCTAAAGTGCTCATTTACAGTATACTAGCTGGAGAAGTTTTGAGAACGTCAGTAATTCAGTGCAAGAAAAGTTTTAGTCTCTTTTACACTACATGCTGAAAAACTGATTCATGTTTAACTTCCCATAGCAGTGCATTAAAATGAACCTGAACCGAGTAAAATTATTTAAAATAAACACATGATATGCCTGCTAATGAATATTACATACTTTCCTTGCCATCAGTTTTTCTCAGAAGCTCACCATTTTCTTCTTGCAATGATTATTTCCATTTCTGACAAGATTTTGTCAGAACTGAAATATATTGGTTGCTGTCAGTTATATATCAGTTGCTGTCAGTTATAACTGAAAGGACAACTGATGAGCAAGATAATGTCCATGTTTCCCTTTGGCTCAAGTGGGCGACATTACATTTTCGCAGTGTGCTGACCAGGAAGCTGTTATGGGGTAACGGCTATTTTCAAAGTGGAGGATAGAGAATTTCATCGATCACAGGGGACAAATGGGACGCAGGAGAGGAGAAAGAGATTAAGGAGTAGACACTGCGGGAGGTAAGTATGACATGTGTATGTTTATTTTGACTTTTATTTTCAGTTCAGGTATAACTGACAGGAACTGATGTGTATACAGGTCACACAGTACCGGTACTATAATCAAGATTACAAAATGACTTCAGTAACACTTAAAGGGCCACTATCGCAAAAAAAAGTAGGCAGTTAAATTCTGACAGAACCAACAGGTTTTGGGCCAGTCCATCTCCTCATGGGGGATTCTGAGGGTTTTCTTTGTTTTCAACAGCATTTCCTGAACAGCAGCTTAACTGCCAAAATAGTAAGATACCAGCCAACCTCCCTACTCACTTGCACACTATTTTGTCAATTAGACTTTGAAACTGCTGTTCAGGAAATGCTGTTGAAAACAAAGAAAACCCTGAGAATCCCCCATAAGGAGATGGACTGGCCCAAAACCTGTCAGTTCTGTTAGATTTTAACTGCCTACATTTTTCGCGATAGGGGTCCTTTAAGAAGACTTCTAGCATCATCCCAGATGGTGGCAGAAAAGATAAGGTCCAAAAGAAGAAGCAGGAAGACAGGAAGACATAAAATATTACACCTTATATGTGGTAATTGCTTATCTGATTTTTCCATAAATTGGGCAATTAGATAACAGCATGGGGCTGCATTCCTCCAGCCCCATGTATTCCATGGGCTCCCTCGCCGTCCTCTCCGGCCACTTCATTTTCCTGTTATCAGCTCTTCTAATCTGGTCAGTCAAGTTCTTCTGCACATGCGGGAGCATAATTGGCATCTAGTGAGCACAACTGGGAAGATTAGTGAAGGTGATATCCCGAGTACAGAGCGGCCTGAGAGGGTAGCGAGGGAGCTGGAGGAAGCCCCAGGTATATATATAAGCATGGGCGTAGCAATCACCCCTGCAACCCCTGCCCTTGCAGGGGGGGCCCAGAGGCTTTGGGGGCCCCTCCTCTTCCCTCTTCCCAACCACAAGTGTAGCCAATAAACAACGAAACCTCCCCGCTCACTCATGAAAACCGTGTGCAGAAGTGGGTGTAAGTTTTTCCTGCTCCCAGACTCTGCTTCACAGCAGAACACTCTCTGCTGCCATTCACTGGCTCCCAATCCCGTGGGATTCTGGGACAAAAGGAGCCCCATGCTATCATTTTTCAGGGGGCCCTATTAAGGCTAGTTACGCCCCTGTATATAAGCACTATGTACTATCTCAGGTACACTTTCAAAGGACATAATACAAATTACACTTTATTTGAAGGTCGGAAGATGAAAGAATGAGAACCACGTCTTTATCAGACTCCATTAAAAGAAATGGTGCTATCCATACCTTGAGATAAATAGTGTGTCTCTTTACTGCTTATTCAGCCTCTAATCTGTCATCATTTTCTACTTTCTTCTCTTCAAGGACACAATTTTTCCAATCAGCGTGTAGCCTGAGAAAACATAAAAAGTGAGCAGCACTTCTCAATGGAGAAAAATATTTGATCTGAAGTAAAATGACAAGTAGAAGGCCAAAATCTAATCTGTGTAATATGAACTGTTTTAAAGGTTACACAGAGACTACTAGAGCATCTTAATTGACCAGGGTCTATATTTCTTTTTCTGCAGTCACTTGCCTACAGAAAATATTTAACCCACACTGGTTTTCTACATACACACTTTTAAGGCATTATGGGATGTATTTTGCAAACAGAAATATGTACTATTGGATTAAAAATTTATATACAGTGCTTGCAAGTTTTAAAGGGGGCAGGAAGGTAGAGATCGTATTTGACTTATCTGCAAACTACAAATTTAGAGCCACAAAACAGAAAAGTGCAGCAATTTGACAGTGTAGTGCAGTGGTCCTCAAACTAAGGCCCGTGGGCCGAATGTGGCCCCCTGAGGCTTTTTTACCGCCCCCCCCCCACACACACACAAAATGTATTACTTATAGATGTGGCCAGCTACATCTTTAAATATTGGTGGTCCGCATATAGAATAGCAGTGCTGGCACCACCCATGACCCATCCACATGAAAGCTAGAAAGCAGTAATTCTCTGGTTTCCAATCACATTCCACATCAGGTGACACTGCTGTCCAATTGGAATTCAGGTTTTCACATGGGTATGCTTCACTGTCTGGCCCGCAAAGACTTCTACATTATTTTATGTATACTCCGGCCCCGCAGCAGTCTGAAGTATGTTGACCCGCCCCTCGACCCAAAATGTGTAGTGTATGCGTCATGTTGGATTGAAACCTCAAAAAAGGAAATGGGAGTGGCTGTCTGAAAAATTGTAATATTGACCAGGCAGTAGTGTTGGGCGAACATCTAGATGTTCGGGTTCGGGCCGAACAGGCCGAACATGGCCGCGATGTTCGGGTGTTCGACCCGAACTCCGAACATAATGGAAGTCAATGGGGACCCGAACTTTTGTGGTTTGTAAAGCCTCCTTACATGCTACATACCCCAAATTTACAGGGTATGTGCACCTTGGGAGTGGGTACAAGAGGAAAAAAAAAATTAGCAAAAAGAGCTTATAGTTTTTGAGAAAATCGATTTTAAAGTTTCAAAGGGAAAACTGTCTTTTAAATGCGGGAAATGTCTGTTTTCTTTGCACAGGTAACATGCTTTTTGTCGGCATGCAGTCATAAATGTAATACATATAAGAGGTTCCAGGAAAAGGGACCGGTAATGCTAACCCAGCAGCAGCACACGTGATGGAACAGGAGGAGGGTGGCGCAGGAGGAGAAGGCCACGCTTTGAGACACAACAACCCAGGCCTTGCATGAGGACAAGAAGCGTGCGGATAGCATGCTTTGTACCACCATGCAGTCATAAATGTAATAAAGATAAGTGGTTCAATAAACAGGGACCACGCGGCAACGCTAACCCAGCAGCAGCACACGTGATGGAACAGGAGGAGGCGCAGGAGGAGAAGGCCACGCTTTGTGAGACACAACAACCCAGGCCTTGCATGAGGACAAAAAGCGTGCGGATAGCATGCTTTGTACCGCCATGTAGTCATAAATGTAATAAAGATAAGAGGTTCAATAAACAGGGACCACGCGGCAACGCTAACCCAGCAGCAGCAGCAGCAGCAGCACACGTGATGGAACAGGAGGAGGCGCAGGAGGAGAAGGCCACGCTTTGTGAGACACAACAACCCAGGCCTTGCATGAGGACAAAAAGCGTGCGGATAGCATGCTTTGTACCGCCATGTAGTCATAAATGTAATAAAGATAAGAGGTTCAATAAACAGGGACCACGCGGCAACGGTAACCCAGCAGCAGCAGCAGCAGCAGCAGCACACGTGATGGAACAGGAGGAGGCGCAGGAGGAGAAGGCCACGCTTTGTGAGACACAACAACCCAGGCCTTGCATGAGGACAAAAAGCGTGCGGATAGCATGCTTTGTACCGCCATGTAGTCATAAATGTAATAAAGATAAGAGGTTCCATAAACAGGGACCGGCAACGGTAACCCAGCAGCAGCAGCAGCAGCAGCAGCACACGTGATGGAACAGGAGGAGGCGCAGGAGGAGAAGGCCACGCTTTGTGAGACACAACAACCCAGGCCTTGCATGAGGACAAAAAGCGTGCGGATATAGCAGCAATGCTTTTTGCCGCCATGCAGTCATAAATGTAATACAGATGAGAGGTTCAATAAACAGGGACCGGAAACGCTAAACCATCCCAGATGTTCATCGGTCAGGTTACTTGGTTGGGGTCCAGGAGTGTTGCGTAGTCGTTTCCAATCCAGGATTGATTCATTTTAATTTGAGTCAGACGGTCTGCATTTTCTGTGGAGAGGCGGATACGCCGATCTGTGATGATGCCTCCGGCAGCACTGAAACAGCGTTCCGACATAACGCTGGCTGCCGGGCAAGCCAGCACCTCTATTGCGTACATTGCCAGTTCGTGCCAGGTGTCTAGCTTCATGCCCGGTTTCAGGTCCAGCGGTGCCAGCCACAAATCCGTCTGTTCCTTTATTCCCCTCCAAATTTCCTCCCCTGTGTGCTGCTTATCCCCAAGGCAGATCAGCTTCAGCAACGCTTGCTGACGCATGCCAACAGCTGTGCTGCACTGCTTCCACGATCCTACTGCTGCTGGTGCTGGGTTAGCATTTCCGGATGAGGTACAGCTTTGAGATGCGTTGGAGGAGAAGGAGTCAGAGAGGTAGGTGCTGCTGTTGTTATCCAGCTGTTTGCGGCGTGGGCAACACCCGCGCCGTAGCAGGTGAGGAATCGCTGCCAGGCTCCACAAGGTTCACCCA
Organism: Hyperolius riggenbachi; assembly: GCF_040937935.1. Taxonomy (NCBI): domain Eukaryota; kingdom Metazoa; phylum Chordata; class Amphibia; order Anura; family Hyperoliidae; genus Hyperolius; species Hyperolius riggenbachi. The sequence continues at coordinate 525,449,190 of NC_090646.1, read as the reverse complement.
GTGCGCGGTAAGGGAGATGTATCGACCCTGGCCGAACGAACTCGTCCAGGTGTCAGTGGTGAGGTGAACCTTGCAGGCAACGGCATTCTTCAAGCTTCGGGTTATTTAGCTGACCACGTGCTCATGCAACTCAGGCACTGCAGAGCGCGCAAAGTGGTAGCGGCTGGGAACAACGTAACGTGGGATGGCCACTGACATCATGCCCTTGAAGCTGTTTGTCTCCACCACTCGATATGGCAGCATTTCGCAGGCCAGAAGCTTGGCTATGCTGGCTGGCTGTTACTGCCACGGCCCGGGGGTCATTTGCTGGCAATTTCCTCTTGTGCTCAAACATCTCAGAGACAGACAACTCAACCGTAGCGCTGCACACCGAAGGGCTGTTGGTTGTTGTGTTTGATGAACACTGGGAGACCTCAAGAGCACTAGTCCGGAAAGTGACAGTGTCAGCATCGTCTGATGTTTGTGAATGTTGTGAACCACGCAATGGCTGGGCTACTGCTGCTGCTGAGGCGGGTCTGGTGGTGAGTCTGGTGAACCCAAGGGAGGCAGTGTTGCTGGTGGTACCCTGTCCTGCCGCGTTTGCCCACAGAGTGGGATGTTTGGATAGAATGTGGCGGCTCATGCTGGTGGTGGAGAGGTTGTTAATACTTTTCCCCCTGCTCAGGCGGGTCTTGCACACCTTGCAAATCGCCATGGTAACATCCTCAGTGCAGTCTTCAAAGAAAGCCCAGACTTTAACTGGCTGAGGACTCGGACCTCGTGCGTGATGTGCTGGTGCTGCTTAACCCACTGCTGGACGCTTGAGAGGTCATCCAAGTAATTATCTGGTCCTGTTCTTTTGGATCTGTGAGGGTTGTTGTCCTGGACAACATGGGCAGTATTGAGTGGGTTTTCTTGGGTGCTCCCCTGTGGCCTGTACGTGAACCGTCAGGGGAAACACCTCTTCCCTTGCCCCTCCCTCTTTCAACGGATTTCTTCCTCATTTCACTTATCCTTAAAGTACACGCTGACTGGCAGCAGTACAGTGGCAGTACAGAAATGCTATACAGTGGTGGGTGAGCGGTGTACCACTATTGTCAGCAGTGACACAGAGCACAATGCTATACAGTGGCGGGTGAGCGGTGTACTACTGTTCCCAGCAGACACAGAGTGGAAGTAAACACAATGCTATATAGTGTGGCTGAGCCGTGTACACAGAGTGGCATTAAACACAATGCTATATAGTCTGCTATATAGTCACCCCGAACAGGGTGATGTTCTGCAGAACCCGAACAGTGGCAAACACTGTTCGCCCAACACTACTGGGAGGGAACGCAGATTTTAGTACCTAAACACACGATACAACATGTTTTCCGGGGTCGGACTCTGAGGCACATACAGATGGTCCCGATCATCATCCTCATCATACAACTCTTCTCCTGAGTCTGACCCACCCACCACCTCTGCCACCCCAACATCCCCAGACACAGACCCCTCATCGTCCTCAACATTAACTTGGGATGCTGGCCTGAGCCAGACCTCCTCCTCCACATCAGGCCCCATCATCTCCTCAATGGCAGCCCTCATTAATCGCTCTGGCGACGGACTGATGGACACAACGTTTTCCTCCGGGGAGGGCTGCTGCTGACCACTGGCTGCTGGGGTGGATGTTATAGCTTGCGTGGGGCGTTGGCTGTTGCTGTTGTTGGGAGTGCTGCTCACAGCGGAGGTCTCTGGGGAACTCATGTTGAGCTCATATAGTGGTTGACGGTGAGTGGAGTATTACTGATCCCAGCAATATACACACTGACTGGCAGAGTACGCAATGCTATATAGTGTGGCTGAGCGGTGTACACAGAGTGGCAGTAAACACAATGCTATATAGTCTGGCTGAGCGAGCGGTGTACTACTGTTCCCAGCAGAATCAGAGTGGCAGTAAACAATGGTATATAGTCTGGCTGAGCGGTGTACACAGAGTGTCAGTAAACAATGGTATATAGTCTGGCTGAGCGAGCGGTGTACTACTGTTCCCAGCAGAATCAGAGTGGCAGTAAACAATGGTATATAGTCTGGCTGAGCGGTGTACACAGAGTGTCAGTAAACAATGGTATATAGTCTGGCTGAGCGAGCGGTGTACTACTGTTCCCAGCAGAATCAGAGTGTCAGTAAACAATGGTATATAGTCTGGCTGAGCGGTGTACACAGAGTGTCAGTAAACAATGGTATATAGTCTGGCTGAGCGGTGTACACACAATGCTATATAGTCTGCTATATAGTGTCAGTAAACAATGGTATATAGTCTGGCTGAGCGAGCGGTGTACTACTGTTCCCAGCAGAATCAGAGTGGCAGTAAACAATGGTATATAGTCTGGCTGAGCGGTGTACACAGAGTGTCAGTAAACAATGGTATATAGTCTGGCTGAGCGAGCGGTGTACTACTGTTACCAGCAGAATCAGAGTGGCAGTAAACAATGGTATATAGTCTGGCTGAGCGGTGTACACAGAGTGTCAGTAAACAATGGTATATAGTCTGGCTGAGCGGTGTACACACAATGCTATATAGTCTGCTATATAGTGTCAGTAAACAATGGTATATAGTCTGGCTGAGCGAGCGGTGTACTACTGTTCCCAGCAGAATCAGAGTGGCAGTAAACAATGGTATATAGTCTGGCTGAGCGGTGTACACAGAGTTTCAGTAAACAATGGTATATAGTCTGGCTGAGCGGTGTACACAGAGTGTCAGTAAACAATGGTATATAGTCTGGCTGAGCGGTGTACACAGAGTGGCAGTAAACACAATGCTATATAGTCTGGCTGAGCGAGCGGTGTACTACTGTTCCCAGCAGAATCAGAGTGGCAGTAAACAATGGTATATAGTCTGGCTGAGCGGTGTACACAGAGTGTCAGTAAACAATGGTATATAGTCTGGCTGAGCGGTGTACACAGAGTGTCAGTAAACAATGGTATATAGTCTGGCTGAGCGGTGTACACAGAGTGGCAGTAAACACAATGCTATATACTCTGGCTGAGCGAGCGGTGTACTACTGTTCCCAGCAGACACAGAACAGTGAACAGAATGCTATATAGTGTGGCTGAGTGGGCGGTGTACCACTATTCCCAGCAGACACAGAACAGTGAACAGAATGCTATATAGTGTGGATGAGCGAGCGGTGTACCACTATTCCCAGCAGACACAGAACAGTAAACAGAATGCTATATAGTGTGGCTGAGCGAGCGGTGTACCACTATTCCCAGCAGACACAGAACAGTGAACAGAATGCTATATAGTGTGGCTGAGTGGGCGGTGTACCACTATTCCCAGCAGACACAGAACAGTGAACAGAATGCTATATAGTGTGGATGAGCGAGCGGTGTACCACTATTCCCAGCAGACACAGAACAGTAAACAGAATGCTATATAGTGTGGCTGAGCGAGCGGTGTACCACTATTCCCAGCAGACACAGAACAGTGAACAGAATGCTATATAGTGTGGCTGAGCGAGCGGTGTACCACTATTCCCAGCAGACACAGAACAGTGCACAGAATGCTATATAGTGTGGCTGAGCGAGCGGTGTACCACTATTCCCAGCAGACACAGAACAGTAAACAGAATGCTATATAGTGTGGCTGAGCGAGCGGTGTACCACTATTCCCAGCAGACACAGAACAGTAAACAGAATGCTATATAGTGTGGCTGAGCGAGCGGTGTACCACTATTCCAAGCAGACACAGAACAGTGAACAGAATGCTATATAGTGTGGCTGAGCGAGCGGTGTACCACTATTCCCAGCAGACACAGAGTGGCAGTAAACAGAATGCTATATAGTGTGGCTGAGCGAGGTACACAGAGTGGCAGTAAACAGAATGCTATATAGTGTGGCTGAGCAAGCGGTGTACTACTATTCCCAGCAGACACAGAGTGGCAGTAAACAGAATGCTATATAGTGTGGCTGAGCGAGGTACACAGAGTGGCAGTAAACAGAATGCTATATAGTGTGGCTGAGCAAGCGGTGTACTACTGTTCCCAGCAGTGACACAATGACAGGGGGGACCCTGGCTAGCGTGGCTGGAGCGCGAACTACCCTGCCTGCCTACCCAAAGCTAAACCCACAGACAAATGGCGGAGATATGACGTGGTTCGGGTATTTATTTACCCGAACCACGTGACCGTTCGGCCAATCAGAGCGCGTTCGGGTCCGAACCACGTGACCCGTTCGGCCAATCACAGCGCTAGCCGAACGTTCGGGGAACGTTCGGCCATGCGCTCTTAGTTCGGCCATATGGCCGAACGGTTTGGCCGAGCACCGTCAGGTGTTCGGCCGAACTCGAACATCACCCGAACAGGGTGATGTTCTGCAGAACCCGAACAGTGGCGAACACTGTTCGCCCAACACTACCAGGCAGTGAGTGGGGGATTTAATAAGAGGAGCCTGAGGCGAGAGACATATGGAGGTCAGGGCCAGATTTACCATAAGGCACTGTAGGCACATGCCTACAGGTGCATGTAGATGGAGAGGCAGCTCACTCCCCTCCCCAAGCGCCTTCCTCCCACCTTACCTATGCAGAGTACTAATGAGAGTGTAAACGAGAGGTTACTCACCCTGCTCTCAGCATTCCACTGACGAGATCTCCCTTCAGTCATAGACACCTCTAGCTACTTAATACTGAAGTTCCTCTAGCTACCAAATACTTGAGGGTACCTTGAGCTACTTAACCCAAAAAGATGTGCAAGTCAAATGCTTTAACATCACTCCTCATGCCTGTTCCTATTATGTTCTGTAAACAAAAGATCTGTGAGACCATGAAATAACTCACCACCTTTTTTTGTCCTTTTTGTACTATTGTATTGATCTAGCATGAAGTCCTGTAAAGCGTGAATTTATGGTGTCATTTTCTAATACTATATATGTTATCGGGGCGTGACCTTGTATACATTTTAATAAAGGATTACACAACTGCATGTTTAGATAGCATGTTAAGCTCCTTCTGAGGTTTGCAGCGTCAATGGGCTGTACTCAGGAAACCCCACACACAAACCAGTAATACATGAAGAATAGTAACTTACAAAACATCTCCACATGTAACAGTGAAGTCTTACCATAAAGCAGGACATTTATACAGCCCAGCCATTGGTATGCACATTTCAATATTAATTTACTAATTAATTATTGTACATATGGCATTTATAAGAATAATTTTGTAAATAACAAATGTAAACAATTTATTTTTGGCTATTTTGATTTTAATGGATGTACTGGGGAAAAAAAAGATAGTAGTCTATGTATTTAGGAGCCTAGCTAAGATCATTGAAAGTGTCTTAATGAGGTATGAAGGGACCATGGGTTCTGTAGTTTTTAATTAAGTCACAGTTAGAACTCATGCTGGTACCTCTGCCTGCTGCAATAATTGATGGCATTTCGACAATGTAATACTTTGAAAGTGTTTAATCAATGGTTATGTGGCATTTATTTTTTGCTGTTGTGCTTTTTGTCCCTTTCTGTCAGTGTTCGGGTATTAATTTGTACAGGTGCAGGCTGTTTCTGTATCATTTTGGCTTCTAACTTAAATGCAAAAATAATTAATGGCGGGTTGTTTTAAATTAGGGATTTTTCTTTGTTTTCTTAACACTGTAAACATTTGTTTATCCCATAGTAAATTACTGCCCATGAGGCGCATGTCGTAGGGTGACAGCAGTAGGCAGGCAATCTGTATAGAAGTTGTAGAAATGAACATAAGTAGTTGGTGTAAAGATGTATTGCATAGTGTTAAGATTAGGACATATATATAGTGATATGAGTGTAAACCTTCAGCCCAATCTACACGATACGATTCTTTGTACGATTCGATTACGATTCTATTTACGATTCGATTAAATCCGACATGTCCGATCGGGATTTGATTTGATGCAATTCGATTTGCAAATCGAACTGAATTGAATCGAAACCCCGATCGGACATGTCGGATTTAATCGAATTGTAAATAGAATCGTAATCGAATCGTACAAAAAATCGTATCGTGTAGATTGGGCTTGAGTGTTTGAAAGTCTCACAATCTTTGAGTAAAATGGTTGTTAGGTGCAAGACAGGTTATTTCCGCCTTTAGGTTGTAATGTTAATTGCAGCTGTAGCGACGCACGCTCACTGTGCAATTTGGGTGCCAGAAATAGCAGCTGCCCAAATTAGGATAAAATCTCCATTATTTTGGTGGCGACAATAGCCGGGCACTGAATTACAAGCAAAAAGGAAGACATTATCAGTAGGGTAATATATTTGTTTTCGCCGCTGGCTATTGCTACTAGAGATGGTCCGAACGGTTCGACCACGAACTTATTCGCGCCAACTTCGGTGGTTCGCGTTCGCGAACGAATGCGAACTTTATAGCAGTTCGACCCACCTCCTATACTCCATCAATAGGGTCAACTTTGACCCTCTACATCACAGTCAGCAGGCACATTGTAGCCAATCAGGCTACACTCTCTCCTGGAGGCCCTCTCCCATTATAAAAGGCAGGCAGCGTCAGGCATTGGACTCACTCGTGTGCCTGCAATAATTAGAGAAGCGAGAGCTGCAGCAGACTCTCATAGGGAAAGCTTAATTAGGCTCTTGTTGGCTTGTTAGCTTGCTCCTTGCTGATTCAGTGCACCTACCTACCTACCTACGTGAGCGCACGCATTGTTAATACCACCAGTCATTGCACTTGTTCACGGTACGTGTGTGTGACAGGTGCACATTTGTAATACCCATCACTGCATATACCTACCTGTTGTACAGTGCACCCACCTACCTACATGAGCGCACCCAGTGTGACATTTAATACCACCAGTCACTGTACCTGTTCATGGTACCTGTGTGTGACAGGTGCACATTTGTAATACCCATCACTGCATATACCTACCTGTTGTTCAGTGCACCCACTTACCTACGTGAGTGCACGCAGTGTGATATTTAATACCACCAGTCACTGTACCTGTTCACGGTACGTGTGTGTGACAGCTGCACATTTGTAATACCCATCACTGCATATACCTACCTGTTGTTCAGTGAACCCACCTACCTATGTGAGCACATGCAGTGTGATATTTAATACCACCAGTCACTGTACCTGTTCACAGTATGTGTATTTGACAGATGCACATTTGTAATACCTATCACTGCATATACCTACCTGTTGTTCAGTGCACCCACCTACCTACGTGAGCGCACGCAGTGTGATATACCACTCCGTGCATACCTATTAACTGCACCTGTGTGAATGCACATTGTATTAGTCAAGTCAGTGCATACCTTTCACTTCATCCCCCACCCCCCGATATGGACAAAACAGGTAGAGGCAGGGGCAGACCCAGAGGCAGGCCACCCAGCAGGTCTGTTTGAGGTCGTGCTGATGTGATTTCGTGCGGCCCTGGACCAAAGTACAGTGCTCAGAAGAAGACACGTCCCATCAACTCCCAATATTGTCAGGACGTGGTTGACTATTTAACACAGAACACCACCTCATCTTCTGCAGCCACCACCGCAACTACAAGCACCACATCTGCTGCATTTGACACTTCACAGGAGTTATTTGGTGGGGAATTAACTGATTCACAGGCATTATTGTTACAACAAGATGAAGGCGCTAAGCAAGTTACACCACCTCATATGTCTGTGTTAGGCGACACTATGGACGTAACGTGTAAGCAGTTGGCTGATAGTGTAATGGTTAAGGGTTCTGCCTCTGACACAGGAGACCTGGGTTCGAATCTCGGCTCTGCCTGTTCAGTAAGCCAGCACTAATTCAGTAGGAGACCTTTGGCAAGTCTCCCTTACACTGCTACTGCCAATAGAGCGCGCCCTAGTGGCTGCAGCTCTGGCGCTTTGAGTCCGAAAGGAGAAAAGCGCAATATAAATGTTATTTGTCTTGTCTTGTCTTGTGAGGAGGAGGAAGAGGGAGTACCTGCTGTTGGTGCAGTTTATGAGGTGTCTGAGGCAAGTGAAGCTGGGCAGGATAATTATGAATATGACGATGATACGGATGTCACGTGGGATCCTAAGAGACAAGATGACCAAGGGGACAGTTCAAAGGGGGCAGTCAGAGAGGAGTAGGAGGAGAAGAGTTCCTGAAAGAAGCAGGGGGAGCTCGTCATCAGAAACAGCTGATGGCAGTGTCCAGCACCATGTATTGCCACCTATGTACAGCCAGCCAACATGCCCTTCAATGTCAGCTGCTGATGCCAGCATAGTGCCATCACCCCAGGGGGGCTAAGCGGTTTGGAAATTTTTTAGTGTGTCTGCCTTAGATCAGAGCAATGCCATCTGTTCTCTCTGCCTCCAAAAATTGAGCTGTGGAAAGGCCAACAGCCGCGTAGGGACAACTGCCTTACGAAGGCACATTGAGAAAAGGCATAAACAGCAATAGGAAGAACACCAGAGGAAAAGCAGCGCACAAAAAAAAGCCACCCTCCTTCTCCTCTTCCTCCTTCAGGTGCATCATCTTCAGCCTCTTTCTCCCTTTGCGCCTTCACAATCACAGCCACCCCCACACCGCCTCTCACCTTGAGCGGTTCCTGCTCCTCTGCCCACAGCAGCAGTCAGGAGTCCGTGAGGGAAATCTTGGAGTGGAAGAAGCCAATTTCTGCCAGTCACCCCCTTGCCCGGCGTCTGACAGTTGGCTTGGCGGAACTGTTAGCTCACCAGCTGTTACCATACCAGCTGGTGGACTCTGAGGCCTTCCGTAAATTTGTGGCCATTGGGACACCGTAGTGGAAGATACCAGGCCGCAATTATTTCTCTAAAAAGGCAATACCGAAACTGTACCGTGAAGTTGAGAGGCAAGCGGTGTCATGTCTGTCACACAGCGTTGGGTCAAGGGTCCATCTGACCACGGATGCCTGGTCTGCCAAGCACGGTCAGGGCAGGTACATTACTTACACAGCCCATTGGGTCATTCTGGTGACTGATGACAAGCAGGGAGTACGTAGCTGTGCAGCGGACCAACTTGTGACACCTCCATGGCTTGCAGGCAGGCCTGCTGCCACCTCCTCTCCTCCTGCTATATCCTCTTTGCTGTTGTCCTCCTCCTCCTTGGCTGAGTGGCAGTTCAACTCTATAGGTGCTGCGATCTCCTATCCAGCTACACAGCCCCAGCTCCCCAGGGCCTATGCTGCATGCCAGCTATGATGGTGTCACGCCATCTTAGACATGTCTTGCCTCAAAGCGGAGAGTCACACTGGAGCAGCTCTCCTGGCTGCTCTTAACAAACAGGTGGATCAGTAGCTGACCCCGCACCAACTGGAGATTGGCAACGTGGTGTGTGACAACGGCAGCAATCTCATTTCTGCTTTGAATTTGGGAAAGCTGACACATGTACCCTGCATGGTACATGTGCTGAATCTCATAATTCAGAGATTTGTGTCGAAGTACCCAGGCTTGCAGGACGTCCTGAAGCAGGCCAGGAAGTTGTGTGGGCATTTCAGGCGGTCTTACATGGCCATGGCACGCTTTGCCGATATTCTGCAGAGAAACAACTTGCCGGTGAGATGCCTGATTTGCGATAGCCTGACTCGCTGGAATTCGACCATCCTGATGTTCGACCACCTGCTACAACAGGAGAAAGCCATCACCCAGTATCTCTACAACTACAGTAGAAGGACACACTCTGGGGAGATGGGGATGTTCTGGCCCAAGAACTGGAGACTCATGCAAAATGCCTGCAGGCTCATGCGGCCATTTGAAGAGGTGACCAACCTGGTGAGTCGCAGTGAAGGTGCCATCAGCGACTTGATCCCGTACGCTTTCTTCCTGGAGCGTGCCGTGCGTAGAGTGTGGATCAAGCTGTGGAGGAGCATGAACAGAAACAGGAGGAAGAGCTGTGGGATCAATTCTCATCAGAACAAGATGTTTCCTTAACACCTGCGGCAGCACAGAGGGGGGAGGAAGAGGAGGAGGAAGAGTCATGTGGGGAAGAGGAGTCAGACTCGGATGATGAGGAAGGTGTTTTTTTTTTGGAGGAGGCGGCTGCAGAATTGCAACCGCAGCAGGTATCTCGGGGGCTTGTGCTGCTCAATGTTCCCGTGGTATTGTTCGTGGCTGGGGGGAGGAGGAGAACTTACCTGACGTCACTGAGGAAGAGCAAGAGGAGATGGATAGTACATCTGCATCTAAATTTGCGCAGATGGTGTCTTTTATGCTGTCCAGCCTGTTGAGGGACCCCCATATAAAAAAACACAAGGGGAAGGAGCTGTACTGGGTGGCCACACTACTAGACCCTCGGTATAGGCACAAAGTGGCGAGATGTTTCCAAATTACATGAAGGCAGAAAGGATGTAGCACTTGCAGAACAAGCTGGCAACTATGCTTTACAATGCATTTAAGGGTGATGTCACAGCACAATGCAATAAAGGTACCACTGCCAGTAATCCTTCTCCTATGTCCACGCAGGCAAGGACAGGACGCTCCAGCGATCTCATGGTGATGTCGGACATGCAGACATTCTTTAGTCCAACGCCTCGCCTTAGCCCTTCCGGATCCACCCTCCACCAACACCTGGACCGTCAGGTAGCTGACTATCTGGCCTTAAGTGTGGATGTAGACACTGTGAGCAGCGATGAACCCTTGGACTACTGGTTGTGCAGGCTTGACCTGTGGTCAGAGCTGTCCCAATTTGCCATCCAACTTCTGTCTTGCCCTGCCTCAAGAGTCCTGTCATAAAGGACCTTCAGCGCAGCTGGAGGCATTGTCACTGAGAAGAGAAGTCGCCTAAGTCACAAAAGTATTCAGTACCTCACCTTTATCAAAATGAACGAGGCATGGATCCCGGAGGGCTACTGCCCGCCTGAAGACTAAGTCAGTCCCCAAACACAGCATCTCTGCCTGCATGCCGTGTGACTGCCTGCCCCATGACTAAGTCGCTCCCCACACAGCATCTCTTCTCTGACTCCAGGACTCCAGGCGAATCTAGAATTTTTTAGACTAATTTTCCACTTTCCAATAATTAACATTGAGGCTGAATCACCTCAGAAACACTGCAGGACCCGCGTTTGTCTTTGAGAAAAAAATCACATCGCTCTGGTGTGATCCATCCCATACAAATACAGTAGCCAAAGCTCTCATTTTTAAAAGCACTCAGAAGTATCTTGGTGTGCACCATCCCTAAATCAGGTAGGTAATAAAGTGCTCCCTGTGTTATTCTGCATTTAGGCTGACAGGCTGGGGGAGGCAGAAAAGTGTGTGTGTGTGTGTTTGGTCTGGTTTTTTTTTTTTGGTTTGGTTTTTGTTTTTTTACCCTAATTTGTATGACTTTTTCAGCTGCTTTGTGCATGAAACGTATTCTTTAGGTAAGATGGAGGATTAACTCCTCAGGAGAAGATGTTAAGGCCCATATCTGTATAGCAGGAAAGTAGAAGAGTAGGCAAAGGAGGCTGTTAATTGTTTAAGTGTATTGTCAAATATTAGAGGTTTCTAAGAACAGACTGTTGTTGAAGTCAGCAGTCTGTGAACCTTGATAAGCAAATATATGTGTGTGAGTGTAAGATCTATGCATTAAGTAAACAGTAAAAAGAGTGACAATTTTACATTTAGTTATGAGTGTATGGAGAGATTGTTATTAGGCACTCAGGGTGGAGTATTGGGGGGATGCGCAGGGTAGCGCTCTGTTTGGTAATGGTGATAAATCAGCATGAAAGTACAGTACTGCTGAAAATGATCTTATTTATTCCTATATAAAAAAAAAACTAAAGGAAAACAAAAAACGGTTGCTATAAACACAAATGAGTAATTGCAAACATACCAGCATTGAGTTCAGGTAGGTGCAGGAGGGATGCATGGCTTGATAACCGTTTTGCGCTGCTGCTTCTTCTGGGGTTGAATGCGCGTTGTACTTCTAATCACAAACGGATAATAAAAAAGATCACTTACAGCAGTGTCCTATTCATCATTTCTACATATATTTAGCTACACATATAGGAACAGATTTAGGTGCCATCAGTAAAATGTATGTGTACACACAATGCAGGTAAATTTTACCAGTGTGTATGCAAGCACGTTGCTTATTTCACCAGCGGTTTGTGAATCAGAGCTATGGTCACTTAAAGGGGCAATATGGCGAAAAATTGTAAAATGTAAAATATGTGCAAACATATGTGCAAACATAAACAAATAATTTAATTAATATAATAATTTAAAACTTCTTGCATAAACAAATAAGAAATACGTTTTTTTCCAGAGTAAAATGAGCCATATATTACTTTTCTCCTATGTTGCTGTCACTTACAGTAGGTAGTAGAAATCTGACAGAAGTGACAGGTTTTGGCCTAGCCCATCTCTTCATGGGGGATTCTCAACAAGGCTTTTATTCTTTATAAAGATATTCCCTAAAAATGATTTTAAAAAATGATGCTGGCCAGCTTCCCTGCTCGCTACACAGTTTTTTGGCAGTTGGACAAAGCAACTGCCATTCGCTAAGTGCTTTTGAAAATTAATAAGTCCCTGAGAATTCCCTATGAAGAGATGAACTAGTCCAAGACCTGTGTAAAAAAACTAAACTAAACTAAAGGCCAGTACACATGGAGAAAAGACACACATGCTACTGTTAGTACAGGTGCCCACTGAGGCCTATTGCCATCATCTAATGATCAAGCAGGCTGGATCTTTAAGCAACAATTGACAGCTAAGTCCATTGTTACCCCACACGCTTAACCACTTGAGGACCGTGGGCTTTACCCCCCTTAAGGACCGGCCACTTTTTTTCCATTCAGACCACTGCAGCTTTCACGGTTTATTGCTCGCTCATACAACCTACCACCTAAATGAATTTTGGCTCCTTTTCTTGTCACTAATAAAGCTTTTTTTTGGTGCTATTTGATGGCTGCTGCGATTTTTACTTTTTATTATATTCATCAAAAAAGACATGAATTTTGGCAAAAAAATGATTTTTTTAACTTTCTGTGCTGACATTTTTCAAATAAAGTAAAATTTCTGTATACATGCAGTGCGAAAAATGTGGACAAACATGTTTTTGATTAAAAAAAACCCATTCAGTGTATATTTATTGGTTTGGGTAAAAGTTATAGCGTTTACAAACTATGGTGCAAAAAGTGAATTTTCCCATTTTCAAGCATCTATGACTTTTCTGACCCCCTGTCATGTTTCATGAGGGGCTAGAATTCCAGGATAGTATAAATACCCCCCAAATGACCCCATTTTGGAAAGAAGACATCCCAAAGTATTCACTGAGAGGCATAGTGAGTTCATAGAAGATATTATTTTTTTGTCACAAGTAAGCGGAAAATGACACATTTCTTCTAACTTGCGAAAAAAAATAAAAATAAAATCTGCCACGGACTCACCATGCCCCTCTCTGAATACCTTGAAGTGTCTACTTTCCAAAATGGGGTCATTTGTGGGGTGTGTTTACTGTCCTGGCATTTTGGGGAGTGCCTAATTGTAAGCACCCCTAAAGCCTAAAGGTGCTCATTGGACTTTGGACCCCTTAGCGCAGTTAGGCTGCAAAAAAGTGCCACACATGTGGTATTGCTGTACTCAGGAGAAGTAGTACAATGTGTTTTGGGGTGTATTTTTACACATACCCATGGGTATGTGTAAAAATACACCCCAAAACACATTGTACTACTTCTCCCGAGTACGGCGATACCACATGTGTGGCACTTTTTTGCACCCTAACTGTGCTAAGGGGCCCAAAGTCCAATGAGTACCTTTAGGATTTCACAGGTCATTTTGCGGAATTTGATTTCCAGACTACTCCTCACGGTTTAGGGCCCCTAAAATGCCAGGGCAGTATAGGAACCCTGCAAATGACCCCATTTTAGAAAGAAGACACCCCAAGGTATTCCGTTAGGAGTATGGTGAGTTCATAGAAGATTTTATTTTTTGTCACAAGTTAGCGGAAATTGATTTGGTATTGTTTTTTTTCACAAAGTGTCACTTTCCGCTAACTTGTGACAAAAAATAAAATCTTCTATGAACTCACCATAGTCCTAACAGAATACCTTGGGGTGTCTTCTTTCTAAAATGGGGTCATTTGTGGGGTTCTTATACTGCCCTGGCATTTTAGGGGCCCTAAACCATGAGGAGTCGTCTGGAAATCAAATACCGCAAAATGACCTGTGAAATCCTAAAGGTACTCATTGGACTTTGGGCCCCTTAGCACAGTTAGGGTGCAAAAAAGTGCCACACATGTGGTATCACCGTACTCAGGAGAAGTAGTATAATGTGTTTTGGGGTGTATTTTTACACATACCCATGCTGGGTGGGAGAAATATCTCTGTAAATGGCAATCTTTTGATTTTTTTTACACACAATTGTCCATTTACAGAGATATTTCTCCCACCCAGCATGGGTATGTGTAAAAATACACCCCAAAACACATTGTACTATTTCTCCCGAGTACGGCGATACCACATGTGTGGCACTTTTTTGCACCCTAACTGCGCTAAGGGGCCCAAAGTCCAATGAGTACCTTTAGGATTTCACAGGTCATTTTTGTTTCAAGACTACTCCTCACGGTTTAGGGCCCCTAAAATGCCAGGGCAGTATAGGAACCCCACTAATGACCCCATTTTAGAAAGAAGACACCCCAAGGTATTCCGTTAGGAGTATGGTGAGTTCATAGAAGATTTTATTTTTGTCTCAAGTTAGCGGAAATTGATTTTAATTGTTTTTTTTCACAAAGTATCATTTTCCGCTAACTTGTGACAAAAAATAAAATCTTCTATGAAATCACCATACTCCTAAAGGAATACCTTTGGGTGTCTTCTTTCTAGAATGGGGTCATTTGTGGGGTTCCTATACTGCCCTGGCATTTTAGGGGCCCTAAACCGTGAGGAGTAGTCTTGAAACCAACAATGTCGCAAAATGACCTGTGAAATCCTAAAGGTACTCATTGGACTTTGGGCCCCTTAGCGCACTTAGGGTGTAAAAAAAGTGCCACACATGTAGTACCGCCGTACTCAGGAGAAATAGTATAATGTGTTTTGTGGTGTATTTTTACACATACCCATGCTGGGTGGGAGAAATATCTCTGTAAATCACAATCTTTTGATTTTTTTTACACACAATTGTCCATTTACAGAGAGATTTCTCCCACCCAGCATGGGTATATGTAAAAATACACCCCAAAACACATTATACTACTTGTCCTGAGTACGGCGATACCACATGTGTGACACTTTTTTGCAGCCTAGGTGCGCTAAGGGGCCCAACGTCCTATTCACAGGTCATTTCGAGGCATTTGTTTTGTAGACTACTCCTCACGGTTTAGGGCCCCTAAAATGCCAGGGCAGTATAGGAACCCCACAAGTGACCCCATTTTAGAAAGAAGACACCCCAAGGTATTCCGTTAGGAGTATGGTGAGTTCATAGAAGATTTTATTTTTTGTCACAAGTTAGTGAAAAATGACACTTTGTGAAAAAAAACAATAAAAATCAATTTCCGCTAACTTTTGACAAAAAAATAAAATCTTCTATGAACTCGTCATACACCTAACAGAATACCTTGGGGTGTCTTTTTTTCTAAAATGGGGTCACTTGTGGGGTTCCTATACCGCCCTGGCATTTTACGGGCCCAAAACCGTGAGTAGTCTGGAAACCAAATGTCTCAAAATGACTGTTCAGGGGTATAAGCATCTGAAAATTTTGATGACAGGTGGTCTATGAGGGGGCGAATTTTGTGGAACCGGTCATAAGCAGGGTGGCCTTTTAGATGACAGGTTGTATTGGGCCTGATCTGATGGATAGGAGTGCTAGGGGGTGACAGGAGGTGATTGATGGGTGTCTCAGGGGGTGGTATGAGAGGAAAATAGATGCAATGAATGCACTGGGGAGGTGATCGGAAAGGGGTCTGAGGGGGATCTGAGGGTTTGACCGAGTGATCAGGAGCCCACACGGGGCAAATTAGGGCCTGATCTGATGGGTAGGTGTGCTAGGGTGTGACAGGAGGTGATTGATGGGTATCTCAAGGTGTGATTAGAGGGGGGAATAGATGCAAGCAATGCACTGGTGAGGTGATCAGGGCTGGGGTCTGAGGGCATTCTGAGGGTATGGGCGGGTGATTGAGTGCCCTAGGGGCAGATAGGGGTCTAATCTGATGGGTAGCAGTGACAGGGGGTGATTGATGGGTAATTAGTGGATGTTTGGAGGAGAGAACAGATGTAAACACTGCACTTGGGAGGTGATCTGATGTCGGATCTGCGGGCGATCTATTGGTGTGGGTGGGTGATCAGATTGCCCGCAAGGGGCAGGTTAGGGGCTGATTGATGGGTGAAAGTGACAGGGGGTGATTGATGGGTGGCAGTGACAGGGGGTGATTGATGGGTGATTGACAGGTGATTGACAGGTGATCAGTGGGTTATTACAGGGAGAGACAGATGTAAATAATGCCCTGGCGAATTGATAAGGGGGGGTCTGAGGGCAATCTGAGCGTGTAGGCGGGTGATTGGGTGCCCGCAGTGACAGGTGGTGATAGGGGGTGATTGATGGGTGATTAGTGGGTGTTTAGAGGAGAGAATAGATGTAAACACTGCGCTTGGGTGGTGATCTGATGTCGGATCTGCGGGTGATCTATTGGTGTGGGTGGGTGATCAGATTGCCCGCAAGGGGCAGGTTAGGGGCTGATTGATGGGTGGCAGTGACAGGGGGTGATTGATGGGTGGCAGTGACAGGGGGTGATTGATGGGTGATTGACAGGTGATTGACAGGTGATCAGTGGGTTATTACAGGGAAGGACAGATGTAAATAATGCCCTGGCGAATTAATAAGGGGGGTCTGAGGGCAATCTGAGCGTGTAGGCGGGTGATTGGGTGCCCGCAAGGGGCAGATTAGAGTCTGATCTGATGGGTAACAATGGCAGGTGGTGATAGGGGGTGATTGATGGGTGATTGATGGGTAATTAGTGGGTGTTTAGAGGAGAGAATAGATGTAAACACTGCGCTTGGGTGGTGATCTGATGTCGGATCTGCGGGCGATCTATTGGTGTGGGTGGGTGATCAGATTGCCCGCAAGGGGCAGGTTAGGGGCTGATTGATGGGTGGCAGTGACAGGGGGTGATTGATGGGTGGCAGTGACAGGGGGTGATTGATGGGTGATTGACAGGTGATTGACAGGTGATCAGTGGGTTATTACAGGGAAGGACAGATGTAAATAATGCCCTGGCGAATTGATAAGGGGGGGGGGGGGTCTGAGGGCAATCTGAGCATGTAGGCGGGTGACTGGGTGCCCGCAAGGGGCCGATTAGGGTCTGATCTGATGGGTAACAGTGACAGGTGGTGATAGGGGGTGATTGATGGGTGATTGATGGGTAATTAGTGGGTGTTTAGAGGAGAGAATAGATGTAAACACTGCGCTTGGGTGGTGATCTGATGTCAGATCTGCGGGCGATCTATTGGTGTGGGTGGGTGATCAGATTGCCCGCAAGGGGCAGGTTAGGGGCTGATTTATGGGTGGCAGTGACAGGGGGTGATTGATGGGTGATTGACAGGTGATTGACAGGTGATTGACAGGTGATCAGGGGGGATAGATGCATACACTACATGGGGGGGGGTCTGGGGAGAATCTGAGGGGTGGGGGGGTGATCAGGAGGGAGCAGGGGGCAGGGGGGGGATAAAAAAAATAGCGTTGACAGATAGTGACAGGGAGTGATTGATGGGTGATGAGGGGGTTGATTGGGTGTAAACATGGGTCTGGGGTGGACAGGGGGGGGGGGGTGTCTGAGGGGTGCTGTGGGCGATCAGGGGGCAGGGGGGGGGGGAATCAGTGTGCTTGGTGCAGACTAGGGTGGCTGCAGCCTGCCCTGGTGGTCCCTCGGACACTGGGACCACCAGGGCAGGAGGCAGCCTGTATAATACACTTTGTAAACATTACAAAGTGTATTATACACTTTGTATGCGGCGATCGTCGGTTTAACATCCCGCCGGCGCTTCCGTATAGCCGGCGGGATGTTGCGGCGGGTGAGCGGCGTCAGGAGCCGGCGGAGGATCGCGTCATGGATGACGCGATCGCTCCGCCCATGCCCTTACAAGGACCGCCGCCTCTGTGGGTGAGCTGGTCCTTGCAGGGTACACTTCCCGGCCGCCGCTGTGCGTTAGGCGGTCGGGAAGTGGTTAAGCAATTCTGTTGTTCTTCCTCCTTCCTCCATACAGACAGAAAGCATCACTCAGATATTGCCAAGCAATGCATCTGTACAGCATTGGTTCCTCAACAGTCAAGCCAGCACCATCCGTAGTATTTAAAGCTCTTTATTTTTCTTTAAAAAGCATGACAAGCTTATCACAGCGACAGCAGCGCTGTTTCGATCACCAGATCTTTCTCAAGCTGTACAAAGTTATGTCACACCATATCAGCAACTACATGCTTTTAAATAGTCCCCTCAATATCCCTTCACCAATCAGAGTCAAGTACCTGTGGCCAATCAGAACGCTCAGGCAACAATGTGGACCAGAAGGAAGACTACAACTTCTAATATTCAAATCAGGACATCCCATAATGATGTCCACTACGTAACCTGAACCCACCCCTCATGAACGGACTCAGAAGGAAACCGCTCATATCTTATGCAAATCTTATGCGCATCTGCGCCTTCACATCTTCAGCTTACCCCACAGCGTATGGCAGCGTGTGAGCCAGCCGAGGCCGCCTCCCGAAGATCCTGCATCACCGCTCATATCTTATGCAAATCTTATGCGCATCTGCGCCTTCACATCTTCAGCTTACCCCACAGCGTATGGCAGCGTGTGAGCCAGCCGAGGCCGCCTCCTGAAGATCCTGCATCACCATGACGCGCAATCACGTGATCCTCCTATCGGGAGGGCGTATACAACGCTCTCCTCTTAGCAACCTACGCAGCGTGGCCTGTACAGCATTGGTACTCTCCCAGTGACATCCACAGGATGATGGGTGACCTAAATTGTGTGCAAACTTGTGCATTTGTTCACACCTTGAGAATAAGTGTGTGCAAAGATATAAGTTTGTATAAAGCATTGTTATATTGTGAACAGTAGATTAACCACTTGAGGACTGCGGTGTTAACCCCCCCTAGTGAACAGGACATTTATTGCTTAAATGGCCACTGCAGCTTTAAGGCCAAGCTGCAGGGCCGAACAACACAGCACACGAGTGATCCCTCCCCCTTTTCTCCCCACTAACAGAGCTCTCTGTTGGTGGGGTCTGATCGCCCCCCAGTTGTTTGGTTTTTTGGGGGGTAAATATTTATTTTATTAAATTTTAAATAAAATGTACTATTTTTTTTAATTTATTCTATATCCCTCCCTCCCCCCACCAGCCAATCAGCGTGATCAGCTGTCATAGGCTTCAGCCTATGACAGCCGATCACTGTTCAACCTGCCAGGGGGACAGCCGCGTCACACGGCTGTCCCCAGTACAGTGTTGCTGCAGATCGCAGCACTGTACAAAGTAATTAGACGGCGTGTGCGCGATCCCCTGCTAGCCCCATAGATGGCCGTTCACGCCAATGGGCGTGGAGCAGTACTGGGGCTGCCGCACTGCTCAAGCCAATTGGCGTGGAGCAATCGGCAACAGGTTAAAGAGAAACCGTAACCAAGAAGTGAACTTCATCCCAATCAGTAATTGATACCCCCTTTTACATGAGAAATCTATTCCTTTTCACAAACGGACCATCAGGGGGCGCTGTATGCCTGATATTTTGGTGATTTCCCTCCCACAGGAAACTGTGAGGACCATGGTCCTGGCAGTTTCCTGTCTGTGAACCTCATT
This sequence comes from Hyperolius riggenbachi, assembly GCF_040937935.1. Taxonomy (NCBI): domain Eukaryota; kingdom Metazoa; phylum Chordata; class Amphibia; order Anura; family Hyperoliidae; genus Hyperolius; species Hyperolius riggenbachi. Next base: position 525,429,489 of record NC_090646.1, on the reverse strand, counting down.
GCATTGTGGGAAATAGCTATCTACAGCTGTTTCCAACTGCCAAAAAAGCAAACAGCAGCTACTTCCACTGACATCACCTGCCAGCAGTAAATGTCACCATGTAATAAATGTCAAAATGTTAAAAAAAAGTTTAAAAAGTTTCTTACTTTATATTATGCATACAGTTATCATATTTGCTTTTGTGCATAAGTAATATTGTCAGTTTACAATTACAAGTTTCCAAAGTGTAGTTTATTTTGCCCTGAAAGCTGCCATTGCATTTTATTCAAACTGCTTTTTATTATATATTAACATCTTCTAATTAGCTGTTCTGAGCTGTTTGTGTGCTTGAAGCACAGAGAGCTTCACAGAGAGCTCCTTTTCACTTGTTACACTGTGTTTACACACATGTATCAACATTGGAATGCAAACAAAGATACTGTTATCTTCAGTTTGGATGCGGCTTTGAAGCTGAATAGCAGAACAAAGTGCTTTGTTTAACCATTTCAGTGATGTTAAAAAAAAAATCTGGGATAGTAGCTTTCAAGCTGTGAGGAATCTTAGCACAAAGTAGAAATGTTGAGTTTCAGACCACTTTAATGCAGTGATGTTTGTGAACTGTGTGTGAGTAAGGTGTTCAAATGTGAATGTAGCAGGAGGTATGGAAATAATTGTGATGGTATCTATGTGTATATAAAGATTTCATTTGCTGCATTGTTATTACTATTCAATGACATGGCATGGCTGCTGTAATCTGATTGAATGGGCTGTGGTGCATGATGGTAAAGCAGGTAAGTGATCAATATGATAAAAACAGCAATTGTTTACATGATGTTTTGGAAATCTAGCAGTCTATGGCTACCACTGTGCATGTTTCTTAACAGATTGCTGGTTACAGTGGCCATACACGATACAGCCAACATGTTTTTTCAATCATTTGTTAAAATGATTGAAATATGAAATTACTTTTTTTGAGCAACAAATCTCTATTTCATATTTTGTAGGAATTGCAATAAATTGCCTGATTGAGAACAGTGCAAATTACATTTGATTGCTCTATTAAATAGATTTTTTTTTAATATTAATAAAATCAAAACTCCAACTGTGTATGGCCACATTTACCGTAGATCTCATTAAAACATTAAATGTAATAATATTTTCAAATGGCAGATCATCTTGCTGACAGAAATTATAGCACTGATATTTTATTTCCAAAGAGTAAGGATATTGTGTATGTGCTATGCAATATACAGTAGTCAATGCATTCCTAATTTTTCAGTTCAGTTGTTAAATGGGAAGGCACATTTGATAAGGGAGGGGGGAAACTCCGACATAACATTTAATAAAAATGTGTAGTCCTACTTTTTATTACTCATACAATTATCATATTTGCTTTTGTGCATAAGTAATATTGTCTGTTTACAAATTACAAGATTTCAAAGTGTAGTTTATCTTGCCCTGAAACCTGCCATTGCATTTTATTCCAACTATTTTTTATTATATATTAACATGTTCTAATTAGCTGTTCTGAGCTGTTTGTGTGCTTAAAGCACAGAGAGCTTTACAGAGAGCTCCTTTTCACTTGTTACACTGTGTTTACACACCTGTATCAACATTGGAATGCACACAAAGATACTGTTATCTCCAGTTTGGATGCAGATTTGAAGCTGAATAGCAGGACAACGTGCTTTGTTTAAACATTTCAGTGATTGTCTGCTACAAAATTCTGTGATAGTAGCTTTTAAGCTGTGAGGAATCTTTTAGAGCAAAGTAGAAATGCTGACTTTCAGACCACTTCAACCACTTCAGCCGCAGGTGTTTCCACCTTCAGGACGAAGGCAATTTTCACCTTATAGCGCTCCTCCCATTCATCCGCCAATAACTTTATCACTACTCACCACACGTAAATGATCTATACCTTGTTTTTTTGCCACCAATTAGGCTTTCTTTTGGTGGTACATTTTGCTATGAATTATTTTATTCTAAATGCATTTTAACAGGAATAATAAGAAAAAAAATGGAAAAAAAATCATTATTTCTCAGTTTTCAGCCATTATAGTTTTAAAATAAAACATTCTACTGTGGATAAAATCCAAACATTTTATTTTTCCCATTTGTCCCGGTTATTGCAACATTTAAAATATTAATATTAATAATATTTCCCTAGTACAATGTATGGGGCAAATATTTTATTTAGAAATAAAGGTGCATTTTTTTCAGTTTTGTGTCCACTATTTACAAGCTCATATGGGCTCAAGGTAATAAGGTGTATAGTAATATACCTTCACAACATACATATTTAAAAAATGTAGTCCCTAAGGTAACTATTAATGTATTTTTTTTTTTTTTTGTAAATAACTTTTTATTGTAAATTTTCCAAGGTTTACAAGCATTCTCATAGTATGGTAAATGTTATTATTGGCGTTTACAATATTAAACTGGTTCAAACTGAGTAAACATACAATCAAGTAACTTAGTATAAGCATCAGGTAATCCAACAGTAATAAGGTGAAGGCCTTTTGAGAGATCTCTCTCTCAGGGTGCCTCCGTACCAAGAGAGTACTGCAACTTGGATACTTACTATTCTCTGTAGCTTGTCTATTCTAGAGAATACCCCAGAGGTACCTAGCTGTATTTACTGCTATGAGGCTGATAGGCTATAGTTAAAATTTGGTACCCTAATGGTTAGGGTTTGTTTCTTATCTGTAGTCGCAGAGGTCCTTGTCTGCACAGTTTTATGACTTGGACTTGCGACCTAGGAGTGATGGTCAATCAGTGAAGGCATAGGGGGGGGGGGATTATAGGTGGGGGGGGTATGTTGGAGTAAGTCTGGGTCTTAGTTGGTTTCTAGCTTGTTCTTAAGTTGGATGCGGATTCGAGGGATCTGTATAAGAGGCCCAGTCGAATTCCCACTTGTCCTTCAGTGTATTGTAATTGTTTTTCTGTCTGAGTAGGTACTCCATTTTTAGATTTTGGTCTATTAGATTAATAAGTTGTGATACCGGGGGTGCGTCTGGTTGGCTCCAATTAGAAAGAAGTAAGTGTCTGGCTGCGCATAGTGTTTGTGTTGCGGCTAGGCGTATATTAGGGGCTAGATCAGTGATGCCTATGTGGAGTAAGGCAAGTTCGGGGGTGAGGTGGTATTCTTGCTTTGTTATGAAAGATAGTATGTTCTCCACCGTTTTCCAGTAAGCTTTGACTCGTGGGCACGACCATAGTATGTGGTGTAATGTTCCTATATGGGAACATTTTCTCCAACATTCCGAAGAATGTTCTTTGGATATTTTGGACAATATGTTTGGAGTTAAGTACCACTTGCAAATTATTTTTTTGAGGGTCTCTAGGTGAGACATGCAGTATGAGTATTTTTTTTGGTGTTGTAAGGCTGCGAGTATCTGGGGCAGTGAGATGGTTGTTTGAAGGTCGTATTCCCAGATTGGTAGATATTTAGAAAGGGGGGAGGGATTGTTATCCATTAGGGTATTGTACCAAAAGGATATTCCTCCTTTTCTGTATTTGGGTGTGTAGAGGAAGTTTTCTAGGTTTGTACTTAGATCTTTTGCTGAGAAGGGCGACTTGGTCAATAAGTGGGAGATTTGGGCGTAAGTGAATACTTCGGAGTCTGAAAGTTTGTACTTCCATTTTAGGTATGCGAATGGTTTAATTGCAGGGTTTGCAATGTCTTCAATATTTAAAATGCCTGCTGATAACCAGTTGGCAATGTTGAGGTTTGGAATGGCTGCTTGTAGGGACTTTAGAGAGGTTGTGGAGGTGTGGTTTTTTTGTGCTGTAATTGTAGGAGTTTTGCGTAAGGCAAAGTCCCAGGCGTCCAGAGTGGAGTCTATTAGAGGGTGGTGGGTGGGGGTTATCGCTATGTTGGTCCTTTTTAGGGTGAGAATGTTAAGGAGGGATGTTTTAGCTTCTATTCTTTCTTGTTGTGCCCAGAATTTTATTAATGTATTTTTTAAACGGTATTTTTTTTTTTTAAATGTAAACGTTATTTTTGTAGTTAATGGGCAGAGTGGGGAGTCAATCAGTTTTTATTTAGTGTGTATTGTATTTTTTTCCATTTGTATGTGTTTTTTTTTTTTTATTTGTACGTTAATTTTACTTTTTGGCCACTAGGTGGCGCTAAGCACTCTCCTGGAAGATACCAGGGAGTGCTAGATCTTTTGTTTGGTTCATGAATCAAATACCTCCTGTTTGGAGGCAAATGATTCATTTGCAGGGAATCGTTTGCCTCGGGGGAACACTGGTTCCTCTTCAGCAATCAATTCCCTGTAATAGCAGCAGGGAATGAGCCACGTTCAGGCAGATATGCGTGCACAAGGGCAGCAACACTGCTGGACGGATATATTCGTCCAGATTGCCTTTGAGTGGCGATTTTTGGACAAATATATCCTTCCAGATTGGCTTAAGTGGTTAAGTAAACACTCTAGATGACACTCGGCTGAGGTGACCATTAAGGACCATCTCAGTTAATATTATAGAGTGTGAAGTCCTCTGACAGCAGGCTGGATCTTTAGCAACAACTACCCCCTTAACTCCATGGTTGCCATAAGAGCATTGCACATGCTAGATTATTAATGAATTGTCCAGTTGCCTATGGTGGGTAACTTGCACTCTTATGTAACTACTGTTGTTGCATAATTTTTGTTGATTGTTTGATAAGCCCTATTAACATTCAACTTAATGTCACAGTATGAGGTATTCTTGGAACCCCATTACCGTTACACTTTATAACCTGAATAATTTGTTTAGGCTGTCATCTCACTTGTTCTTGAAGTGATAAATGGGCTCATTACAGCATCAACAGTGATGAATTGGGACATCTATGGAGCAATGATGATGTCTTAAGAAGATGGCTTTAGTTAAACCTTTACATTCATTAAAGTTTTCAGAATGTCATACTTCAAAGTCTTTTATCCCAAGCAAATAATAAAAAAAAACTGCTATAAAATGCTGCTTGTAGTGTCAGCATAGGTGCCCCCAGTATAGCTAGTATAGTTGCCCCTGTATAGTCAGCATAGGTGCCCCCAGTATAGCTAGTATGGTTGCCCCTGTATAGTTAGCATAGGTGCTCCCAGTATAGCTAGTATAGTTGTCCCTGTATAGTCAGTATAGGTTCCCCCAGTATAGCTAGTATAGTTGCCCCTGTATAGCTAGCATAGGTGCCCCCAGTATAGCTAGTATGGTGTCCCCTGTATAGTTAGCATAGGTGCCCCCAGTATAGCTTTGGTTGCCCTTGTATAGTTAGCATAGGTGCCCCCAATATAGCTAGTATGGTTGCCCCTGTATAGTTAACATAGGTGCCCCAATATAGCTAGTATAGTTGCCCCAGTGCCTGCTCCCACCTCCACCCCACGGCCTCCCGCTCCTGTTACCTTATGAGCTGGTAGCCGCTTCCTCCATCAGTCCCCACCAGCCCCTCTCCTCCATGTGTGCTTGTCATCACAGTAGCACATCTCATGGCTGCTGTGTAGAGTCAGGAAGCAGGAGAGCGGCTTCCTGTAGCGGTGATGTATATTGCCGTTACTATGGGAATGGCTGCCCCGCTTCCTGACTGTACACAGCAGCTGTGGGACCCACCTGCGCTGCTGTGAGATGAGCTGCTGTAAAAAAGATGCCAGACCCCCGGCCCGGCGCAAACTGTCCTGCGGCCCGGTATTGGGCCGCAGACCGGGGGTTGGGGACCCCTGTTCTAGGAGATAACTCAGGAGTAAAAGTTAATTGCATATGGTCCAGTGTGCCAAGAGCTTGAAGGTTCCTGAAGACTTTTTGAGTTAATGGTACTTTTGTTACATTTCTTTGGGAAAGATCATTGCATAATGGGGCTTTAAACCCTTAGGAATTTGTTGAATATGTTGCTCTAAAGACAAGATTCGAAGAGAAAATTATGTAAACATGTATAGGAGGTTTAATTTTTAAATATTTTTGTTTTTGTTTTCAGAGAAATAATTATATGGTAAACTATTCCATATGATTTTCATGGACGCTGTCACACCATCAGGAACGGTAAGTATTGTTTAAGACACACATTTTATGTTGTCAGATAAATAGCTTATGTCCTCTAATTCATGATTGTACCACAGCTGAACAATAAACATTAAGGGTTAGTTCACAAAAAGTGATCAATGGCCTAATGCATGTTTCAGGCATTAAACTGTTAAAAGCTGTGAAACGTGGGCCATTTATGTTAACTTCATGTGACTGATGGAGTTGTTTTTTTTTAACTGTATTTGTCATATATATTTCTTATGGAGTATTGTAATTAAAAGCTACATTTTATCACTTTCCGGTTGCATACGGGTTTGAAAACCCTCACCTTGTTTTTGTTTATTAATTTAGGCTGTCTGATCAAGGGGTGGCTGAATCAATTATTCATTATTATGTACTAGGGTTCACACTTGTTAAAATTGTCTGCCTTGTTCATTCAAATGCAGACAAATGCTTATTTATTTATGTATGTATTTATGTAGCGCCAACAAATTACGCAGCGATGTACAGAGTATTTAATCTTGTCAATAACTGTCCCTCAGAGGGGCTCACAATCTAGTCCCTGCCATAGTCATATGTCTATGTATGTATTGTGTAGTGCATGTATCATAGTCTAGGGCCAATTTAGGGGGAAGCCAATTAACTTGCCTGTATGTTTTTTGGATGCGGGAGGAAACTGGAGTGCCTGGAGGAAACACACGCAGAGACACGGGGAGCACATACAAACGCCTTAAAGATTTTTACCTGGCTGAGTTTCGAGCCGTGGACACAGTGCTGCAAGGCGAGAGCGCTAACCACTACTCCACCGTGCTGCCATTAGGGCCATATTATTCAATGTGATAAGTAGCTTGCAGATGTGAGCTACTTATCACATTGCTGTTGCGTGAGGATTACTGGCAAATCCTATTGCTGGTTTCCTTCGTGTGATGGCGTATCATTAAGCAGCATTACTAACTCAGGTGAAAGCCTGTGCAATGCTCCCCTGTTACAGGCAATGGGAAGTGAGGTTTTACGCTGTGGTGCTGTCCTTCAGCCTAATGGCCTCGCTCCCCAGAGATGCGTGCACACCCGCTAAACATCCACTGCTATCTTCCACCGCTGCATATGGGGGTCTCCTTTAATAAGCCCCCCACAGTTGTGCCGGTTACCCCTCAGTAATTTACCTGCTGCTGCTAAACACCTGCCGCCTCTCTCCGCAAGTCCTGACGCTGTAGTTACAGTGTATCTCTCACTGTAATTACTGTCTATCGGAGCCCCGGCAAAGCTTCTTTGAAGCTCCCGCTGGGGCTGCCCATTGGTCCACTGTCTGGACCACTTTCATTGGTTCTTTAAGATCAATTTATGAGCAAGTTCAGCATTGCTCCAGCAATAGGGTGTGGCCCATAGTGACTGAAGATTTGCATGCAAAAAAACTTTTGCCTTTTTTGCAGAGTCAAGTGTGACCTCCTCCCTTATACATTTTTACAAAAAAGGAGTTTTCAATTTTCCACCAGTTTTATGAAACATGTTATTTGTTAAAATGTATTCAATGAATCAAAAATACAATAATCAAACAGATGAATAGTTATGAAGTGCTGGTGGTTATACCTATAAACCATGAAAACAACATTTCAGTGACAATAGAAATCATAACACTAACATTATTTTATTAATTTCAATTAAAATTGATCCTGTCTATAAACCACAAGAAGAAAATCAATATGCAGCCATTACTAAATGTATTAATGTAAAGTAAAAATACAAAAAACATTGTACATCTACAATGTACACTCATCAAGATACAATGGCTGATTCTGGACTAAGATACAATGTCCTATAGTGGTTTTGAAAAGCTTCACAGATACCATGACAAACCACACTGTAAATATCCAATCAATCTAAAGTTCATAATTGTAGTAGAACACGTTTGTACACATTACATGGCCAGACCATTTTGAAGTGTCCTTTTTATCATGTTCCAGTTAACTCTCACCCTCTGTAGTAATTTCTGGGTTGTATATCACAGCAGAACCTTCTGAAAGCTGCTCCAAACATCAAATAAAAGGTTGAGTGTTAATATACACTGTTACAGGAGTCTAGAGACCATTTATTGATGAATAGTGATAACCACTAGGTCATTGTGATCAAAACGATTTCAGAGGTCCTGCTACTGTCACCACTCTCCAGGTGATTGTAATTCTGCAAATCAGATTTTTTTTTATAGATGATGGATGGTTAATAACAGGGAAACAAGTCCGACTAGCCAGATTCAATGGCAATAAACATGCTAATTGGCTATAGATTTCTGGCAAATCAGAGCCTTGATTCTTATAAAGGTCCGTACCCACGATGTGATTTTTTGTGGCAACTTTTTTCGCGACAAGCAATTGGATTTTTTTTATGATTTCACAACTGTGGGTACATTATATTATAGATATTCACACTTTAAATGTTTTATTGTGGAGAGTGTATATGCCATCACTTGTAGATACCCCATCACTTGTGGATATTATACTTTGCACATTGTCACACTCATTTCCTTTCAGCTTACACTTCTACAAATACTCCATCTGCTGATATTGGTGGGTTTTTTTTGGTTTTTTTTTATTCTTTGTGGTTTATAGTTAAAGCGGAATATAACCCTGCATTTCAACTTTGCTCTAAAACATTATTTACAGTATATTATATGCAACCAGCATTTTTTTTTTACTAGACCAGCATTGGAAGGGTTACACAGGGCTTTAAAGTTCCTTTAGATTTCTGCAGACGCATCCGAAGCTGAAATAGATACATTTTGTTTACATAATGTATCTAAGTGTTAAATGTGACTCATCTCTCTCACTGAGAAGGAGCTTGGACGACAGCCAAAGAGTGTGTAACTGTTTATCAATAGATACATGTAACTAAATAGAATGTATCTATCTGAACTTCTGCATATCTCTCCAGGACCTTTGAACCTCTGTGTTTAACCCTTCCAATGCTGGTCTAGTAAAAAAAAAATGCTTTTTGCATATAATATGCTGTAAATAATATTTTAGAGCAAAGTTGAAATGCAGGGTTATATTCCGCTTTAAGAATTTTTTTTCAGTCAGTCTGGTGGAGATGTTATAACCTTGTTTCAGCTAAGAATCAGCTTTTACCTTTTGGTGTGGGTTAACATGCTCAGTGGCTTTACTTGTGACATGCAGTATATTTTTTTACTTTGTTGGGTCATATTTTTGGTGACCCCAGAACTGTTTTGGATTACTAACTCTTAATCGTCTGTTTGGTAACTAATCCAAGTTCTTTCCTACTTTTTGGAATGGCAGTTTTATTTACACTGGACAATATCACAGTTTTGATTGTGTTATGTGGATTTCTGGCTGTTTTTATTATCTAGATATTTTATCTAACTGCTTATATTGTATGAACATGAATTCCCATCTGTGCCTCACAAGTGGGGATTTGTGTTGTAAAATGTGTCCGGCAATCTAATTTTGATTGATGCATGCACTACAAATGGAAACCCCGCTAATGTCACATGATGTATTGGATTATCAAGCAGGTTTCTTTTGAAGGATTTGTTAATAGTTGATCAACTTGATATGTATATAAATTAAAGGTTACCTATTTTAATACGGTGTTACATGCAATTGTCCTAGAGCCTCACGAGTGAGCAGGTGATTAAAGGGGTAGAGTTTTGGGAGAGCGGAGAAAGAGTTGTTGAGTATCTCTGTATGAGATCTGAGATGTACAAAGGGTAGGTATGCTGGATGGAGGCAGAGCAGTTTATATTTATGGTAATTCTGAGGAGGAACAGGGAACCAGTGAAGGGACTTGCAAAGTGGGGCAGCTGAGACGGAGCGGCAGGAGGAGTGAATGAGATAATAATGGATTGCAGGGATTGGAGTCTGGTCTCAGGAAGTCCCTAAAGGAAATTATTGCAGTAATTCAGATGGTAGATGACCAGAGCATGGAGCAGGAGTTTGGTGGTGTTGGGGGTCAGTATGAATGAATGTAACAAAGTAAACCAAATTGTTTTTGCCAAAGTAGATAGATGATACATTGATAGATGATAAGTCCTGGGATTGCACCTTTTTCTTTTTGATATGTGCCATTCATATGCCTACGCTGCTTTGCTTTGTATGCATAATTTATGCATTTATTATGAAATCTAATTCAAATGGTTCTGTAAAGAAGACTTTGCCACATAATCTAAAGAAGCACTATATTTTGTATGTCCCCCGAAAGGCCTACATTTTAACATTAGCAGTGCATCCTTCTTTACATACATGTCAAGGTACTTTCTAAAGGGTACAAGTTGCAGTGGTGTTAGATTTAGGGCCTGTTTCCACTACACGCAGATTGAATGCAGAATGGATGCAGAATGGATGCAGAAAAACTGACTCCAATGAATGTCTATGAGAAAATCTGCATCAGAAAAATCGCGTTTAGTGAAAACAGGCCCATAGGCATTCATTGGAGTCAGTTTTTCTGCATCCATTCTGCATCCAATCTGCGTGTAGTGGAAACAGGCCCTTATTTAGTGCTGCAATATCAAGGTAATGGGAGTGGGGCATGTCTAAACAGTAACAACACTACACTTCATATGGTCTTCAGAGGCTCTGATTCACTCTGGTGAGATTGCCGTCATCGATCTCACCACAGAGTTACAGCACCACCCAGAGGACGGAGGTAAAATTGCAGCGCTGGAGCCCAGGGAGGTGAGTGAAAGCAGGGGCTCCTGCAGAAACGCTGGCGGCATGATTTTTTCCCAGATTTTAGGGTCTGAACATTTTTAAAAAGACCATTAAATCCAGAAATAATCATACCGCCAGGGAGGTTAATATAATAAGTGGGCCAATTCTCAGGTATTATCTGATTTGAGAACAGCAAAAATTGCAAAAAGTTATTATGCTCCACACCACCAGACAGGACAGTATTTACCCCACCCCTAAATATAATTTTTATTTGCAAAAAAAGAAAGTTTGAGCAAACATGTTGCTGACAGCTCTGCTTATAAGTGTTAATTAACAGCTAGCTAAAGAACACTGCGCATAACACATACACTTGCACACACACACACACACACGCACACACACGCACACGCACGCACACACACACACACACACACACACACACACACACACACACACACACACACACACACACACACACACACACACACACACACACACACACACACACACACACACACACACACACACACACACACACACACACACACACTTCTCTTGGCTAATCTACAACCAGTGAACAGAAGCCAAAAGGGGCATGCAAATATGCTTTGATCTGCTTCTCCTTAAATAATTGTCAGTTGGCCAAAACAAATTGCGCTCCACAGATCCTAAAACTTCACAGGGTCGTGCCTCCACTAGCTGGGATAGACAACTTAACTCTCCCCCCCCCCCCCTTTGTGGTTGCGCTCACGCTCTAGGGACTTTTATATCAGCGTATGAAGGTTTCTTTCACCGTGGATGTAATTCAAAGCTGTTTATTTCTATTTGGCATCAGCTACATACAGACGGGCAGCTCCTCCACTGGGTCCGCTGCCGGAGCCGCATGTCTGGGGTTTTTGAAACATTGCTGAGCACTATGTGCATGCTTATGTGATTTCAGGGTGTCCTACGTTACTCTTTTGGGAGACAACTGGACAAGAAGGTGCAGCTTATTGTGACATATACATAAATCATTGGCAAACATTTTCATTACTAGACCTTAGGTCCATTACAATAACGGGCGCTAGGCCTTGACTGCTACGCCCCTCACAACCCCTCCCTGCCTCCCCCAATGCTGCCGCAACATCTCCTGCACAGCCGCTACACGTACGTGCCCGCTACGCATACACACCTGCATAACACAATGGCAGCGGTGCTCACGCATGTCGCAGTGCATGCACACACGCCCTCCCCCTGCACCCGTCCTCCTGTGCTGTCTAAAGTCCGCCTACGTGCCGCACATACGCTCTGGTCTAAACGCACTGACATAGAGACACAGGAGGATGCAGGGACACAGGCAGATTATTATATAGGATTACAAATTGATTAGGGATAGCAGTGCAGTTTAACAGAATTTTTCAATATTTGAGAATAGCCACATTAATCCATGCCATCCAGTGATGAGGATTAATCAGTCTGAAACAGTCTGTATGCATGTTGGATTATTGTGGCTGTGTAATATTAACAAGCTGACACATCATTGTATTCCAGTGGATCTGGAGGTGTGGCTAGCTTCCAGGGACAACAATGGATAATTTGCATATATTCAGCAGTGATGCACTGGGAGACATCTCGGAGCTCACTCCAACCTGAATTATTGCAGATACTTTGTTTTAGCAAAGCAAACTTTTGTTTTCCACAGTTTTTGCTTAAAGTCACCTGGGCTCTTGTTCAGTGCCTCAGTTTAACTTTTCTTGATTTTCATGATTTTCATTCAGTTCATATTTTCACCCCTTATCAATAAAATGCCCCCTAAGCCACCAGCAAGCAAGAACATAGTGATTTTGATAGAACTTAGTATCTAAGAAAATATATTGTCAGAAATCCTGTGCTTACCAACTCAGTTGCGGCTGCCACCACTGGCAGAGTATCTGGGACTTCCGGTGCGGCTGCCCGCAGTGGCAGGGATAGTGTCAGCAACGTTCCTGCGGGAATCCGGCCGCATGATACTCAGACTGTAAATAAGGGCGGACGCATGCGCTGGCAACGCCGCTCCTCTTATGCCCTAAGGAAGCGTGTCAGCTGATCAGCTGTCAGCTGACACGCAGGACTCCACCTCCGATTCCTGATTGGCCAAGCGGCTGGAGGGGGGGGGGTGTTCTCCTGTTTACCCGGGCTATTTAAGCTCTGTTCTGACACTCACTTTGATTTAGCCTGCCGATTCTGTACCTCTGCCTATCTGACCAGTTGCCGACCTCGGCCTGATTACTCACTTTGATATTGCATGCCAATTTTGTACCTGACCAATCTGATCTGTTGCCGACTCGATTTGCCTGACCATTCTATATTTCTGTTTTCAATGTTCGTACTGCATCCACTATCACTACCTGTAAGACTTCACCCTTTCAGGGAAAGTCTATAATTTGTCTATCTGCTAGTGCCCACACACACTAGCAGATCGTTACATATATATATATATTTTTAGCATACATTGTGATAGGAGAGCACACTATACACGTATACTCTAAGTAAAAGTTTTACATGCACGTTAACTGACTTTCTGCCCATAAGACATCATGTATAATGTAGCAGATGTCTAGACATGACAATAACAAAATGGCAATCATCAAGGCATGCTGAAAGCCGCTTGTAGCTCCGTAGCCACAAGTTGATGATTGTGAGTTAAAGCATCTCAATGTCATTATTTATTAATTTTACTCATTTAAAAAGGGTCAATAAATCTCAAACACTTTAAAGAGCACACAGCACTATTGACATAAGGCACTGCTTAGAAAGATCTTAAAAAATGAACTCATCTCTAAGTCTCACACAGAGACTCACAACAGGATCCATTTGAACTGCAGATAACTAAAAAGAGTTCTCAAATCTATGAATTATAACACAGGTTATTTTGTAAATGGGTGCTAGTGATGAGCACACATTTCTCATAATGGTACTTATAATGCAAAATTTTTAGAAAAATCATTTGTAACCGTAATCAGGAACCATAATTTTACATTTTTGTGTAATTTTGGCATAATTTTTGTGCCGACTTTAGTGATAAAAGCGGATCCGAGATGAAAAACCAACTATAACAAGTAACTTGTCTATATATCTTATCTAAAGTTTAGATAGTTTACACAGCAAATAGAGCTGCAAACAGCTTTAATAGAAAATGATTATTTCTTCCTGTGATACAGTGACAGCAGCCATGTTGTTTGTAAACATTACACAGAGGCAGGCTTATCTGTATCTTGATGACTAAGCCTGCAAAAAAACCTAATCCCCCTCCTCCCTCCTCCCCTCTGCCTCTGAAATCCATGGCTAGTAACACCTCCTCTTCCTCCTGCCCAGACTGAGCTCCCATGAGCCTTTGCTACTGCCAAGGCTCTCTGAAAACCTGTGGGCGTGGCTTTTTTTTAGTTTATAGGGAATTAGAGTATTAAAACAAAAACAAAAAAGTATTTGGCTTGAGGAATGCCCTATAAACAATAGGAAAGGAACACAATTATGCAATGAGTAAAAGTTCACCTCCACTTTAATACCAAAGCTCCCTATGTGCTATCATCACAAAAATTGCTACGTAGCTTAAGGAGAATAGTGGGAACAAGTTAAAAAAGACCTTGTAGTTTTTGAGAAAGTTGATTTTAACAATGCAAATTAAAAATGACAGTTTAAAATTGATTTTCTCAAAAATGTAATTTTTAAAAATGATTGCCTTGACTTGTCCTCACTTTTCTCGTGAACATACATAGCAATTTTGGTGACGATAGCATGCATGAGGGCTTTCCTATAAACCGCAAAAATTAGGCAAGAAATGATGGGAAAATTTACGTGAAATTATAAAGAGATGACATGAAATTACTTGAATTTCCAAATCATAATTACGCATAGCCCTATTATGAAAATGTAATGTAATCTTAATGGGTGCTATTAAAGGATATCTAAGGTAAAATAAATGAGTTAAGCTTTACTCATCTGGGACTTCTTCCAGCAACTAGAAGTCCTCCGACTGCCACTGTCCCCCCTTATGATCCCCAACCCGAGTTGGGTTGTGGGTTTCTGTTCATGTGCGATAACGCCAAGAGCCTCTCAGGATCGCGCTCCAGTGAGCATTCTGCACTTGCTCAGTTCACGAAGACTTGAGCTGCGCAAGCGCAGGGCTCTTCTGCCCAAGGGAACATAATCACTAGAGGTGCGCACGTGCATCATATGGAGGGGAAAGCGGCAGCCTGGAGGACAGCGGAACTTCAGCACTGGATTATATAGATCTTTCCTCTCCCCGATTTACATTCTGACATTTACCACATGGTGACATTTTTACTGCTGGCAGGTGATGTCAGTGGAAGGAGATTCTGCTTGCTTTTTTGGCAGTTGGAAACACTTGTAAACAGCTGTTATTTCCCACAATACAATGAGGTTCACAGACAGGAAACTGTCACAACCATGGTGCTGACATCACACTGTGGAAGGGGTTTCACCACAATATTGGCCAAACAGAGCCCCCTGATGATCCATCTGAGAAAAGGAAAAGATTTTTCATTGAGAAGGGTGTATCAGCTACTGATTGGGATGAAGTTCAATTCTTGCTTACGGTTTCTCTTTAATCAGTTGCTCTCAGTTATAACTGAAAGACAACTGATTTTCAAAGTAATGTCCATGTTTTCCTATGGCTCAGTTCCCACTATACACATTTTAACTGAAAGCTTTTTCACAATGCACTGCTATGGAAGAAAAAACAAATGCGTATCAACGCATACCATGTGGTGTAAAAGTGCCCTTACTCTTTTATTTTACTTCAGATAGCATTTAAATATTGTTTTTAAGCTTCAGACTTCAGCTACTGAGGCAGTGTGGTTTCCCATTATGCATCACACCTGAATATGCAAATTACCTCTTTATACCTCTGAAAGCTAGGCACACATCCAGAACAGCTGGTGTATAGTAAGCCTATCGCTTATACATTTTACAGAGCCACACCAATTCAACATGCATGAATCCTGTTGAACATGTTTTATTATCGCTCACTCCCTGTTGGTGCACTGCCAGGACCAATGAGAAAATAGCTATAACCTGAAGACAGAGGAATACAGAAGCTAGCATCTTCATTTCCTTATAAACAAAGCCAGTTGCCTGACCTCTGTGCTGATGTTTTGCCTATAATACTTTAAGTCACTGGCCCAGAATGCGCATGCTAACTGGTGTGACTCCACTGACTGTATATGCTTTTGCCGGTGTGTGACCAAAAAAGAGCTAAAGCCAAAAGCTGAGCATGACAGCCAGGCAACTGTTATAAGGGAGTTAAGATGGCAGTGTCCATATGCTTCTCCCTTGAGGTTCCTTTTAACCTGCCAGTATACTGTTATATACAGTGGGTTGCAAAAGTATTCGGCCCCCTTGAAGTTTTCCACATTTTGTCACTTTACTGCCACAAACATGCGTCAATTTTATTGGAATTTCACATGAAAGACAAATACAAAGTGGTGTACATGTGAGAAGTGGATCAAAAATCCTACATCATTCCAAACATTTTTTACAAATCAATAACTGCAAAGTGGGGTGTGCGTAATTATTCGGCCCCCTGAGTCAATACTTTGTAGAACCACCTTTTGCTGCAATTACAGCTGCCAGTCTTTTAGGGTATGTCTCTACCAGCTTTGCACATCTAGAGACTGAAATCCTTGCCCATTCTTCTTTTCAAAACAGCTCCAGCTCAGTCAGATTAGATGGACAGCGTTTGTGAACAGCAGTTTTCAGATTTTGCCACAGATTCTCGTTTGGATTTAGATCTGGACTTTGACTGGGCCATTCTAACACATAGATATGTTTTGTTTTAAACCATTCCATTGTTGCCCTGGCTTTATGTTTAGGGTCGTTGTCCTGTTGGAAGGTGAACCTCCAACCCAGTCTCAAGTCTTTTGCAGTCTCCAAGAGGTTTTCTTCCAATTTTGCCCTGTATTTGACTCCATCCATCTTCCCATCAACTCTGATCAGCTTCCCTGTCCCTGCTGAAGAGATGCACCCCCCGAGCATGATGCTGCCACCACCATATTTGACAGTGGGGATGGTGTGTTCAGAGTGATGTGCAGTGTTAGTTTTCCACACACGCATTTTGGCCAAAAAGTTCCATTTTGTTCTCATCTGACCAGAGCACCTTTTTCCACATGGTTGCTGTGTCCCCCACATGGCTTGTGGCAAACTGCAAACGGGACTTCTTATGCTTTCTGTTAACAATGCCTTTCTTCTTGCCACTCTTCCATAAAGGCCAACTTTGTACAGTGCATGACTAATAGATGTCCTATGGACAGAGTCTCCCACCTGAGCTGTAGATCTCTGCAGCTCGTCCAGAGTCACCATGGGCCTCTTGACTGCATTTCTGATCAGCGCTCTCCTTGTTCGGCCTGTGAGTTTAGGTGGATGGCCTTGTCTTGGTAGGTTTACAGTTGTGCCATACACCTTCCATTTCTGAATGATCGTTTGAACAGTGCTCCGTGAGATGTTCTAGGCTTTGGAAATCTTTTTGTAGCCTAAGCCTGCTTGAAATTTCTCAATAACTTTATCCCTGACCTGTCTTGTGTGTTCTTTGGACTTCACGGTGTTGTTGCTCCCAATATTCTCTTAGGCCTAGTGCACACCAGAGCGGTTCGGCTGCAGTTTGCGATCCGCTTGCGGGTGCGGATCTGCTAGGGTAATGTATTTCAATGGGCTGGTGCACACCAGAGCGGGAGGCGTTTTGCAGAAACGCATACTCCCGGGCTGCTGCAGATTTTGGATTGCGGATGCGTTTCTGCCTCAATGTTAAGTATAGGAAAAACGCAAACCGCTCTGAAAAACGGCACTTCAGAGCGGTTTGCCAGGCGTTTTTTGTTACAGTAGCTGTTCAGTAACAGCTTTACTGTAACAATACATGAAATCTACTACACCAAAACCGCTACACAAAACCGCAAAACGCTCGCTGAAACGCTACAGAAAAAGAAGAAAAAGCGTTTCAAAATCTGCTAGCATTTTGCGGATCTGCTAGCGGTTTTTGGTGTGCACCAGGCCTAAGACAACCTCTGAGGCCTTCACAGAGCAGCTGTGTTTGTACTGGCATTAGATTACACACAGGTGCACTCTATTTAGTCATTAGCACTCATCAGGCAATGTCTATAGGCAACTGACTGCACTCAGATCGAAGGGGGCCAAATAATTATGCACACACCACTTTGCAGTTATTGATTTGTAAAATCTTCTCATGTGTACATCACTTTGTGTTGCTCTTTCATGTGGAATTCCAATAAAATTGATTCATGTTTGTGGCAGTAATATGACAAAATGTGGAAAACTTCAAGGGGGCCGAATACTTTTGCAAGCCACTGTATGTAGCAAGGTAGGCGGAGAATACATCCTTAACTTATCCCCCAGTTTTTTGTGTTGATTGATGTGAATTATTCATGTAATTTTAAACACTGGAATTATTAATACATAAATTTGAATAGACAAAGATGCTAGTAAGATTAGATTATAATGTATGTTTCACATTAGTCATCACACTTCTTCCTTGTACTGTATACTACAGTGGTTAAAATAAAATGATTATATAGCTATCCTTCTGCATTGTGTAGAAATTTGTCACTAATTAGAACATATTTCTTTTCTTTAGGCTATGATTAACGACAGTGCTACACGTGAATATGGCTATGACTCTGATTATGGTGAAGACTCATTTTCCATCATTGACAGTGATGACGTTGTCAGTTTCAATAGCGAATCTGCTTGGATTGCACCTACTCTGCTCTACACGGCAGTGTGCGTTCTTGGTATAATTGGAAATGGCCTGGTGATCGGCATTATTGCATTCAAGATGAAAAAATCTGTGAACACCATATGGCTATTCAACCTAGCCATAGCTGACTTCATGTTTACATTCTTTCTACCCTTGACTGTGGCTTATACAGCCATGGATCACCACTGGATATTTGGTAAGGTTATGTGCAAGCTGAACTCTTTCATTATGGTCTTGAACATGTTCACCAGCGTCCTTCTGCTTACAATCATTAGTTTAGACCGCTGTATATCTGTTATCCTTCCAGTTTGGTCACAAAACCATCGTTCCACCAAACTTGCCACCATCGTTTCTGTAGTTGCCTGGTTCATGGGATTTTTCCTCAGCTCGCCAGCCTTTCTTTTCCGCGACACTAAACATCTTGATGATAAAGAAATCTGTTACAACAATTTTTCAATGTTTGGTGAAAATGGTCATGATAAGATCCATACTACAATGGTGGTTGTAAGGTTTGTATTTGGATACGTAATCCCACTCATCTTCATAACTCTCAGTTATGTTATAATTGTCTTCAAACTCAAGAAAAACAAGATGGCAAAATCAAGTAAACCCTTCAAAATCATATTTACAATAGTTGTGGCATTTTTTATTTGCTGGTCACCTTTCCACATACTGCATGTTCTTGAGTTACACCATCACAGGTATCGACATGACTTGTTTAAGACTGGATTGCCTATCGCTTCGGCTCTTGCAATAGCCAACAGCTGTGTAAATCCTATCGTATACGTCATTATGGGTCAAGATTTCAAGAAGTTTAAGCTGAGCATTTTGTCGAGACTTGATAATGCGATAAGTGAAGATACAGCTCACTCACGTTTTAGCCAGAGGAGTTACACAATGCGATCTTCACTGACTGAAAAAGAGTCAACAATGTTATAAAACTTTTAGAACTCGATCACATAACATGTGGATAAAACAACCTAAAATATCCATACGTGCTTACAACCAACCACCTTCAGCTAGAATCATGGGATAATAAGCAAAGACATTTAAATGATGCCTGACTGGAAAAACACAGAACTGTTCTAAGAAATATAAAAGATTTTAATAGGACATTCAAACTGCATAGATCACATGATCTTGATTATTTTTGTATATGTTATGCTTTTATTTTTATAATGAAACATAGAATTTTTATTTTATATAACAACACCATCAATATTTGAATTAGTGACCAAAAAAATCTTCCACAAATTTCTATGATCACAGATATCTATAATCCAGTCAGACATGTGGGCTAAAAAGAAGGAATGGTGTTTCAGTATTTAGATTATATGAAAATACAAGAAATAGATCCAGTAAAGCACAGCATATTAACTTTGCTTAGAGTTCTTAAAATGTAATTCCCTCCCCATCAGCTATACGCATTACAACATTTAAAAAAATATTACTATATATTCCTAACGGTGTTTTTGTCTGCAAATAATGAGAAAGTCAAATCAGTGCTAAGTAATGTTGGGCGAACAGTGTTCGCCACTGTTCGGGTTCTGCAGAACATCACCTTGTTCGGGTGATGTTCGAGTTCGGCCGAACACCTAATGGTGTTCGGCCAAACTGTTCGGGTTCGCCCGAACTGCTCAATGGCCGGCCGAACAGGGCCCCCCTATGGGGTCTCAGGCAT
This sequence comes from Hyperolius riggenbachi, assembly GCF_040937935.1. Lineage (NCBI taxonomy): Eukaryota > Metazoa > Chordata > Amphibia > Anura > Hyperoliidae > Hyperolius > Hyperolius riggenbachi. The sequence continues at coordinate 525,409,430 of NC_090646.1, read as the reverse complement.
AAGGGGGGAGCATGCCCCGATCGCGGGGGGGGGGGGGGGGGGGGTCGGAAATTCCCCCCACCCCCTCCGCTAGCGCTCCCCCCTCTGCCCGCTTCCCCATAAAAAAAAGTTTAATGCAAGTTAAATAGTACCGGTGGCTGGCAGTGGAGTGAGGAGGAGGAGTCCGAGTAGGAGAGTGACGCGTTGAGGCCGGGCAGCGAGCGGTTCAGCGGTAGTACCCTTGTGGTACTTCCGCCCTTTCTCTGACCTCACATCCTCTACGTGATGACGCATACGAGGGTACGCGTGACGAGTACCCTCATATGCAGAGGACGTGAGGTCAGAGAAAGGGCGGAAGTACCACAAGGGTACTACCGCTGAACCGCCCGCTGCCCGGCCTCAACGCGTCACTCTCCTACTCGGACTCCTCCTCCTCACTCCACTGCCAGCCACCGGTACTATTTAACTTGCATTAAACTTTTCTTTATGGGGAAGCGGGCAGAGGGGGGAGCGCTAGCGGAGGGGGTGGGGGGAATTTCCGACCCCCCCGCGATCGGGACATGTTCCCCCCTTATGCCTGCGACCCCATAGGGCCCCCAAAATGGGCATGTTCGGGGGTCCCATAGACTTCCATTAAGTTCGGGGTTCGGGCCGAACATGCCGAACATCTGGCCCATGTTCGGCCTGTTCGGCCCGAACCCGAACATCCAGGTGTTCGCCCAACACTAGTGCTAAGGTGTAGGACTCACCACCATTACCATGATTAAGTGACTAGTTGTGATGAGAAGAGAAGAAAAAAATATTTTAAAATGCTGTTTAGCTTCAACAGGGAGGGAGAAGTTGCATATTACATTGCATATTTTCTGGTTAACTGCTAGAAACTGTGATTTGCTAATCCACAATGTTTCTTCCAAGTGGAGCTAATCAGCATATAAATCAAATATTTTTGATCGTCATTAATGAACAACCTCAGCGTTTAATGTTGCTTGAACATGTTTCTAGAGTTGTTTGGTCATACAAAGCAAATCGGTTGGTATTTGGAAAGCCCTGTAAGCAAACACCATGCAAAAAAAATGATGACTCATTTAGTGTTGGCTGTTACAGAGTATAGTATGGAAAAGTGCCATAATCTTCTGTAAGGACTTCTACGGAGTATTCAGTAATCTAAAAAAATCCCCTCCTCTATGTGACATTATGGTGGAAACCAAATTCAAGCAAATGAGTTCTTTTTATATTCTTCTAACCAAACAGGTGGACTTATTCCAATTATGCTCAGTACATCCACGTCTCAGGCTAGTATGGAACACAATCATCTGTCTTCCAATTCAATTGAAACAGGTCCTGTGCATAAGGTTCCCCAGTGTATGTAACCCTTACTTTGCATTTATGACTTTCTTAAATAAAGTCTGGTTGGATTGACTGTAAATTTCAGAGTCTGTTGCCCTCTCTGTTTTTGCTGTGATGGCAGCCACCTGTGAGTCTGGCCCTGCACTTGGTGACTATAGATACTGGAGAGCTGAGCTTATAAAGGACTTAGTCCTTCTTAAATTGGAAGGCATAGCCATTTGTGTGCTTTACTAGAGGAAACTTGGATGTGTTGAGGTTAACTGGTTTATCTTTGCATATAATTTGGTTGTGATTGTTACTTTTTTACTTGACAACTATGGCTCTTTGAAGTTTATCTGCAAGTTGTTGTGATGCCTGTATATAATTGTTCTTAGGCCTTTAAGGAGAAAATATATCCTCTTAGGGCTTGTTCACACTATGAGCATTTTTTGATTTTAAAATCGCTGACGATTTTAGAAATCGATCTAAAAGCGCTTGTGCAATGATTTACTATGAGAGTGTTCACATGTTATTAAAATCGCAGACGTACTACATGTACCATTTTCTGAGCATTTGTGCTTAATGGAAGGTATAGGAAATTGCAAAGTGCTTTTCATTGCGATTTCCTGAGCGCTTTTAAGAATAAATACATTGTATTTATTAATTTACCGGGTCAAAGAGATCACTTCCTGACTGACGGCAGGAAGTGAAAATCTTAATCGCTCAGCAAAAGCGCTTACAAAAGCACTTTTCTAAGCGCAAGTGCTCTATAAATCTCTCAGCACTTGCAATAGCGCTGGCGATTTATAATGTGAACATAGCCTTATAGGCCACCTTGTTCACATCTAAGCAACTGGTTAACCAGGATGTTATGATATATCATTCGCTTAGCTGCCAACAAGTTGACCAATCATCTTCAGCAATAACCTGTGAACAAGTAGACCAACTTGCTTCCCATGTCATCGAGTCATAAACCTCATAAAAGCAACCCCCCCCCCCCCACTGAAATGACGGCTGGACGCGGAAAGGCTGGACAGACCCCAATGTATTTTCCCATAAATATCATCATCATTCCCTTAAAGGGGAACTGAAGTAAGAAGTATACGGAGGCTGCCATATTTATTTCCTTTTAATCAATACCAGTTGCCTGGCAGCCCTGCTGGTCTATTTCTCTGCAGTAGTATCTGAATAACACCAGAAACAAGCATGCAGCTAGTCTTGTCAGATCTGACTTTAAAGTCTGAAACACCTGATCTGCTGCATGCTTGTTCAGGGGCTATGGCTAATAGTATTAGAGGCAGAGGATCAGCAGGGCTGCCAGGCAACTGGTGTGGCTTAAACATTATTTACAGTATATTATATGCAACCAGTATTTTTTTTTTACTAGACCAGCATTGGAAGGGTTACACAGAGCTTTAAAGTTCCTGGAGAGAACTGCAGACGCATCCGAAGCTTACATAGATACATTTTGTTTACATAAATGTGTGTGGAATGTGACTCACTCTCTCTGACTGAGAAGGAGCTGGAGGACAGCCAAAGAGTGTGTAACATTTATCACTTATTACATTCTATTTAGTTAAATGTATTTATCTGAACTTCTGCATATCTCTCCACGGAACTTTAAACCTCTGTGTTTAACCCTTCCAATGCTGGTCTAGTAAAAAAAAATGCTGGTTGCATATAATATCCTGTAAATAATGTTTTAGAGCAAAGTTGAAATGCAGGGTTATATTCCGCTTTAAAAGGAAATAACCATGGCAGCCTCCATATACCTCTCTCTTCAGTTCCCCTTTAAGATGTACACATACATGAACTGTAGACAAAATATTTAGGCCAGAATTTACTTTTGCACAGATATGGAGCTTACAGTATCACAATCAGTAGTGCACTGATGAACACTGCATCTACAACCTCAATCTGTGACTATAGAGAAATCAAACTGGAGGTATTCTGTTGCCGGGGATGCCTGTAATGTTGGCCTTGGTCACTGTGAATACTTGTTATGACAATCAACTGCAAAAGCACAAATGAGAAAATTACAGGAGAAAACTCTGTGTTTCAGCACTTTGAGAAATTGGAAACATGTTAGAAAAATTGAAAAGCAAACTTAGATTGAGATGCAGCACTTTTACCCAATTCAAACAATAAGTTAGAAGAAAGTGGCTTTTACCTTTTAGGGTCAAACATTAGTCTACTGTACCAGAAATTCCTCCTAGTATTAACAATAGAAAACAGTGTGAAACTACAGTGAGTAGATAATAACGCCATTTTGTTACCATACACGACTAATGACAGAATACTGGCCTCTAGGCTGAACTTATCAGTGGGAAACATTCCTTTGTGGCTAAGACTTAAGCACTATGTTAAGGACTAAGTCATACATTCACAGCATTATTATATTTTCTTTCATGCTATTAACAAGGAAATCTGCTAGTCTAAAAGAGTGCAAGAAATTATTTAAAACAACCTTCAGTATTTGACTCATTATTGGAAGTGTGTCTGCTAGTGACTAGTGTAGTTACATCTCAGCATTTCCATCTGCCACGTCTGAGATGGTGCAGTACAAATAGCTGTTCTCTGATAGCAGAAAGTGGATTAAAGCTGAGAACCTGCCAAAAAAATAAATAAATAAATAAAATCAACCAGATGCTTACCTAAGGAGAGGGAAGGCTTTAGGTCCAACAGAGCCTTCCCGCTCCTCTCACAGGCCCCATGTTCCACCACTGGCTCCCCCGGTAGCAGTATTCAACCGATTGGTCATATACTGCTCTGTGCTGCTGTAGGAGGCTTCGGAAGTCTCCGGAGAGTGCTCCCAAAGATGGGTGGCTCCACACTAGCTCTCTATCTCGTGCGTTCATGCATGCGTAGTATGGAGCCGCCCATCTTGGGGAGCACTCGGGCTTCTGAAGCCTTCCACAGTGGGGGATTCAGACAGGGGATCCAGCGCTGGAACGGGAAGACTCTATAGGACCCAAAACCTTCCCTCTCCTTAGGTAAGTATCTGATTGATTTTTTAAAAAAAAATTTGTAGGTTCACATTAGGTTTAAAAGACCAATAACATGGAAAATTGTAACTTTTAGGCTTGGGTTACATGGGCGTCTGCCATGCTTCTGCTCAGCGCCTCATTTGAACACCATAGTTTATTTTGTTATGAATGCCAGCGTTACTAGTGACACTAGTTGACATCTATGCCTTGTTTGGAACCTGTAATCTCTGCTATGGTGTAGTTTTCAACTTCCCCAGCTGCCCACTTTCACTGCTACCGCTGATTGTGTCTCACTCCCGTCACTAAAGCCCCTTCGCCCTGCTCAGTATGATAGCAGAGGTCCATGATCAGGGCATTTTTATTGGCTCCTGACTAAGTGATCCCTGTGAGCCAAGTGGTTTTGTAAATAAAGAAAACCAAAGGAATCCCCCATGAGAATATGGACTACTTCAAAATCTGAGCTGTCAGACTTTTACTACATATTTTAAGTAACAATTACCTGGAATTGTTTGTGTGTGTGTGTGGTGGGGGGGGGGGGGGCATTTATAATACAATTTTACTATTTATTTCACTCTGGGACACATGTACATCGTGTGTGTGTATGTGTGTGTGTGTGTGTGTGTGTATTTTAAATCTTACAATTTTTCATGATAGTGGTCCTTTAACACAAAGGCATGGTCAGAGAGTGCCTGAAGACATTTGGTTTGCTTGCAAATTTACAAACAGGCACAGCTGGTGGCTTATCTATATTAAGTATCTGTCATCTTATGTATCTCATAATATTAGTGGTACATTTTGAATAGTTATGCAACGCTGTTTTGCAAAAATGTGTTGTATAATTAGATTTTCATTATATGGGTTTGGATGGGGAACACCTGTGAGAATAACCTAAAATAGGATGTGGAATTGGAAGACATCCTGACACAATAACAACTCCATAAAAATTACACTTACCACCTCTTCCCTACTCTATGTACTAGTACACATTAGGGACCAAAAGTTGAAACAAACTTAGGTTTGCCATGACCCAATAATAAACTCCACATAAAAAAGTTTTTAAGCAACTACATGTACCATGCATACTTGAAATCCTTATAGTACACAACTTTCATGAAAATAATCTGTAATTACTATTATTCCAATATCTTTATTTAGTTATAGCTAGCGATAGTCAATAAAATGCAAATAGTTCTGAGTTGATTCAGGATTATGCAAACTCTGCATGCAAATTGCCGAGATTTTGATCTATCCATTGCTGCATTTTCATGCTGCATTAAATGAATTTTTGATTCTCATTCACCAATCCTTATTATAACTATATTGGTAGCACCTTGAGCATCTACTCATTTCATTCAACAGTAATAGAAAATGTACATAAAAAACATTTAAAGAAGGAAATCATTTCAAGTGTGTTCCACTTGAAGCAAAAAACAAAACAAAAAAAAAGCCCCCCCCCCCCCCAAAAAAAAAAAACTAAACAAAAAAAAAAGCAGGGCTGATTTACTCTATTTCGTTATGAAGTACCGAAAATATAATACTAAATAATCAAATATTATACAGTATATTGTATATTCTGGCGTATAAGACTACGTTTTAACACTTAGAAAACTTCTGAATAGTCAGAGGTTGTCTTATATGCCGGGTGTCATTGATGCCGCGTGATACGCCCTATCCTGTTACCGCCTCTCAGATCTCGCTGCTGAGCACTGTAGTGAATCGGCACAGGGGCACATGTGAGAGATCTTAGAGGCAGAGAAGGAGGTAAATAGGATACAAGGGTGGGCCAGAAGGGTGAAAGAGATGTGTTTTTATGGGCACAGTGCGATCTAGTCTTCCATACCGCTCTGATAAACAGGGAGAGTTGACCAATCCAACCAGTCAATCGCCCATATGCTGTTATATACTGGGTACCATATACAGTACAGCACCAGTATCTGTTCATACATAGCACCAGTATATGATTTTTTTTTTTATTATTTGGTGTCCGACTGTGCGTTGGAATAGGGGTAGTCACATGGCAATTGGCGAATATACCCCAAACTCTATATTTTAACTAGAAAAGTTGGGGGGTCGTCTTATATGCCCAGTCGTCATATATGCCGGAAATTACGTGTAATATTATTATCAATCCTAAAATGGCATTTAAACCAACTTACTGGCATCATTAAATTATGCACTAGTGAAAAGCAGATGACTGAGCAAATTAGGCTCCCCAGAAACATAGTACCTGTAGTTTTATTTATGCTGAGTTCAGTTCACACTTAATTAACAAATTATGGACTACAAGGTTCTACCCCCTTACGGACCAGAGCCTTGTGTTAATTTTGTTATCACTGTGATTGGCTCACAGTGATCACCTGGCAAGGAGCCAATGAAACTGATAGGAGGAAGCTCAGCTGTCCTGTGTTTACTTCCTCCTGGAGCAGCAATAGACATGGGACCGTGGTAAGCTGTGGCGTAGAATCAGATACTTACTGCGGTTCCAAACCTTTTAAATATCAGCCCTTTCACTAAAAAAAGTGTTACACGGAGCAACAGACATGTTGGCAGCTCCTATATTAAGCACAGAATCCATTCTGACATGTTGTGTCCCTGCCCAAGTCAGACATGTCATAATAGCAATGCTATTATGATTTGTCCAATGCAACAGACACATCTAAACACGAGTTCTGTGCCATGGATGGTAATAGTGTATGCACAGTCACTGTCCACAGCACAGCCCTGTGTAGTGTGAGTTCAACCTAACAGATTTTCCTTTCAGGTGTTATTTTAAGGGAAACAGGCTTTAGTTGCAGCCAACTTTAACAAATAAAAATATATATCAAAGAATAATAACTTGCACAAGTATTACATTTATAAATGTATCTATTTCGCACACTGACATAAGCTTCCTTGAGTTATACTACATGAGGTTTCTTAATTCATGCAATGACTTTATCTATGTAACATTTTATAATTGCTGTATATGTACAATAGCACTTTTGTTTTTCATGGAAGTATGTTTTTAAATTGATCATTCTGGATTTGTGATTACATTAAAAATATATTTTTCCTCACAGTACATGCCTCACATTCTTATTACCACAGCTACAAAGCGTGTCCTTTTCCCCAGCAAGCCAAGTTTTCCAGCCACTGATACCTTTGAGGATACAAGTGCAGTACTGTTAAAGGGATACTGTAGGGGGTCGGGGGAAAATGAGTTGAACTCACCCGGGGCTTCTAATGGTCCCCCGCAGACATCCTGTGCCCGCGCCGCCACTCACCGATGCTCCAGCCCCGCCTCCGGTTAACTTCTGGAATTTCAGACTTTAAAGTCTGAAAACCACTGCACCTGCGTTGCCGTGTCCTCGCTCCCGCTGATGTCACCAGGAGCGTACTGCGCAGACACAGACCATACTGGGCCTGCGCAGTGCTCTCCTGGTGACATCAGCAGAAGCAAGGATCCGGCAATGCAGGCGCAGTGGTTTTCAGACTTTAAAGTCTGAAATTCCAGAAGTGAACTGGAGGCGGGGCCGGAGAATCAGTGAGTGGCTGCAGGGGCACAGGATGCCTGCGGGGGACTATTAGAAGCCCCGGGTGAGTTCAACTCATTTTCCCCCGACCCCCTTACAGTATCCCTTTAATCGACAGAAAGTCTGAAGAAAGAACTTCTCAGTCTGAATAGCAGAGACCATGACTTCCCATCTTCCAACAATTACCTCTAGTGGATTAGAGTGTTAGAAACTGATTCCTAGCAGTAAGGCTGCCAGGAGACGTTGGGCTTTAAAGGATACCTGAGGTGACATGTGTCATGATGAGATAGGCATGGGTATGTACAGTGCCAAGCACACAAATAACTATGCTGTGTTCCTTTTTTTCTTTCTCTACCTGAAAGAGTTAAATATCAGGTTTGTAAGTGGCTGACTCAGTCCTGGAAGTCACTACAGTGTGACCCTCACTGATAAGAAATTCCAACTATAAAACACTTTCCTAGCAGAAAATGGCATCTGAGAGCAGGAAAGAGATAAAAAGGGTCAATAGTTCATAGATTTTAGCTCTGGCATACTTCAATGAATGTGTCATTGAGCAAAAATAATAAAACCGTTAAAACTTAAAAAGTAGATTTAAACATAAAATAAAACTGTGGAATATCTTTAAGAGAACCTGTAACAAAAAAAAGTTCCCCTGGGGGGTACCCACCTTGGTAGGGGGAAGCCTCAGGGTCCCAATCAGGCTTCCCTCTCCGCTGTAGCTGCAGGCAGTCCAGTGCTGGCTCCCCCAAAGTCTCTGGTAATCCAGGCTCGACAAGCCTGACAAGCTACATTTATTTACCTTCCCTGGCTCTAGCGGGGACGCTGTTGTGGCTCTCGGCACGGAGATAGGCAGAAATAGCTGATCTCCATCGGGTCCGCTCTACTGCGCAGGCGCAGGAGACTTGCGCCTGTGCAGTAGAGTGGCCCGACAGCGATTGGCTATTTCAGCCTATCTCCGAGCGGAGAGCCGATACTGCGCCTGCGCTGGAGCCAGGAAGGTAAATATTTACCTCCCTGCTGCTAGGAGTGCCAGAGCGAGACCAACGTGGGACACAGCAGGATGGTGGAAGCCTCGATAGGATCCGGAGGCAAACAACCCCCCCCCCCCCCCCCAGAGGTGAGTACCCCCTAGGGGAACTTTTTGTCTTTACAGATTTTCTTTGAAAAGTCATTCTTAGGAGAAGGAAGATAGATACAATTGTTTATTTCATCAGTTTATTTTCGCCTCAGGTGTCCTTTAAAGCTATGTACAGATGCTAGATTTCCCTCACTCTAGTGTGCCTACCTATGAAGTTGCCACAGTAAAAAATGGGCATTAGATAATGCCAACAGTAGAATATTGGTAATGATACTAATGTTCTGCTATCTTCTGCTATGTAAAGTAGAATATTAGTAATGTTACCAATATTCTAACTATTGTCTTATGTTATTCTAGTTTCACACTAACTTTCCCTGTATCCTGTTCTCACACTAACCTTCCCTGCATCTATGCCTAACACTAACTCTACCTAAACCCAGCACCGCCAACTCCGCTATGAGTTCTGCTACAAAGTAGTGGAACTCCACCAATGCTATTGTCCTCAGTGCCCAAATTACCAGTAACCAGTAAATAAAAAATGTAACATAGGCCCCTATGGCGGCACCCTATTTTGCGGACCACAAATCATGGCCAAATTTAGTGCTTTGCTCTAGTGCCATTAGAGGCAATCTATTATCTCTCCTCTGACATCATTTAGCAGTCATCACCGGGGACTGTTCTTCCATCAAGCAATGTGAATCCTGTGCTTCAGGGCAGCAATAATTATAAGGCAGCAAGAGGCAGCTCCCCACCCTAAATATCCTTCTCCTTGCACTCCCTCTTTTCCGCTCCTTAAATGCTTGGCACCGCTTCTCTCACTTGCTCTCTGCGTTCCAGCGTTGGGATCTCCATATGCCCATCCAAAACCCTGTATCCATGGCTACAGTGGTGCTTCATGTGACCTGTTACATGCTTCCAGGTTACATGAGGCATCGCTGTAGTCAGAGAAGAAGCAGAATTTCACATGTATCGCTAATCTGCTGAGAGTGGGTGAGTGGTGTGATAACAGTGGAGCACATACCCAACATCCTGGGGATCAGAGCCATTATGCTGCGGTCCAGCATGGAGGAGATGCTGTCTTGGAGGAAGCAGAGGGAGGTGCCAGTGCCTGTATAGCACAGCCCCATGTGTCTCTCCTCTCCAGTCCAGCTTTGCACATGAACATCGTGTGTATGTGTGTGTGTGTGTGTGTGTGTGTGTGTGTGTGTGTGTGTGTGTGTGTGTGTGTGTGTGTGTGTGTGTGTGTGTGTGTGTGTGTGTGTGTGTGTCCTCCCAATGTATTGCTTCAGGCACCAAAAAGTCTAGTACTGGCCCTCTTCATCACAAGTCACTAGCTGAAAAAAAGCACTGCACTTGTTCGTTACCCCAATGAAAACAGAACAGACTGTGCATGTACAAAAGTGCACATGTACATTGTACAATAATCATCCCTAAAAGGGTCTTCTGTAGGATCAGCAATGATCTTTCAGAATGATAGGTATTACTTGTCTGTACATAGCTTAAAAGCTGGGTTGCCTCAAAAAAATAAAAAGCTTTTAATATGTGTACATATTTTACTGTAGCTAACAATATAAGAACATGGAAACTGTAGAACATTTTGGCTTTCAAAATCAAAACAGTTAAACATCATAGGGGGTCTACTACTATTCTACAAAACAACAATATTAAGAAAAGTCTAGGTAGTATATCAGACAAGGGTAGGGTAATAACTAGTGTATAAAATGTAGATTTGATCCAATGGAAATTAATGCTACAAAATACATGTGGTTAAAATTGTAAAATGTTAAAGGACATCAGAATTGATAATAAACTGATGAGAAAAACCATTGTATTTATCCTCCTTCTCCTAAAAATGACATTTTTTTTCGATCTCCCATAGTATTATTTTATATTTAAATCTAGTTTTTATTGTGTCATTGTCTCTGCTCAATGACACCTTATTGAAGTATGCCAGAGCTTAAATCTATGCATTATTGACCCTTTTTATCTCTTTCCTGCTCCAGGAAGCCAATTAAAAGTCAGGAAAGTATTTTATGGCTGTAATTTTATCAGTGAGGGTTATGCTATACTCTGACCCAGTCTGACCACATCCCGACCCGGATAGAAACTGCCACTTGCATACCTGTTGTTTAACTTTTTCAGGCAGAGTAAGAAAAAAAGGAACACAGCATAGTTATTTGTTATTTGTGTGTTGTCCTTTAAAGACAGCATTGGAGCACATCCCCTCACCTGTGTTAAATCAGACTATGGAAAAAAGGGCTAAAAGATCAATGAAAAAGTTTCCACTCTTTTCAAATGTGCAGGAGGAAGTGAGTAGATCCTGCCAATGTGATGTACAATATGTTTCCTGGTTTGCTTTCATTGGTTGGCAAAAGGACCTCACAGACTATATGAGCTGTGACAAAGATGCTGTAAATTTTCTTGCGTTTTGCGTTTCTCATACCCTTTTCTCTTTTATCTGATGTCCTTTGCTTCTTTATTGCTGGTATCTTGGAGAAGCACATAGGATTCACTAACTGACCAAATGTAACAATGAAATTCCCTTTCTGACACTTAAAGGAGTTATCAGGGAAAATGAATAAAATAAGTGCTACTTACCGGAGGCTTCCTCCAGCCCCAAGCTCTCAGCATGTCCTTTGCCGCAGCTCTCCCCGCAGCCAACATCACTGCATATACCTACCTACCTGTTGTTCACAGTGCACCCACCCACCTACCTACGTGAGTTGAGCGCACGCAGTGTCACTGTGCCTGTCCGCTACCTGTCTGTGTGTGACAGGTGCACATTGTAATACCCATCACTGCATATACCTACCTACCTGTTGTTCACAGTGCACCCACCCACCTACCTACGTGAGTTGAGCGCACGCAGTGTCACTGTGCCTGTCCGCTACCTGTCTGTGTGTGACAGGTGCACATTGTAATACCCATCACTGCATATACCTACCTACCTGTTGTTCACAGTGCACCCACCCACCTACGTTAATTGAGCACACGCAGTGTCACTGTGCCGGTCCGGTACTTGTCTGTGTGGGACAGATGCACATTGTAATACCCATCACTGCATATACCTACCTGTTGTGTTCAGTGCACCCACCTCATCATTGCATATACCTACCTGTTGTGTTCAGTGAACCTACCTACCTACGTGAGTGCACGTAGTGTGATATACCACTCCGTGCATACCTGTTAACTGCACCTGTGTGACTGCACATTGTATTAGTCAAGTCAGTGCATACCTTTCACTTCATCCCCCCCCCCCCCCCCCCGATATGCACACAATGGACAAAACAGGCGGAGGTAGAGGCAGACCCAGAGGAAGGACACCCGGCAAGTTTATACAAGGTCATGTTGATGTGATTTCGTGCGGCCCTGGCCCAAAGTACAGTGCTCAGAAGAAGGCACGTCCCATCAACCCCCAAGATTTGTCAGGACGTGGTTGACTATTTAACACAGAACACCTCATCTTCCGCAGCCACTAGCGCTACTACAAGCACCACATCCGTTGCATTTGACACTTCGCAGGAGTCAATTGGTGGGGAATTAACTGATTCACAGCCATTATTGTTACAACTTGCGCTAAGCAAGTTACACCACCTCATATGTCTGAGTTAGGCGGCAACACTATGGATGTAATGAGCTGAATGGCTGGGCTAGACGAGCTACGGCTTATAGATGAGCTACAACTACTGCGTCGCTCAGAGGGTAATTTAGTTGTGGGCAAAAAACAGAGCCCAAATTACAAAAAAAAAACCAGTGCCATTCAGCTTCCAGCAATAGCTGACAGCTGAATTGCATCTTACTCCTGAGTCTATAGCAGCCTGGAGGGGGAATAGTAATAACGCAGCTGGAAAATTTGCAATAGCAGGGTGAGACTTTTTTTGGCTTTAACCTGCGCCTACATTTCTTGGCGCCCTCTTTACATGAATGTGGACTAGATGGGACTTTTGGTATTAAATGTGTTTGTCTTATCCACACTCTATGAAATGGATTGTAAGCGTTTTGTGTACATTCTAGGATCTCAATGTGTGGTACGCATACCCCAGGGGGTACGTCTGATGGTTCCAGGGGGTACTCGGGCTTGATATTCTTACTTAACCAAGAATAACAAATTTAGAGTTTTAGAAAATTATAAATCTTATTTCAATAACACCAAATTAGTATTTTAGCTAATTAAAAGCAATAGCGAATGCTTGGACATTGTTTGGAATCAATTATCATGTACTACAATTAAATATATATTTGTCAAGTGGTACTATTGATAATCTTTACTACGCTAGGGGGTACTTGGTGAGTACAGGGTTTTAAAAGGGTACATACCAATAAAATATTGAGAAACACTGGTGTGGTGTACATCAATATATCCCACATGCAGAATTAAGTACAATAACTGGGCAGAGCTACAATAACACAATGCAACTGTGCTCCCAGCATCATCACACACTGTGTGACTTGCCCATTTCCCTACACCCTGTTATTATGTTAGTGATATGAATGGGCCAAGTTTGGAAGTGCAGACTAGCCACAAAAATGCTATGGAATGGGACCGAGTGAGTGGTTTCTTTAGTTCCATTTGAAGTTTCAGTCTCTTTCTGGTAGTGGACGTGGTCAGTTTGTGCTTGTCAGTGGTATGGAACCACATGGTGAGCCAGTGTATGATGGGGTCAGTGGAGTAACTAGAGGGAACAATAGAGGTCCCCATCTACTAACCTTCCCTTCCTCCGACACAGGGGACTATACTTCAGATCAGGTGTTATGTGTGTGAAGATCATGATGGCCACACTTTTATGAACCTCGTAAGATGGACCCCAAGCCCGTAAGGGGCACCAATGGGAGGCAAGGTAAAAGGTGGGTGTGCCTATTGGGGGCCCCATGAAAGTTTAGCTGGGGGGCCCATGAATTGTAGTTATGCCACTGGATGGGGTGGCACCTTAGCTGGTCAAGGGATAGGGCAGCAGCAGTATCACACGAGGACAGCATTAGTGCATGGGTTCAATGGAGATTATATTGTTGCCTGGATAGTGGATTACACACCTAGATTTCTTTTTATGTCAATCTTACATAAAATTGTTCAAAAGTATAGCTTCCTTTTGTTTTGTTTTGTTTTTTTAATTCTTTTTTTAAATAGAGATTACATTAATTGTTTGTTCGGTTTGAATAACTGATTTTGAAAAGAATCAGTATGAATACAAAAGCCGAGCTTTTGACAGCAGTTATTGTTTCCTATATACCAAAATAATGTCGGGCAAAGTAAAGGTTTTTTGCTAACTCTTGCATAATTGCTGGTAGTGCCTCCTTTTACTAGTTTTCAGCTGAGAATGCTACCTTTTTGTGAGCAGTGCATAGCTTTTCAAAGCAGCGGGAATGGTGCCATTACTGCACATAAATAACAGGTGCATGCTGTGGATGCATAATAAATGCCCTTTCCCTCTGTCCTTCTTGTGAAATATAAATTTCCTATTGACAGTGGAAAGAAAAAAAGGAAACGTTAGAATGATTAAGGCATCGGAGTGAAGTGCTATGGGAGGTCAAGGAAATACATGTAGTACTGGATAGCACTTCAAAGAGAACAGAAAGGTGTAAAAGAGGTTTTTTTTTATTATCTCATAATAGTTGTGTTTGCCTTCCACCACAAGTAAACATATGTAGAGTCTCTCAATGTATCCAGATAATTGTAGATAAATGTGAATAAAAACAGGAAGGCAGATTTATGAAATCAAGAAGAACTGGAGCAAATGTGTAGCTGTTCCCTAAAAACAGACATGCAAGTTTTAGTTGTTAAAGGGGCAGTACAGCGAAATATAAGGTTTTGGGATTACCCAATTAGCAAGTTTCTATTAGAAAGAAAAACACATATTAGACGGTGCTTAGGTTTACAAAGGCCATCTGGATAATTTAGAGCTCAGGTACAGATCCTGCCATGCCAAGGCAAGGAAAGCTAGGCTGCATGATTAGGGCTAATATCTTTTTCTTCTTCCTCAGATCACAGCCCCCATCCTCCTAGTGCAAATTCATTCAAGAGAAAGTACTGCACTTTGGAATGTCTTAGGTAAATAAACAGGCTGCCTGTTTATTTACTTAACACATTTCACAGCATTGTGAGAATGGGCGTACATTGCTTTCAGCTGACAAGAGAGAGATAGCTCTAAGCACACTGTGCAACTGAATGCATAGTCCATCATTTCCTTGCCTTGCAATGGGACTCAGGATCTGTATGTGAGCTATTAACTATTTCTGCCCTCCGGACGTGTGCCTCACGTCCGGGCGGCTGCTCTGATGCGGTGCCGTGCTTCAGCGCGTTCCCGCACGCGATCGAGGGCGTTCCCCCGGTAGCCCTGGGATCAGTGAACGGGAACATGGTTCCCGATCACCGATCCGTGTCCCCAGCAGAAAAAAACGAAGCAGTCTTTCTGCAGAAAAAAAATTTCCACGTCCCCCTTGTGCTTCCGCTTAGCGAGAAGCACAAGGAGAAAAAAAAAACTCAAGGTGGCCGTCTTGTGGCCAAATAGTAAAACTACATCTACATATTTTTTACATTATAATTTACACATATAATACCATTAAAAATTGACTGTTTATTTCCCACACCAAAATATTACCCAAATAAAATTTTTAATGGAAAAAAAAATTTACAATTAAAAAAAACAAAACAAACATAAATACTTACCTAAGGGTCTGAACTTTTTAAATATGCATTTGAAGGGGGTATACTACGAACATTTTTTAAATTAAGCTTTTAAATAGTGATGGACGCAAAATGGAAAAAATGCACCTTTATTTCCAAATAAAATATTGGCGCCATACATTGTGATAGGGACACAATTTAAATGGTGTCATAACCGAGACAAACAGGCAAATAAAATACATAGGTTTTAATCATGGTAGCATTTTCATTTTTTTCTTATTAATCCTGTTAAAATGCATTTATAAAAAAATAATTCTTAGCAATTCTTAGCAAAATGTACCACCCAAAGAAAGCCTAATTAGTTGCGGAAAAAACAAGATAAAGATCGACAGATGATCTTTGTAAACAAAAGCACCTTCTAATATGTGCTGCTCTTTCTAATAGAAACTTGCTATTAGGGAAATCCCAAGAGCTTATATTTTGCTGTAGTGCCCCTTTAAAGGAATCAAGGATTCTGATGGGGTGTTCTGAGCAGCTCCACTTTCCTCCAAGACAACACTGAACCTGAATGAAATGGTGGCAGCATTTGTCCTGTATGTTGTTTTGAATTTCATTGGCCAGTGCAAAAGAATTTAAAATAGCAGATTTGATCAATTTTGATTAGATCGGTGTACCGATCTGACTGAAAATGTGCCATGTTCAGCAGTAGTATTCAACTTCAAAATCAAAATTTTATTGATCAGTTTTATTACCTGTTTGAATGATCTCTTTGAGATTGAAGTATTTATGGTGCGCTTTAGAAGCATATGGCACTGTGGAAAGTGACGTTGCTTCTGTTCCAGTAATATATGTGGCATGTTGGGTAAAGGCAGTGGCTACAGCATGTCACGCAGGTTCATGTACATTTTATATTTAGTTATTTGGTTCCGCCTTCAATTTGTCATGAAATCCTCCATTTCTCATTGCTACACACACTGCATATTTTAGCATTTGTTGCTGCCTAGAGATGCCATTGGGATCCAGAAATGCCCTTGTTTACAGCACTGCATGAATTAATTTACTGATTATTTATGTGCTCAGTATTAGTTTAAAGAAGGGTGCGTGCTGCAAATGTTAAACTATTATCATGGTGGAGGTTGAAGCATTACTGAGAAGGAAAGAACAACTGCAGCAAGGTTTATTTGGATCTCTATTCTTTAACGAAATCACAATTACAATTCATGCATCTATTTGCACTACCTGCGGTACTTGAGTAGCGCATCCGTTTCTACGGTAACGTGCATTACTAATGACCGAAACAACAATGGTCACGCTGCTCAAGTACTGCGGGACATGCTAATAGAGTAACTCACAGTACTTGCTGCTGGGAGTAAGAGTAATATTAACATGATGCGATGTCTCTGCACTAGTGTTGGGCGAACACCTGGATGTTCGGGTTCGGGAACGTTCGCCGAACATGGCCGCGATGTTCGGCATGTTCGGGCCAAACCCCGAACTCCCCGAACATCCCGCTTTTGGGGGCCCTATGGGGTCGCAGGCATAAGGGGGGAGCATGCCCGATCGCGGGGGGGGTCGGAAATTCCCCCCACCCCCTCCGCTAGTGCTCCCCCCTCTGCCCGCTTCCCCATACAAAAGTTTGACGAAAGTAAAATAGTACCGGTGGTGGTGGCTGGCTGCTGCAGTGGCTGGCTGGAACTATGAAGTGACTGAGGAGGAGGAGTCGGAGTAGGACGCGTTGAGGGAGGCCGGGCAGCGGGCGGTTCAGCGGTAGTACCCTTGTGGTACTTCCGCCCTTTCTCTGACCTCACCCCCTCCGCTAGCGCTCCCCCCTCTGCCCGCTTCCCCATACAAAAGTTTGACGAAAGTAAAATAGTACCGGTGGTGGTGGCTGACTGCTGCAGTGGCTGGCTGGAACTATGAAGTGACTGAGGAGGAGGAGTCGGAGTAGGACGCGTTGAGGGAGGCCGGGCAGCGGGCGGTTCAGCGGTAGTACCCTTGTGGTACTTCCGCCCTTTCTCTGACCTCACGTCCTCTGCATATGAGGGTACGCGTCACGCGTACCCTCGTATGCGTCATCACGCAGAGGACGTGAGGTCAGAGAAAGGGCGGAAGTACCACAAGGGTACTACCGCTGAACCGCCCGCTGCCCGGCCTCCCTCAACGCGTCCTACTCCGACTCCTCCTCCTCAGTCACTTCATAGTGCCAGCCAGCCACTGCAGCAGCCAGCCACCACCACCGGTACTATTTTACTTTCGTCAAACTTTTGTATGGGGAAGCGGGCAGTGGGGGGAGCGCTAGCGGAGGGGGTGGGGGAATTTCCGACCCCCCCCCCCCCCCGCGATCGGGGCATGCTCCCCCCTTATGCCTGCGACCCCATAGGGGGGCCGTATTCGGCCGAACAGGGCCCTGTTCGGCCGAACAGGGGCCCTGTTCGGCCGGGCATTCAGCAGTTCGGGCGAACCCGAACAGTTTGGCCGAACACCACCAGGTGTTCGGCCGAACTCGAACATCACCCGAACAGGTTGATGTTCTGCAGAACCCGAACAGTGGCGAACACTGTTCGCCCAACACTACTCTGCACAGCAGTATTACTGCAATTCTGTGCATTAGGCCCAATGTGACCCTACCAGTACAGTACCTACCTAGTGGAACACACATGTTGACCGAGTCAGCACTGAAGGAATGCTATAGCTGAGAGTTCTTCTCTCAGTACTAGGGGCAGTACAGTTAGCAACAAACAAGCTGGACAATGCTTTCTGTTGCTTTGGGGGGGGGGGGGGGGGGTTGGATGGACAATGTGTGGCACATGAAAGAGCAGATTCCTGCGGTTGGGGGGGATGACAAAATAACATTGTGGTTGGCCCTGCTCAGGCATCAGGGGTCATTAAGGATCAGGCACAATGGATCCTTAACGATTCCCAGTGCCCGAACAGCAGAGAACATTAAGATGTGATTGGGGCCCTAGGCAGGATAGTATATATAGGCCCCCCTTGATCACATGATCAGGAGCCAATGAAAGCGACTCCTAAATAGGGATGGTCCCTGGATTCTGCGGAATTATGATTTCCGCGATTCTGGCTGGAATTTGGTGATTCCGGTTCCGTTGCGACGGAACGGAATTGCTAGAGCACTATGGCGGAATTTCTGCGGAAAAATGTGGAATTCCGCGGAATGAGAACAACAACATCAGAAATCCCATCATGCTTTGTACAGTATCAAGGGAAAAATGCCCGGGCAGTTTTCTTCTGTGCAGCTAAAAATGAGGCTTGGGTAAGAAAAACAAAGTTCTGATGCTGTGAAACTGTTAAAGAAACACCAAGCCTTTTCAGTGCTGCTGGGTAGATATTTTGTCTGGAGGTTCACTTTAAGGGGGCAGAGACTGCTGGCACTGAATGGGTTAATAATAATAATAATATTTAGAGGTGCTATTACATTTTTGTTTTAATTTCAGTTTTCTTGATGAGCCAGTTTTTGCTGTTTGAGAATGGAATGGCAGAATAGAGAGACTTGACATTGACCATGACAATTCACACATATTTGTAAATATAAGTAAATAATATCTTTATATTTATTTGCAGTTACAGATAAGTACTCTTGGGGCATCCTGTGAGTGTGAGGTGGATGCCCCTTATTTATTCCCAGTGCACAGATGTGCTTATCGGTAGCACAATGGGAATGGAAGTACAGCTTTTTCACCAAATACAGAATACACAGCAATGACAATATCACTTATGCTCTGATATTTAGAACATCCACCTATTATTAATGCTCTCTTTGCAGCAGAAGAGAAGTCAGAGAAGATGGCAGGTGGGCCCCTTGATACCCATTAGGCCCCAAGCATCTGCCTAGGTTGCCGGGTGGATGATCCTGCTGCTGAACAGGATTGATTGTTGGCCGCTGTACATACAGAAGGATTGTCAGCTGAAACTGTAGTTATTTGTTTTCAACCGACAATTACAATAATCACACGAGAAACTCCTCACCTCCCATCATGTTCATGCTTTTAAGCCACTTATGCATTAATACTGCTACAACAGACAGACACTCTTTTCTAACCCCTGGAAGACATTCATCCTCGGCAGACCTACAACGTGATATTTTCACAATGCTGGAGTTAGTTCAGACAGCCTCTAAATAACCAATAAATATGTTCTCAACTTTGCAGAGAATAAGCAATACTTGTTACTGGAAAATGAGAACCAGAATGCCTTCAGGCTAACACATGACAATGAATCTCGAATCCCTTCAGTCAACTAAAATGTCCAAAGCAGTGAGTTTTGAAATGCCCAAACATTTACATAAAACAAATAGATTTAGGGTATGTAATCCAGCCTGTTATAATCTTGCTTCTCACTTTCCGGTACTAATTACATTGTCATTGTTAGTTTATTGCCCCAGGCAATGCCTGGACAAACTCTACAAGCAGATGGAAATTCTGAAGACAGCACATTTGCAATATTGTGCTGGAGTCTTGTGAATGGAGATAGAAAATGTTAGGGGACATCATTATGTTTACATATTTATGGAAGGGTATTATATATTTCATTGATGTCAGTAGAGTAAATCACCTAGAACAAGTTCAACTGTGTTGTCTAAAACAGATGCCCCATGCCCTCTTTTTTATCCCATCCCCAAAAAACTCACATATTTGCTAAATTGCACTTCAAGGACAACTATCGGTTAACATGTTTTTAAAACTGGAATGGGGATAGCTTGTCTAGATGATCTTAAGTGCAGTTGTATATCCTTCCCTCTTTTTCTCTTCCTTTTGTGTTATAAAATTCCTTTCACAATTCTCATTGATAGGTGACGGGGTGTGTCCAATCAGTGAATCATGGGGGGAAGGACGGATTGGAATCCCTCTCCCTGACATTTGTTAGCCCTGTGTGTACTTAATATCTTTTGATATATCTTATATCTTCAGATGATTGCCCTCACTAACTTAAACTGCAGCTGCCTGTTTTATCTTTCTGAATGAGCTGTCCAGATAAGAAACCAAGCTTTCAGACATGGCTATCTGAGGAGAATAATCCACTGCAAGGCCAGTCTAATGCTGGGAATACACGATTCGTTTTTGCCTTCGTTTAAACCTTCGTTTCGATTGTGCCTTTTGTCCTTCTCGATCCCGAAATAATCGATCATACAGTTAATATCACCACCCACGGTTTCGTTTTTTTTTCCGATTCTGATGGTTTCGTTTTTCCAATGATCGAAGGCTGCAAAGAAACGAAACGAAAATCCCTTTTTACAGGGACGGACTAACATAAACGAATATATAATCGATCTGAACAGCCATCAAGCCTACCAATGGCTCGATTAGATGGATAAAGAGAGATAATATCAAACATGTTCGATCACTAGTCGTTCGTTTTTGGGGTCTATTAATCGAAACTATAATGAGATTATGACTATTTTCACATACGTTTTTAACACTCGATTCGTTTACCGAACGAATCGAAGGCTAAAACGAAGGGAAAAACGAAACGTGTATTCCCAGCATTAGGTTTCACAATGTCAACTTGACTGTGAAACTTGAAAGTGAAACTTGACTGTGTTGCACCCCCCCAAGGATTTTACCCCCACACTAGGTCATTAAAAATAACGACAATCCCCCACAGACTAAGAGGAAAACTGTTATAACTTGGAAGCCAGGGGTGCCCTAGTGTTAGGGAACCCTTCAGTACTTGATAGCAAATAGAGGAAGCCCCTTGTACATGTAGCCAGATGTGTCCACCCCAGAATACATAGTCCGAGGCGCCCCCGGTATTGGGTAGCAAGAGAGGGCCCCCAGTATAGTTAGCCAGAGAGCACCTCCTGTACAGGCAGCCAGAGAAACCCACTTTAGATAGCCACATAGCCCTATTATTTTTAGCCAGAGATCCCCCTTATAGGTAGCCAGAAAGCATGATGGTTTATACACTTTTTCCATGACAAACACAAATGTTTCAATTTTATTTACAAATCCCTGATGAGTCATTGCACAGTACATGTATGCAAGCTGAGATGTACATGTGTGGTTGTGTGGTTTTCTACATAAATGTACGATCTACACTTTTGAGTGATTGTATTGTTTTCTTCCTGTAATAAATTAGAATCTTTTTTTTTGGGGGGGGGGGGGGGATTCATGCTGTATTAAATCGAATGACACACCCTGTTACATTCTCTTTGCCTAGCTAAGTAGCTGCAGAGACAGAGGGAATTGGCAGCTGTGCTTACCATTGCATGATTATTTCACAGGGAGATACTTTCGTGATCTCTCTAGGTAAGTCTGCTCTCAGTTTCAATAGCTACTATATAGCTCCCACTGAAGACTCAAAGGGGCCATAGCCAGCCTTTGACCTGAGCGACCCGAGCGGTCGCTCAGGACGCTGGCTTCCAAGGGGGCACCTAGAGCTAGCTATCTAACGGAGGGAGGGCACCCACTCCTGGCTACCTATACTGGAGGCACTGACGCCTGGCTACCTATGGGGGGAGACATACACCCGACTTCCTATACTGGGGGCACCTAAGCTTGGCTACCTATATTGGGGGGGAGCCTAACTGTCCCACTGATTGTTTTTATTAATATTCCTGAAAGTTTGTAGCCTTCATTTTTAAATGTATTCAGGATAATGCACTCTTTCCATCCTTTTGTGGTTATTAGTATTTTTCTATTATACATATGCGATGTGTCATGGAGATCTGAGCAATTGGTGTGATGTGTCATGACTTCAAAAAGGTTGGGAACCACTGTCCTAGGAGGTAGCTCAGGAGAAAAGGTGACTTGCATATGAGCCAGACTCAGTATAGGTAGGTAGCCATATATAGGTGCCCACATAGGATCACATGTGTAGGTGCCCTCAATATAGGTTGCCAAGCATAGGTGCCCCCAGTATAGGAAGTCAGTTGAAGGTCTCCATCCCCTCATAGGTAGCCAGGCGTAGGTGCCTCCAGTATAGGTAGCCAGGTGTTGGAGCCCTCAGTATAGGTAGCCAGCTATAGGTGCCCCCAGTAAAGGAAATCAGGTGTAGGTGCCCTCAGTATAGGCAACCAGCTATAGGCGCCCCCTTGGAAGCTGGCGCCCTAAGTGACCGCTCCGGTCGCTCATATCAAAGGCCGGCTATGCATACATGTCTGTAATCAGAGCCGTTAGTTCTAACTCTGAACGTGGAAGTGTATGCCAACGGAAGGCACCAGAATGCCGATGTTGGCCGGGTGAGTTAACCCTGCATATCCCGCTCTCACCTCCCGCTAGAGATGGCTTGAACCTCCGATTTTAGGTTTGCGAACCTCGAACACGAACTTCTGCAAAAGTTCAGGTTCGCGCGAACTTTGCGAACTGCAATAGATTTCAATGGGCAGGCGAACTTTCAAAACTTCAAACATTAATTCTGGCCACAAAAGTGATGGAAAATATGTTTCAAGGGGTCTAACACCTGGAGGGGGGCATGGGGGAGTGGGATACACGCCAAAAGTCCCAGGGAAAATTACGGATTTGACACACATTAGTGTTTAAGGGCAGAAATCACATTGCATGCTAAATTGGAGGCATAAAGTGCTTTAAAACATCTTGCATGTGTATACATCAATCAGGTAGTGTAATTAGTGTACTGCTTTACACTGACAGACCAAACTCAATGTGTAATGCACCGCTTACAGCTGTTTGTGTAGTGACGGCCGTGCTGGACTGGTGCGCACCATGGTGAGAGTGCAGGCTGTGGCGGTATTCAAGCCCATATGGTCGCCGGGCTGAAGTAGCTGAATGATAGAACGACAGTGACAGTGACTATTATCTTTGGTGTGCTGGTATATAAAACTGCGTGCTGTAGGTGCAGTGAACAGGTATGGACGGACTGGTATTACAAATGTGCAGCTGTCACACAAACAGATACAGTGAACATGTATGCAGTGACTGGTATATAAAACTGCGTGCTGTCACGCAGGTGCAGTGAACAGGTATTCAGTGACTGGTATCAGTACAATGTGCCGCTGTCACACACACATGTGCAATGAACAGGTATGCACAGACTGGTATTACAAATGTGCAGCTGTCACATACACAGGTGCAGTGAACAGGTATGCAGTGACTGGTATCAATACAATGTGCAGCTGTCACACACACAGGTGCAGTAAACAGGTATGCACGGACTGGAATTACAAATGTGCAGCTGTCACACACAGGTACAGTGAATAGGTATGCAGTGACTGGTATACAAAACTGCATGCTGGCACACAGGTGCAGTGAACAGGTATGCACAGACTGGTATTACAAATGTGCAGCTGTCACACGCACAGGTGCAGTGAAAAGGTAGGCACTGAATGTGCTGGGCCTGGCACAGTATAGCAATTAGCAAGGGCCACCTGCGACAGACAGGGCTGTATGCAAGTGTCAGTGGGCCACACACACAAAAAAAAACACACATCACAAGAACATTAGCTCTCAAAAGAGCTGTTTTGGGGTGCTTTTTAGCAACAAATATCAGCAAGGAGCATGCTAACAAGCCTAACTAAGCTTTCCCTATCTCTCCAATGTCTCTCCCTTCTCTCACTAATACTGCAGCACACAGAGTGAGAACATGGCCGACGCTGCTGCCTTATATAGGGGGGGGGGCTCTAGGAGGGAGTGCATGACATGACAGACTGCCATGTGTCTGCTGACTATGATGTAGAGGTTCAAAATTTAGCCCAATGATGTAGTATAGGAGGCAGGTCGAACTCGCATAAAGTACACGTTCGATCGCGAACGCGAACCAGCTATGTTCGTGTGAATATGTTTGCATACGATCCGTTCGGGCCATCTCTACCTCCCGCAATTTGCAGAACATTCTTATTTTTCACGAGAGTGCTCTTGCTCATTACTATTGTACAGTGCTGTGTAATGTGTTATCGCTTTATAAATAAAGTTCAATAATAATTAGAGGTACTATTACATTTTTGTTTTCATTTTAGTTTTCTAGATAAGCCAGCTTTTTGCTGTTTGGGAATGGGATGGCAGAATAGAGAGACTTGACAATGACCTTGACAATTCACACATATTTGTAAATATGAGTAAATGATATCTCTATATGAAATTGCAATTACAGATAAGTACACTTGGGACCTCCTGTGAGTGCGAGGAAGGTGCCCCTTATTTATTCCCAGTGCACAGGTATGCTTATCGGTAGTAGATTTAGAATGGAAGCAAATGCAGAACACTCAGTGATGGTAATGTCATGTATGCACTGATATTTAGAACACCCACCTATTATATATGCTCTTTGCTGTAATAATGGGTGGGTGTTCTAAACTGATATCAGTAACACTAACTGTATTGCAGTTTTATGCAAAATTAATGATTTTTTTAGTTCTTAATGTCACATCTTACCTATGGAACGGTCTTTGTTCATGAAAGCATGCAACTTACTGTATGGCTAGTTAAAGATATTACCTTCAACACAACTTTTCTTTTAACAAATATCAATATACTTACTATCTATAATCTTGCAGATTCACCTTTCTCCGACTGAAACAATCCAACTTGAAATAATCATATGTCTTCTAGTTCTTATCAGATCCAACACTCAAAATCTGTGATTGCATCTGAGAGTTATAAGCACTCAAAATGCAAACAAAAAAAGAATCAGAAACTCCGCCACTCACACATGAGATAAACATTATACAGCTGTGCAGCCCTTAAAATGTAACACTTATTGTGTACCAGATAAAACATTGGGCCCATATACTTTTTCACCTGAGTTTTCTCCTAGGAGATAATTTTTAAACTTTTTTTTAAAATAACTTTTCAGTACTTTATAATTGAAAAAGTACCAACAGGTAGGTGAAAAAGTACAATCAAAATTATTTTGAGTATTTTTCTTGCTTTCTGGTGGCTTAAAAGGAATTTTATTTGCAAGGTGTGAAAATATCACCTGCGAGAAAACTCAGGAGAAAAAGTTAATTGCATATGGGCCCGGGACTATTCAAATGGTATTAGCTAAAATGAGTCAAAGTCCAAAAGAATTCACCCTCAAACGGCCTTTCACAGTGTTCTGACTTTGGGTCTGATTTACAAAGCGGTGCTAACAGTTAGCACGCTGGTGAAAAGCCCTTTATCACGCCTAAACTCAGTTTAGGCATGATAAGTTTAGGTGTGATAAGTTTAGGTGTGATAAGTTTAGGAGTGATAACTATAGCACCAACTGAGTTAGCAACGCAGTGCACAGCTGATCAAAGGTTTTGCGCTAGCAAAATCTGGTGCACTTCGCATAGAGTTTAATGGCGCTGCTTTGCGTGCGGGACTTTGCACGCTATCTAAACTTATCTAAACTTATCACGCCTAAACTTATCACGCCTAAACTGGCTTTTCACCAGCGTGGTGCAATGGTTATCACGCCTGAAGTCTCAAACTGAGTTAGCACCGCTTTGTGAATCGAGCCCTGGTTCTTCCGAGGCAAAGTAATACCATTTCAAACTTCTTGCTGTGATGTTAAAGAGAAACAGAAATATTATAGTCAGGGTAAAATGAATCAAGACATTGTGAAGTGAGAATTTAAAGTGGTATTGTTGTTCTGGCCAAAACCAGAAATCGTCCAAAGAGGGAAGTGGCCGATTTGACATCGGCCAAAGTAAAAAATGCTTGAAATGTCTGACACTAGCCGGCCAGTTTGCAAAATGGCCAAAGTAAATTGGTCATAAACATCCCTAGTCCTGTCCGGCAGCATGAAAGGAATTCAGAACTTCTTCTTTGCTCTGAAAGATACAAAACAGCATAATAACCTTTAAAGAAAAACATGTATTTGTTACAGCCGATACAAATCCTACAATAAAATCTGCAGTGCGTCTACTTCCTGCTTTCATGGAAACAGACATATTGTTAACATCCTGTGTTTACCAATTAGCTGCTCTACCGTAGTAGAGGAGATTTCTGAGCCAACCCAGCTGAAAGATCAAATTACACTGGTGATTAGTCACAGATGAGGGGGAATTAGACAGACTAAACTCTCTAAATACATATATGTTGTCATCAAATTATATCTATAGTTTAATTCAGTGATTCTCAAACTGGTCCTCGTAATTCCCAAAATGGTGCATGTTTTGCAGGCAACTTCACTTATGCACAGGTGGGGTAATAACTGTCTCAGCTAGGTGGTTTCCAGGTAGCTCATACTTACACTTCATTTAGCTGCAGGTAAACATCTTTACTGCTGGCAGACATATTAAAAACAGCATGCACCAACTGCCTTTATCTATAAACAAACCCACTGACCATGGAATAGGGTAAAAGTGTTTTTTTTTTTTAATAGACATTTACACAGAGGGAGATACTGCTTCCTTGGCAGTTGGCAGTAGCCGTTATCTCTCTTGTGAGAAAGGATGTTATTGGCTACTGATTGAGATAAAGTTCAATTTTGCATTAAAGTTCCTCTTTAAGATCTATTTACCGATCCAAAAAAGAGTATATAGAATAGCCAGCATTTTTATACCCTTCAATCATTGGTACTGGTTGCCAAACTCAAAACTCAAACAAAATGAAATCTCATTCATGTAGCCATCTTACTGATTGTGTGATGAACACATGAATCAGTGTCGCCCACAGTACATGTAGCACCTGCAATCGCTAGTTGTGCATGCTTCTGGGAGCTGCAGTCCCAGGAGCAGGGTTGCTCATCCGGATTCGGGTACCCGGGTAAACCCGGGTATCCGACCATTTTTCCACTATCCGGGTCGGATCCGGATCCGGATACCTGGGCCACTATCCGGATGGCACTATCCGGAGATTCTATCCGGATAGCTAGCTGCATAATTTGGATACCCGCGGGTATCCGTCCAGATCCAGATCCGGATAGTGTAACTAGTAAGGAGATGATTTCATTCAGCCAATCAGAGGGCTCCCAGCAGAAGCCCTAGCAACCAATCACAGAGGGGAACCCTGGCCAGCCCCACCTGACCTCATTGAGCCAATCAGAGGCCTCCCAGCCTAAGTCCTGGCACCCAATCACAGAGGGGAACCCTGGCCAGCCCCCCTGTATAGCAAGGAGGGCTGGCATAATGACACAGATCGTCCTTGCTTGTGTGGCTGGCTGGTCACTGACAGACTTGCTCCAGTGCTGGCTTAGCAAGTGCTGTATACAGTGATAAACCTAAAGCTTTGAGTGCTAAACAACTTCACTACAGTATTGTTCTATTGTGTTTTTAGCCAGCTAGCTTGTAATTGTTTGCTTTCATTCACTCAGTTAGGTCCTGTCTGTGTCTGTGTCTGTGTAGGCCAGCAGGACAGTATAGGGAATAGGAGGATTACTGTGTTATTGTATTGTAGTTAGTACTGCAGTTAGTTGTTATGGCGGCGACCTGGCGGGTACACACAGTCCTGTCGACGCGATTATTTCCGACATGTCCGATTTGCGTTTCGATGGATCGTTAGGTCGATTCGCATGTAAAGTATGCCAAATCGACCTAATAATCCATCGAAACGCAAATTGGATATGTCGGAAATAATCGAGTCGAAGGGATTCGAGCGAAAAATCGAGTGCAGGAACGCACCGCGTGTACCCGCCAGGCCGCCACCATAACACAGTGTGCACTGTCTGTCCTCTACTCTGCGGTCTGTCACTCCGTGCTGATTTGATGTAAAGTCCAACCCCGATTTTATTAAAGTAAGAGTACCCCACATCATCTGGTGACATCATCACGTATAAGTTGTACTATGTCTGCTGGCACCGGCAGCTGGGGGAGGGAGGGTATGATGTTGATGATGGGATGAAGGACCGTGACTACCATCCACAGGATGGGGATGTCAGCTCTGACTCTGAGGAGGAGGATGCGTCGGTGGGTTTGGCACAGAGGATCAGCATTGCAGACAGTGGCCATGAAATGCGGGACCCACCACATCCTTCTGCCGCTACCACCAGCCGCACCACTCAACCCCCAACCGCCACAGGGAGAAAAGCCGAAGCATCCCATTCAGGCCGCAGGAGAATCTTCACCTCCCCATTCTGACCACCACGGTGCCACAGGCCACTGCTGCTGATACCACCACCTATATTCAACCCAAAACACAATTGCGGTGTCATTTTTTTGGAGGTGTCTGGGCTGAAAACTGTCATGTCCCAGTTATGCGAATGGACTTTGGACACAATGGCCCATATGCAATTGAATTTTTCTCCTGAGATTTCTCCCAGGAGATAATTTTTCATCTTCGATTTAGAATAACTTTTTAACACTTTGCAATGGAAAAAGAACCAAAAAGTAGGTGAAAAGGTACTATAAAAATTATTTTGAGTATTTTTTTTACTTGCTGGTGATTTAAAGCGCATTTTATTGACAAGTTTGAACATATCACCTAGGAGAAAACTCAGGTGAAAAAGTGAATTGCATATGGGCCAATGTGGGCTGCACGACCGCTGTCTGGAACCTAGTCCTGATGTTAATTGACAGCTTTTTTTTTTTTTTTCATTTTATGTCCACCAAATAATTAATTAGTATTTCCCTTTAAAAAACATGATGCTACATGCATCATTTACCCTAAAAAACATTTTAAAGCTATTTAAAGGGCACTTCCGGGTTTTCTATCCGGATACCCAAATAGGTCGGGTACCCGCGGGTAATTTGGTCAGATATCCGGATCGGATCCGGATATCCGCAAGGTCGGATCCGGATACCTGGATCCGGATATCTGGGTACCCGGATCCGGATCCGGGCGGGTAATAAAAAGCACTACCTGAGCATCCCTGCCCAGGAGTTGTTTTAACAGACTGAAATTTCACTTATTGATTCAAACTTATGGGGTTTATTAAAACCAATCTTACTATACTACACTGAGTAAAAATGCTGACCTTCCCTATGTTCTATGCATTCCTTCCATGAATGCTTGAGCTACTACTCTCAAAGGCTCATACACACCATCAACAAAAGTCTTTTAAATGCACAATTATCAAACAACTTGAAGAAGTTGGACAACTTTTGTCAAGGCGTTATCACTAATAAGAGGCGACCAACAACTGATAAGACGCAGCTCAAGGCAGTCCAACTGTTGGATTGACTTGATGAACAACTGAAGCCCCATACACACACTCAACAGCGGTCTTTTATGCAGCACAATTATAAAACAACTTTTGTTGTGAAACAAGTTAAAGAGAGTCTAAAGCGAGAATAAATCTCGCTTCAGACCTCATAGTTAGCAGGGGCACGCGTGCCCCTGCTAAACCGCCGCTATCGCGCCGCTAAACGGGGGTCCCTTCACCCCCAAATCCCCCTCGGTGCAGCCGGGGAGCGCTTCCTGGTTGGGGCAGGGCTAACCACCGCAGCCCTGCCCAACGCTCGTCTGTCAGCGCGTATCTCCGCCTCTCCCCCGCCCCTCTAAGTCTTCCTTCACTGAGAGGGGCGGGGGAGAGGCGGCGATGCGCCGCTGATAGACGCGACTGGAGGCAGGGCTGCAGCCGTTAGCCCTGCCTCCAGGAGCGACCAAGTCTGCAACCAAGTGTCGCAGTGGGGGGTTTGGGGGTGAAGGAACCCCCGTTTAGCGGCGCTACAGCGGCGGTTTAGCAGGGGCACGCGTGCCCCTGCTAACTATGAGCTCTGAAGCGAGATTTATTCTTGCTTCAGAGTCTCTTTAAACAACCCAAAAAAAAGTTGCTTGCTATTGTTCACACAACTGATAAAACAATAAGAAGTCAATCCAACAGTTTGATTGCCTTGAGCTGCGTCTTATCAGTTGTTGGTCGCCTCTTATCAGTGATAATGCCTTGACAAAAGTTGTCCAACTTCTTCAAGTTGTTTGATAATTGTGCTGCATAAAAGAGCGCTGTTGAGCGTGTGTATGGGGCTTGAGAGAAGTTGTGTCCAACATGGCAATGTGTACAGAAGTCTGGTGACTTTTTAATGACCTCCATTACTAACTAGAACATATTAAGGCTCATATACACGCACAACAAAAGTCTTTTAAATGCACAGTTATCAAACAACTTTTGTTGTTGAAACAAACCAAAAAAGTTGTTTGCTAACATTCAAACAATTGATGAGATGCAGCTCAAGTCAATCCAACAGTTGGACAACAACTTTTTTGGTTTGTTTCAACAACAAAAGTTGTTTGATAATTGTGCATTTAAAATACTTTTGTTGAGCCTCTGTATGAGGCTTTAGTCCTTTACCAGTTGAGTAAAAATATGTAAATTTGTAGTTGTTCATTAAGTTGTCCGCAAGTCGTTCTGTGTTGTTTGCTTGCCAAGACGTATCCCTCCAACTTTTTTAAACGAAGTTGTCTGTAAAGTTGTTTATAGTAAAAGACTTTTGTTGAGCGTGTTTTGTGTACTTGTACTTGTTTCAGAAGACTCCAGACTACTAAATTGATTAGCCCTGCCAGAGTTATCGGATTTAGGGTGTAAAGAGACATTGATCACTTATGCTATTGAGCACTGTGCCTTTATTTATTCATGCCCTAGAATATTGACTGTTTAATTTTCATGGGAATTATCACATACTGGTTCATTTCTTATCTAGACAAAATACCTATAGGACTTCTTTCTACTGCTATCAGAAAAAAATGTCAATGTACTGAATTATTTAGTCTTGTTTTGTTAAGTATAGTATTTGTTTGCTTTGCTAGTCTAGTAAATTGCATAATTAGTTATCAGAACAAAGAGTTATCTAAATGAATAATGTCTCTGTAAAACAGCTTAGGGTGCATTCAGGGAATGTGTTTTGGGTAACATGTGCGCTATAATGCCCACAACATAAAGCACACGGTGTGCTCACACAAAATGCTCCCAATAACATAGCATGGTCAGCTGTGGGGATGGTCGGAAACACCAATTTCTGTTTCCGTGGAAAATCTGCTTTCTGCCATTGAGAATACCGCTACCACTACCGATTCCACTTTCCGCTACCGATTTCCGCATTCCGATGCGGATTTTCGATAATTTCCACCGACTTTAATATATAGGAGAGAACAGAGGCGCCAAAAGGATAAAAGGGGTTTTAAAGGAGCTTAAAAGCCAAAAATTTGGTAATTAGGGGAGGCAGTGGTGGACTTACCTCCTCCAAGCAGACACAACACGACTGTACATTCAGTCTATTTATTAACGAACTCCAGATAAAACAAAGCAACGCGTTTCACGGGTCAGTGCCCGCTTCCTCAGGCAATAGAAAAAGGAGTTACAGCTGCAAATGACAGATGACAAATGACCCTGCTGGCGCCTCTGTTCTCCTTTTGCTGTACCGTGTCCACCCCTGGTGGAGGGGTGATCTACCCCTTTTCTGATCTACAGAGAGCGACTTCTTAATCCTGAGTGAGGACAGGTCGAATCTCCTCACCTGCCTATACAGTGGTTGCATTTGTGGTAACCCACGTTTGTGAGTATACTCTTCTCACTAATTATCTTTAGGTTATGCTAAGCAGAAAAGTAGGAATAAGAGGAAAACAAGCTTTCAAAAAGACCTTGTAGTTTTTGAGAAAATTGATCTTAAAGTCGGCAGAAACTTCAGTGAAAATCTGCCTACCGCACTTGCATTACCGATTTCCGAATTTCGATGTGGAAATGCAATTTCCGATCGGAAATGCAGAAATTGCATTTCCGCAGAATCCGAACGAGCATCCCTAGTCAGCTGACATGAAACTGATGGGTGCATTGTGATCATGCAATCCGTTATAACACAGAGATGTGAACATGCCCATTCAGTTGTGTGGGCAGTACAATCACAGGAGGAAATGCTCAACACCATATTGCTCAATACCATTTGCATAATGTTAAGTTACACTTAAAGCACATCTGACCGTAGCAAAAAAACTAAAACAAAAACCAATGTTGCAACAAAACACAAGACAGACACCTTCAGGGACTTCTCTATACCTTTCTGGGATTTTAAAAGATTTCCAGAAATGAAACATCTTCCTTGTCAGGAATTTCAGCAAATATTCATTTGTGTTCCAGGCTTAAAGTGTACCCGAGCCGAAGCTTAGGTACAAAAATGAGATACTTACCTAAAGAGAGGGAAGCCCCAGGATCCTGTTGAGGCTTCCCTCAGTATTCTAATGTCCACGTCACTGTACTTGGCTCGCTGGAAGATTCGCGACAAAGCATTGTCACGAATCATATTGGGGCCACGCAGCTCCTTGCAGTGTGGCCCACTCCCCCACTCGCGCATGCCTTGTAAGCTGGAGCTGCAGGCTCCGTGATACTGCACATGCGCAGCCGTGCTCGCATATCTACTGCGCAGCCACGCTGCAAAATGGAGATGAGTGCGGCCCCGTTCTGGAGGGGAGCCGCAATCAGCAACGGGGGACATCTGAGTAGTGAGGGAAGCCTAAATAGGATTCTAAAGCTTCCCTCTCCCACTTAAGGACCAGGCTCTGCTGCGGTAATCTGTGCTGAGCGGGCTCTCCAGCCCACAGCACAGATCGTGATTGTGCCAGGGTGATCAGACTTCCCCCCTTTTTTCTCCACTAGGGGGATGTCCTGCTGGGGGGGGGGGGTTTGATCTCCGCCGGGTATATTTGTGTTGCGGGGGGGGCTCCTCAAAACCTACCTCCACAGCGTTTTCCGCCCTCCCTGGCTTTCCCTCCCTCCCCTCCTTTACCTGGGCGGCGCAGGACAGGCTTCAGCCTATCATATGCCGGAGATCCCCGGCCAATCAGCAGCGCCGTATGATGTAAACAGCGGGGATTTCTTCCCCGCGTGTTTACATTTCGCCTGCAAGCCACGATCGGCAGCTCGCAGACTGTTCACGGAGACAACCTCCGTGAACTGGCATGGAAAGGCCGCTCGAACAAGCGGCCATTTCCATGCTATACCACTAACGACCTGCCGATGCCTATCGGTGTTAGGCGGTCGTTAAGTGGTTAAAGTGAGTATGTGATTTTGATAACGAGCTTCAGCTCAGGATCACTTTAAAGAACATTAGTTCTATTATCCACAAGTAAGTACAACATATTTTTAATGCTAGATTAGGATTAGGCTTAATATCAGGATTTTATGATGTCAAAGTTATATTAGTATTTAACAAAATATTAGTAAAAATTAATTAAAATGTTGATCTTAAAGAGACTCAAAATTTTGGCAGCTGTACCTGAGTTATATCACATGTAGATAACTCAAAGCAGCAGTGCGTCAGCTGGCTATACTTGATTTACCTCCCACCCACTGAATCGGGTCTCTTCTTCTACCATGGAGCACCTCTGTGTGCGGACATCCTCCATCTGGTCCCGATCACATGCTATGACATGCGAAAGAGGACGTCTGCACACAGCACTGCTCCATAGTGGAAATCGATACCCCATTTAGCTCCCAGGATAGGTAAATATGAAAGCACTTCCTGTGCTACTCTGAATATAGCGAGTGGCATGCTGAGGAGTCAGAAAAGTATGCGGCGCTGCAGCGTACAAAGAAAAAAAATAAAAGGGAAAGGGAAAAGGTTAATGCAGTTTAGTGCACATGCCACATAGATAGATATTAGTTAAGCTTAGGTGAAAGGTCAAGACTCTAGCCAGTCAAAAGGTTATGTGTATGCACCAATCTACATTTATGGATATATGTCTCTGTGTGGGGCATTACAGTTAATTAAGAGGTCATTGGTTCTTTAATGTTGGATGGGGAGGTGATTATTAGTGATGGGCCAAACCTCCGATTTTAGGTTCGCGAACCGGGTTCGCGAACTTCCGCGGAAGGTTCGGCTTGCGAAAAAGTTCGCGAACCGCAATAGACTTCAATGGGGAGGCGAACTTTGAAAAATAGAAAAAATTATGCTGGCCACAAAAGTGATGGAAAAGATGTTTCAAGGGGTCTAACACCTGGAGGGGGGCATG
The DNA here is from genome assembly GCF_040937935.1 of Hyperolius riggenbachi. NCBI lineage: Eukaryota > Metazoa > Chordata > Amphibia > Anura > Hyperoliidae > Hyperolius > Hyperolius riggenbachi. The sequence goes on along the minus strand of NC_090646.1, from coordinate 525,375,171 downwards.
GCGGAGTGGGATACACGCCAAAAGTCCCGAGGAAAAATCTGGATTGAACGCAAAACAGCGTTTTAAGGGCAGAAATCACATTGAATGCTAAATTGCAGGCCTAACGTGCTTTAAAACATCTTGCATGTGTATACATCAATCAGGTAGTGTAATTAGAGTACTGCTTCACACTGACACACCAAACTAACTGTGTAACGCACCGCAAGTTACCAGCTGTTTGTGTAGTGATGGCCATGCTGGACTACTGCGCAACATGACGAGATTGCTCTTCCTCACTCAGTGATGTCAGGTAATGTGTGGCTGCCTTATCAACTTTCCATGGCATTGTTAAAAAGCTTACGTTTTGTTTTTAAATTACATTTTCTACTTACTGTGTACTTGTTCAGTACCGCTACAATGAGAATCCTATGGAGGCGGGCAAGTCTGGCATTGTTACCCCGGGTAATGGCCGGGGAATGAGGGTTTGAATCCGGTGTGGAGCCTGAGCAACGGCTACCACTACACATCCAAGGAGGGCAGCGGGCAGGCATGCACGCCCGCCCCGAGGTAGTGACCAAAAATAACAATACAGGAGAAGGACTTTCGAGGCCCTGCTGTGTATTTGAATGAATGTACTTTAAATCCTTTAACGAGAACCAGTTATGGTGGGCAAAGATGACACCACATTCCTTTCAGGAGAATCATATGGAGGCGGGCAAGTCTGCCATTTATGACCCCGGGTAATGGCCGGGGAATGAGTAATGGAATCCGGTGTGGAGCCTGAGCAACAGCTACCACTACACAGGCAAGGAGGGCAGCAGGCAGGCATGCACGCCCGAGGTAGTGACCAAAAATAACAATACAGGACTCAGGAGGACTTTTGAGGCCCTAATTGTAATGAATCAACTTTAAATCCTTTAACGGGAATCCGTTATGGAGGGCAAGTCTGCCATTGTCACCACGGGTAATGGGCGGGGAATGAAGGTTGTATTTCGGCCCGAAGTGGGAGCCTGCTGAGACCCATGCTGTACCTGCCCTGAACGTGCTTTGCAGACCAGATGGACCCTTGACCCAGCGGAAGACAAACCAAGTCGAAAGCATTTGCCAAGAATGTTCTATGGAGGGCAAGTTTGCCATTTTTTTCAATTGTTTGAAACTGTAGATGGTTGTATTTTTCAACTGTTTGAAACTGTAGATGTTTGTATTTCAATTGTTTGAAACCGTAGATGGTTGTATTTTTCAATTGTTTGAAACTGTAGATGGTTGTATTTTTCAATTGTTTGAAACTGTAGATGGTTGTATTGCGTTCCGGAGTTGGAGCCTAAGAAACGGCTACCACCACACATCCAGGCAAGGAGGGCAGCAGGCAGGCATGCACGCCAGCCCGCCCCGAGGTAGTGAACAAAAATAACAATACAGGACTCAGGAGGACTTTTGATGCCCTAATTGTAATGGGGTGAGGTGAGTTCACTGAACACAAAAGGTAGTTAGATGCAGTCAGCTGAGTTCACTTAACACAAAGGTAGTTATATGCAGTGAGGTGAGTTCACTCAACCCAAAGGTAGTCATATATGCAGTGAGGTGAGTTCACTCAACCCAAAGGTAGTTATATATGCAGTGAGGTGAGTACACTGAACACAAAAGGTAGTTAGATTCAGTCAGCTGAGTTCACTCAACACAAAGGTAGTTATATGCAGTGAGGTGAGTTCACTCAACCCAAAAGTAGTTATATATGCAGTGAGGTGAGTTCACTGAACACAAAAGGTAGTTAGATGCAGTCAGCTGAGTTCACTGAACACAAAGGTAGTTATATGCAGTGAGGTGAGTTCACTCAACAGAAAAGGTAGATATGCAGTGAGGTGAGTTCACTCAACTTAAAAGGTAGTTATATGCAGTGAGGCAAGTTCACTCAACACAAAAGGTAGTTATGTGCAGCGAGGTGGGTTCACTCAACACAAACGTAGGTGTATGCAGTGATGAGGTGGGTTAACTAAACACAACAGGTACTAGTAGTAGGTAAATGCAGTACTGGGTGGGTAGTACAATGTGCAGCACCCTGTCACACACACAGGTAGTCACTGAATGTGCTGCTGATGCTGGTGGGCTGCTGGCAGTGGGACACACAGTATGAATTAGCAATTCTGTCTAAGCAACACAAGTGTCTCACACACACAGGTAGTCACTGAATGTGCTGCTGCTGCTGCTGGCAGTGGGACACACAGTCTGAATTAGCAATCAGGGATGCTAGGATGTGCCTCATCCACGAAAATCCGCGTGGTTGCAAAAAAAAATCCGCATTCGGCCCCGCCGCATGCGGATTTTCGTCCGCGTCCACGCAACCACGCGGATTTTTTCCCGTGAATGGCGTAATCACACGCGGATTCACGCCCAGAGGCGGATTTTCTTTTAACATTAATAACAAAGCCCCCATACATGCTACAGTCCCCCAAATAGCATGGATTGTCGAGGTGATAAGGGGCAACATAACTTCAACATAAAAAATTCCCCCCAAAAAAATTTTTCTAGAGAAAATGGATTTTAAAGTGAAATCAACACTTTAAATGGGGCTATTAATTGGAAATAAGTGGTTTTAAAAAGGGATATACGCGTTAAGCAGTCAAAGAGGTGAAGGCGAGTTCCAATGGCACTTGGCGGCGAAGGTACCGCTGGAGGAGGATGAGTGGCTGACGGCAAAAAGGCTCCAGAGAGGTTTTTGTAATTTTTTTTTTTTTTTTTTGCAGCAATTAGCAATGACATCGCAGCAGAGTTGTCAGTGGACACGGGCAGTGTGAACGCAGAGTGCAGTGGTGGTAGCGACTGAGTCAGGAGAAGGACTATGCGGGCGGTCAGTTCAGCAGCACAGAAGGACCACGGCAACATACTGGTGGTAGTAGTAGCAGCACAGCGTCATAGTGCTGGCCAAAAAATTAAATGCACCCGGTGACCCGGGCAGTGTGAACGCAGAGTGTAGTAGCGACTGAGTCAGGAGGACAAAGCGGGCGGTCAGTTTAGCAGCAGCAGCACAGTAGTAGTAGCACAGCGTCATAGTGCTGGCCAAAAAATTAAATGCACCCGGCGACCCGGGCAGTGTGAACGCAGAGTGTAGTAGCGACTGAGTCAGGAGGACAAAGCGGGCGGTCAGTTCAGCAGCAGCAGCACAGTAGTAGTAGCACAGCGTCATAGTGCTGGCCAAAAAATTAAATGCACCCGGCGACCCGGGCAGTGTGAACGCAGAGTGTAGTAGCGACTGAGTCAGGAGGACAAAGCGGGCGGTCAGTTCAGCAGCAGCAGCACAGTAGTAGTAGCACAGCGTCATAGTGCTGGCCAAAAAATTAAATGCACCCGGCGACCCGGGCAGTGTGAACGCAGAGTGTAGTAGCGACTGAGTCAGGAGGACAAAGCGGGCGGTCAGTTCAGCAGCAGCAGCACAGTAGTAGTAGCACAGCGTCATAGTGCTGGCCAAAAAATTAAATGCACCCGGCGACCCGGGCAGTGTGAACGCAGAGTGTAGTAGCGACTGAGTCAGGAGGACAAAGCGGGCGGTCAGTTCAGCAGCAGCAGCACAGTAGTAGTAGCACAGCGTCATAGTGCTGGCCAAAAAATTAAATGCACCCGGCGACCCGGGCAGTGTGAACGCAGAGTGTAGTAGCGACTGAGTCAGGAGGACAAAGCGGGCGGTCAGTTCAGCAGCAGCAGCACAGTAGTAGTAGCACAGCGTCATAGTGCTGGCCAAAAAATTAAATGCACCCGGCGACCCGGGCAGTGTGAACGCAGAGTGTAGTAGCGACTGAGTCAGGAGGACAAAGCGGGCGGTCAGTTCAGCAGCAGCAGCACAGTAGTAGTAGCACAGCGTCATAGTGCTGGCCAAAAAATTAAATGCACCCGGTGACCCGGGCAGTGTGAACGCAGAGTGTAGTAGCGACTGAGTCAGGAGGACAAAGCGGGCGGTCAGTTCAGCAGCAGCAGCACAGTAGAAGTAGCACAGCGTCATAGTGCTGGCCAAAAAATTAAATGCACCCGGCGACCCGGGCAGTGTGAACGCAGAGTGTAGTAGCGACTGAGTCAGGAGGACAAAGCGGGCGGTCAGTTCAGCAGCTCAGAAGGAGGACCATGGCAACTTACTGGTAGTAGTACCATAACACCAAAAAATTAACCAAGGTAGGCACTAGGCAGGTAGTAAATGTCTTTATAAAGGCAGGCATAGTTAACAACAGCACATGCAGCAGCCACTTCATGTCCCCCTGTGTCCGACAATAGGGGCCAGGAACTCACCTTCCACCCAAGCCTGGTTGATTTTCAGGAAGGTGAGTTTGTCCACAGAGGCGTGGGAGAGCCGAGAGCGCTTCTCTGTGACCACGCCACCGGCCGCACTAAAGCATCTCTCTGAGAGGACACTGGAAGGAGGGCAGGATAGGAGTTCCAGGGCGTACTGGGAAAGCTCGCTCCAGATGTCCAGTCTATTGACCCAGTACTCCAAGGGGTCCACGGGGCTGTCGGTGTCATTGAGCCCGCTGGATGACCCCATATAGTCAGACACCATGGTGGTCAGTCGTTGCTTGTGCTGGTTGGTGGTGGATGCTGTGGCGGGCACCTCTGTTCTGGGCTGCTGCACTGCATACAGGCTCTTGCTTAGGCTCTTCAGGTCTCCGGGGCGCCAGTTGCTGCTGCTGCTGCTGCTGGTGGTTGTTGTTGTGCTGCTAGTGGCAATGGCAGGCACCTTTTGCTGGCTTGGCAGAGCAGTTACAGTGGGGGTGGAATGCTGGGGGAATGCTTCCAGTAGTCTGCGCACAAGGGCCTCCTTCAACTCCCTTGTGCGTTGCTCGGTGGTGGATGGCGTCATTAAGTCTCCCAGCTTCCCCTTCAGACGGGGATCAAGCATCAAGGTAATCCAGATGTCCTCCCTTGAACGCATCTGGATCACCCGGGGGTCCCTGCGAAGGCAGCGCAACATGTGCACAGCCATGGGAAACAAGTGGGCCCTGCCAGCAAGATCTTCCTCGTCCTCGCCATTGTCCCATAACGCATGCCTGTCCTCTTCCTGTGCCATGTCGTTGTCCTCCTCAAACCGCCATCCACGTACAACGCCTGCTGCACTCTGCTCCTCCTCCTCCTCCTCATTCAGGTTAGGGACCTCCAACTCTTCCACTACCTGCTGTGAGCCCTCCTCTGAGCTGGACTGTGCTGCCATCTGCTCCTGTTCTTCCAACTGCCTCAGGGCTTCATCCCCACGCTTAATTAAATTGTCCATTGCCTGCTCCAGTAGACAAACCAAGGGCACCCACTGGCACACAGAGGCCTGCTCCTCACTGACCATCTTGGTTGCCTCCAGGAAGGGACTCAGCACCAGGCATACTTGCTGCATCAGTGTCCACTGAGTGGCAGTAATCATGGGGACTTGCTGGTTGCTGGGGACACTTGGGTCTAGCATGTAGGCCCTAAGAGCCAGCCTGTGCTGACACAGCCGCTCCAACATGGCCAGAGTCGAATTCCAGCGAACTGGCATGTCGATGATCATCCGGTGTTGTGGCCTTCCATACTGCTGCTGTAAGGTGGACAAGAGTGCAGAGGCAGTGGCTGACAGGCGGAAAAAGCGTACCACCGCCCGGGCATCCTGCAGCAGCTCGCTCATCCCCTGGTAGGTGCGCAAGAAGCGCTGCACCACAAGATTGAGCACGTGGGCCAAGCAGGGGATGTGCTGGAGGTTTCCCTGCTGCACTGCTGCCACCAGGTTGGCCCCGTTATCGGCTGCCACATACCCCACTTCCAGGCCTCTGGGGGTCAGCCACCTCCGCTCCTGCTTCCTGAGGGCTGCCAGGGCGTTGGTGGCCGTAAGCCTCTCCTTCCCCAGGGTCACCAATTTTAAAAGGGCTTGGCAGTGCCGAGGCTTGGCGCTGCTGCTGCCGAGGCGGGCTTGCTTTCCGGGTGCTGAGGGAGTGTCGTGACAGGACCCTTCTGCATCCCCCCTGATCCCGCGTGGTGGCACCACTAGCTGGGCTGATGCGCTCTTGTCCTCCCTCCCTTCCATCAGTGTCACCCAGTGGGCCGTAAAGGACAGGTAGCGACCTGTCCCAAATCTGCTACTCCACGAGTCCATGGTCACGTGGACCCGCTTGCCCACAGAGTAGTCCAGGGAACGGGCCACGTTTTCCACCGCAAACTTGTGGAGTGCTGGGATCGCGCTCCTGCTGAAATAGTGGCGACTGGGGACTTGCCACTCGGGGATGCCAAATTGGAGCAGCGTCCGCATGGCGCTCCCCTCCTGCACCAGGGAGTAGGGAAGCAGCTGTGATGCCATGGCCCGGGCCAGCAAGCCATTTAGTTTGCGGATCCGCCTGTGGCTTGGAGGCAGAGGCTTGGTCAGACCCTGAAAGGTGTCGCTCAGCAGGGTCTGACGACGCTGGGATGCAGGGGAGGCAGAGGAGAGAGACGAACACTGGCTGCCAGCCTCAATGTCTGTGTCCTGAGCAGCCGAGGTGGAAGAGCGCTTGCATGCTACTACTGCTGCTGCTGTGGGGGATTCACGACCCTGAGGGAGGGAGGATGCTGCTGCGCTGGTGGGCCTTCTGCTCTCAGGAACCCCTGCCAGCAGTGCCTGCTTCCTGTTAAAGTCCGCATACTCGCGGCAGTGGCGGCTTCTCAGGTGGCCCTGGAGGGATGAGGTACCCATCTTGCTCAGACTTTTCCCACGGCTCAATCTTTTGCTGCATAACCTGCACACCGCATACCTTTTGTCATCAGTACATTCCTCAAAGCAATCCCACACTGGTGACTTTAATTTACTGCGGCCCCCACTAGCAGAGGGTGCAGCGGAGCAATGTGTGGTAGTAGTTGCCGGGGGTTGCATGGTGGTGGTGCCGGCTGAAGCAGTGTCCTGTCTACTTCCTCCACGCCCACTGCTGCCGATGCCCCTGCCCCTGCCTGACATATGGCGATATCCTTGCCTAGGCCGAGGTGACTCGTCATCCTGCTCTGACCATTCTTCCACGGACTCAGCAGGCTGCACATAGTTAGGGTCCACAACGTCATCATCAGCAGCATCATCATAATCCAGCTCTTCCTCTGACTCCCCCGCCTCCTCTTCTGTCCCTACATCCCCAGACACAGACCCCTCTTCTTCATCACCAGAACTCAACAACGCTTGTGATTGTGGCCCGATCTCAATCTCTGCTACATCAGTCCCCAGTAAGTCCTGTGCTTCTTGCATCAGCAGGTTCCCAGATGCCGGACTGAGGGACAGAACGCTGTCATCCTGGGAGGGCTGCTGACCAGTGGGTGCTGGGGTGGATGTCACAACAAGCATGGGATGTTGGCTGCTGCTGCTACTGCTTGGAGTGGTGCTCACAGTAGAGGTCTGGGAGGAAGTCATGATGTCCATGAGTACGTCAGGTTCCATTTGCTCAACCACCACACGGGGACCAGAAACTTTAAAATATTTGGACAATGGCGTCCGCTGACTCGGCCCAGGCTTTGCTGCCCCCTTTTCTGCTGCATCACGACCACGTACAGCTGGGCGTCCTCTCCCTGGACGTGGAGCAGTCCCAGAAGTGGCTGAGGCAATTGAACTCCCTTTCCTCTCAACCCGCGAAACCCTGCCAGACATGTTGCTAGTAATGAATCACTGGATGCAGTGGGCACAGTACAAGGTCACTGAAGGATGCAGTGGGCACAGCACAAGGTCACTGAAGGATGCAGTGGGCACAGTACAAGGTCACTGAAGGATGCAGTGGGCACAGCAGTGGGCACTGGATATACAACTAGGTCACTGAAGGATGCAGTGGCCACAGTACAAGGTCACTGAAGGATGCAGTGGGCACAGCAGTGGGCACTGGATATACAACTAGGTCACTGAAGGATGCAGTGGGCACAGTACAAGGTCACTGAAGGATGCAGTGGGCACAGTACAAGGTCACTGAAGGATGCAGTGGGCACAGTACAAGGTCACTGAAGGATGCAGTGGGCACAGCAGTGGGCACTGGATATACAACTAGGTCACTGAAGGATGCAGTGGCCACAGTACAAGGTCACTGAAGGATGCAGTGGGCACAGCAGTGGGCACTGGATATACAACTAGGTCACTGAAGGATGCAGTGGCCACAGTACAAGGTCACTGAAGGATGCAGTGGGCACAGTACAAGGTCACTGAAGGATGCAGTGGCCACAGTACAAGGTCACTGAAGGATGCAGTGGGCACAGTACAAGGTCACTGAAGGATGCAGTGGCCACAGTACAAGGTCACTGAAGGATGCAGTGGGCACAGCAGTGGGCACTGGATATACAACTAGGTCACTGAAGGATGCAGTGGCCACAGTACAAGGTCACTGAAGGATGCAGTGGGCACAGCAGTGGGCACTGGATATACAACTAGGTCACTGAAGGATGCAGTGGCCACAGTACAAGGTCACTAAAGGATGCAGTGGGCACAGCAGTGGGCACTGGATATACAACTAGGTCACTGAAGGATGCAGTGGGCACACAAGGATGTCACACTGTGTAATGAGATGCTCATATGCCAGCGAGCGAGCGAGCAGTGGGCACTGGGCACGGCACAAGGTCACTGACAGAATGAATGAACAGCGCTGGCAGAGAGTGGCGGCGCCGGCGGTGTGACTGGCTGCCTGCAAATAGTACAAGTGTATAACTGTCACTGGAATATACAAGTGAACACTGCAGCTGCACTAACCTGCCTGCCTGCACTCTACACACAGATAATCCCCACTCCCACTACACTGCAGCACTGAACCTGCCTGCACAGCACTACACACAGTTAAATAATTACTAGACTCCCACACTCCCACTACACTACACTGACTACAACTAACTACAGCAATCACTCACTGACTAGCTAACTGTGTACAGTATAAGAGCAGTGTTAGCAAAAAAAAACGCTTTGTTTTTAACACAATAAATGCACTTGCTCAAACAACAATGGCCTGGAGATAATCCTCTCAGCACCACAGTCTAGTAGCAAGGACAGAGCTTTTCCATCATGGCCGCCGCTTTATATTCAGGAGGGGAGGGCATAGCTCCCCTCCTGTGATTGGTTGCTAGGGCCTGGCTGGGGCACTCTGATTGGCCTGCAATGTGTCACTTCCGCATAGTTTGACGCATTTCCGCAAACCACGACTTCAGCCCCGGGTTTCACGAGCGTGAATGCGGATTTCTGTCCGCATTCACGCGAAGCCGAAGTAGATTTTCGTGGTTGAAAATCTATTCACGGATTTTCGTGTCCGAGGCGGAATGCGTCAAAATGGTCGTGAATCCACGCGTAAGCGTGATCACGACCTGGCGGTGAGCACCACTGTTAGCAATGCTGTCTAAGCAACACAACTGTCAGTTTCAAACACAGAAAAAAAAAATTGATCACACGAGCAGGATGAGCTCTGAAAAGAGCTGTTCTGGGGCGCTATTATAGCAATAAGATTCAGCTAGGAGCAAGCTAAGAAGGCAAGAGCCTGACTAATCTGTCCCTAGGAGAACAAGTCTGCAGCAGCTGTCCCTAGTCTGTCTCTAGCAGGCGCACGAGTGAGGCTAATGGCCGCCGGAGCATGCCTTATAAAGGGGGGGGGGGCTCCAGGGCTTAGTATAGCCGGATTGGCTACAATGCGCCTGCTGACTGTGATGCAAAGGGTCAAAGTTGACCCTCATAGAGCATTATGGGGCGAATCGAACTTCCCAGAAAGTCGGCAAAGGCGATTCACCCTGGGTTCGCCTGGAACCGTTCGCCGGCGAACACGTTATTATTATTATTATTTATTGTATTTATAAAGCGCCAACATATTACGCAGCGCTGGACAATAAATATATACAAGGATACAAGGATGACATACATAGGGTTATACACATAGAACAAAGTTATACATACAAATTGTACAAAATACATGATCATGCAATATGGGCTGGTTAGGTAGGCCCAGTAATACAAGTACAGGCTGTCATAGGACAGGAGCACATGATCCTGTAGATTACACTAGGGAGTGGAGGACCCTGCCAGAGGCTTACAATCTAAAGGGAGGGGTGGAAACACTAGGGGGGGCTGTTAAATATTCCTTAGAGAGTTACTGTGTGGTAGGAGGTGGGTAGGCCATCATAAAGAGGTGGGTTTTGAGGGCTTGCTTGAATGTGTTGAAAGAGGGAGCAAGTCTGATGGGTGGTGGAAGGGCATTCCAGAGGGTGGGGGCAGCTCTTGAGAAATCCTGCAGGCGGGCATGGGAGTGTGAAATGCGCGGGGTGGTGAGGCGAAGGTCGTTGGAGGAACGGAGGGGGCGACCTGGTGTATACTTGTGAACAAGCTGCGAGATGTAGGTAGGGCATGTTTTGTGAACAGATTTATACGCCAGGCATAGAATCTTGAAACTTATCCTGAGACGGATAGGGAGCCAGTGCAGGGATTCACAAAGGGGAGATGTGGATGCAGAGCGGTGCGAAGAATGGATGAGTCTTGCAGCCGCGTTCATCACTGATTGAAGGGGGGCAGTGCGTTTCAGGGGGAGGCCAGAAAGGAGTGAGTTACAGTAATCAAGGCGGGAGATGATGAGGGCATGGATGAGCAGTTTGGTCGTGTCCGGGGTTAAGAATGGGCGGATCTTGGAGATATTACGGAGGTGGAAATTGCAGGCTCTTGTGATGTTTTGGATGTGTGGGATGAAGGAGAGGTCAGAGTCCAAGGTGACACCCAGGCAGCGGGCCTGGGAGGTAGGGAGAATGGTTGTGTTGTCGATTGTGAGGTGGAAACCTGGGATGGGTGCAGCAGCATGGGGTGGAAGGATCAGGAGCTCAGTTTTGTCTAGGTTAAGCTTTAGGAACCTAGCTGACATCCAGGAGGAAATTGCTGAGAGACACGAGGAGACCTTGTTTATGGTGGTGGCTGAGAGATCGGGGGTATGGAGGTAAATCTGAGTGTCATCTGCATAAAGGTGGTAATTGAAGCCCAGGGAGGAGATAAGCTTGCCAATTGAGAAAGTGTATATGGAGAAAAGAAGGGGGCCTAGAACAGAGCCCTGGGGGACCCCAACTGAAAGGGGGGCAGGAGTTGAGAAGGAGCCATTGAAGGAAGTGGTGAAGGAGCGATTGGATAGGTAGGAGGAGATCCAGGCCAAGGCAAGCCCATGGATGCCCATGGACTGTAGTGATTGGAGGAGGAGGGAGTTCGGCCCATCTCTAGTGATTATTAGGTCAGGGGGGTTAGGTTAACCCGAAAGGTAGGTATTAAGAGACATATCTAAAGGGGCACCTAGAATCTCAGCAGTAAAATATGTATTTCCCCATATTAGTCATATTATGGCGAAACATGGCATGTGTAGAGCATGTGTAGAGCATGTGTAGAGCATGTGTAGAGCATGTGTAGAGCATGTGTAGAGCATGAGATCTAATGCCCATACATGTTTAATAATATTCTCATTTGTGCAAAAAAAAAAAAAAAAAAAAGAATAAGAAAAAAGACATTTTTAAGAAAAATATGGTGAAATCAAAATGGCCATGTTTGCACATCACTAGGAGCAACATCTTTTTCAGAGAAGGCCTTTTCATTTTAGTAAGAGAGTATCAATACACATTTCAGCAAATCACAGCAATGGCTCTGTAGTTAAAGAGTCCAGATATAAAACTAGTCCAAGTCTACAACCCACTGAAAATATTAAGTACATTATAAAATAAAAAATACCACAAAGAAGAGTGCAAACAGATGAGCAGATGACATCCCATATAAGGGACAACATTTCACTTTCAAAACTACAGCTTGGCATCCGCAGCTAAAATCAGAGGTATAAATCCATGGAAACATGCCCCCATCTTAAAGTGATATTGAAGAGAAAAAAAATAAACCAAAACCTTATTATATAATGAATTGTATGTGTGGTACGAATAATTAATAGAATGTTAGTAGCAAAGAAAAGAGTCTCATATTTTTATTTTAAGTTATATGGCGTTTTATAACATTGCATCATTCTCTAAAATTTGCAGGTTACAAATTACACTCTGTATTTTATATGATGAAACAGAGCAGAGCTAATGACATTTTGAACTTTCCTGCAGTAAAACCTTATGGAGGAGCTGTCAGCCATACTATCTCAGAAAAAAAACCTTATATATAAGTAAATAAATGCTTGCTCTATTTACATAACATACAGTATGTATTGCACTGTACACATTTTGATTTTAGGGATTTTTATATAGTAAACAAAGAGAAATTCTTCTTAGGATTTTCCATTTTGACTCTGTCTATCTTGAAGCCAATCCTGACACCATTTCCTCCCTTGCTCTGTCTGTGTATCATTGCCTGCCCTCCTCCCAGTCTTCAGACACTCCCACCCAGCTCTACAGTAGAAAGTGAATAGTCATAAATCACCATTGTGTGACTCTGCAGAGCTGGTTTATTTGTATGGATCGGATTCCATTTCAGAAGCTGCTTTTCTAAGCTTGTCAGCATGATCAATATTGGCCAATCAGAGAGGAACAGAGGTGTGGGAGGGGGAAATGGGAGTGAAAGAGGCTTCAGCCAATAAGGCTGCTTTAGTTATGTCTGATGGGAAAGTAAAGAAGAAAAAAGCAAACCCAGCATGCCATGCAACTTCCTTTGTGCAGCAGATGTACCAAATAAGAACAATGGAAACTGGGGAATGATCTTTTCTGGAGAAGTATGTTTTTCAATAAATAATTATGTTTCTCAATGTCAATATTTGCTAAGTTACCTCTGTACTGTTTACAATTAAATATAGAGTTTACATGTTTTACAGATTAGCACATTCTGTTTCTATTTACATTTTATGCAGTGTCACAAACTTTTTGGAAACAGAGGTTTGAAAATAAAAATTGGTGAGGCTTGTTTAGACAAATGCCAAATCAAATGCCACAGAAATGAAAAAGTTAAGCTTTTATCATTTAAAGATGGTGGTAGGTTGATGAAGAAAGTGGCTGTTATAATTTAATGTTATCGAGTTGCCATTTATTGTTAGCTTCCTGCACACTCATCACTAGGCACAGACGTAGCAATCACCCCTGCAACCCCTGCCATTGCAGGGGGACCAGAGGCTTTGGGGGCCCCTACACCTCTCTCTCTTCCCAACCAAAAGTGCAGCCAATTAGCAAAGAAACCTCCCCATTCACTCACAAAAACCGTGTGCAGGATCATGTGTAGTTTTTCCATGCTTTCAGAGGCTGCTTTACAGCAGAACACTCTCTGCTGCCATTCGCCGGCTCCCAATCCTGTGGGGTTTGGGGGACCAAGGGGGCCCATGCTATCATTTTTACAGGGGGGCCCTATTAAGTCTAGTTATGCCCCTATCACTAGGGATGATCAATAAGATGCAAATATAATTTCCATTAATTCAAATGTCATGTAAATTATATGCAGCTTAAAAATTGGACCAATCAGAATAACTTCCTGTCATTTTAATGCAAGGAAAGTTATTTGCACTTTATTGATCATCCCTATTTATCACTTACGACAGCACCGAAATGTTGATTTTGATGGTCCTTTTATTACTTTTAAATAAATGCACTAACCATACTATGTGGAGGAAGATAGATGTGCGTTTATTGCTGCTGCCTTGAAATGCATCTCATATATCCAGATTATATAACCGAAAGATGGTTCAGACAAATAAACTGGAATACATTTCTCTTGTGTGGGTTGCAATGTTGTGTTGTATTCAACAAGGCATTTAAAGAGAACCAGAGACAAATAAAATAGCATATTTATACATACCTGGGACTTCCTCCAGCCCCATCAGCCTGGATCGCTCCCACGTCGCCTTTCTCCACTGCCTCTGTCCGCCGGTACCGGGTCCCATCATTTCGGCCAGTCGAGCCAGTCGACGCAAGCACAGTGCGCTCCCTCCATACTGCACATGCGTAAACAGCCCCTATGCATGCGGAAAACTGGCCGCGATCCAGTACCGGCGCTAGAGGCAGTGGAGGACGGCGGCGTGGGAGCGATCCAAGCTTATGGGGCTGGAGGAAGCCCCAGGTATGTGTAACATCTTTTCTTCATTTTTCAACGTTGTTCGTCTCTTGTTCCCTTCTGACTCCCTTCTGTAGTCCAAAAACAGTGTGTTATCAATTTCCGTATGGAAACATAACGTGCAGGCCGCATGTGGTCCAGTAGTCTGGCATATTTCTATAAATGCCAATCCCCACATCCACAGATAGTGAATCACAAAGGGATGAGGTGGCTTTTTCACAGATCACTAAACCCTATGGAAGGTTCCACAGCACTGCCTCTGTCAGGAGGCAAGAAGTAAATAGATTGCCATTTTAGCCCAGCTGGCTTTCTGATGTGTGCTCTGCAGTCAACTGTAGGAAGAGATTCGACAAAAGGCGTGTTGATTCATGAAGAATGGAGAATCTATTCCTAGAAAAGGGGATATTTCTATTAACCCAACGCTTACCAGTGACTTAAGGTAAATAAAATAACAATAAATTAATTTAAAAAGTGAATGCCATTTTACAGGCACTAAACCCAAAGCACAAGTTGTTTCAGACACTGAAGCTATGATATTCTGTGTGAATCCAGACTTACATCTCACATGTTGTTATCCTGTCTAGCACAGCAGAATGCAACCTGCTGTTTTATGTTATTTTCTGTTCAGCTGATAACTATTTTTTGTTCTTGCCTTACAGAAAGCTCCATAATAGCTTCAATTAGTAATGCAAATATATTTGAATTAGTTGATTTAGCTAATTAAAGGTCCGTACACACGCCGGACTGGAGGCAACGACGGGTCCGTCGTCACCTTCTGCTGGGTGGGCGTTCCAACGACAGTCCGGCGTGTGTACAGTCTGTCGGCGGACTGATACGGCTGTTTCTGAGCAATACGCCCAGCGGATCACTCAGAAACAGCCGTATCAGTCCGCCGACAGACTGTACACACGCCGGACTGTCGTTGGAACGCCCACCCAGCGGGAGGTGACGACGGACCCGTCGTTGCCTCCAGTCCGGCGTGTGTACGGACTTTTAAGGAGATTTGATAAGATACCTGTGTCACTTTATTTACATTCACCTGCCGACCTGTCTTGTGTGCATTCCCAGATCCCTGGTCTGCTAGAAGTAATGTTACACTACCCAATGATAGCACACTAGGACCAGGGTATTGTTTATTCATCACATTAATTCACAATCTCTTTTTTGCTTTTGCATTCTGATTTTGCTCTCAGATCACTTCATCAGCAACACTACAGCCAATTCTGAGTTCCTAGTCTCAATGAGAGTTTAGAACAATTAGATGTATCACAAACAGAAGGTTGAGGCATATGGTATAAGAAAGCTCACCACGCCTCAAGAACAAGGAACAGAACAAAATATGTGCACCTAAAAGCAAAACAGTAATATTCAAAAAAGGTGAGATTGTGGACATTGTGCAGATAGTGTGTTCTGTACCTTGAGCCTTGAATTATATATACAGGTTGGGTGCCTGTCATCCAGCACTGCCCTTTAACTTAGATTAGAAACATATCAGCTTTCCAACTGAGGGCCCAACACCATTGTGTTATGGATTTTAGCAACACGTTTCAATAAAGTGATGTTTTTCTTCTTGTTTTTTGATATTCTTATTCAAAAAGACTTCCAACTTAAAGAGGACAACTGGTGTAAAACTATCACCCACACTGTCAGGACAAGCAGCAGGAGTTAAAACAGAGTAGCAGAAAAAATATATCTAAAAACTGACCACTTGTGCCATAAAATCCAGGTTCTGTTGGTTAGCCATGCCCCCTTTCTGAAGAACTGCCATGACAGATTTCTGCCTCTGAAAAGACTGCTAAAAGATTATCATCTGTGGGTGGGATGTTCCTCATAGTGTGGCCACAGGGTGGTGCTTTCCAGATATGCCGCAATGCTTTCCTGCTGCATAATGAAAAAATGAGCTGTTGTTGCTTTCGGTAAAAAAAAGAGGGGAAACAGTAATAGTAAGTGTCATTCTGGTTCTTTTTCATTTTGGAATTTACAGTGGAGGTTCACTTGAAGAGAAATAAAACTACCGATCTAAAAGTCATTCAAAGAAACCTAGGAGAGGAGAAGTTAAGCAAAAGAAAGACGGGACCAGTCAGCTACTTGGCTATCTATTATAGCTAGCTACCTAAATATAACAACTATATTATCTGTCATAACTACCTACAATCCGGAGACACATTTACAAATTCCAAATTCCTCTGCAGCTATCCTGAAATTAGAAAAAGATCATCTGTCACTTAAAAACGAAAGACCATCCTCTTTAATTAGTATTGATCTAAAATTGTTACTAACATTTTAGTTAGCAGGTTAAATACAAACGTGCTTTTCCATGGAAACCAAGTCCAAATCATCTTTCTTCAATAATATCCATAAAAATGTTAGTTTAATTTGAAAAGCCAATTGGAGCTGTAGCCCTTTAGAAGTTCTATCATTAGAAATGAACATGGCCTTTGACAGACTTACATGGGGATATATGTTTGAGGTTCTCCAATGCGCGGGTTTCTCCTATTCATGGGTTTCGAATGCAGCTTTTGAGATATTCTCCGAGCTATCTAACCATTTGGGCAATTTCTGAAAAACTCATCCTTTACCACTTATTACTCACCTATGCCACAATCAGAATGCCAAGGGGAACGGTGTATTGCCTGCCGTCTTTGCACTAGTATTAGAACAATTAGTCATCCACCCGAGAAAAGACCAAAACATAACAAGCAATGTCACTAGGCAAAAAGGAATACACTTTAAATTTGGTTTCTGTTGATCTCAGCTTAATGTCTATTGTCTTCACCGACACATCTACAAAATTAATAAATCAATTTAGTGAGTTCTCAGGATGAAAATAAAATTTAGATAATCTGATTTGGCTTTTTGATAAATCTGCCTTTCTGCAATATTCATCACAAACACAATATGATCTAACTGTAAAATTTAAATTAAAAAAATAAATTGTGCAAATCACTATGATACATTGTTTCCTGCAGCTACCCACTTTTATTTAGTGAACTAAAAGCTGGTTTCATTGTCTGGGGTGGCCCAAGACTTCCATGGACAGGAAGAATAAATTCCATGGTAAATGGTGGCAAATGGTGGCAAAACTTCAGTACCTGCAGGATGTGCACCTTACTCATACAGACCAATATGCAATACCTACAAAAGTTCCAAAAGGCAATGCAAGAGTTTGTGTGGAATCATAAAAAGACATATTGCTATTTTGTATACCCATATATATTTGAATACATGTCAACCTTGTGTATAAGTCGACTCCAATATTTGACCCTCTCAAGCTGGAATTTTTTATTGACTCAAGTATGAGTCTATCCAGCAAAGATAATGGCTGTACTTGGGGCCCAGGAAGAATTAACAGCTGCCCTTGGGGACCAGGGTGTGTTATTCACTGCACTGCATACAGTATTGCAGCCATTAACCCCTCCTGCCCTTAAGTACAGTCAATAATTCCTCCAGGCCCCCAAGTGCAGCAAATATTCACTCCCCTTCCTGCAGCCAATATCCCCCCCCCCCCCATTCCTTTCCTTGTTAATTGTTGTGGCCAGGACATTCAGACCTGTGCATTCTTGGCATTTCCATGATCAAGAAAGTGTCACTTGCCACTGTGTAAATTGCAGCAAATTGGAATGTCACTAATAGTTACTCAGTATGGTCAGTGTTGCTTGTGACTCATGTATAAGTCGACCCTATACATTTATTTAGTGAGTCAGACCTAAATCTCGAGACATATACTCGAGTATATACGGTAAATGTCACAATTTCACACGAGTCTGGGTCTTGCAGCGGAGTAGGGGTCTCCGAGGATCAGCACGGACCAGTGCCCGGCTCTCTATGTGAGTTTGTCATTTCGGCCGGACCCACAGGCTGGAAAGGACAGACTTCTGCTAGCGTTGTCAGCATGCTGCATTTTTGTGTCCCTTTCAGTACAATTAAATTAGAGGGTGTAAATGCACTAAAAATCGCAGAGCAAGCACACAAGAAAAAAGTTTGTCCTTTGTGTTTGGAAACATGGCCTCAATCTGCTTTCAATTCATTTTTTTTTATTTTACGCTTTACTCAAAAGCTTTTAACGTTTCTGGCATAAGATGTACTGTACTATGCTATTGAGCAGAGTATTAGTCTTCAAGTACACCTGAACTGAGAGGAATTTGGAGGCTGTCATATGTACTTTTCAACAATATGTGTTGAGTTGCCTGGCATCCTGCTGATCTCTTTGGTTGCAATAGTGTCTGGATCACACACCTGAAACAAGCATGGGGCTAATCCAGGCAGATTTCAGTCAGAAACACCTGATCTACATGCTTAGTTGGGGCTAAAAATATCAGCAGCAGATGATCAGCAGGACAACCAGGCACCTTGCAGTGTTCAACGGGAAATAAATACATCAGCCTCCATATCCCTCAGTTCAGGTGTGTTTTTATATTGCCGGGTATAGCAAGATGAGCCACTGTCCCTTATGAGGCATAAACATGCTGAAATTCATGTTAGGAGTGATTATGGTTGAACACCAGATAACCATACTCTTTAGAATTAGAACTGGTATGTAGGGCCTGTGCATGTGCTTTCTAAACAGTAAAGCAGCGACAGACACACATTTGCTACTGTGCTGCCAGGAAGGTGCAACCAAAGTGTGTGTGTGTGTGTGTGTGTGGGGGGGGGTTGCAATTTGGGCATAGGCAGTTGTTATGGGGGCTGGGAATAAAGGGCGCAGGCAGCTAGTGGACAAAAAGGGCGCCGCTATTCACTCCAATAATAAATATCGTTTAATGTGCGGCGAACAGGAAAAAAGGGCGCCGGAGATAAATAACGTTTTACAAACGGCGCCCGGAGATTTTTAATGTTTTATAACTATGCTTGTGATGATTTACGTTTAGAAAATGCACCCGTGACGAATAACGTTTATAAAAATACTAAACATATTTAACCTAGTTAACTAAAACAGTATTTAACATTTTATCCCTTTCTGTTTGTAAAACATTATTATTCACAAAATAAAGCGAACAGTACGTAACTTTAAATTGCAATATATTTTTTACAGTCACTATTTGTAAAACATTATTATCCACATAATAAAGTGATCACTAAGGGGGTGGTTAGGGTTAGGCACCACCAGAGGGGTCTTAGGTTTAGGCACCACCAGGGGAGTCTTAGGTTTAGGCATGACCAGGGGAGTCTTAGGTTTAGGCACCACCAGGGGGGTTCTTAGGTTTAGGCACCACCAGGGGGGTCTTAGGTTTAGGCACCACCAGGGGGGTCTTAGGTTTAGGCACCACCAGGGGGGCTCTTAGGTTTAGGCACCACCAGGGGGGTCTTAGGTTTAGGCACCACCAGGGGGGTCTTAGGTTTAGGCACCACCAGGGGGGTCTTAGGTTTAGGCACTGCCAGGGGAGTCTTAGGTTTAGGCACCACCAGGGGGGGTCTTAGGTTTAGGCACCACCAGGGGGTCTTAGGTTTAGGCACCACCAAGGGGGTCTTAGGTTTAGGCACCACCAGGGGGTCTTAGGTTTAGGCACCACCAGGGGGGTCTTAGGTTTAGGCACCACCAGGTGGGTCTTAGGTTTAGGCACCACCAGGGGGGTCTTAGGTTTAGGCACCGCCAGGGGAGTCTTAGGTTTAGGCACCACCAGGGGGGTCTTAGGTTTTGGCACCACAAGAGGAGTCTTAGGTTTAGGCACCACCAGGGGGGTCTAGGGGTTAGGGATAGGTACAGGGAGGGTTCTGTGTGAGAGTTGGGTTAGGTATAGTTTTAGTACAATTTTAGTAATACTTACTAATGTTTTACAGAACTTATTACGAATGTAGTTGTATTTATATCATCGTTATAAACACATTTTTCAGATTTTATTATAAGAAGAAGGTTAATCACAATAATATACAAGTATAACGATTAAACATATATTATCGTTTTTTTTAACAAACGTAATTATAAGTTTCACTTTTGAAACAGAGAAGATTAACGTTTTCACTATTGCCGATTTCATACACAATATTTAATGATTTATAGATTTGTAAAACATTATTTGTACACTAAATACAAAACAATATTATCGTTTACACCCCGCGCCCTTTTTTCCCGATGCCCTTTTTGTACATATGAGTTGTTATGGATCCAACATGTTGAATCCTTAAGTAATGTCGTCCATATGCTGTACACACATTAAAAAAGCGAATGATCGTCGGCCAAAGTGGTCGTTATCAGCAGTTTCAGCCAACTTTTATTTTATGTGTGTGTGTGTGTGTGTACCTTAACAAAAATCTGTAGTAACCTAGTTTTCTACGAACTTCCTTAACCAGTGAATTAGTTATAATTACTGTACTGTGGCTTTAGCATAGTTCTGTGCCCAGATGACCAGTAATTACCCACAGTGTTCTGCGAACTTTGAACAAATACATTTGTACACTGCCACTTTATCATTTTCAGTAACGCTTTGATTTAGAAAAGCCACTATTACAAAAGAGACAGCATTGTCTGGAATATAAAACAAGGAAGGAAGTATAATTTGCTTTGCTAGTAACTATAGACAATGTGACTTTTTATGTACATCTGTCACAACTACTTCAAACCTAAAAGCTTTTGTTTTGAATTCTTATTGCCATAGATTGTTTACATCACATTTAAAGCAAAATCAAAGACAGCAAATGTATTTTTTTACTTTTCAATCTAAATAAGTAAAGCCTGGTACATGCCTTCAATTTGATTAGCCAATCAGTGACTCACCTAGATGTAGTATGAGAGTTTATCTGCACATTCTGCTCGTAGTATTCAATATCTGTTGACATTCATGCTACATGAAGGTGGCAAAACTGGTCAGTGATTGGCTAATAAAAATTGAAGCTGTGTGCTAGGCTTAACACACGCACGCACACACACGCACATACAGTATATATACTGTACATACACACACTGAAACATGTAGCTCCTTAAAGTACCCCTGAACTGAGAGGGGCTTTGCTTGCTGTTTTATGTTACTAACTATCCTCTCAGTCTGGTGCCCCCTGCGGTCCCCGCACTAGTCAGACAAAGTCCTAGCCTGACTAGAAAGTCCAATGTGGACGGGGAGGAAGTGGCAGTTATCCTCCCTAGGAACACCCCTAAATGCTGTAATAAATTAGCATAACTCACCTACCCCAGGTTCTCATCGCTGTCTCTTCCATCCTGTCAGCTCTCTGGTTCCGCCACAGTGTCCTCTCATAAAGGCTGGCATTTTCACAGCAAAGGTGCTGACAACACCATTGCTGTGAAAATACTAGCATTTACAAGAGGACACTGCGGTGGAACGGGAGCGCTGACAAGATGGAAGAGCCGAGGTAGGTGAGTTATTCTAAAGGCTCTTTTTTTTAAATAAGTAATTTATTACAATTCAGGAGTACTTAAAGGTCTCAGTTATGTCACCTAAAGAACATATGGGGTGAAGGAACTATGTTTTTAAACCTAAAGTATGGTCAGATTGTGATGATATAGACAGTTGGTGATCCTTTTAAAATTTAAAGTGACAGAACATATTTACTTTCAATTTTTAAGAAATGGACAGAGTGGGGTCCCCCTAAGTACTGTTAGCCCCTTATTCCCCTGAGCTCATCCCACCACCAGTACCCAGGAGAATGTGGGGGTGACTACCTCCTCACATGTTGCAATAGGCCCCAGGGAGTGGGATGACCTTTTTGGAAGCCCCTTCAAATCCAAGGGTACACTAGATGTTTGCACAGTTGCAGGTGAATCGGGTATAACAGTATATTAGTACCACCTGTTCATTCCTAGAAAGAGAACAAGTGTTATACTGTTTATTATGCTCCCCTAGATTTATATTAGCACTGTTGTGGCACTTTATAATTGTAAATGTGTAGCAATATATGGCTTAGTGATTTTTACTCTTTTTTTGATATTTTATGAATTTCGTAAAGGATACAATACTATAACCTTCAAATCAGCACTAATTCAGAGTGTCATTGTAATGTATACTTTCTCTAGTCTGACCTTATGTAGTGTATTGTTCCCCTTGTACTAAATGGAGGGAGCAGGCCCTGCAACTCCTGGGGGGCCAGTCCTGTGTGGTGCTCCAACTACTATTCCTTTCTCTGATACAGGGGTCCATCCTTCATTTGCATATTTTTTTACTCTGCAGCTATTATATGAATGACTTTAGAGTTAGCAAAATATCACATTATCATTATACTGGTTATTTACTGTAACGAACGGTGTCAGCACACAGAGAGTATCTGATTATTGGTGATGTGCAGTATCACCAAGAATGCAGATATATACCTGATTATTGATGATCTGCAGAATCACCGATAATCCAAGTATAACTAACCTCTGGACACCTAACACAGTAAATAACAATGGAGACAGCAATATTTCGTAAACTCGTGGAAATATCCACCACACGGCAATTCCTCAGAGGTGTGGTTACCTCTGAATGGGAACCCCATATGCGAGATCCTCAAACCCAGACAAAGAGAGGAATCTCAGCCCCTGGCAGTAATCGTCTGCCGGGGCAAGCGTCTCGGAGAGGCAAGCCTCAGAGATAGCCCGTCAGTGGGAGAAGTTTCACTGAAGGGAGAAAGGTCAGACAAGCAGAGGTTTCGGCAACAGAGAGGGCGGCAGAGGTACAGAAACGGAAAGCTGATTCAGAGTCGGTAAACAGGCAGAGTCGGCAACTTGAATCAGATAGGCAGAAGTACAAGAGCGATTAGCGTAAAGAGTAGTCAGGGATAGCCAGAGTCAAAACACAAGTAAATATACAATACAATCCTAATCTAAGGTGTGACGTCCTTGGTATCAACATCTAGGAAACTGAGGTAAGGTCTGAGCGCTAACACAGATGTATTCACGACAGCAGACAACTTGCTACTGACTAGCAAGTCCTATATGTAGCAAGTGAGCTGCCCTGCGCCGCCCCAGAGCCCCAGCCAATCACCACAGGAGATGGAGTCAGCTGACTGGCCTGGTCAGCTGACTCCCCGTCTCGAGGCATAAAGATCCTGCCTCCTCGCGCGCGCGCGTTATGCGGCGGGTAAGGGCCGGCGAAAGGGACCCCACAGAAGGCAACTGCGCGGCGGAGTCCGCCGAGCATACGGACTCCGCCGACCGCACAGCCCCGCTCGGCAGCACGCCGGCGGTGAGAGTCTGGGAAGCGGAGCCCGCTGCCACATGCATGCTGGCAGCGGGTCCGCTATCCCTCACATTTAGAAACAGGAAGTTTAAATCAGGATTATTATTCAGATTCAAAACTTCCTGTCTGTGAAATACAAACTAGTTTATTGGCTAATTTAAAAGAAAAAAAAACTGTAAGCTTCAGCTTGTAAGCCTTGTTCAGACTTTATCCCTGTTGACTAACAATGTTAGAACATACAATCAGAAAAAGGTAGGTGTAGGTAGGTGTCACCCAGATACATTAATTACAAGCGATTTTGCAAGGATTGTGAGATATTTATGGCAAATAGACAGCCTTGGTTTACTAAACGCCTACATAGACTCAGGCTTATATGGAAAAATGTAACAGAACCTATCCTGTTCACTGTATACTGCTGGAGCCTGGTATGTTACTAAGCGGGAGGGGGGGGGGGACTCAGGGGAGCACAGTGATTCCCAAGGGGCCAGTGCCCAGCATTCCCCAGTGTAACTTCACCCTCCATCTAATTATTTTGGAGATTCTATCTGAAATGATCAGATTGGTTATATTTCCTATCCCATTCATGGGCCTGATGTATCTGTGCACGCATTCCTCAAGGAGGAGGGGGGTTGCAGTTGTGGCCTAGCGCCCATTTATTAATGGGTTTGATAATTTCAAATAGACCAGATAATGTATCCAATGTGCAGGTTCAAAAACATTTGGGAAATAGTGATCACAACATGATAACGTTTGATCTGGTGACTGATAAGCCACGGGGCAGCGGGACCACTAAAACTATGAATTTTAGAGAAACAAAGTTCAATCAACTCAGGCAGGCACTAAGTTTGGTGAACTGGGATAATGTACTACAAGGGGAGGACACTGAAGGGAAATGGCAAGCTTTTAAACTTATTCTCAATTAATATTGTAGTATGTGTATCCCATATGGAAACAAAATGTCTAGGAATTAAACACAAAGGCTTCTATGGATGAATAGAAAGTTTAGAGATAAAATGAAGGGGAAAAAGAATGCCTATAAGGTCCTAAAACAGGAGGGGACCGAGGCTGCATTAAGTAATTATAAGGTGTGCATGGAACAGGATCTGGATAGGATGGCTCTATGGGCACATAAATGGAAGATAAAATTCAATGTTGAAAAATGTAACGTCATGCATTTTGGTCGTACCAATGGTCTAGCACCATACAAAATAAACGGGATACAGTTGGGGACATCAAACTTGGAGAAGGACTTAGCAGTACTCATCGACACGTTAAATAATCATATTCAATGTCAAGCCGCTGTAGCTAAAGCTAATACAATTTTGGGATGCATTAAAAGGGAAATAAAAACTTGAGATGCTAGCATAATATTGCCCCTGTTTAACTCTCTAGTAAGGCCACATCTGGAATATGGAATTCAGTTCTGGGCACCACATTACAGGAAAGATATTGCAGTTTTAGAGCAGGTGCAGAGACGAGCAACAACTGATACGTGGGGTGGAAGGTCTCACTAACCAAAAAAGGTTAGATAAACTGGGTTTATTTAGTCTTGAGAAAATATGCCTTAAAGGGATGTAAATAACATGTATAAATACATCAGAGGGCAATATAAAAGCTTGGCAGATGAGCTTTTTTTCCCTAGGCCTTCTCAAAGGACTAGAGGACATGATCTGCACATGGAGGAAAAACGTGTTAGCCATTTATTTAAATAGATGAATACAGGATGGTTTGCCGTCCGTTCCGGTGTAGTTCCTGGTTGTCCTGGACGCCCCTTGTGAGTCACGCGTGTGACGAAACGCGTCGGGTGGAGCCACGGGACAACTAGGAACTACACTCTAACGCAGAACGGACGGCAAACATCGAGTGGGACGGAGAACCTCTGTAGGCCTTACCCGGGAGGCACGGGGGAGAGCCCGTTATTAACTCTAAACGCCTGTACCTAGCCGATGTTTGTGAGTATTTTTTTAAGGAATAAATTGTTACACTTTTTACGGAGTTACGCAATGGTCTGTTCATTTCCTCTATGAGGTACATTGGAGGCTATATCCTCTATGAGGAGCTCTGAAGACATTGGAGTCATCTACCCAAATTGGAGGCATCATCCTACACGGATAACGTGCAGTGCAACAAGGACCCCACGGACGGATGCCAACGAGGAATATCTGCAATACGCGATTGACCAATCTAGCAGTGGTCCATCTGAATGGGTGAGTGCGGTCCTAAAGGGGACAAACCATCCTGTATTCATCTATTTATGTATAGCGCTACCTACACAGAAATTTCGTAGAAGGGTTTGCTATATCCCATAGAGGAGCGCAAACACAGAGACTGTTTATCTGAACTTTTCATTTTGAACTTTTTTGGACTTTTTAGTATTGGTGCACTAACATTGTAGCGCTGTTTTGATACATATACTAGCCATTTATTTAGGAAAGGGTTCTTTACAGTAAGAGTGATTAAGATGTGGAATGCATTGCCACAGGAAGTAGTTATGGCAAATTCTATACCTGCATTTAAAGGGAGCTTAGATGCTTTCATTGCATTGAAAGACATCCATGGCTACAATTACTAGGTAATGCCCAGTGATGTTGATCCAGGGATTTTATCTGATTGCCATCTGAGTCAGGAAGGATTTTTTTCCCCTTTTGGGGCTAATTGGACCATGCCTTGTAAGGGTTTTTCACCTTCCTCTGGATCACCAGGGATATGTGAGCGAGCAGGCTGGTGTTGTACTTTGTTCTCTGGTTGAACTCGATGGACGTATGTCTTTCTTCAACCCAAATAACTATGTAACGTTTTACTTGTGTTGAATAATATGGTAGTTTTTTGGCAGCCCTGACATTTGCAAGTGATGTAGCTGTGGCCATAGCAAAGGTGTGCTGTTGCCCTGTTAGGGGAGTGTAGTCTGGTGTTAGACATGGAATGGATCCAGAAGCATTCTTTCAGTTCAAATAATAAAAGTATGCCTGCAAACTTGCTGGCAAAAATGTACTGATATTGCTTGTGTAACAGTTGCCTAGGGATTCTACTGTCACTGAGAGAATTGCTGTTAATACCGATGAAAGTGTTGTTTTATAAAAGGAAACTGTCATGATTGAGAGAACTGCTAAGTCTGCTCTTACTGACTGACTGAAATTAGTTATTGTAGAAAGATTATTTTTCTTGTCTGGCAAAGGACTCAGAGACATGTGTTTGGTACTCAATATGGACCCTACCATGCATGATATTATTTTATATATT
Organism: Hyperolius riggenbachi; assembly: GCF_040937935.1. Lineage (NCBI taxonomy): Eukaryota > Metazoa > Chordata > Amphibia > Anura > Hyperoliidae > Hyperolius > Hyperolius riggenbachi. Next base: position 525,348,888 of record NC_090646.1, on the reverse strand, counting down.
TGTCCATTTTTGTAGGAGTTTGTGATTACCGTATTTTTCTCTCTATAAGATTCACTTTTTTTGCATACTGTGTCTTATAGAGCGAATTATGCTGCATCACTGCAGGGTCAGCATCACTAAGAAGAGCGGATCCTAACATGTGTAACAAGGTTTTCGCACAAAATTCTCACTACTCATACCTCTGAAATGGGCATTGGTGTGCCGGATATAGAAAAATACTATAAGGCTACCATCCTGGAGCAATCCAGAGCAATCTGGACTAAAGATGACTCAAAACATTGGGTAATAATCGAACAATCACAACTACCTGATAATAATTTTGTTACATTCTTGGAGTCCAGATTGAATTGGAAAATCCCACCAAAAATATCTAACCCTATCACTGCTAATACGCTCAGAATTTGGAAAGAATTCACAAAACTTTGCAAAAAAGACCCATTAGCCAAATCCACAAAAATACCCTTAATTAATCTGAATATGGCCTTGAGGAACTTGTCAGTGGACAACTGGATTGATCATGGCATAGAATGGATAGATGATTTATTAGAGTATATAGAGGTCAGATCTTTTGAAGATCTGATATCTACATATAATATTCCTACATCTGATAAACCAAAATACCTTAGAATTCGCAAATCTCTGACAAAATACAAATCCAATCCTATTTCACTTTCCCCCCAAATTGGAAGATTACTTGACTCTCAAAATTATAGGTACCCAAAGGTACCTCAATATTCTACAGATCACTTTTGACCCTAAAAGATGAAACTCCTAAATGGCAGTTAAAGAGAATCTGTATTGTTAAAATCGCTCAAAAGTAAACATACCAGTGCGTTAGGGGACATCTCCTATTACCCTCTGTCACAATTTCGCCGCTCCCCGCCGCATTAAAAGTGGTTAAAAACAGTTTTAAAAAGTTTGTTTATAAACAAACAAAATGGCCACCAAAACAGGAAGTAGGTTGATGTACAGTATGTCCACACATAGAAAATACATCCATACACAAGCAGGCTGTATACAGCATTCCTTTTGAATCTCAAGAGATCATTTGTGTGTTTCTTTCCCCCCTGAGGGGGGAGTGCATAGCAGAACCACAACACTGAAGAACTTGGCAGCCTTCCAGACACAGGCTGACAAGTCTGACAAGGGAAAGATACATTGATTTATTACAGAGACTGTGATAGTACAAAGTGCTGCAGTAAGCCAGAACACATTAGAATAGCTTTTGGAACTTGTAGGATGATAAAAAACAGGATGCAATTTTTGTTACGGAGTCTCTTTAAGGAAATGGCAGGAGATCTTACAAGAGGATATAGAACAAGATACAGATCTCAGAAAAAGACAAGCCACTGTATATCTCATCATGAGAATTTTATCAAATTAACCTGGCAATGGTATCTTACCCCAGAGAAAATCGCAAAATTTGACGACAAAGCGTCTCCTATGTGCTGGAGAAATTGTAATAATATCGGTTCCCTTGTTCATGTTTTATGGAATTGCCCAAAGATCCATAAATTATGGGAAGAAATTATTCAACTTCTTAAAAAATTGCCTGTGTCTCTCTCAAACATTCCATTAGGAATGGCTTTGTTGCATTGAAAAACTACTGACCTGCCTTCTAGAGAGAGGTTAATTTTCAATCACATCATGATTACTACAAAAATCTGCATAGCAGAAAACTGGAAATCCCCAGTAATTCCTACAGTTCAGAAATTCTAAAAAGAGTGGAATCAAATGTATTAGCGGAAAAAACATGGGCTATAAGATGTGGTGATGTGCAGACTTTTCTAGATAAGGCAAGTCAGTGGTCAATTATCTAGCCTGAAACCAAACTCTTTAACTTCTAAATTAGTTCAACCTTCCTCTCACATGAATAAATATAGAGGTTGACACTGTCAGAGAGAACTTATGATATGATCATATTATTCCACAGCTGATAGTGTTCAGTTTATATAGAGACCTATACCTAGTGAATAAAGACCGGCTTAAAGCTGCATAGATTAGTCTAGTCTAGTGTAGCTACTTTAGATTAGCTCAGTTTAACTTAGTTTAGTTTAGTTATTAGTTACTAGTTACCAAACACTTAACAATGGGTTGCATCAGATGGAAAATAGTTTCTCTCCAATGGGGAATGACATAATATGAAGATGTTGGAAACACCATATCCCACCATATTTCACCAAAGTTAAGAATTTTATAGATTAATAACAATAACATGTGGACGCGTCCTTCGGGATCTCAGTCGGGAGGTAGGACCCCCATTTCCTGAAGGAACAGCTCCACTAGGAATCCCATTTAAAAAACTATGATGGACGACAGGTGAAATATTTAAGATCTTTAACCCCCTTGGCGGTATGAAAAATACCGCCAGGGGGAAGCGCAACAGTTTTTTTTAATTTTTTTTTTTTTATCATGTAGCGAGCCGAGGGCTCGCTACATGATAGCCGCTGCTCAGCGGCATCCCCCCGCCCGCTTCGATCGCCTTCGGCGATCACCGATCAGGAAATCCCGTTCAAAGAACGGGATTTCCTGGAGGGCTTCCCCGTCGCCATGGCGACGGGGCGGGATGACGTCACCGACGTCAGCGACGTCGGGACGTCATTGGGAGACCCGATCCACCCCTCGGCGCTGCCTGGCACTGATTGGCCAGGCATCGCTCGGGGTCTGGGGGGGGGGGCGCGCGCCGCACCGGATAGCGGCGATCGGGCGCACGGCGGCGGCGATCGGGGTGCTGGCGCAGCTAGCAAAGTGCTAGCTGCGTCCAGCAAAAAAAAAATTAAGTAAATCGGCCCAGCAGGGCCTGAGCGGCACCCTCCGGCGGCTTACCCCGTGTCACACACGGGGTTACCGCCAAGGAGGTTAACTAATACTCTTTAGATTTTAGATCATACAACAAGAGGTAACATCCTAACAACCATCCTAATAACAAATATTACCACAACAACAGTTTATCTGTATATATGTATATATGATATGATGTTACAAATACAATGGTTGTTGTAATGGGAATAAAGATTTTGGTATCATACCATGGGATGTATGTAACTCTAAGATGTTCTGATATGTATAATGTTTCATATGTTATGTAATAAGATGTTGATTACTTTGAAATGTCATTTATTTGACTACTGTATGTTTAAATTGAAAATTTTCCAATAAAAATATTGTGATTGGATTGGATGTGGAATCGTTATTCACGTCCATACCTAATAATAAAGGCCTAGAGGCATTGAGCTTTTATCTTGAGAGGCAATTTGGGACACACTCAGAACACAGTGAGTTCATTGTGGACCTCATGAAGTTGATACTAAATAACAACTTCTTCAAAATTAAAGGCAAAATTTATCGCCAAAAAAGGGGAGTAACCATGGGTGTAGCATGTTTGCTGGCTTACGCATGTCTACACTTAGGATATTGGGAGGAAATGGTGGTGAGAGACATGAGAGCCTAGATGAGAACATGTCGCACTATGCTTAAGATTTGTGGACGATATTTTTGCCCTGCTGGCCTTCGTAGAGGAACTGAATAAAAACGATCATAATATTTTCCTAACATTTACCTATGATAAAACTAAATTTCATTCCCCGATTTAAAGCTTTTTAGACATGGTTCCCAACTTGCCACCAAAACATACCAAAAAGAAACAGCAGGTAACACCTTGCTGTCGGCTGCAAGCTCACACCTTCCTTTAAAGAAGTGGGCAGTACCCACGGGACAGTTCCTGCAATTGTGCAGGAACTGCAGTAACCTAGATGATTTTATTAAGGAGGCTAGGGAGCTAAAAAACAGACTGACGGCAAGGGGATACCCCATGAAAAGAATTGAAGAGGCCTATCAGAAGGCACTCCAAAAAGATAGAACTGAGCTTCTAAGGATTAGAAGAGAAAGTTAGGACAAAGCAAAATAGGCAGAATAGAGCTAAAGAATGTGTTAGAGTGGTAACTACCTATGGTTCACACTATAAGGAAGTGCAAGATATTTTAAAACGACACTGGCATCTACTGTGCAGGGACCCTCTCTTAAAAGAGGTAGTCAGAGAATATCCGCATATGGCTGCAAGAAGAAATGCAAATTTAAATGACCTTTTAGTGTCAAGCGAATTTGGATTTAACCTCCCTGGCGGTAAGCTCGGGCTATGCCACGCAGGAGGATTTCTCAGGCCCTGCTGGGCTGATTTGCCTAATTTTTTTATTGCAACACGCAGCTAGTACTTTGCTAGCTGCGTGTGCACTCCAATCGCCGCCGCCACCTGCCGATTGTCCACTGCCGCCCCGACGGGGGAAGCCCTCCAGGAAATCCCATTCTTTGAACGGGATTTCCTGATCGGAGATTGCCAGAGGGCGGGGGGATGCCGCTGCACAGCGGCTATCATGTAGCGAGCCGTGGGCTCACTACATGATTTAAATTTTTTTTTTTTAAAACTGCTCTGCTGCCCCCTGGCGGTTTTTAATAGACCACCAGGGAGGTTGAAGAGAACCTAAACTGAAAATGAAAAGTCAAAATAACCATACACAGGTCATACTTACCTCCTGTGTAGTCTACTCCTCAATCTCTTTCTCCTCTCCTGCATCCCATTTGTCCACTGTGATCAATTATTTATCCTCCATTTAAAAATGGCCATTACCCCATAACACCTTCCTGGTCAGCACACTGTTAAACTGTAATATCACCCACTTGAGGCATAGGGAAACATGGACATTAACTTGCACATTCTGTTGTAACTGATGGCTGCTGTTGTATAACTGACAGCAACTGGTATATTTCAGTTCTGACAAAATATTGTCAGAACTGGAAGGGATCACTGGAATAAGAAAATGGTGAGCTTCTGAGAGGAACTAACGGTGAGGTTAGTATGTAACATTCATTTGCAGCTACATTATGTGTTGATTTTAAATAATTTTACTCACTTCAGGTTCCCTTTAAGCACAAAAAAACAAGGAAAAATGAAATTAAAAAAGGGTATGCATCGCTGTGGTAACTGTGATGTCTTCCCTTATGTTGAAAGAGGGGATTATTTTTATAATAACGATGGATCGGAGAAATTCTTTATTAGTGATTATATTTCCTGCTCTACTGAAAAAGTCATCTATCAATTAAGATGTTGTTGTAATAAAATATATATTGGAAAAACATGTAGACTCTTGAGGAAAAGGATTCAGGAGCATATTAACAATATTCTTGAGAAAAATGAAAAGAGCCCGGTCTCTATGCACTTTGAAAAATGATACATAATTATTCGGCCCCCTTTGATCTGAGTGCAGTCAGTTGCCTATAGTCATTGCCTGATGAGTGCTAATGACTAAATAGAGTGCACCTGTGTGTAATCTAATGTCAGTACAAATACAGCTGCTCTGTGATGGCCTCAGAGGTCGTCTAAGAGAATATTGGGAGCAACAACACCATGAAGTCCAAAGAACACACCAGACGGGTCACGGATCAAGTTATTGAGAAATTTAAAGCAAGCTTAGTCTACAAAAAGATTTCCAAAGCCTTAAACATCCCACGGAGCACTGTTCAAGCGATCATTCAGAAATGGAAGGAGTATGGCACAACTGTAAAACTACCAAGACAAGGCCGTCCACCTAAACTCACAGGCCGAACAAGGAGAGCGCTGATCAAAAATGCAGTCAAGAGGCCCATGGTGACTCTGGATGAGCTGCAGAGATCTGCAGCTCAGGTGGGAGACTCTGTCCATAGGACAACTATTAGTCATGCACTGTACAAAGTTGGCCTCTATGAAAGAGTGGCAAGAAGAAAGGCATTGTTAACAGAAAGCATATGTTTGCAGTTTGCCACAAGCCATGTTGGGGACACAGCAACCATGTGGAAGAAGGTGCTCTGGTCAGATGAGACCAAAATGGAACTTTTTGGCCAAAATGCAAAACGCTATCTGTAGCGGAAAACTAACACTGCACATCAATCTGAACACACCACCCCCATTGTCAAATATGGTGGTGGCAGCATCATGCTCGGGGGGTGCAACTCTTCAGCAGGGACAGGGAAGCTGGTCAGTGTTGATGGGAAGATGGATGGAGCCAAATACAGGGCAAACTTGGAAGAAAACCTCTTGGAGACTGCAAAAGACTTGAGACTGGGGCGGAGGTTCACCTTTCAGCAGGACAATGATCCTAAACATAAAGCCAGGGCAACAATGGAATGGTTTAAAACAAAACATATCTATGTGTTAGAATGGCCCAGTCAAAGTCCAGATCTAAATCCAATCGAGAATCTGTGGCAAGATCAGAAAACTGCTTTTCACAAACGTTGTCCATCTAATCTGACTGAGCTGGAGCTGTTTTGCAAAGAGGAATAGGCAAGGATTTCAGTCTTTAGATGTGCAAAGCTGGTAGAGACATACCCTGGAAGCTGTAATTGCAGCAAAAGGTGGTTCTACAAAGTATTGACTCAAGGGGCCGAATAATTACGCACACCCCACTTTGCAGTTATTTATTTGTAAAAAATGTTTGGAATGATGTATGATTTTCTATCTACTTCTCACATGTACACCACTTTGTATTGGTCTGTCACGTGAAATTCCAATAAAATTGATGCATGTTTGTGGCAGTAATGTGACAAAATGTGGAAAACTTCAAGGGGGCCGAATACTTTTGCAACCCACTGTAAATCTATGTCACCTTATGGGCTTAACAGTGGACTCAATTTGAAGGTCTTGTTATAACCTACCACTAGATGTCACTTTTCAGCTCTAGGCATGGTAGCAAATCCAGGAAGTCTTTTAATTGTACAAAAGAGGCAGAAATCCTGCGATAAGAGGAAGAGGCAAACCAATGATTTCACGTCTCATGAAACCCGATAAGGGGTGAAACGTGTCACGTGAGCACTGATGCCGCTTGAGATGGGCTAGCTCCGAGACATGCAATTGAGGAAGTGAGGACCTCTGCTCTCTTCCTCGGCACCACGCTAAGAACATCAAACGACCTAAGCTTCCACCCGGCACGCAGTGAAACCAGCGAAGCTTGATGCTGGAAATACCCACCGGAGATAAGGAAGACAGAACGCCAAAAGGTAACGTGAGCCCGGCAAATGCCGGTGTGATTTACACAGATTGATTGCATTAATCCGGGGTGCGCACCTTCGTGCGCGTAATGAGGAGCGTTCAGTGGTCCTTCTCTATGAGTCACTCAGACGGCATCCCTATAGTTTAAACAGGACAATAGCAAAGAGGACCCTGAAGATATTTAAAGACTAAATGGAGTGCACTCCAACAAATACCTGGCGCCCGTCCATTTACTAAGAGACTCAGTCACTTTTTGTTTTTTAATGGGGTGGGTGGGTTTGTAATCATGTTCTGAATACTTAACCTATTTTGGTTCCTGGACGTAGAAACTACGTCCAGGAACCATGCGCGCTACCGCGCGCCCCCGCGGCCGATCACGCGCGTGCACGCGCACTCCCGGCCGCGGATTCGGTAGCCAGGGAATTAATGTATCGGGCTATGGTGCCCGATCACTGATTCCTCTCCCCCGCTGAAAAAGCGACAGCTTCTCTCGGAAGCTGCGCCTTTTCTGGCCGTTCCCTCCCCGATGCGCCACTCTAAGCGTGTGTTACGCTTAGAGTGACGTCATTTAAACAAACTCATGGCCGCCATCTTGTGGCCAAAAAGTAATACTACAACTGAAAATAAAAATAAAATAAAATGAACACACATTTACATTATAAATCTATTGTTTACCCCCCACCCTCCCAAAACTACCCAAATAAAATGTTTACTATAAAAAAAACCCATTACAATAAAAAAAAAAAAAACATGTAAATATTTACCTAAGGGTCTAAACTTTTTAAATATCAATGTAAAGATGAAATATTTCTATATTTTTTTTTATTTTAAACTTGTTAATAGTGATAGATGCAAAATGGAAAAAATGCACCTTTATTTCCAAATAAAATATTGTCGCCATACATTGTGATAGGGACATAATTTTAACGGTGTAATAACCGGGACATATGGGCAAATACAATACGTGAGTTTTAATTATGGAGGCATGTATTATTTTAAAACTATAATGGCTGAAAACTGAGAAATAATGAATTTTTCCATTTTTTTCTTATTCTTCCTGTTAAAATGCATTTACAGTAAAGTGGCTCTTAGCAAAATGTACCCCCCAAAGAAAGCCTAATTGGTGGCGGAAAAAACAAGATATAGATCAGTTCATTGTGATAAGTAATGATAAAGTTATAGGCTAATGAATGGGAGGTGAACATTTCTCACGTGAAAACCACGGAACCTGAATGGGTTAATATTTAAATGATAGCAATAAATGTTTTTCACTTTTGCAACTTTTTGGCTGCCCGCATTGCTACCTTTTTGGAGCAAAAAAATATTACCCCAATGATGGTTGAATGAGTTTTCATTCTTTCTGGTAATATAAATTATAAATAAAAAGAAAGAGGGAAAAAAAAGTATAGATTGCTAGGGTTAGGGAACTGGGATAGCTAGCTAGCTAGCTAGCTAGCTAGCTAGCTAGCTAGCTAGATAGATAGATAGATAGATAGATAGATAGATAGATAGATAGATAGATAGATAGATAGATAGATAGGATAAGATCAGGGACGGATCTAGACCAAGTTGCTCCTGGGGCAAGGTCAGGTTTTGGTGCCTAAACTGCCATTCCACGTCCAGTTTTGGTGCATAAAGGTCAGGTTTTGGCACCTAAACTGCCATTCCCCATCCAGTTTTGGCGCCTAAAGGTCAGGTTTTGGCGCCTAAACTGCCATTCCCCATCCAAATTTTGCCTCCTTTTTAAATATTCAACAAACTGCGCCTGGGGCAAGAGACCCGTCTGCCCCCACTAGATCCGTCCCTGGATAAGATAAGTTAAATAGATAGATAGATAGATAGATGGATGGATGGATGGATGGATGGATGGATGGATGGATGGATGGATGGATGGATGGATAGATAGATAGATAGATAGATAGATAGATAGATAGATAGATAGATAGATAGATAGATAGATAGATAGATAGATAGATAGATAGATAGATAGATAGATAAGATAGATAGATAGATAGATAGATAGATAGATAGATAGATAGATAGATAGATAGATAGATAGATAGATAGATAGATAGATAGGCCTCTCCAAATAATTGTGAACAGGTGAGAAGCAGTGTGAAGTAAACAATCTTACCTTGGTAGATTAAGGATAGTAAGAAATATAAAATGTATTGGACACCTAAAGGATGAAATTTTTCGCAGGCCTTAACTGCTTCTTCAGATCAAAAAATACAGGCCCATATGCAATTTACTTTTTCACCTGAGTTATCTTCTAGGAGAACATTTTCATCTTAATTTTACTAGTAATATTAGACCACTGTATATAAAAAGTACTACAATGATCCTGAGAAAAAATGTGATTGCCCAATAGGTAAGCACTATTTCGACTAAGTACAGACACAATCTCAGCAACCTCCAGTGGTGCATTTTGGAAAACGTGTTTACATGTGAGGGAATTGATGGACTAACTTCTCTACTCAGAAGAAAGAGCAGATGGATCGACAGGTTAAATACTTTGTCTCCAAAAACTTCCTCTCACAGTAACCCTTCCTGTATCTATTCTTAACACTAAGCTACCACTAGCTAAGCATAGCACTAAACTAACCTTCCCCTCTACTCCTAACACTAATCTACACCATGCACTCACACCCAGTAACTTATCCCACGGCTATCTCCACCGCAATCTCCATCAACCCAGGGCTTTGGCTATATTCGGCACCTTCAGTGCCCAAACTGTCCACCAGATGCCACTATAGCCGCAGTTTGTATAGTGGTCTGTGGAGTGCCCACATTTTGAATCCATCCCATGCGCCCACATTTCTCAGACCATCCCACGAGACATTCAAAACAGCGAGTGATGAGAAATCTTCCCAATAAGGAAATATGCAGAAAACATTGAGAGCCCAAAAGATGTTCTAACCTTCTTCCATGCAATCCAAAACTAATAAAGATAAAGATAATTAATACAGGGTGCTCCATATTCCTTCTTAGCAATCAAGAACATCAGTATTGTAATAACTATAGAGTGTAATAGAATGATATTACTGGTGATCCAGATATTCAGGTGTGGATATGGATGTATACTGAATAATTTTAACATAAACTCAGTGTAAAATGTGTATAGTTATTGGCATTACACTGTAAAATGTGTATAGTTATTGGCATTACACTTACTGAAAAAGTCACTTAGAGGTTATTCTGGGAATTTTGACCTTTTGCTAAACACAGAGTTACACTGTAAAGCTGAAAATAAGTATGTTTCTAATCTTTACAGATCCAGGCGTTTATCCATAGCTGGCTTATGAAGCCAGTAATGACATTCCTGTAAAGATGTGAATTACTATTTTGAATGTCAGCATCTCTGAAAGCCCCGACACACTCATTATACGATTTCACTTGAATCACACATTTATCTCAGACATTATTCATATCCAAATCCCTTGAAAACTCCCTGCTGCATTATCCAAGCTGTGTTTGTGTTTCATATGTTTTTCTTTTTTCATATTCTCTTAAAGCTATTACACTAGTTCATCATACATTCTCTGCAGGTAGCTGCTTCCTTCATTCAGTGCCTGGAAGGAATGATTAGCACTGGCTCTGAGGAGGATATTTCTAAAAGAATACAAGCAGATTATTTCTGAGATGAGTATGCAAAGTTTCAAATACGGCTCTGTACTCTTGTGGTATTCATCTAATGGTAAGTGGTGGAGGAACTCAGTTTATAGGTAGATAAGGCCACCCCAAAACAGATCAGAATAATAAAGAGCGACGCTATCTAAAGAGCGCCTATTCAGCAATACCGTATTTCTCACCCATTTTTCCTTGCATTGCTTTTAAATGTATGCAAAACAGATAACAGCAAAGTCATAGCTAGTGTTGATCTCCAGATTGAATCTGAATAAATCCGGGTTTCATTCGGATTTCATCCTCCTAATTAGTGCATCTGAGTGGGTGTGTGCATGGGGGTTAAACTTACCCAGCAGCCTTCTTCTTTAATCCGTCCCATGGCGCGTCCCACACTGCGTCACGTGGCTACTAGTGACTATTATGCTTCCCCCTTCAAGCGGGAAGGAGGAACTGTTTTTAGTCACGTGACCATAGCTTGGAATGCAGCTTGGGGTGTGCCGTGGGATGAATTAAAGAAGAAGGCTGCTGGGTAAGTTTATCAAAACCCCTCCCCCACCTCGCAGACACCCACACAGCTGCACTAATTAGAAGGATGAAAGCCGAATGTGACCCATTCAGATTGAATCCGTTGTTCATCACTGGTCATAGCCCTGCATGACACAAATGTATTACACCCATCTCATAAAATGGCTGTACCTTTTTTCATGACCAATTAAATAGTATTGAAAGCCAAGAAATCCAGCAGCACCACATCAGTACTTATAAGCTCTTTATGGCAATTAAAACAGACGTTGCTTTGGAAAGGTTCCTTTATCAAGCTGTGAGAGCCTAACACAGTTTGATAAAGGAACCTACTGAAACAGCGTCTGTCGCTGTTGATGGCTACCTCTCTGTTTTAATTGCAATAAAGAGCTTATAAGTACTGAGATGGTGCTGCTGGGTTTCTTGCAATATAGACTCCCCTATTAGCTTTAGAGAAAAATGGTTGAGTCGGAGAATCTATATACAGAGTTCTTCTTTAAGAGACATTCTAAGAGAGAAATAGTTTGAGTGTAAGATCTTGCTTATGTTTCAGGAAGGGAAGCCGACAGAGCGGTATCAACTCAAAAGTACAGGTTGGCCGGCAGTAAGTGTTGTCATATTTCTGAAAGGTAAACAATCATAGCAGAACATAAAACAAGTATTTTCCTAGTAATGAAGAAGGAAGCACCAAATATAGCAGGGGACATTCATGTTTGCACAGTGAGCTATCTGTACGTCACACATCACATGCTCCTATCAGCCAATAGTGCGCTTGGAATCAGGGCTGGATTTAGGCCAAGGCCACCTAGGCCATGGCCAAGGGCACCACAGGAGCAAGGGTACCAAAGCAGCAGGCTAAACCGCTGAAGCATTTGCAAGCTTGCAAATGCTGCAATGCAGGGAGATCAGGCGAGCACCTGACCACGGCACTCTGCTGCTAGCCACCTGTGCAGCAGCCACCTTGCTCTCTGCGTATATTTGCATTGGGGCCAGTGGCTATGGACATTGGCAGGGCCGGCGCTACCATAGAGGCAAAGGAGGCAGCTGCCCCAGGGCTCCAGAGCTTGTAGGGGCCCCCAGTGGCTACAAGAGGAAAAAAAATCAAATCGGCCTTATAGTTTTTGAGAAAATCGATTTTAAAGTTTCAAAGGAAAAAAATACACATTTAAAAACCTGCCGACTTTAATGGTAAATAGAAAATCCACCTTAAATGCTAGAAACCCTAAATTTGCAGCATATGTTAAGGAGATCATTAGGAATAAGAGGAAAAAACAACTTTTCAAAAGGACCTTATAGTTTTTGAGAAAAATCGATTTTAAAGTTTCGAAGGAAAAAAGTATACTTTTAAATGCGGTAAATGTCACTTTTAGTAGCAAACCTAACGGTAGTGTAATTTTACATGCATCAAACGAAAGCGCAATAAATTTCCTGACGGGGTTTCCAGGGGTCCATACGCAGCCACAGCGCTTTGGCCAGGGATCGCTATACAGCCGCAATATGGCTGCATGAAGATCCCTGGCATTTTTTCCTATTTTCCCAATTTTTTTATGTTTAGAGTGCCCTTCCTGAAACTTTTTAACCCCTTGTCCCCCATGCAGGCTGGGATAGCCAGAATGTGGAGCTCCGACCGATTGGGACTTCACACCGTGACTATACCAGCTGCAAAAAAGGTCCCCTAATGCCAAATTTTGTTCCGGTGTATATGTTGGGGGGGGCAGGTTTATTTTGCCCTGGGGCCCCATTGTTGCTTTAACCGGCCCTGGACATTGGCAGCATTGAAGACAGAAAGGAAGAGGTAGCCTGTGCACTGGAGACACGCGGAAAAATGAGTGACAGTGAAGGCTGCTGCAGTGTGAAGGCGAGCTGGCTACCTATACTGAAAGGAGGGGTGGGAAAAGGAGGGATTAAGGGAGCCATCTGGCTACCTATACTGAAGGGAAAGGGGGAGGGGTCATCTGGCTACCTATCCTGGAGGGAGGGTTCATCTTGCTACCTATACCGAAGGGGGGCAGCTGGTGACAGTGGCCTTGGGCAGTAAAGAGTACAAATCTGGCCCTGCTTGGAATGTGATGTGTAAAAGGTCTACACCCACCGGGTGATGTCAAAGTTAACTCTTGGGAGGCTGGTATATAACAGCCACTCATAAGTTCCAGGAGGTACTTCAGCTTCCTTAAACTTCCTTCAACTTTCCTGTATCTAACTTAGCTTCACTATACTTTCTGCCTAGGTTGTAGTGTAACGTAGCTTAGAGACTGTTCTCAATAAATTCCCAAATCAGTTGCTAGAACTAATTTAAGATGCAATGCACCATCAAGTCCAGAACTGAGATTCATATTCTTGCTTTGCTGAGGTAACCAAGATTGCTAAAGATGTATGCACCTGTATTCCTAATGTATTTACCAAATAAATCTCCTTCGCTGTTTGAAGACGTCTGTAATCTCACTCCATTGTCTACTTCTGCTGTGAGAATGTCAAGTTAGTATGCGCAGTTCTTACGCTGCTGGTGCTGAAAGAGGTGGTAGGCCCCTAGCAACCACAAATCACATTTTAACAGGACCCTGAGGGTAAGGGGGTCATATCCACATAGCACACATCTGTCCTCATACAAGTGCTTGTCCACTTTGCTTCAATTAAATAGTATTATTTTATATTCAATGCTGATCTTGAATGATTTTGTTAAGTCTAAGATGAAACTTTCATTCTTTCATTTTAGATCAAGAATGTTAACTCAAAGCAAATTCTCTCCTCAGTGTGCAAAATTAGATTTTGTTATGTTGCACCCTTCAATGAGCCTCTTAAATGTTGCACTTACCAGGAATTTACTACATTATGTAGGTAACAATCATATTCTTATTCCAAGAAAAAAATAACCTTTGTCATATTTTATTTTACATATTTATACAGTGCTATTACCTCCTCAGTGCCTTCCAAATAACATTCAACTGTTCATATAAGCCCTATCTCTTGAAGGCAGTAAAGTGTGTATTTGGTGGTACCAATACTTTGATGCTGTACAATCGTAGAATGAAATATCAGCACTGACATTTCATGTTACATCTTAGGAGCCTATAGGCATAGAAGTCCTGGTGCCCACCACAGAACTTGCAAATCCCAATACCAAATCACTCTGTGACTGATTGGACGACCATCACATATGTTAATTTGAATCTATTAAAAAAAAAAAAAGAAGTAGGAACAGTTTTAAAGCATATTATTCATGCCAGTATGAGTTAAACTGGGGTTGACATATGTCTTAGAAAAGGTGTAACATCAAAAATGCAAGTGAGTTGAACTATGGGACATGATCTAATTTTAAGTAACTTTAAACACATTTATGTATAAGTAATCCTACCACTTCAAATCAATGGGCACATGTTGGAAGCCCTACATTTTTTTAGTGATGTGCTACTCCACCACAGATTGGATAACAATTCTGACCAGTCAGAGATAAAATTTAAAATCACAAACACTGGTTTGCATGACAGTCAGAGATGAGAACTTCCAGGTGCAAACACCAGTGACAGGTTACAGAAAGCTAATGTCTGTTATGGGGATTTAGTAGCTTAAAATCTGTGTTGCATTTAAATACTATTCAGTACTATCATGGCTGCATGCAGTAAAACCACAGAAATATTGGGCCCAATCCAATTCTCCTATGTTTTCTTTCGGGTTACTTTTCACATCTCTTTTTATAAAATGCCTTTTAAACCACCATCAAGCAAGAATATACTCAGAATAACATTGAGATTTTTCAGTTGCAGAGTGCTTTAAACAGAAGATGAAAAATGATCTCGTAGGAGAAAAAGTTAATTGGATAAAGGTCTTTGTCTTGTTTAATAATAAGTGCCTTCCAAAAATATTTCAAAAAGGTCAAACAAGTTCTAGCCTAAAGAGACCACATCGGTGCTATTACAGGTCACCCTACTATACTGTCTTTTATAAGATTTTTTATTCTTCTGCTTGGTTGGCTATTTTGTCATGCTTGATAATTTAATTACGCAGTAAAAGTTACTTAATACGTCCTATTTGTCACTTACCTTCAAGTAAGAAAGACAAAATGGCAAGAGTTGAGCCTATTCCTATTTTTTCCTTTAGACTTTGATGCACAGCGTGCATCGGAACCCAATGACTTTCTAGCATTCCCACATATGATTGCCTTCCGTTACTGAATATATCACATTTATACGGAAAAAATACTTTCCTAAATGATAAATGCACATCAACGAGGCTTCTATCGGCGTACTGAGTGGAAAGGACAAAAAGGAAAGCTTTCTTGAAAGATTAGTTAGAGCTGGGCCCCTTTGGGTAATAAGTTCAGTAGAAATTGCAACCTCTGCTGCCCGCTGCTACAGCACTATTTTTAAATTACAAGATTTTATGTTTAACTTTACTCTGCAAGTCATGCTTACAGAATTCAACAGTTCTCATTTGCATAAATGTGATGGATCCTTCCCTATGCCCAGGAAGCCTGCAGCTCGAAGATAAAGCTTTATCTGATGTTTCCTGCTCACTGTGACTGATATATAATGAAGAGATGCTTCCTAGCTATTCTCTAAATCATAATCAGCCAAAGTAAAACACACAGTGGTGCAATACACACAGTATAATTCTTATTTCCAGCTGAAGAGAGACACTTAGAAGAAGGACAGCTGCAAAATGGACTCTTATTTATTCTTTTTAAGTAAACTGTCTGAGACAAATGGAGATAAAGAGAATTGGCACCCTAAGCCGCGAGATTGCTAGATAATCTATACCAGGACAGATCCTTCAAGGGGACAAATGAAAGTGATAATTACATGACTTACTAAAGTGTAATTCTGTACATTTCCCTTACATAAAACATGTTATAGAGCTGACATCAATACAAGGGAACATGTGTGCCGAATGGAATAAAGCTGCCATTTGCCATGTCCTAGATACAAATGCAGCTCAATTTTCCTGCTTTAGACGTCAGAGTGTAAATGGTTGCTGTGAAAGTACATTAGACCAAAGAGAAGAAGATAATATAAAATACTAAATGTGTAAATATTAATCATTTTCACTAAGGCAGTCAAAAACGTATTTTTATAAACAGTGAATTCTTACAAGGAATATACTAATATTATACACATTTATTATATTGAGTACCAATATGTAATGGACTCTATGAGGCTGAAGCTCTCTTGAACCTCCTGTGTGCTATAGTCCAACAGGAGAAAAGAGCTTTACAAGTGTTAGTGCATTTTATTTCATCTTAGAGATTTTTAAAAAGTGATTTTTTTTTTTATTGTAAATGAAAAGATCACATTTCTCTAGAAATACTGCATTACCGCAACTCTGTCATTTTAGCCCAATCACAGCACTCAGAAGCAATGGACCAATCAGAGAATGCAGAGTCAATTCTGAAGTTTTTGGCCAATCAGAGAATGCAAAAAAAATGCCCCCCCCCCAAAAAAAGACTCCTCAGAAATTGGAAAACTGAAATCGAATTTCTGTAGAAACACCGCATTACCACAACCCTGTAAATTTAGCCCAATCACAGGACTCGGAAGTATTGGACCAATGAGAATGCAGAGTCAACTCAGAAGTATTTGGCCAGTATCAGAAAATGCAAAACATCACCACAAAAAATGCCTTGTAAATCTGTTTCGGAAATTGGAAATCCGCAGAATCGGTAATCAACATTGGCGGAAAACGGAGTTTATGTGGAATCGGAAATCAGTATTTCCAAACATCCCTAAATTTCTTTACATTCTTTTGTGCCATTTTGACTGTCTAGAGGTATTAAACAGTCTGT
Organism: Hyperolius riggenbachi; assembly: GCF_040937935.1. Taxonomy (NCBI): domain Eukaryota; kingdom Metazoa; phylum Chordata; class Amphibia; order Anura; family Hyperoliidae; genus Hyperolius; species Hyperolius riggenbachi. Next base: position 525,331,945 of record NC_090646.1, on the reverse strand, counting down.
TTTTGTTTCAGTGCTCCATAGAGAACAAAAGTGCACAATTATTATAACCAAGTCTGGGTACTTTGCATTTATAATGTTAGAAAGTTAAAAGCACCAGTAAAGTGTCCTTTTTTTGTGAGGGGGGGAGGCATGAAGCATTACCAGGTAAAAGCACAAGTGAGGCGTGAGGCACCAAACATGGCTAAAATGTGTATCAGTAATGTGATACGCACAGCAGAAATTATAATAATGTAGACACAGGTAGCAATTTGAGCAAATGTTCCAAACTTTCCAAAAAGGAAGGAAAATCTACTGCAGTTGAGCTGTAAATCCTATAGATCTACTGTAGCAGCTGCACTTTATTTTTTATGTATATCACATATTATTCATACATATACTTCTGCATCATTGTGAACAAACACTTGCTGTTTTGTCCTTAAAACACATATAAACATTACTATCAGCTACATAAAAATAGTCTCTCTTAACATGTTCGATTTATGTAATGCAGTCCCAGTTTGTAAAGTTTTTTTTCTAGCTTTTCATTGCTACCAAGGTTCCATATGAGTCTACCCTCTTACTAGGTCCTATACATTAGATATTAGATCACCATTGGGGGAACAGAAGATGAGTTGCGTCACCACGTGGCAATCTAACGAGTTGTGCTACCACCTGGCAAATCAGCTAAATAATCAGCTAAGCTGTGCACATGTGGAATTGGCAGTGAGGCTAATTTAACAATAGATGCTCCAGTGCAACCAATTAGGTTTTATCATCCAAGTGAAACAAAGATTTTGATTGGTTGCACTGGGCATTTGTACCACTTCTTCTTCAGCTTTCATTGTAGTTATCCTGATAAATCAGACCTACTGTAACTGGAATGTGTGGAACAAAGTTACACAGAGCGGATGCTCATGCATAATGTAGGAAGCGCAGGGCTCTAACTTGAAGCATTTCATGCTAAGCACATATCTAGGAAAATGGAAACAGAAAATGACAGTTACAGAATCTGTCAGGCCCTTACTGCTGGGTACACACTATGAGATTTTATGGTCGATTTACTGTCAGATAGATTATTTCCAACATGTTCGATTTGCTTTCCGATCGATTTTTGAGAATTTTCCGATCGATTTCCTATTAAATTTAACAGAAATCGATCGGAAAATGCTCGGAAATCGATCGAAAAGCAAATCGACCATGTTGGAAATAATTGATCTGACAGTAAATCGACCATAAAATCTCATAGTGTGTACCCAGCATTACTCTTCAGTTTAAAATTCATTATAACTTGCAATTAGTGATTTTGTATCTCCTAAACAAATTGTGCATGTGCCTGAAACCCTGTATAGGAATGGCTCACAATGTGATTCCCAGTGATCACTACCCAGCTGGCGATGGCGGCCATGCTCTCCAGCCAAAAACTGGCAATGCTGCTTTAGTGGCATATCAAAACACACAGGCATGCTTTATTACCATTTTCTCTGACATTTTTTACAATGCCCTAAATAGCAATGCTTATAGGTAAATAAAAAAAAACTTCTCTGGAGCTGATTTAAATTTCGCACTGACGGTTTGCGTCCTGATGATGACCAACGTAGTTTAGAAGAAAGGACCAACAGGAAGCCTTGACAAAAAATGTAAATATGGCAGTGTTGGGGCGCCCAGTCAGTTATGGTAGGATGTGATGTGTTCAGCAGTCTCCAAGCATGGCAGATAAATGACAAACAACTCAGGTAAGGACAAAGACTTAAGGTGCCCATACACTGGTAGATTGTTGCCATCAGATGGATCCTTTTCTCATTGAATCTAATCAGAGAGGGATCTATTGCTGCCTGTGTACTGTACACAAATTTCCAATAGATTTCAGCATGCAATCTTTTGGAAATCTGTGGAGCTGCCCATCCTGATGGAACATCCAGGTCTCCCCTAACCTAGGTGATGCACCAGGCTGTGCAGAGCGTAGGCAGCAGAGCTTAAGCTCACCTGTCTGCTAGCATGCTCCTCCTGTGTCCTCTCTCCATCACCGCCAGGAAACCTGTACCATGTGACCCGAAGGCACATGTGTGACCATGTTCATGCCATCAGGCCACAGGATACAGATACCCGGGGGCAATGAAGAAGACACAAGACACACAGATACTGAACGGGGGTCAGTTGAGTCCATTCACATATGTTTTAAACACTTTTTAATGTCAATAACTTTAATAGGTACTTTTCCGATAGCTGGGTGCAAGTTGAATAGGACAAAGTAATGTGTTCTGTGAGCCCGTTAGCCGCCCGCAACTTTAATAGAACAAAGTAAGAGATGAAGCCGCTGGCTTTGGCTCTGCCTCCTCTCCTCCCCCTGCCTCTCTCCTATAGAACACTGGCAGCCGGGGGACACGCGTGTCCCGGAAAGTCGTTCTTCGCAAGAAAGAAGCAGAGCGGGGAGGCTGCAGACATTGCTTCTGCCAGCACCCGCTCTGCAAGAACGAACGGCAGGATTCCCTGCTGCGACGAACGACTCTGGGGGACACCCGTTTCCCCGCCGGCTGCCAGTATTGTATAGAAGAGAGGCAAGGGGGAGGAGAGAGAGCCGAAGCCGGCGGCTTCATCAGTTAAATTGCCGCCGACTTAATTTAATTCAATTAACTCACTTTTAATACATTTGGCCGCACCGAGACGGTCAGTAAAAACTGGTTACAAGTTGTTACAAGTTACACGTATTCCACTTTTATTCCGCGGCAGACACATTACTTTGCTCTATTAAAGTTGCGGTCAGCTAACGGGCTCACGGAACACATTACTTTGCCCTATTACACTTGTGCACGGCTAACGGAAAAGTACCCTTTAATATTTACAATTTAATTATTTTTCCGTAGTACCCCTACAATACAGAACTGAATGTTTAGGGTGTCTCAATTGAGGTCCCTCCAGAGGTAGGAGAGAGAATTACATTGGTTGAAATGGCTGAGAGATTATAAATAAAATAGTTTCTTCTCCCAGCTGCTGCTTGAAAGAAAGTGAAGGCAAACAGAGCAAGCCCTATCGGAAAGAAGCCTTTCTGATGTAAGAGGAGGTGTTATGTGCACTTATATTGCACTCTCTAGAGAGCCTGGATAGCTCAGTCGGTAGAGCATCAGACTTTTAATCTGAGGGTCCAGGGTTCAAGTCCCTGTTCAGGCGATGCTCTTTGCCTTTCACTTACTGTATATTGCACTGTCTGGTATATTGTTGTACCCGGGTTCACCCATCTGTAGGCTCTATTTTTGAGCCCCCAGTGGGGCTAAAAATAAAATTATAAAAATGCAAATTATAGACCTAACAAGTTGTATTGACCTAAAAGTATTGCATTGGGCACATATATATTATGGCAAGGTATTGTATGATCATTATTTCTTTTAAATGCTTTTAACCTATTGTGTTACTATGAGTATTGAATGTAAATTCTATATGGATATTGTTAAATAAAAATTATGTACAGATTTTTTTCCAAAATTACTTGAGTGATACTGTTACTTAGGGGTTTCTGTTTTTTTTTTTTTACTTTGTATTTACTTTTTTGACCCCAGCACACTCAGATTACATGTAGGTGATGCAGACACTCCCTTTCATATGTCTAGGAATCTTTTAAATAGAAAATTTACCGGAAAAAATGATGACTTTACTATTACATACATGTTAGCAGGGTTATCATAATATCATTTTTTCCCCATAGTGCCCCTTTAAGTGAATCAATCCTTGTGTATACATATTAAACCAGAGATCAAAATTGTCCGATACAAATAATACCACCAGGACTTTTGCAGGAGCAGGGTGAGCTATTTTTTAGCTTTACCCTGTGCCCAAATTACCCAGCACCTTAATTACACATACATGCAGGGCAGGTTCTGGGCTTTTTTCTGGCAGATTTACTGCCAGATCAATTATTTCCAACATTTCCAATCAGATTTCTGATCGATTTTCCATAGAAGTTAATAGAAAATTGATATTCTGCTTTTTAAGAATTGGCAAGTGCTGGTCATCTTTACTTTTTTGCTTGCATCAAGTCTGTATCAGCCACACAGGCTAGACCTGGCACAGCCGTTGAAGCAAGATAGGTGTGCTGTCCAAGAAGTAGGAAACATGGATATGCTGAGCTAGTATGGAATCCCCAGGGTCCTGCCAGTTCAAGCCACACATGGAACTGACTAGGGTCTAAAGCCTTCACTGCGAAGTGTTAGCTAGAGCAGACAGTGAGCAAGTGTCAGAACAGCGATTAAGAAGCCCGGGTAAGTAGGAACACATGCCCCCAAGCCGCTTGGCCAATCCGGAACCGGAGGTGGAGCCATGCGTGTCAGCTGACAGCTGATCAGCTAACACGCTTCCTTAGAGCATAAGAGGAGCGACGCTGCCAGCACATGCGTCCGCACTCATTTACAGTCTGAGTATCATGCGGCCGGATCTCCGCATGAATGCTGCTGACACTATCCCTGCCACTACGGCCAGCTGCACTGGAAGTCCCAGATGCACTACCAGTGGTGGCAGCAGCAACTGAGCCGGTAAGCACAGGATTACTGACATAATCCTTCTTGTTGGCTATTGTATTTGTCATACTTTCTCATGACTGACCAAGAAAAAACATTTGAAAAAAAAAAACCCGGCACTTTGACTTCACTTTGAATCAGATGGACTATCATGCTTATCATTTGTCTTATAAAGATGGCAGCCTACATATTACTCTTAATTCAGGTTTTCCATAAAGGCTAAGTTTACTTTATAACAAGTTTCTATAGCCAGCCCAGAGCATTTAAGCGCTTAGGTTTAAAATCAAAATGGGCTACATTAACTCAGCAACCAACACTCTGAATTTTAGTTAGTGCACTCTGTCGGGCCTGAGTTCTCTAATACCATCAATTGTTATAGTTTCCTGCCACTAGTCTATAAATAAGTTGAAGAGTCTGAAAGTTCTCTCTAGTGCTGAGAGGGGCTGATAAATGGATTATTTGCAAAGGACCACATGTTTAGTTTTCACATCAAAATTAAAAGTAGATATTGAACAAAACAAAATGATGACGATATAAATTGTGGTGTGAAAGACAAAGGTATATAAAATTAAAAGTGCATTGGTAGAAATACACTGTAAAACCCAATGGGTGAATCAATGGGGTGGAAAGACAATAAAACAAAAAGGTATACAATATAGCTAACCAGTCTTCAGATAAAGAGAGCAAAGTGATCAAATATTAATTTGAGTGAAACAAAGCATACCAAATAAAGAGCTCTCAGAGGACAATTGTTTGGCAACATAACCAGAAAATCTCTTAAAGCGGAATATAACCCTGCATTTCAACTTTGCTCTAAAACATTATTTACAGTATATTATATGCAACCAGCATTTTTTTTTTTTTACTAGACCAGCATTGGAAGGGTTACACAGAGTTTTAAAGTTCCTGGAGATTTCTGCAGACGCATCCGAAGCTGAAATAGATACATTTTGTTTACATAAATGTATCTAAGTGTTGAATGTTACACACTTTGGCTGTCCTCCAGCTCAGTCAGAGAGAGTGAGTCACATTCAACACTTAGATACATTTATGTAAACAAAATGTATCTATTTCAGCTTCGGATGCGTCTGCAGAAATCTCCAGGAACTTTAAAACTCTGTGTAACCCTTCCAATGCTGGTCTAGTAAAAAAAAAAATGCTGGTTGCATATAATATGCTGTAAATAATGTTTTAGAGCAAAGTTGAAATGCAGGGTTATATTCCGCTTTCATAAAGAACAGTCATTGCTAAAAATAGCATAAATTACAATTTATATTTTAAATTTTTACCCAGGTGCAAGCATGAGTTAAAGAAGTCCTAAAGAGCTTATAGGCCTAACTGGCACTGCTCCAGGTTCTGCTATTAGAATGTAATTGGGAGTTCATGAGGGGTGTGAAGGTCTATGAACTAATGCAGTATGGACATGAGAATAATTTTCACCAAGTGCTTTAAAGTCTATGAGCCTTAGAAAACATATTTTTGCACAGATAAATACATGTGCAACTATTTATGGGCATTCATGTTGGCCCTTATTCAATTCACTTTTTGTCCTAAGTTTTTCCTTAGGAGATAATTTTCTTATCTTTTGTTAATAATATATAATATTTTATTGAAATAATATTTAATATTTCTGCAATTAAAAAAGGTACCCAATAAAAGGTGAAAAAGTACTGTCAAAATTGTTCTGAGTATTTTATTGCTTGCTGCTGTCTTAAAAGCCATTTTATTGATATGTTGTGAAAATATCACCTTGGAGAAAATGTAGGAGAAAAGAGAAAATTGAATAAGGGCCTATATCTTAAAGTCCAGGTTGTAACACGGATCGCACATATATATTTTCTATTAAATATAAATTAAGACATGGGTTCACGTCAAGTGGCAATCTTTAGTTAGGGCCTTTCTTGACAGGGCTTGTATCACGCTTGGTCCTAGACGTATACACATGGATCTAGATAAGACGTATTCAAAAACGTAAGCTGAGGTCATACACGTGAGATCGGATGGCAGAAGTGCAGAGGATGAGACAAAGGCTAGGTTGATAACAGGCTAGGGTCCTTCACAAGAGATCAGATGGCTGAGGTACAAAGGATTTAGACAATGGCAAGGTCAGAAACAGGCTAAGGTCATACACGAGAGAGCAGATGACTGAGATACAAAGGATATAGACAGAGGCAAGGTCGGAAACAAGCTAAAGATCAGATCTAGAGTCAGTCAGAGGTAGCATATAAATACAAATACAACAATTGGCTAGTCTAACTCAAGGATATATTCACTGGCTAGTCTAATACATTGAAATACAGTAATACATTTATCACCGAGGTGATAAGGTGCCTGCAACCAGCGTACTGATGGCTGTCACGGGCAAGGACTGAATGTGAGATGAGGGTTTAAATACACTTAGAGCCTGACCAAGGCCGGCCCCAACCCACAGCAACCAATCAACACCAGGCTCTAATCAGAGTGTCAGCTGACAGCGTGTCAGCTGACAGTAAACCCTCCGGTGCCTCAGTGTGAAAGACGAGCGTCTGCTGGCAGACGCCCGCCTACTGATGTCACTAGGGATTCCCCGGGCGTACTGGTTGCCATGGACTCCCAGGGACAGGGCAGGAGGAAGTGCGTTGCACTGAAGAGGAAGTGCCAGAATGCGCGCGCGAGCCCGCCGAGAATGAGGCATCGCTGGAGCCTGCAGGTGAGTTCCTTAAAGCTTGTTATATATATGTTATATATACTTAGGATGCCTTCGTATGGATGTCAGAGATAGAGACCTTTAAGTATGTATACATTTATTCTTCAGGCTAGTTACAATGCTGTTGTATGCTGTTAATGTTATATGTCTCCCCAACCAACAGAAAAGAGCTTACATGTAGTTGGCTCGGTACACAGCTGACAGTCAGCTGACAGACCAGTCTGACAGTCCTGCAGATAGAGTTGGGCCGAACGGTTCGCCGGCGAACCTGGTTCGCGCGAACCTAGGTGGTTCGCGTGCGGGTACCGCACGCGAACTTTATTGCGGAAAAGTTCGCCCCATTGCGGTTCGCCCCATAATGCACTGAGGGTCAACTTTGACCCTCTACATCACAGTCAGCAGGCCCAGTGTAGCCAATTAGGCTACACTAGCCCCTGGAGCCCCACCCCCCCTTATATAGGCAGGCAGCGGCGGCCGTGGCCACTCGTGTGCCTGCATTAGTTAGAGTAGGGCGAGCTACTGCAGTCTCTCATAGGGAAAGATTAGTTAGCCTTAGCTTGTCCCTGGCTGCATACCTGTTCATTGATCCTGCCACTGCATACCTGTTCATTGATCCTGCCACTGCATACCTGTTCATTGATCCTGCCACTGCATACCTGTTCATTGATCCTGCCACTGCATACCTGTTCATTGATCCTGCCACTGCATACCTGTTCTGTGAACCCACCACTGCATACCTGTTCTGTTCAGTGGACCCGCCACTGTATACCTGTTTAGTGAACCCGCCACTGCATACCTGTTCTGTTCAGTGGACCCGCCACTGTATACCTGTTCAGTGGACCCGCCACTGCATACCTGTTCTGTTCAGTGAACCCGCCACTGCATACCTGTTCTGTTCAGTGGAGTTTGGTGTGTCAGTGTGAAGCAGTACCTTAATTACACTCCCTGATTGATGTATACACATGCAAGATGTTTTAAAGCACTTTAGGCCTGTCATTTAGCATTCAATGTGATTTCTGCCCTTAAAACGCTGCTTTGCGTCAAATCCAGATTTTTCCCGGTGACTTTTGGCGTGTATCCCACTCCGCCATGCCCCCCTCCAGGTGTTAGACCCCTTGAAACATCTTTTCCATCACTTTTGTGGCCAGCATAATTTTTTTTTTTTTTCAAAGTTCGCATCCCCATTGAAGTCTATTGCGGTTCGCGAACTTTAACGCGAACCGAACCTTCCGCGAAAGTTCGCGAACCCGGTTCGCGAACCTAAAATCGGAGGTTCGGCCCAACTCTACGGCTGCAGAAAGATCATTAATAAATGTAAAATGTATCCTACCCGGAGTGGATGTTACAGGCCACAGCAGACCATGATATTGTAATCTCCAGTTTGTTAAAAATGACAATGGTGTTAATGAGTTTGCCTCGCCTTGATGATTTGCACTCAGATTCATCCTGCCCAAGCATGAAAATACCAGGCAAGATTTTAATGACCCTGACATTTTATTTCATATAAGCGTGATGTCTCTTATATTTAAAGTGAACCAATACTATTGCTAAAAAAATACAATTACTACAGCTGGATGCATTACATATATTAATGACAAGCTTTATTTCAGCCTGATTATGTAAGCATGTAACATCTGCATGTAAATACCAGTTGTTCTGGAATGTTTACAGAATCTGTGAGATGCAATTGTCCAGTCAAAGGATTAGTCCAAATGTGGAAAAAAGTAACAAGTTATGGCTGGGGAAAGAGGCAAGTACATGGGATATGTGATGGGAAAGAGAACAGTGCAAGAAACAAATACAAGATCTGGAGCAATATAAAAGATCATGAATAAAAGCAAATTTGCCTCCCCCCAAAAAACAAATAAAAACAAACAAACAAACACCTAGTTATTTATTTTTTTCATCTTTCAAAATGGAGGGGTGTGATTTCAGGACAACATCCATCTTCGTTTTATTTGTAGATTTTTCCCCTGTGGGTCACTGCTGACCTAATCAAAACAAATCTCACTACTACTAAAGCTTACAGGAAAGAAAAAATATTTAACAAAATTATTGAACACAATAGATTAGGATGTTGCTGCTATCTGAGTGTCTGTAGGCTGTAAATAAAAAGAATTACATTCACATATTAAAGCAGTAGGATCAGCCATACTATGCCAGGAAAAAAACACATATATAAGTAGATAAACACTTGATCTACTTACATAACACATGTATTATACTGTCCACGTTTTGATTTCAGTGAATGTTATATAGTAAATGACGAGAATTCTGTTCCTGGTGGGGGCCATGTCTTTTGCCAACAGTTAAGGCTAACTCGTGATGTCATTTCTGCCCTTTACTTTTTTTCTTGTCTCCTCCAATCGCTGAGTCGCCGCAGCCTTGCTTGTAAACACAAGTGAGTAGGGGATTAGGTTTCAGACAAGCAGCTGGCAGGGAAATAAAGGGAAGAGGAGGAATACATTATAGATAAAAAGAACCCCCAGCATGCAATTCTTTGGCACCGACTACTAAAGGGCCAGTGCTCCTTAAGTATGTGATAACTGCAAATCATAACAGCAGAAAAAGTTTTGAAAGTTTTGAATGCAGGCTTAGCATCTTTATCACTTAATACACCCAGACTAGTTGCTGTTGAAATTTGATTTTTATGGTGACGATACCGCTTTAAAGTATGTTGTTCCAGCAAACCATGGTTATTCGTCCACATTACATTAAACTTTAATGAATCTGCCAACACTTTAATTGTAATCTTATATTTGTCATGTGACCTTCACTTACTGCTTTTGCCCTATTCTTTGGTCCTGCTTTGCTGCCTGCTCTCCTCCAGATCTGTGCCTGCTCTTTAACTGACTATTCCTCTCCAGTCCTGAGCCATGATTAGACAGCTTTGCAGAATGTGAGATGTGGCCACACTGGAGTGATGGAGTGAACAGTCACAGCTAACAGGTTTAAGGGGCCCCAAACATGGCCGGATTTACCATAAGGCACTGTAGGCATGTGCCTACAGGCACCTGATGATGGAAAGGCGTCTTACTCCCCTCCCCTAATGCCTCACAGCCTCCTTCCCTATGCTCACAAGCAGAGTGTAAATAAGAGGCTACTCTGCTCTATGCATTCCACGGATGAGAACTACCTTCAATTGGGGGCACCTCTAACTACTTAGTACAGAGGTTCTTCTGGCTAGCTAATGCTAAGGAGCATTTGTAGCTACAAATGACGGGCAAGGGAAGTAAGGGAGAAGTGACAGCTGGAACAGCCAGTACACTTGCAGTGCTGTTTGGCTGGGGTTTGTAGGTTCATGGAGGGTGAAGTCTATGATGCCAGGACATCTGTGTCTATAGGCTCCTGTGATGTAAATAAGGGCCTGGCCCCAAATTCTTCCATAATTTAACCTCTTGAGGACAGCAGTGTTAAACCCCCCTAAAGACCAGGCTAATTTTCACTAAATTGGCCACTGCAGCTTTAAGGCCAAGCTGCTGGGCCGCACAACACAGCACACAAGTGATTCCCCCTCCCCCTTTTCTCCCCACCAATAGAGCTCTCTGTTGACGGGGCCTCATGACCCCCCCATTGTTTATTTTTTTATTTATCAATATTTGTTTTTTTATTATAAAATTCACGATTTATTTGTTTATTTTTTTCCCTGAGAACCCTCCCTCCCCCCCAGCCAGCCCATGACGCGATCGGCTGTCATAGGCTTCAGCTTATGAGAGACGATCGCTCTCTTGTGTGCCAGAGGGACAAATCGCAGCGCTGTACTTAGTAAAAGACGGCGATTTCGCCGTCTAACAGTCTCCCGAGCGGTGATCGCCGCTCAGCGACTAAAGGCAGGTCGGAGCTCCGCCCCCCAAGCAGGAGATGCCTGCGCACGATCTCCTTCAGTAGCCGGCCCCAGGACTTGACGCCAATTGGCGTTAGGCGGTCCTGGGGCTGCTGCCGCGGTCACGCCCATTGGAGTGATGCGTGATGTGGTCGTTAGGTAGTTAACCACTTAAGGACTGCAGTCATAAAACCCCTTAAGGACCAGAGCCTTTTTTTCCATTCGGACCACTGCAGCTTTCACGGTTTATTGCTCAGTCATACAACCTACCACCTAAATGAATTTTACCTCCTTTTCTTGTCACTAATACAGCTTTCTTTCGGTGCTATTTGATTGCTGCTGCGAGTTTTACTTTTTATTATATTCATCAAAAAAGACATGAATTTTGTCAAAAAAATGACTTTTTTAACTTTCTGTGCTGACATTTTTCAAATAAAGTAAAATTTCCTATACATTTGAGCGCGAAAGTTATTCTGCTACATGTCTTTGATAAAAAAAAAAAACATTCAGTGTATATTTATTGGATTGGGTAAAAGTTATAGCGTTTACAAACTATGGTGCCAAAAGTGAATTTTCCCATTTTCAAGCATCTCTGACTTTTCTGCGCACCTGTCAGGTTTCATGAGGGGCTAAAATTCCAGGATAGTACAAATCCCCCCCAAATGACCCCATTTTGGAAAGAAGACATCCCAAAGTATTCAGTGAGAGGCATGGTGAGTTCATAGAAGATTTTATTTTTTGTCACAAGTTAGCGGAAAATGACACTTTGTAACAAGAAAAAAAAAAAAAAAAAGTTTCCATTTCTTCTAACTTGCGACAAAAAAAAATGAAATCTGCCACGGACTCACTATGCTACTCTCTGAATACCTTGAAGTGTCTACTTTCCAAAATGGGGTCATTTGTGGGGTGTGTTCACTGTCCTGGCATTTTGGGGGGTGCCTAATTGTAAGCACCCCTGTAAAGCCTAAAGATGCTCATTGGACTTTGGGCCCCTTAGCGCAGTTAGGCTGCAAAAAAGTGCCACACATGTGGTATTGCCGTACTCAGGAGAAGTAGTATAATGTGTTTTGGGGTGTATTTTTACACATACCCATGCTGGGTGGGAGAAATATCTCCGTAAATGACAATTGTTTTATTTTTTTTACACACAATTGTCAATTTATAGAGATATTTCTCCCACTCAGCATGGGTATGTGGAAAAATACACCCCAAAACGCATTATACTACTTCTCCTGAGTACGGCGATACCACATGTGTGACACTTTTTTGCACCCTAACTGCGCTAAGGGGCCCAAAGTCCAATGAGTACCTTTAGGATTTCACAGGTCATTTTGAGAAATTTCGTTTCAAGACTGCTCCTCACGGTTTAGGGCCCCTAAAATGCCAGGACAGTATAGGAATCCCACAAATTACATCATTTTAGAAAGAAGACACCCCAAGGTATTCCATTAGGAGGATGGTGAGTTCATAGAAGATTTTTTTTTTTTGTCACAAGTTAGCGGAAATTGATTTTAATTGTTTTTTTTCACAAAGTGTCATTTTCCGCTAACTTGTGACAAAAATAAAATCTTCTATGAACTCACCATACTCCTAACGGAATACCTTGGGGTGTCTTCTTTCTAAAATGGGGTCATTTGTGGGGTTCCTATACTGCCCTGGCATTTTAGGGGCCCTAAACCGTGAGGAGTAGTCTTGAAACCAAATGTCGCAAAATGACCTGTGAAATCCTAAAGGTACTCATTGGACTTTGGGCCCCTTAGCGCACTTAGGGTGCAAAAAAGTGCCACACATGTGGTACCGCCGTACTCAGGAGAAGTAGTATAATGTGTTTTGGGGTGTATTTTTACACATACAGATGCTAGGTGGGAGAAATATCTCTGTAAATGACAATTATTTGATTTTTTTTACACACAATTGTCCATTTACAGAGAGATTTCTCCCACCCAGCATGGGTATGTATAAAAATACACCTCAAAACACATTATACTACTTCTTCTGAGTACGGCGATACCACATGTGTGACACTTTTTTGCAACCTAGGTGTGCTAAGGGGCCTAACGTCCTATTCACAGGTCATTTTGAGGCATTTGGATTCTAGACTACTACTCACGGTTTAGGGCCCCTAAAATGCCAGGGCAGTATAGGAACCCCACAAGTGACCCCATTTTAGAAAGAAGACACCCCAAGGTATTCCGTTAGGGGTATGGTGAGTTCATAGAAGATTTTTTTTTTGTCACAAGTTAGCGGAAAATGACACTTTGTGAAAAAAAAAAACAATACATATCAATTTCCGCTAACTTGTGACAAAAAATAAAATCTTCTATGAACTCACCATACTCCTAACGGAATACCTTGGGGTGTCTTCTTTCTAGAATGGGGTCATTTGTGGGGTTCCAATACTGCCCTGGCATTTTAGGGGCCCTAAACCGTGAGGAGTAGTCTTGAACCCAAATGTCTTAAAATGACCTGTGAAATCCTAAAGGTACTCATTGGACTTTGGGCCCCCTAGCACAGTTAGGCTGCAAAAAAGTGTCACACATGTGGTATCGCCGTACTCAGAAGAAGTAGTATAATGTGTTTTGTGGTGTATTTTTACATATAACCATGCTGGGTGGGAGAAATATCTCTGTAAATGACACATTTTTGATTTTTTTTACACACAATTGTCCATTTACAGAGAGATTTCTCCCACCCAGCATGGGTATGTGTAAAAATACACCACAAAACACATTATACTACTTCTCCTGAGTATGGCGATACTACATGTGTGACACTTTTTTGCAGCCTAGGTGCGCTAAGGGGCCCAACGTCCTATTCACAGGTCATTTTGAGGCATTTGTTTTCTAGACTACTCCCCACGGTTTAGGGCCCCTAAAATGCCAGGGCAGTATAGGAACCCCACAAGTGACCCCATTTTAGAAAGACGACACCCCAAGGTATTCCGTTAGGGGTATGGTGAGTTCATAGAAGATTTTATTTTTTGTCACAAGTTAGTGAAAAATGACACTTTGTGAAAAAAACAATAAAAATCCAATTTCCGCTAACTTTTGACAAAAAATAAAATCTTCTATGAACTCATCATACACCTAACAGAATACCTTGGGGTGTCTTCTTCCTAAAATGGGGTCACTTGTGGGGTTCCTATACTGCCCTGGCATTTTACGGGCCCAAAACTGTGAGTAGTCTGGAAACCAAATTTCTCAAAATGACTGTTCAGGGGTATAAGCATCTGCAAATTTTGATGACAGGTGGTCTATGAGGGGGCAAATTTTGTGGAAACGGTCATAAGCAGGGTTGCCTCTTAGATGACAGGATGTATTGGGCCTGATCTGATGGATAGGAGTGCTAGGGGGGTGACAGGAGGTGATTGATGGGTGTCTCAGGGGGCGGTTAGAGGGGAAAATTGATGCAATCAATGCACTGGGGAGGTGATCGGAAGGGGGTCTGAGGGGGATCTGAGGGTTTGGCCGAGTGATCAGGAGCCCACACGGGGCAAATTAGGGCCTGATCTGATGGGTAGGTGTGCTAGGGGGTGACAGGAGGTGATTTATGGGTGTCTCAAGGTGTGATTAGAGGGGGGAAATAGATGCAAGCAATGCACTAGCGAGGTGATCAGGGCTGGGGTCTGAGGGCGTTCTGAGGTGTGGGCGGGTGATTGGGTGCCCGCAAGGGGCAGATTAGGGTCTAATCTGATGGGTAACAGTGACAGGTGGTGATAGGGGGTGATTGATGGGTAATTAGTGGGTGTTTAGAGGAGAGAAGAGATGTAAACACTGCACTTGGGAGGTGATCTGATGTCGGATCTGCGGGCGATCTATTGGTGTGGGTGGGTGATCAGATTGCCCGCAAGGGGCAGGTTAGGGGCTGATTGATGGGTGGCAGTGACAGGGGGTGATTGATGGGTGGCAGTGACAGGGGGTGATTGATGGGTGATTGACAGGTGATCAGTGGGTTATTACAGGGAATAACAGATGTAAATATTGCACTGGCGAATTGATAAGGAGGGGGGGTCTGAGGGCAATCTGAGCGTGTGGGCGGGTGATTGGGTGCCCCAAGGGGCAGATTAGGGTCTAATCTGATGGGTAACAGTGACAGGTGGTGATAGGGGGTGATTGATGGGTAATTAGTGGGTGTTTAGAGGAGAGAATAGATGTAAACACTGCGCTTGGGAGGTGATCTGATGTCGGATCTGCGGGCGATCTATTGGTGTGGGTGGGTGATCAGATTGCCCGCAAGGGGCAGTTTAGGGGCTGATTGATGGGTGGCAGTGACAGGGGGTGATTGATGGGTGGCAGTGACAGGGGGTGATTGACAGGTGATCAGTGGGTTATTACAGGGAAGAACGGATGTAAATAATGCACTGGCGAATCGATAAGGGGGGGGTTGAGGGCAATCTGAGCGTGTGGGCGGGCGATTGGGTGCCCGCAAGGGTCTAATCTGATGGGTAACAGTGACAGGTGGTGATAGGGGGTGATTGATGGGTGATTGATGGGTAATTAGTGGGTGTTTAGAGGAGAGAATAGATGTAAACGATGGATTTGGGAGGTGATCTGATGTCGGATCTGCGGGCGATCTATTGGTGTGGGTGGGTGATCAGATTGCCCGCAAGGGGCAGGTTAGGGGCTGATTGATGGGTGGCAGTGACAGGGGGTGATTGACGGGTGATTGACGGGTGATTGACAGGTGATCAGGGGGGATAGATGCATACAGTACACAGGGGGGGAGGGTCTGGGGGGGTCTGGGGAGAATCTGAGGGGTGGGGGGGTGATCAGGAGGGAGCAGGGGGCAGTTTAGGGACTAAAAAAAAAAATAGCGTTGACAGATAGTGACAGGGAGTGATTGATGGGTGATTAGGGGGTGATTGTGTGCAAATGGTGGTCTGGGGGGTGGGCAGGGGGGGGGTCTGAGGGGTACTGTGGGCGATCAGGGGGCAGGGGGGGGCAGATCAGTGTGTTTGGGTGCAGACTAGGGTGGCTGCAGCCTGCCCTGGTGGTCCCTCGGACACTGGGACCACCAGGGCAGGAGGCAGCCTGTATAATACACTTTATAAACATTACAAAGCGTATTATACGCTTCCTATCCGGGGATCGTCGGGTTAACAACCCGCCGGCGCTTCCGATTGGCCGGCGGGTTGACGTCGCGGGTGGGCGGAGCCTATTGCCGGTGGATGCGCGCGCATCCCAGCGCGCGATCCCCGGCCAGAGAGTGCCCCAGGACCTGACGCCAATCTGCGTTACGTGGTCCTGGGGCTGCCACTTTGCCGCCGCCAATATGAAGTAGGCGGTCGGCAAGTGGTTAAAGAGGCTCCAAACTTGTTCTCAATACAGAGCCCCAATTTGCCAGCAATAGAGGTGCCAAAACACACCAGCAGTCAGAGGACCCCTAGTCCACTGGCAGGTACATGTGAGGCCTCCTCGCCCACCCCTAGCCACTAAATCCTTTCTTAGCCTCAGGTCTCCTCCCCCACACCCTCTTCACCTCTATTGCAGCCAAAAACATTTATCCCACTCCAGCTGCTTCATCCACATCCATTGCCTATGCTCCCCTCATCCCCTCATTCTGTCCACCAACTTGTTCACTTCTCATGCCCATCCCCACCCCCATGTCAATCTTTCATCTATCCTACTTCCCCAAACTGTGACCAACATCTTGTCCCCCTGTTCTGCCCATCCACAGTGTATGCTAACCGCAATTTTTTCTACCACCTCACTATGTTCATTTTTAATCTACTCTCCCTAGTAAAGATGGAGATGCACTATACTGCTTTGACTGTACAAAGATTGTATTTCCATTTCCAGTAGAAAACATCAAAGTAAAAAGGTTATCTTTAATGTGCTTAGCATTTCTATAGTGCTGACATCTTCCATATTGCTGTACACTGTATATCGTTTTGTCATTATCTGTCCCTCGGAGGAGCTCACAATCTAATGCCTACCATAGTCATATGTCCATCATATTCTAAAGTTATTTTAGGGGGGAAGCTAATTACTTTATCTGTACGTTTTGGGGATTCTTATACTACAGTAATGTGGTAAGATTGGACTAGACTGTAGTTTGTAGTTTATCGCCAGTAGTGCTCACCCCATAAATCTCTCACATGTCCTACATTCCATAGATTCCTCTACTAACCATCACCCACATTATTTGCCTACACATCTATGTTTCCAGTCCCTATCTTTTGCCTGCCCTTTACCACTCCAGCAGTTGCGCACTGAGTTTTCAGTTCAGGTTAAAATCAGGGATTCAGATCTATTTCTGTAGGTGTCCTGAGCTTATTCCTGGCACATTTACTCTGAACATATGTTTGCATCTGACAGATTTTTGTCAGGTATTAAAAGCAACCGGATTTAATTTGCAATTTTGCTTCATGAATCATAAGTATGAATAATAGATGAGCTGCTTTCTACCATATTTCATGCGGTGACCTGTCATGCTACCTGATGAGCCCATGGAAGTCCCACCTCTTTTCTCTCTAGCCAGGAAAGGCTGAACACAGAATCCTTCTGACAAGACACCTGCGTTTACTTTGCCATGAATTTATTAGCATCATCATCATCTTGACGACCGTATAAATTAATAATGAAAGGACACTTCAAATGGAAAACCACTGCTGTCCATTTTCTTGTCTATGTCTAGCACAAAGAAACTCCATCCATTAATATTTAATGGTTGTGAACAGTGATTATGGAGGTTATTAAATTTTGATAACTAATTTAGATCTGGGGAATGGCTGATGTGACATAAAGATGCTTACCTTATCAACGAAGAATGCAAGCATGTGAATACAAGGTTACTCAGTTAATAGGTGTAAATACAGCAACATAAAGTTGTCATAAAAGAAATACAGAAGCAGTAATTGGTGTCCTCTTTATGAAAAATAATACTTGTCTGGCTATGATGCTGGCTACATTACTTTCTAAACCATTAATTCGGAATAACTATTCAGATTAGGGCATGAAAGAAGTGTTGAAACTTTTAAAGAAATCTACAGGATGAGTTTTATAGACAGGAAATGATGAGTGTTTTAGAAACAGGATGGCAATTACAGGTTTCATATCTGCATCATAAAACATGTGTTTTAAATGCATTGTTAGTGAAAGAAGGTATATAAGCGGGTTTGTATGCATTAGTCCTTGTGCAAATGGGCCAAGCATGTTTCCAGTCCATGTGATTAATAGAGATGGCCCGAATGGTTCGCCGGAGAACTTGTTCGTGCAAACTTAGCTGGTTCGAGTTTGCGGTGAACCGCGAACACTTAGCGAGTTCGACCCACCCCCTATACTACATCATTGGGCAAACTTTGACCCTCTACATCACAGTCAACAGACACATAGCAGCCAATCAGGCTGCACTCTCTCCTGGAGCCCCCCCCCCTTATAAAAGGCAGCAGCGCCAGCAATGTTCTCACTCTGTGTGCTGCTGTATTAGTGAGAGAAGGGGGAGACATTGGAGAGATAGGGAAAGGAATAGTTAGTAGGTCTGTTAGCTTGCTCCTTGTTGATATTTGTTGATGAAAAGCACCCCAAAACTGCTCTTTTGAGAGATAATGTTCTTCTGATGTGTTTTTTGTGTGTGTGTGCCACTGACACTGCATATACAGCTCTGTCTGTCACAGCTGGCCTATGCTAATAGCTGTACTGTGCCAGGCCCAGCACATTCAGTGCATACCTTTCACTGCCTCTGTGTGACTGCACTTTGTATTATACCACCAGCAGTCAGGTCAAAAAAGTGTTCAGTACCTCACCTTTATCAAAATGAATGAGGCATGGATCATGGAGGGCTTCTGTCCGCCCGAAGACTAAGTCAGTCCCCACACACAGCATCTCTGCCTGCATGCCGTGTGACTGCCTGCCCCAAGACTAAGTCAGTCCCCACACAGCATCTCTGCCTGCCGGCTGCTGCTGCCTGCCCCAAGACTAAGTCAGACCCCACACAGCATCTCTGCCTGCAGGACACTTAACTGTTTTCTCCGCCACCACCAACAGGGTCCAGGACTCCAGGTGGATTCCTGAATTTTTATGGCTGCTGCTGCTAGCAGCGGATGCTACCAAACATAATAATAATTGTTCTTTTGCGTGTACATGCCTAATTTGTCTGGCTGCACTGCAGCTGCAACAACAAAACAAAAGGCATGTACAGGGGCGTACCTAGAAAGCCCCGGGCCCCCCTGCAAAAAAAAATCCCCCCCCCAGGGCCCGCTCAGGGACTCTTTGGGGGCAGGAGGGGTCGCATCATAAGAGGAGAGCTGTGGCTTACACAGGAAGTTCCATAAAGCACTTAGTGATCGGAGACCTCCAGCCAGAAGGAGATATGTGCTCAGCTTGCCTGCCGCCGCCGTGGCTGCCACGAGCACCACCAATGATTGATTGCAGGAGGGGAGCGCTGAGAGCGGTGCCCGAGGTGAGGGAGGGGGGTAAATTTCCCCCCTCCCCACCGATCTGCGGCCACAGCTCTCCTCTTATGCTGCGACCCCTCCTGCCCCCAAAAAGTCCCCGAGCAGGGCCCTAGGGGGGCCCCGGGCCCCCCCACGACGGCAGGGGTCGCATCTCCTATTGTTACGCCAGTGGGAATGTACATGTGTCAATTCCCCTTTCGTGATCGTTACCTTGCCGCGGTGAAGGGGCTTGCGTATCACAGTGAAGCAATTACCAGCTATATGAGTGTGTTGGGGGGCACACCTGACCCAAGATAATAAGGTCGTTGCTTCATTGTGGACAGTTGTTTTGTCATTGAGCTACCTTAGCCCGACCATATGGGCTCGAAAATCGCCATCGCCTGCACTCTCGCCATGGTGCGCACCAGTCCAGCACGGCCATCACTACACAAACAGCTGTTTGCGGTGCATTACACAGTGAGTTTGGTCTGTCAGTGTGAAGCAGTACACTACTTACACTAACTGCTGATCCATGTATACACACGCAAGATGTTTTCAAGCACTTTAGACCTCTAATTTAGCAATGCAATGTGATTTCTGCCTTTTAGAGATTATAACCCTGCTGTGTCAAATCCATAATTTTCCCCAGGACTTTTGGCATGTATTACACTCCGCTATGCCCCCTCCAAGTGTTAGACCCCTTAAAACATCTTTTCCTTCACTTTTGTGGCCAGAAACAGTGTTTGTAGATTTTCAAGTTCGCCTGCCCATTGAAGTCTATTGTGGATCGAAAAGATACACAATCTATAGACCTAGAGGAAGATCCTCCTGAACTGACCTTAAAACAAGTTGCCGAACAGGTGATGATGGCTATATACGCTCTAAAAACTGAACTTTCGAATAGGCTAGAGGAAGTAAAGGTCGATATGACCCTTATTCGGCAAGCTCTTCAAAACATGCGCGCCAGAGTTACTGAGACAGAACGCAGAATCTCTGACATAGAGGATACCCTAAAACCACTGCCAGACAAGCACAACCTGCTCAACAAGAAAGTTGAATTCTGGCATCAGAAGGCAGATGACCTAGGGAATAGGTCCCGCCGCAACAATATTCAGGTAATTGGGCTCCCTGAGAGGGTGGAAGGTAAAGATCCGTCTACCTTTGCGAAGGAATGGTTATGCAGGGAGTTTGGTAGAGAGAACTTTTTTTAATGCCTTTGCTGTGGAAAGGGCACATAGAGTCCCTGCAACTGCTCCTGTACCCGGTGCTCTTGCCCGACCCTTCCTTGCTCACCTTCTGAACTATAAAGATCGGGATAAGATCATGCAGCTGGCTAGACGGAAACAAGAAATCATAGTAGAAAATACAAAAAAAATTATGCATTTTCCCAGATTTTTCCGTGGAACTACAAAAAATAAGAGCATCCTTTATTGAACTTAAAAAGCTCCTTCGTGCAAAAGATATCAAGTATTCTATGGACTACCCTGCCAGCCTAACAGTTATTGATAACGGGAAGATCCCGTTTTTGTCCACTCCTCAGGAAGCCACAGACTGGCTAGATCTGCGGAGAGATCCTGCTCGGCGAAACTCAGCTGAATCTACCTCTGAGTGACTCACTCCTACTACCCAGCAATAACACCATAATTTTTTCTTACCTTCAGGATAGATGTGTTTCAGTGGAGGATGTAACTTGCTTGCATATAATCCTTCTTCTTTCTTTATGTGTAATTGTGGTGAACTAAGTGCTTAATCCTTGCTACGTTTTATAAATTGCCTGAATGATTCTTCGTTATAGGCAATTCCCCACGATTCCTTTCCTTGCAGATACCTGCGGTTGGAGACTTACTAGTCAAGCTTTTTACCTCATGTTGAGGATACGTTATGATGTTATAGTTATTCCGCCTGTGTCTATTCAATCTCAATGTTCTGACTCCAGAATTTGTCCCAATACTGATTGTACTTTGGATCGATATATATGGTACACTATCTTTGCATTTATTCCTGAGATGTATTGCTATGGGAGGTCGCATTAAGCTTTTGCCATGGAATGTTAGGGGGTTGGGGTCTCCGATGAAAAGATCATTAGTCCTTTCTCAGATCAAGAAATATAGTCTGCATATAATAATATTGCAAGAAACTCATTTTCTGAAAGAAACCTGTAAACGCCTAGACAAATCATGGGTACAATGGTCTTGTCACTCCTGTCACTCCTCACACTCTAGGGGAATCTCTGTACTGGTACATCGCTCTTTAAGATGGGAACCCCATAGAGTGTTGGTATACCAGGAAGACCGATATATCTTCTTATATGTGAACATAAATGGAAACTAATTTGTCTTGTTGTGCATATATAACCCGCCTGGCTCTGGCACAGGTGTATTAAACCAAGCTCTGTCATTTGCTTCACAATACCCGGATACTCTGGCCGTGTGTGTGGGAGATCTCAACCTAGTACTTGACCATGTTTTGGATAAATTGCCCTCCAAAGACTTAGGTCATTCTCATACTACTCTGGCATTATTCTTAGAAGCTGCCGGATGGCTAGATTTGTGGAGATTTAGAAATCCTACTATCAAAGCGTATAGCTGCTGTGCAGCCCACAATAATTCTCTACCTGGGATAGATATTATATTTGGCCCTGATAGTTTAGTTGCATATATTAACACAATAGACTTTAAGCCAAGATGTGTCTTCTGATCACTCTCCGATATTTTGTGAATTTGGTGCAGCTACAGCCTCTAGGAGATCCTCCCAGAGGATTAATCCTTTCTGGCTGACATTATTTGGTAAGACAGATAGAATCATTGATCAGCTTGAAGTCATTTTAGCTTCAAATTCCTTGACAGAGAACAAAATTACTCTTTGGGAGACATTGAAGGCATACTTGAGAGGATGCCTTAAATCTTCTATCTCTTATGTTAAAAAAGATTCTCAGAGAACAGAAGACCAATTAGCTCAGCAAATGGCTAAATGGCTAGGAATGAAGAGCTCTATATTAAAAACCCCTCTGATGAAAAAAAAAACAAGTTAGCTCCAAACGCGCCGCTTATTCAGTTTACATTTAGCTAAGAAATTAAAAAGGAAATTGTTTTTTACTAAACAATTTTATTTTGAGATGGGTAATCAGTCTAGTAGTCTCCTGGCACACATGGTCAGACTTAATGATGGGAGATCTAATATTTTATACATTGCAGATGCAGACGGCACTAAGGTCTCCGATCCAAAACAGATAGAAGATAGATTCCATAATTATTACACTTATCTATACAAATCCTCCTTAAATGTAGCACAGTCTGAGATTGATGGATACCTGGATGAAATCGAGTTTCCTGTCCTTTCACAGGCTAATACTGCCCTACTTGCAGCCCCCTTAAATTAGAAGAGTTAGAAATAGCTCTGGCAGAAGTTCCCAATCAGAAGTCTCCAGGGCCGGATGGCATACCCGCAGAGGTATATAAAAAATATGCCTCTGTATTGTTACCTGTACTGCAAGAAACGTTAGTTTATTGACTGAAGAATGGCAGGCTCCCTCCCTCTATGAACGAGGCTACTATAGTTTTAATATTAAAACCCGGGAAAGACCCTCTGGACTGTGCATCATACAGACCTATTTCATTATTAAACTCTGACTATAAGCTACTTACTAAAGTCCTTGCTAACCGGCTTAAAAAAGTAATACTTTCCCTTATTAATGAGGATCAGACCGGTTTCATGCCTGGTAGGTCTACATCCATCAATCTCAGACGTGTGCAGGTGATAGCTCAACTAGGGTATGATAAACAGCAGAATTGGGCCTTTGCTGCATTGGCTTTTCGATTCTATTGAGTGGCCATTCCTGATAGGATGCCTTCAGCGGTATGGCTTTCCGGATAGCTTTATAAATTGGGTGCAAATGATGTATAGAGTTCACATACATATATCCAGGCACATCGCCTCTAGTTAGGACATTAAATAAATTATTAGGGAAAGGGAGGTGCTGAAGGGGGTGTGGCTAGAAAACAGCAAAAATCTATTAACCCTTCGCACACTCACATGCAAATGTTCACACAATTGCATTCACAGATTCACTCATCCAGGCACAACTGTTATCCCTACAGCTAAATTAAAAGCCAGGGTTTTAGTTCACAGAAGAATGCATTCTTATGCTTAATCACCTATACTGCGCAGAAGTACCCAGGTAAACATAGGTGTCCTAACTCTGGCCCTGTAACATGCATAGTGCAGACATGCAAACACATTCATTGCATCAAACCTATCAATGGATTAGGAGCACACATCCTAACTTCCTCTCCTGGGAAAGACAGTGCATCTTACCAATCGCACAAGGGAGCTAATGTTATGTGTCCATGTGCACAATGCGCATACACCAGCATAAGCTGTCTGCATGCTGACAAACATACAGGGGAAGGGGGAGTGCACCGAATTGGACCCTAGCCACAGGGGTCAATGATAAGAATAAACATACATATATCCAGGCACATCGCCTCTAGTTAGGACATTAAATAAATTATTAGGGAAAGGGAGGTGCTGAAGGGGGTGTGGCTAGAAAACAGCAAAAATCTATTAACCCTTCGCACACTCACATGCAAATGTTCACACAATTGCATTCACAGATTCACTCATCCAGGCACAACTGTTATCCCTACAGCTAAATTAAAAGCCAGGGTTTTAGTTCACAGAAGAATGCATTCTTATGCTTAATCACCTATACTGCGCAGAAGTACCCAGGTAAACATAGGTGTCCTAACTCTGGCCCTGTAACATGCATAGTGCAGACATGCAAACACATTCATTGCATCAAACCTATCAATGGATTAGGAGCACACATCCTAACTTCCTCTCCTGGGAAAGACAGTGCATCTTACCAATCGCACAAGGGAGCTAATGTTATGTGTCCATGTGCACAATGCGCATACACCAGCATAAGCTGTCTGCATGCTGACAAACATACAGGGGAAGGGGGAGTGCACCGAATTGGACCCTAGCCACAGGGGTCAATGATAAGAATAAACATACATATATCCAGGCACATCGCCTCTAGTTAGGACATTAAATAAATTATTAGGGAAAGGGAGGTGCTGAAGGGGGTGTGGCTAGAAAACAGCAAAAATCTATTAACCCTTCGCACACTCACATGCAAATGTTCACACAATTGCATTCACAGATTCACTCATCCAGGCACAACTGTTATCCCTACAGCTAAATTAAAAGCCAGGGTTTTAGTTCACAGAAGAATGCATTCTTATGCTTAATCACCTATACTGCGCAGAAGTACCCAGGTAAACATAGGTGTCCTAACTCTGGCCCTGTAACATGCATAGTGCAGACATGCAAACACATTCATTGCATCAAACCTATCAATGGATTAGGAGCACACATCCTAACTTCCTCTCCTGGGAAAGACAGTGCATCTTACCAATCGCACAAGGGAGCTAATGTTATGTGTCCATGTGCACAATGCGCATACACCAGCATAAGCTGTCTGCATGCTGACAAACATACAGGGGAAGGGGGAGTGCACCGAATTGGACCCTAGCCACAGGGGTCAATGATAAGAATAAACATACATATATCCAGGCACATCGCCTCTAGTTAGGACATTAAATAAATTATTAGGGAAAGGGAGGTGCTGAAGGGGGTGTGGCTAGAAAACAGCAAAAATCTATTAACCCTTCGCACACTTACATGCAAATGTTCACACAATTGCATTCACAGATTCACTCATCCAGGCACAACTGTTATCCCTACAGCTAAATTAAAAGCCAGGGTTTTAGTTCACAGAAGAATGCATTCTTATGCTTAATCACCTATACTGCGCAGAAGTACCCAGGTAAACATAGGTGTCCTAACTCTGGCCCTGTAACATGCATAGTGCAGACATGCAAACACATTCATTGCATCAAACCTATCAATGGATTAGGAGCACACATCCTAACTTCCTCT
The DNA here is from genome assembly GCF_040937935.1 of Hyperolius riggenbachi. NCBI lineage: Eukaryota > Metazoa > Chordata > Amphibia > Anura > Hyperoliidae > Hyperolius > Hyperolius riggenbachi. The sequence goes on along the minus strand of NC_090646.1, from coordinate 525,306,635 downwards.
CCTGGGAAAGACAGTGCATCTTACCAATCGCACAAGGGAGCTAATGTTATGTGTCCATGTGCACAATGCGCATACACCAGCATAAGCTGTCTGCATGCTGACAAACATACAGGGGAAGGGGGAGTGCACCGAATTGGACCCTAGCCACAGGGGTCAATGATAAGAATAAACATACATATATCCAGGCACATCGCCTCTAGTTAGGACATTAAATAAATTATTAGGGAAAGGGAGGTGCTGAAGGGGGTGTGGCTAGAAAACAGCAAAAATCTATTAACCCTTCGCACACTCACATGCAAATGTTCACACAATTGCATTCACAGATTCACTCATCCAGGCACAACTGTTATCCCTACAGCTAAATTAAAAGCCAGGGTTTTAGTTCACAGAAGAATGCATTCTTATGCTTAATCACCTATACTGCGCAGAAGTACCCAGGTAAACATAGGTGTCCTAACTCTGGCCCTGTAACATGCATAGTGCAGACATGCAAACACATTCATTGCATCAAACCTATCAATGGATTAGGAGCACACATCCTAACTTCCTCTCCTGGGAAAGACAGTGCATCTTACCAATCGCACAAGGGAGCTAATGTTATGTGTCCATGTGCACAATGCGCATACACCAGCATAAGCTGTCTGCATGCTGACAAACATACAGGGGAAGGGGGAGTGCACCGAATTGGACCCTAGCCACAGGGGTCAATGATAAGAATAAACATACATATATCCAGGCACATCGCCTCTAGTTAGGACATTAAATAAATTATTAGGGAAAGGGAGGTGCTGAAGGGGGTGTGGCTAGAAAACAGCAAAAATCTATTAACCCTTCGCACACTCACATGCAAATGTTCACACAATTGCATTCACAGATTCACTCATCCAGGCACAACTGTTATCCCTACAGCTAAATTAAAAGCCAGGGTTTTAGTTCACAGAAGAATGCATTCTTATGCTTAATCACCTATACTGCGCAGAAGTACCCAGGTAAACATAGGTGTCCTAACTCTGGCCCTGTAACATGCATAGTGCAGACATGCAAACACATTCATTGCATCAAACCTATCAATGGATTAGGAGCACACATCCTAACTTCCTCTCCTGGGAAGGCACTGTCTTTCCCAGGAGAGGAAGTTAGGATGTGTGCTCCTAATCCATTGATAGGTTTGATGCAATGAATGTGTTTGCATGTCTGCACTATGCATGTTACAGGGCCAGAGTTAGGACACCTATGTTTACCTGGGTACTTCTGCGCAGTATAGGTGATTAAGCATAAGAATGCATTCTTCTGTGAACTAAAACCCTGGCTTTTAATTTAGCTGTAGGGATAACAGTTGTGCCTGGATGAGTGAATCTGTGAATGCAATTGTGTGAACATTTGCATGTGAGTGTGCGAAGGGTTAATAGATTTTTGCTGTTTTCTAGCCACACCCCCTTCAGCACCTCCCTTTCCCTAATAATTTATTTAATGTCCTAACTAGAGGCGATGTGCCTGGATATATGTATGTTTATTCTTATCATTGACCCCTGTGGCTAGGGTCCAATTCGGTGCACTCCCCCTTCCCCTGTATGTTTGTCAGCATGCAGACAGCTTATGCTGGTGTATGCGCATTGTGCACATGGACACATAACATTAGCTCCCTTGTGCGATTGGTAAGATGCACTGTCTTTCCCAGGAGAGGAAGTTAGGATGTGTGCTCCTAATCCATTGATAGGTTTGATGCAATGAATGTGTTTGCATGTCTGCACTATGCATGTTACAGGGCCAGAGTTAGGACACCTATGTTTACCTGGGTACTTCTGCGCAGTATAGGTGATTAAGCATAAGAATGCATTCTTCTGTGAACTAAAACCCTGGCTTTTAATTTAGCTGTAGGGATAACAGTTGTGCCTGGATGAGTGAATCTGTGAATGCAATTGTGTGAACATTTGCATGTGAGTGTGCGAAGGGTTAATAGATTTTTGCTGTTTTCTAGCCACACCCCCTTCAGCACCTCCCTTTCCCTAATAATTTATTTAATGTCCTAACTAGAGGCGATGTGCCTGGATATATGTATGTTTATTCTTATCATTGACCCCTGTGGCTAGGGTCCAATTCGGTGCACTCCCCCTTCCCCTGTATGTTTGTCAGCATGCAGACAGCTTATGCTGGTGTATGCGCATTGTGCACATGGACACATAACATTAGCTCCCTTGTGCGATTGGTAAGATGCACTGTCTTTCCCAGGAGAGGAAGTTAGGATGTGTGCTCCTAATCCATTGATAGGTTTGATGCAATGAATGTGTTTGCATGTCTGCACTATGCATGTTACAGGGCCAGAGTTAGGACACCTATGTTTACCTGGGTACTTCTGCGCAGTATAGGTGATTAAGCATAAGAATGCATTCTTCTGTGAACTAAAACCCTGGCTTTTAATTTAGCTGTAGGGATAACAGTTGTGCCTGGATGAGTGAATCTGTGAATGCAATTGTGTGAACATTTGCATGTGAGTGTGCGAAGGGTTAATAGATTTTTGATGTATAGAGTTCCTGTGGCAAATCTTGCAATTAATGGATCACTTACTCCCTCTTTTTCATTGGCCAGGGGGACACGTCAGGGATGTCCTTTGTCCCCCATGTTGTTTGCCCTGGCCATCAAACCCCTGGCACTTATTATATGTGCTGATAATATTTATAAGGGGCTTAAGATTGGTGTGCTGGAGAAACGCATAGGACTCTATGCAGATGACATGATACTCTTCTTAGATACCCCTGAGATTTCCATGCCCAGAGCAATGTCAATCATAAACAAGTTTGGAATATACTCAGGTCAACTGATAAACTGGCCAAAGTCTGTGGTGACATATTTTTCGGCGGACCCTCCCCTTTCTTCTAATCTGGTCTGTCCTGCTATTATTGCAGATGAATTCAAATATTTGGGATTAATCATTACAAAAAAAAAAAAGATGATCTACTCCTTAGGAATTTATACCCATTAATAGATTTAATCAAAGCTAAATTCAGAGTTTGGTCTACATTGCCTCTTTCTGTACCTGGTCGAATTCATCTCATTAAAATGATCCTTCTTCCCAAAATCCTATATATTATAGAACATGTAGCAGTGACTATTCCCAGGAAATTCTTTAGACAACTTAATTCTCTTATGTCCCCTTTTATTTGGGGCAACACTAGACCCAAACTCAAACTCAGTACACTCCAAAGACCAATGTCTGAGGGTGAATTGGCACTTCCAGACTTTTTTCTGTACTATTTAGCGGGACAGCTCAGATATATTGCAACTTGGTTTACAGGTTCCCCTTTACCAAAATCTTAACAACATATCGAAACCTCCCTGGCTAACTATCCGCTGTTGGGATTCCTAGAAGCAAAACCTTTCTCTTTCATTGGTAAGACCCCAGTACATAAATTATCTCATAACATATGGACACAAACCAAAGCTATAATGGGATTCACTGGAGTAATGATGGAAACGCCACTTTGGAATAATCCAGAGCTTCCTGAGCTGTTATTATTTCAAGACCCTTGTTGGTGGATAAACTCGGAATAAATGCTTTGCAAGATATTATCATTTCCAATAATCTAATCACCTTTGAAGATATATGCCAACGGTTTAGTGCTCCCAGAACAGGATTTTATAGATATCTTCAGCTTAGACACGCACTTCAAGCCCAATTTGGTACAGATGGATGGCACATGTCTAAATATCCTTTAATAGGGATCTTTAAAACACAAGGCCCCTCTGGTTTAATCTCAGTACTATACACATTCATCCAAAGTTATAAAAACTCCACGTCCTCTGCATACGGGATGGACTTCCTCGTCAAATTTCTGTTGCTGCCAATGATAAAATTATACAATTATACCTCCAGCAGGTCTATCTATCACTCATGAAACTTCTTAAAATAGGTAGGACCAGCAATCATTCTTGTCCTAGATGTTTCGCCTATGCTGCTGATTTTTGGCATATGATCTGGCAGTGTCCCAAACTGCACACATTCTGGTGTGATATATTTGTGATTTTGGAAATGGTTCTAGAGCAAAGCATTTCTCCTACTCCCAGTATTGCGCTTTTAGGTATTTTAGATGAAGAGATATGGTCTAAAGACCATAGATCCATTATTAGAAAGGCTTGTTTCTTTGCTAGTAAAACAATTGTCCTCAACTGGTTTAACCCCTCTCTTCCCACGATAATATGTTGGAAATCTCTAATGAATCACAATCTTAAGCTGGAAAGTATCGCTTATAAAAACAGGTGTTCTCTTGCTAAATTCCACAGCATTTACATGTATAAATACATCAGAGGGCAATATAAAAGCTTGGCGGATGAGCTTTTTGTCCCTAGGCCTTCTCAAAGGACTAGAGGACATGATCTGCGCATGGAGGAAAAACATTTTAGCCATTTATTTAGGAAAGGGTTCTTTACAGTAAGAGTGATTAAGATGTGGAATGCATAGCCACGGGAAGTCGTTATGGCAAACTCTATACCTGCATTTAAAGGGGGTTTAGATGCTTTCCTTGCGTTGAAAGACATCCATGGCTACAATTACTAGGTAATGCCTAATGATGTTGATCCAGGGATTTTATCTGATTGCCATCTGGAGTCGGGAAGGAATTTTTCCTTTTTGGGGCTAATTGGACCATGCCTTGTGGAGGTTTTTTCGCCTTCCTCTGGATCAACAGGGATATGTGAGGGAGCAGGCTGGTGTTGTACTTTGTACTAGTTGAACTCGATGAACGTATGTCTTTTTTCAACCAAAATAACTATGTAACTATGTAACTATGTAAGAATCTGGAACCCTTGTATGAATAGTCCCTCAACCGTATCTCACGATCAGATTTGATCAGAGTATACAACCTGTTACCACAAGTATGTTACTGGTTATCAGAACATAGGTTCATATACATAGCAATGTATTTATAGATCACAGGTGGATGTTTTTTGTTGATGTTCCTCTGTTTATTGTTGTTCTGATGTTTTTGATATCACTGAATGATGGAGTCTCCATGGAAGCATCTATACTGTCAAATTGAAGTCTTCTCTCCTTTTGTCAAATTATATGCTTATTTTCATCTGCAATAATTTTGTGGATAATTGTTGCTGTATCCTGTATTTGATGCACTCTTATGTATTCAGTGATAATTGTTTAATAAAACGAGTTAAAAAAAAGATGTGTGAACATTATTAACCACTTCATGTCATGCACTTGCACGCACCTGCATTTGTCAGAATGGACATTTATATAAATATCCTATTTGTAGAACTATGACATCTAATAACATCTATTTTGCTTGAAGTAGTTAATAAGAACTGAATATTTAATGGGCTGCCCTACTTTTTTCACATGACTGTGCCTTTTACGTTCCTCCTTCATCAACAAAAAAAAGTGATCCAGCTGACTGACTTCTCTAAACCACAAAACGTATGCAAATTTAAATGGTTTCAAAAAGTCCAGTGACGGGTCTTGTAAACTTTCCCTTAGGATTATGAAAAATTACTCCTAAAGCTAAAAACTTCAAGCAACAGCTTGACATGACTATAAAATCTCTTCCTGTTTTGTTATAGCCATTTCTTCTTTTTACTGTCAACTTCAGAATATGTCTAGTTTTTTTCAAACCCAGATAACTTACCACCTTTCTGTGGATCGAAGGATAAATATAACTTCTTACTAAATCATTTCACAGAGAAAGTGCCTTTTATGTGATGTTTCCGTTGCTACTTTCCGCCAGGTTGAGAAATTGATTTGGATGTTGAAACCAAAAAAGTGATAATCATGTTGTTGCAGTGGCGGCTCCAGGAAATTTTTTTAGGGGGTGCTATGCAGGTGCTGGACCAATTTCCGGGGGAGCTGACGACCTGCGGCGCGCAAAGCGCGCCGCGTCAAAAAATGGGTGTGGCTACAACCTGCGCCGCGGCGAAAAAATGGGCTTGGTCATGACCGGATGAGGGCGGGGCTAACTGTAATTTAAAGTGAACCCAGGGTGAGAGTGATATGGTGGCTGCCATATTTATTTCCTTTTAAACAATACTAGTTGCCTGGCAGCCCTGCTGATCTATTTGGCTGTAGTAGTGAACTGAATTACACCAGAAACAAGCCATGCAGCTAATCTTGTCAGTTCTGACAATATTGTCAGAAACCCCTGACCTGCTGCATGCTTGTTCAGGGTCTATGGTTGAAAGAATAAGAGGCAGAGGACCAGCACGGCAGCCAGGCAACTGGTATTGCTTAAAGGGAGATAAATATGGCAGCCTCAATATTATTCTCACCTCGGGTTCCCTTTAAAAGTGCAACGCAAAGACAGAGGGCCCAAGTTTTGGTGACCCTTTTCCCAGAAAATTCACATAATTGTGCAGGTTTTCTCAAGAAAATACACGTAATGTGAGCAGATTTTAACAAAAAACACGTCCAATGACCCCAATATGCACAATCGTTATCACATATGGCTCCAATATGCACAATCGGTAGCAGATATGACCCCAATATGCACAATCGGTAGCAGATATGACCCCAATATGCACAATCGGTAGCAGATATGACCCCAATATGCACAATCGGTAGCAGATATGGTCCCAATATGCACAATCGGTAGCAGATATGGTCCCAATATGCACAATCGGTAGCAGATATGGTCCCAATATGCACAATCGGTAGCAGATATGGTCCCAATATGCACAATCGGTAGCAGATATGGTCCCAATATGCACAATCGGTAGCAGATATGGTCCCAATATGCACAATCGGTAGCAGATATGGTCCCAATATGCACAATCGGTAGCAGATATGGTCCCAATATGCACAATCGGTAGCAGATATGGTCCCAATATGCACAATCGGTAGCAGATATGGTCCCAATATGCACAATCGGTAGCAGATATGGTCCCAATATGCACAATCGGTAGCAGATATGGTCCCAATATGCACAATCGGTGGCAGATATGGTCCCAATATGCACAATCGGTGGCAGATATGGTCCCAATATGCACAATCGGTGGCAGATATGGTCCCAATATGCACAATCGGTGGCAGATATGGTCCCAATATGCACAATCGGTGGCAGATATGGTCCCAATATGCACAATCGGTGGCAGATATGGTCCCAATATGCACAATCGGTGGCAGATATGGTCCCAATATGTACAATCGGTGGCAGATATGGTCCCAATATGCACAATCGGTGGCAGATATGGTCCCAATATGCACAATCGGTGGCAGATATGGTCCCAATATGCACAATCGTTATCAGATATGGTCCCAATATGCACAATCGTTATCAGATATGGTCCCAATATGCACAATCGTTATCAGATATGGCCCCAATATGCACAATCGTTATCAGATATGGCCCCAATATGCACAATCGGTAGCAGATATGACCCCAATATGCACAATCGGTAGCAGATATGACCCCAATATACACAATCGGTAGCAGATATGACCCCAATATGCACAATCGGTAGCAGATATGACTCCAATATGCACAATCCGTAGCAGATATGACCCCAATATGCACAATCGGTAGCAGAAATGACCCCAATATGCACAATCGGTAGCAGAAATGACCCCAATATGCACAATCGGTAGCAGAAATGACCCCAATATGCACAATCGGTAGCAGAAATGACCCCAATATGCACAATCGGTAGCAGAAATGACCCCAATATGCACAATCCGTAGCAGATATGACCCCAATATGCACAATCCGTAGCAGATATGACCCCAATATGCACAATCCGTAGCAGATATGACCCCAATATGCACAATCCGTAGCAGATATGACCCCAATATGCACAATCAGCATCACCTGAAAAAGAAAAGAAAAACCCATTTACTCACCTACAGCCAGAAGACCTTCTTTCCCGACCTCCTGTCCCGAGTCCCGACCTCATTGTGGCGCGCAGCGCCCGCGCGCCCACGATCCTCTTCCTTCCCGACGTCACGACGAGACTTCCTGCCTGCATGCAGAGAGCAGGGCTACGGGAAAATGGCCGCCCGAAGCCATGCACTGCAGACTCGAAGTCTGCAGAACAGGGCTCCGGGCGGCCATCTTACCGTAGCCCTGCCTGCTGCTCCGTGCTGCCGCTGTGTGAACTGACTTGGCGTCTTTTAGACGCCTGAAGTCAGTTCACTCCAGGGGGTGCTTTGGGGGTGATGGGACAATTCTAGGGGGTGCTCGAGCACCCCCTTGCACCCCCCTGGCGCCGCCCCTGTGTTGTTGTATAAGTGAAAGAGACAATGACAGCACCAGCCACTGATATCATAAAACTGCATATTACTAGGAAAGTAACATAGGTATTTATTTATTTTTGTAAGTATACACCTCTACAGAAAACCACATTACATGCATATGAACCATTATTTAACTGATTGATGTGACTATTACAGGTCTCTTTTGCAAAGAAAGTAATTGGGTGCATACTCTACCTCAATAAAAAGGGTGCCTCATTACTTTTGATGTAAATTGCAGCAAAAAGGTGCCCATTTGGATATTTAGGCACCTGCTATGTTATTCATTGTTGGCAATGCATTTCTATCTCTGCAAGGCAATTTTTATCTTTGTAAAAAACAAAAATCTTCCCACAAGCCCACACAACTCTATTGCTAATGGGGGTCAGGAGAATTACAACATTGGACAGGACTTTTATGGAAACTTGGGAGCTGGACATACCTGTACAGAATTGCATACTGTTGCCCTCATGCAAGTTTGCATTTGTACCTAAAACCAATGTAAGTCAATGGGATTGTTTATACTTAAATACAAATTTAATGAAATAATCGCATGTTTTCTCACATTGTGTATTTTCTCAATGACAGTCATTAGCTACTGTATAAAAAAACCTGCATTGTAATTATTATTATTATTTATTATTTAGTATTTATATAGCGCCGACATATTACGCAGCGCTGTACAGTGTATATATATATATATATTGTCTTGTCACTTGTAATGCACATGAATGCACTTGTAATGCACATGAACATGTAGTATGGTGTCAGCAAATTTAATATCTCCTTATAGGGTATACATTTGAAAAGCACTTCATGTTAAAATTTGACCATATTATATCGCCTACATCTGGAGTCTAACAAGATGTAGGAAATAGTATAATATGGGGAAATTTCCTAATATTCTACTATCTACTTTTACCGTTAGTTGAGTATCAGTATATTTACCAATAATCTACTCTCACTTACCCTAAAGTCTGACATTTCCCTTTCCCTACCCCCTACCTACTCCTAACATTAATCTTTGACACTATCCATCACAATCATGGCACTCCCGCTGCTAATTTTGAAAGCCAAAGTTTGGCTATAGTATAATGAAACTCTGGCACCCACCATAACTGCAATTTAATTGCCTTCAAAATAACCTTCCGACAATGCTCCCCCTGCTACTTTTGGAAGCCTAGTATAGCAGAACTCTGGGTACCCACCATAGCCGCAATTTTCAGCGGTGTCCAAATTTCCTTCCCATCACCACAATTTCTGCAACAGCAACCAAACTATTAGATGCAGTCTTTGGCTAAATTAGCTGTTCTTTAGTGTCTAAGAGTGCCTAATAAGTGCAAAGCAGTGCACTTTACTGCAATACCGTAAAAATTGTTTATGTGTTGCTCGGCCAGCAGTGAGTTGGGAGCAGGGTGAGCCAAATGATGGGTCTCCCTGCTGCCGCTAAACTCCTCACCGGCGTTAAAGTGGACCTGAACTCTTGCACAAGACAGAAGGAAACCATAGAGAAATGCACCCTGTTTGTATTTAGAGAGTTTAGCGTGTTTAATTCCCCCTCATTTGTGTCTACTCACAAGTTGTAATTTGATCCTCCACTGTGCCACATGACTGCCTATGGCAGATAAGCAGATAAGCTCATTTGAAAGCACAGGCTTTAAGCAATATGTCTGCTTCCATGAATCAGGAAGTAGAAGCAGTGCAGATTTATTTTAGGATTTCTATCAGCTGTAATAAAGAAATGTTTTTTGTTTTCAAGTTATTATGCCGTTCTGTATCTTTTAGAGCAGTGAGGAGTTCTGAGTTCAGGTTCACTTTAAATACTATTTCCCCTCCAAGTTGCTACAACTTGGAGAGGAAATAGTATTTAAAGTGGACCTGAACTCAGAACTCCTCTCTGCTCTAAAAGATACACAACGGCATAATAACTTGTAATTCGTAATGTAATTCAGGGTCTGGTGATCACCGTATCCCCAAATTAGTCTTGCACACCGCATAGCACTGGTGTTATGATGGCGCCCAGCTTCAGAGCTTGGCGAAGTTACCTGCTTCATAAAAAATATATCTGGATATATATTGAAGCTGTAGACAGGTGGTGCCGATTATTTTATGCTTAGTCACTGTTTTGATTAAGGGTCCTGACTAGTGGGCAGTGGGAACTGCTCTACATGTGTGTAACCCATTTTAAAATATAAGAAAATATATATTTAAGATTGTAGCAATAATAATAAGAAGAAGAACATTTGTATAGCACTTTTCTCCTGTCGGACTCAAAGTGCTCAAGAGCTGCAGCCACTGGGACATGCTCAAGAGGCTACCCTGCAGTGTTTGAGAGTCTTGCCTTGAACTCCTTACTGAATGGGTACAGACCCTAGCCAGGATTTGAACCCTGCTCTTGGGATGTATTAATGGAAAGCAGATACAAGCATACCAAACAGGCAAAGGGGATTACGATACTGGCCTTACAGCCTTTTTGCGGTAGTGCCGCTTCTTCAGAGACCAACTTGGTCTCTGAAGAAGCGGTAGTACCGCAAAACAGCTGTAAGGCCGGTATGGTAATCCCCTTTGCCTGTTTGGTATGCCTGTATCTGCTTTCCATTAACCATTTCAGCCCGCGGGGATTTTTCACCTTATGCCTCAGAGCAATTTTCACCTCCCAGTCATTTGCTAATAACGCTATCACTTCTTTCCACAATTTATTGATCTATATCTTGTTTTTTCCGCCACTAATTAGGCTTTCTTTGGGTGGTACATTTTGCTAAGAATATTTTTTTTATAAATGCATTTTAACAGGATTAATAAGAAAAAAATGGAAAAAAATCATTATTTCTCAGTTTTCGTCCATTATAGCTTTAAAATAATTCACGCTACCATAATTAAAACCTATGTATTTTATTTGCTCGTTTGTCTCGGTTATCACACCATTAAAATGTTGTCCTTATCACAATGTATGGGGCCAATATTTTATTTGGAAATAAAGGTGCATTTTTTCCGTTTTTGCGTCCATCACTATTTACAAGCTTATAATTTAAAAAATGTTCGTAGTATACCCCCTTCAAATGCATATTTAAAAAGTTCAGACCCTTAGGTAACTATTTCTGTTTTTTGTTTTTGTTTTTGTTTTTTTAATTTTAATTTTTTTTTCCATTAAAAATTTTATGTGGGTAATATTTTGGTGTGGGAAATAAACAGTTCATTTTTAATGTTATTATATGTGTAAATTGTAATGTAAAAAATATGTAGATGTAGTTTTACTATTTGGCCACAAGATGGCCACCTTGAGTTTTTTTTTCTCCTTGTGCTTCTCGCTAACCGGAAGCACAAGGAGTATGCGGAAAATTTTATTTGCAGAAAGACTGAAGCCTCTAGTAAGAGCGCTTCGGTTTTTCTGCTGGGGACACGGATCGGAGATCGGGAACCATGTTCCCGTTCACTGATCCCAGGGCTACCGGGGGACAGCACGGGGGCGTGCACGGGAGCGCACCCAAGCGCGGCACCGCAGCAGAGCAGCCGCCTGGACATGAGCATCACGTCCGGGCGGCTGAAATGGAATCCGAAGAGCAAGGCTTGGTGCTCCGTCTGGCCTCTATTGTTGCAATCTGGATATGCTATAACGTGAGCATAGCCAGAAAGGGAATGATTAGCAGACTATCTCAGCCTAACATTTTGGTGCCGACTATCTTGCCTACATTAAGGCTGCTTCCACACAGGGACGTTACAGGCGCACGTTAGTGCAGCCTGTAACGCTCCCCCAACGTACAGCAATGTAACACAAGTGGGCTGTTCACACTGCTCACGTTGCGTTACATGTAACGCTGCGCGTTCTTCCGAAAGTGCAGCATGCTACGGCGTTACAGCAGCTTAAGCCGCGTTAAACTGTTTGCACATGCGCAGTTATGTTGGGGAGGAGCGGAGAGCGGCCAGGCACATGGCTAATTAATATTCACTGCACGTTGTGACGTGCAGTGTTTACTTCCTGGTGCGGCCGCTCTGTGCGGCGATTGGCCGGCGGGACCACGTGATGCCGCATGCGTCCAAGAGTACACATCACGGCATCACGGACGCCAGAGTGAGCTGCACAACGCGGCTCACTCTGACGTCCACATCCAATAGCACCAGGCCTTGCGTTAGGTGCACGTTATGCGACCTTAACTTAGCACCTAACGCAATGTCTTGGTGTGCAAGTAGCCTTATGGATATATTTAAGATTATTTCAAAGACTACTTAGTTATGACAATCAAATTTATTCTATATAATTTGAATTATATCTTTGTAGAGAAAAAAAGAAAGAAAACAAAATCCATTGTTAATTGTTAGCATGATAAAAGTAAATTCTATCTCCAAAACAGTAATGGCTAGCTATGTATGCATGAAGACAGCATATGATAACTTAGTAGGTTATTGTAAAGAGAGAAAGAACAATAGCATTTTATGTGTACTGAGATGTATTGTTCAGTGCCTTTCAGTGATTGAGTTAAAGTGGAATTCATCTCTTTGTGGCTGGTTGTTGAATGGCAATGCGGAAGAATGAGACAAAGATATGAGAACATGCGAAGCTTTCTAGTATTAAATATCTGATTCTTCAAGCTCCCTTCCTCATATGTCATGATATATAGAAACCATAGTGCGGGAATCTACAGCTTTTACTTTAATGCCCTAAACCAGATCTCTATGTCACTATGCGATGACACATTCAGCGGACACAATACTATATAGTTATGGTGGTTTTTTTTTGTTTGTTTGTTTTTTTTCCTAGTGCACAGGTCATAATAATTCAAAATCCATCTAAAATTGAAAAGTAGGTTTCATTGAATGAGAATAATACTGAGAGCCAGCAAATACAGTTGGCAGAATATCCAAAAGCAACACAAGCCAAGACAAGCATTCTTTAAGCAAACCTATGACTTATGATCTAATAATTTGTATGTGTACTACGGATAATGAATAGAACATTAGTAGCAAAGAGAGTCTCATATCTTTATTTTCAGTTATATATCTTTTTTTAAATAACATTGCATCACACTGTCACAGTTGCAATATTAAAACCACGCTCTTAAAGCGGAATATAACCCTGCATTTCAACTTTGCTCTAAAACATTATTTACAGCATATTATATGCAAAAAGCATTTTTTTTTACTAGACCAGCATTGGGAGGGTTAAACACAGAGGTTTAAAGTTCCGTGGAGAGATATGCAGAAGTTCAGATAGATACATTCTATTTAGTTACATGTATCTATTGATAAATGTTTCACACTCTTTGGCTGTCCTCCAGCTCCTTCTCAGTCAGAGAGAGTGAGTCACATTCAACACTTAGATACATTTATGTAAACAAAATGTATCTATGTCAGCTTCGGATGCGTCTGCAGAAATCTCCAGGAACTTTAAAGCCCTGTGTAACCCTTCCAATGCTGGTCTAGTAAAAAAAATGCTGGTTGCATATAATATACTGTAAATAATGTTTTAGAGCAAAGTTGAAATGCAGGGTTATATTCCGCTTTAAGTTATAAAACAAAGCAAACATAATGACTTTTTGAACGTTCATGCAGTAAAACCTTATCTCAAGCTGTCATTCACTGTTTATTGGCTGTTTAAGTGTTTCAGAAACCACTGTATGGGTCGAATAGCTTAGAGAAGCTCTTTTGTATAGATAAGAACTGTTTTTTTTTAACTCTTCCTGTACTGGCAAACAATATGAGACTCTTTTTTGCTACTAATGTTCTATTTCTTAGCTGTACTATACATACAATTCATTATATCATACATTTATTTTCACTTCAGGTTTGCATTTTTTCCTTTATTAACAGTAAAACATGATTCTCTCTTGAATAGTAGATGCCAGCTTATTTATTGATGACAATCTATTATCATATAAAATAAATACCATTTGCCATATGTATTAAATTGACATCACTTCACCAAGCACTCACCTGTTCTTTTAGGTGCCAAGCATTAGTATGCCAATACATAATTTTAGGGGCCTGTTGAAAATCTCAATCCCTCCCTAGGTAGCAAACTCTATAACTGTTTCCTCACTGCTGTCCCCATTTAAGCCTAATTGTATACTAGCATCTACCTTTAACCCCTTATTTTCCTGCTGCCTAACATTCACCATCACCTTTCAGCTATGGCATGACAATTCCTGGCCTACTCCCTTAATTAGATTAGGATTCTATCCCTGTCACAAATGTGATTAGCAACAGAATTGTATGTACTGTACACATATCAAAAGTGGTAATTAGAAGTTGACTGTTCTCTGTTTTTATTCCTGTGGTTTCTGAGTTTTAGAATTCATGTTTTAAAATGAACCTGTATACAAATGTTTGGTTAATGAGACTAGGCCTGAGCCATAAATTGCTTCTTCCCCTGAATCAGCTGCTCCCACCGGACAACTATCACTGAACCAGTGCTTAATAATTCTGTCCTCACTATCACATGACGACATGAATATATGTCAGCCCTGAGAAAGGAGTCTAAAGGCGTAAAAATGGGTAGATACACAAGAGGCGCCTGAAAAAATTGGTGCAGGATGATGCCGATAATGGCATCTTGCTACTAAGGTTATTTAACGTTTCATAAATGTCCTAAAACTTTACATAACCTTTGTAATATGATGTAATTTGTGGCATCTGTGATATATTACCTGGTCCCAGCGATCCCGTCTCCTCTCCACTTCCTGTTTAGTTTGAAAGAGTTCTGCAGCCAGCCAATCAACATGCGGGGACTGAAGCCGCATGGTGATTGGCTGGCTGCTGGACTCATTCAAACTAACAAGGAAGTAAAGGAAACTCGATTGTCCGGAAACAAGTATGTGTCATTTAACTCCCGCCGCCTCTCACACTGAACTCTCTCTCTACCTATACCTACGCCTAACCGCTCCCTACCGTGGACTACACCCCCCAACCCGCTGCTTAACACCAACCTCCCTGCCTCTACCTACTCCCTGCCACCATAGGCGGCAATAGTATAAGCCTCGATTAGTGGCAAGGAGATTAAATTATGGTGTCCGATAAATAGCGGGCACTAGTCGCCCGCTATTTATCTGGCGCCAAAATTGAACCTTCTTGCTGCTGCTAATAATGCCTTGTACTATTGCCGCCTATGTAGGTGCCATTTTTATACACTCATTTTTGTCTGCTCCAGTAAAAATAGCTCCTGCGACCCTTGCTGTCGCAAAGGGGTCTGAATCGCTAGGGGAGCCTCGCTCCTGTACATAGTACATAATGCTGAGCGGCAGTGGAGAGTTACTTCTGAGGGTGGGACAGGACCTCTACACTCCTCTTCAGTTTACAAGAGCTGTACAGCCAATCATCATGCACCTTCCGTCCCTGTCACATGACATGCAGGGATGGAAGCCGCATGGTTATTACCTGTACGGTACTTGTACACTGAAGAAGAGTATAGAGGACCTGTCCTGCCATGGGAAAGACGTTATGTATAACACTCCACTGCTGCTCCTTATTATGTACTCCCCCCAATTAGCAAAATACAGCTGACCAACGGATCTCTGCAGAAGGGCCTGGCACAATGTATTTAGACCCCCAAAGGATTCCATCGCTACCAAGCAGAATATGCAGTGCATTAACTAGCCTGCTACATATGCCTGGTGCCTGTGGTGGCCATAACTTATTACCAGAGTTCAAAACGAAGAATCCTTCTATAAAGGCCTTGCACTGAGATGCTGAATGTCAGACAAAGCAGAGACCTGTGTTCCACTGATGATGATAAATATGTCTTTGAGAAAAAGGGCTTAAAGTCTGTACTGTCCCTCTCTGTGAACTCTCCCATGGTTTAAGTGTCAGATGCAATTTTACAGTCTGTTTTGAAAAGCGTTGTTTCCTTTTTTCACTGTTACCACAGACAAAAAAGCTTGTTGAGGTTCAATTTAAAGGGCTGTGTTCCAGAGTTTGCCACTGAAAATACACAGACTGAGACAAATTTGTTGGTACCCTTACAGCTTATTGAAAAAGTGTTTTATGCCCCTTAAAAAGTGATAAAAATGAGATGAAAAGCTTTTGTTTCGTGTATACCTGCTGTTAGGACACCGTGTAAAGCAAAGCAAGAGTGAAAAGAGGCAATGTATTGTTTAATCTACAAACATGCATTCAATGACCTGATAGTACCCCTAAAAATCATCATAAATAATTGGATTATTTAATTTGTTTCATACATTCATTCGATTGTGCAGCTAACCATTCAGTCTTTATAAATGGAGAAAATAAGTCCCTGAAAATGAACCAGAGAAAGCAAGGGAGAAAGCTGTCTGAGGAGATCGAAAAGAAAATAATAGACGCCATACATAACTACTGTACGAAGCATGGTGGCACAGGTAATCTTTGATGGAACCTCTTTTGGTCCCCTCTCTCGTTTGTACAAGTGTAGCCACCATGACACCCTTCTACTGCCCATAACAAATGCAGCCACTATGTTACCCGCCCCTAACAAGTTCAGCCACAATGTCACACAGCCCTTACCTCCATAACTGGTGTAGCTACCATGATTCTCTTCCCCACCATAACAGTGCAGTCAGCCATCATGTCACCCTCGCCCTGGGCGCCAACCTAATGTTTAGCCTCATTTCTTCAGTGCAGTTTCCTGCTCTCACACCTCAATCCTGCTTCAAGGTCTTTCTGCATGTAATTGCATTGTGGGAAATGCCAGCTGTTTACATCTGCCAAAAAAGCAATCAGCATCTCCTTCCAGTGACATCACCTGCCAGCAGTAAAAATGTCACCATGTGATAAATGTCTGAATGTAAATCAGGCAGAGGAAAGATTTTACATTGAGCAAACACTGACTAACTCATTTATACATAATTATTGTAAAAATTAAGCACTTTTTTATTACATATTTTTCACTGGTGTTCCTCTTTAACTGAGAGGGATATGGATGTTTCCTTTTAAGCAATACCAGTTGCTTGGCAGTCCTGCTGATGTATTTGGCTGCAGTAGTGGCTGAATCACACACCTGAAACAAGCATGCTAATCTAGTCTGACTTCAGTCAGAGCACCTGATCTGCATGCTTGTTGAGGGGTGTGGCTAAATGTATTAGAGACACAGGATCAGCAGGAGGGTCAGGCAACTGGTATTATTTTAAAAGGAAAAATCCATATACTTCTCAGTTTGGGTTCCCTTTAAAAACCGCCAGAGTGTGAATGTGTAGGAAACAGTAAATCATCATCCAAAAACACAGTAAAAAGGCAATGTAAAAGTGCAGTTTTGAATTTTAACATGAAAACGTTATTGTAATTCCAGTGACAGCCTGCATTACAATTTGCTCTGAAGTAGCAGTTATCCTTAAATTAGCCTTATATAATTCCAGTATCTTTACCTGCATTATACACATATCATGCGTGTGCTGTAAAGGCAATTCACACATGTAAATACATACAAAAATGCTAATTTCATTTTCCTGCATAATAAAAACATCAATTTATAAAAATAAATGCACATACATTTTAAAGTAAATAAAATGTTGTTGGTGACTTTTAGCCCCCCATTGTTTTACATCTGTATATTATTTACCTTGTAGGGTTGTTTTTTTTTTAACAGGAATAATAATCAAATAAGCTTCCCAGTGGGTGATCTTGAATGCAAAAAGAAATACTCAAGAGTTAAGAAGTTTATGCAAATGCTGAATTTTACATAATTTATGTAAATCAGGCTAAGAAAGATGTCTATAATACTTATTTATCTGTATATGTATCATAACACCTATGCGTTTTGCTGAATAAAGTTTGCCTCATTAGGGGATAAAGAACCGGTAATATTATTTGTCCAGGAGAAATATAAACACTTTAGAAGTAAAACAGATTTAGGTAGGAAGAAAAAAAATAAAATAAAATAGATGCACATAGAAAGAAAATTGTATCCCAATATTATAGATTTTCAGAAACAAAAGGTTGTATAGAGAAGCAGTACTGTCACCAATGGAACTGAAACATCTATATTGAACTCCCAATAAGGAAAGCTTTTTTTACATGTTTTTATTCAAACATTATGTTAAAGCGGAATATAACCCTGCATTTCAACTTTGCTCTAAAACATTATTTACAGCATATTATATGCAACCAGCATTTTTTTTTTTACTAGACCAGCATTGAAAGGGTTACACACAGAGTTTTAAAGTTCCGTGGAGAGTTATGCTGCCGCAGCCGAAGTTCAGATAGATACATTTAACTAAACAGAATGTAACAAGTGGTGAATGTTACACACTCTTTGGCTGTCCTCCAGCTCCTGCACAGTCAGAGAGAGTGAGTCACATTCCACACTTAGATACATTTAAGTAAACACAATGTATCTATCTGAACTTCGGATGCATCTGCATTTCTCTCCAGGAACTTTAAAGCTCTGTGTGTAACCCTTCCAATGCTGGTCTAGTAAAAAAAAAATGCTGGTTGCATATAATATACTGTAAATAATGTTTTAGAGCAAAGTTGAAATGCAGGGTTATATTCTGCTTTAAATATATGAATAAATGAGCACACAATTCATATGTTTCATGACTTAAAATGCAGAGACACTGGAACGACATATTAGTGAAATGCAATACATTATTCAGGAAAATCCCTTTTACATGAATTATCCTGGTTTCACCATCATAAACATTTCCTATAGTAGCTATATATTGCTGTAAATCGGTACATACAATTGATGTCCCAGTGTAGTTAAGCCTAGGCTGTTTATCTAGGCAGCCTTCTGTCCCAGAGCATTCTGGGAGATCAGGTGTTGTTTCTACTGACTTTGGAACACATTACAAACAAACATTCCTCAGTGATGCACCTTGTCAAAGATATTGCCACCTGTGATACATTTACGACGATAAATCAGGCTGTTTGAAGATTTTACAATGGGCAGACACTGATCAAATCATTTATAAAGGAATATTGTAAAATGCAAACAATTGAATTAATTAGGTTACATTCAGTTAAGTTCCTCTTTAAAATGCATGGTCGTAGTTCATAGCAACCAGGGATGCTAATTATAGAACGTATAGAAAAAAAAATAGAATTAAATGTTTATATTTACAAGGCATATGGTTACTTGAGCAAAAGAGTGAGAGAGGAACACCATAATCACTGACTCCCCTTGATTATTTACATATAGACACAAAATATCTCCTTGTACGCAGCATTATCACCCAACATCATGATACTATAATCCAAATGTGATGTGGTCGTTTTGTAGTAAAACTCCCTCTAGCATGTGGCAGGAGCGATCAGTGATGAAAACTGATAGGTTTGGAGTCTTGGATAGGTGTGGTGCAGCTCTATTGTTAACTGGTGGTGACAGTATTACTCTGTATGGACAACAAAGGGGGAAAACGCACTCAGGGATTGATAGTGACAAGAGGCATGTGTCCGATGGAAAGGTCTCATCTGACATGGTAGCTGGCAGACCCATATAGGTGAGACCAGCATGCAGGATTGTGTCCCAATAACCAGGGACCGGGCTATTTCTTTTCCTGTTTTAAAACAAACTAGCCAACCCGCGTCGTAGCATACGCCGCATCTATCTATCTAATAGAGAACGTGCCTCAACCTTGAAGCAAGAAGAAGTAGGCTTTCCATGAGAAAATGTATGCGTGCTCAAACACCAAGTTTAACCCTAGCAAGTCTGGCTTTGCAAATCCGGCCTAATTGGCTATTCATGAGGCAATGCTCATGCAAATATGCATTTGCTTTCGCATGCCAAACTATGCAGGGTCAAAATACCAATACTGCAAAGTGCTCTCTCGCTGCCTGGGAACCACAGCGGCACCCCAGAGTGGGAGGCTGGGTGGCGCAGCCGCCCCCCCCAAGCGTGTCCAGCGCTGGGGAGAGCCGTCCGCACCCACCTCCTAATATTAAAAACAGCCACTTACCTTAACGTCCATTGGGTTCTGCTACATGCGCATTAATTTTCTCATGGAAAGCATTTTGTGCAGTTTGTATCCTTTGGAGGCAGGTGGTGGATGGCTTGCTCCGGTGGTGTGAACCCTGGAGTGAGTGCGCCTGTCCCCCCCCACCCCCCCCCCTGGAGTGCTGTATGTGAGCCAGCCCTGAGCTCTAAAGCTCGGGGTGACCCATGCTTCTCTCCTTTCTCATGTGGTGCCCCCAAATTAATGCGCATGTAGCAGAACGCAATGGACGTTAAGGTAAGTGCCTGTTTTTAATATTGGGAGGTGGGTGCAGACGGCTCTCCCCGGCGCTGGCCACACTTGGGGGGGGGGTCGTCCACGCCACCCAGCCTCCCCCTCCAAGGTGCCGCTGTGGTTTCCAGGCAGTGAGAGAGCCTGGGACCCTGCGGTCCCCCCAGTTGTATAAAAAGGGGACATTGGGAATCCTCCCCGTGGCGCTACTGGAGGCCTGGAGCACACCAAAAACTGCCAGCAGATCCGCAAAATGCTTGCAGATTTTGAAACGCTTTTTCTTATTTTTCTGTAGCATTTCACCTAGCATTTTGCGGTTTTGTTAAGCGTTTTTGGTGTAGTAGATTTCATATATTGTTACAGTAAAGCTGTTACTGAACAGCTTCTGTAACAAAAACGCCTGCAAAACCGCTCTGAACTGCCGTGTTTCAGAGCGGTTTGCATTTCTCCTATACTTTACATTGGAGGCAGAAACGCCTCCGCAATCCAAAAAATGCCTCACCTCGGGAGTATGCGTTTCAGCAAAACGCCTCCCGCTCTGATGTGCACCAGCCCATTGAAATACATTACCCAAGCGTATCCGCAGCCGCAAGTGGATCGCAAAACGCTGCCGAACCGCTCTGGTGTGCACTAAGCTGGATAGTGCTAATGTAGCATGTAGCAGGGTGACTGCTTTGTGGTATTGGTTTGTGCATGCATTTGCATGAGCATTGCCTCATGAATAGCCAATTAGGCCAGATTTGCAATGTCAGACTTGCTAGGGTAAGGCCTCTTTTCCATGGACTGTGAATAGGCAGTGAAATGGCTCTCAAACTCTCACAACTGCTCACTGCTGCCTGGTAACTGCTTGCTGCTGCCTGGTAACTGCTTGCTGCTGCCTGGTAACTGCTTGTTGCTGCCTGGTAACTGCTTGTTGCTGCCTGGTAACTGCTTGTTGCTGCCTGGTATCTGCTCACTGCTGCCTGGTAACTGCTTGTTGCTGCCTGGTAACTGCTTGTTGCTGCCTGGTATCTGCTCACTGCTGCCTGGTAACTGCTTGCTGCTGCCTGGTAACTGCTTGTTGCTGCCTGGTATCTGCTCACTGCTGACTGATAACTGCTTGCTGCTGCCTGGTAACTGCTTGTTGCTGCCTGGTATCTGCTCACTGCTGCCTGGTATCTGCTCGCTGAGCACACAGCTCAACAGTCCGTGGAAAAGAGGCCTTAAACTTGGTGTTTGAGCATGCATAAATTTTCTCATGCAAAGTACTATTTCTTGTTTGAAGGTTGAGGCACTTAGTCTATTATATATATAGATTGCTGTTTTGTAGGCACTGGGACAAAAAACTAGTGGATGCCAGAGCCGGCTATCAACCTTAAAAGGGGTTATTTGTGATTTTCTAAAATGATCCTAAGCAGATTTTTTCCCCCCACAATCAAAGTTAAACAAAACAGCTTTTAATCTGCTGAAGCACTCTCCATCGAGTAAACCGGAGAAGAGTTAAAAGAAGAAATTTATACATACTTGGGGCTATATGTCCTGATAATTCAGCCAGTCGGGGCGTAGCAGCCGCCCCCCTTCCCCCATCCCGTTCCAGGTGTCGAGGTCTACCCAGCCTGCATCAGACGTTTAAACTTAATACATGCAAGCACATTTGCATATCCATCATTCAGCTACACACCGGGAATGTCTCTTTCCATTCTCCTCTTTCCTTATTTGTAGTGTAGCACTACACCCGCAGGAGCTGCTGCTATATGCTGGGTCCTCCTAGCCTTTCCAATGGTTTAACCTGACAAAACACTCCAGTAAGTAAATATAAACTTTACTTTTGCAAAAATGTCCTTAAGATGAACAGGATTCTTAACAATACCAGTGAAATTATAATCAAAAGCAATGAAGGAGCAATGAGTTATAATATGTCAGACAGAGCCACTCTGTCACTGGTTGGAGGCGCTACCTCCTTAATACAGAGTCAGTAAAGTATATATATATATATATATATATATATATATATATATATATATATATATATATATATATATATAAATAAACATGTTAATAAAACCCAAACCTGAGTTGTACCCAGGGATTTCGGAATTCGGAAATCGGTAATACAAGTGAGGTAGGTGGAAAATTTCCTCCGACTTTAACAATAATTTTCTAAAAAACTACGAGGTCTTTTTGAAAGACTTTTCTCCTCTTGTTCCCACTCTTCTGCTTAACATACCCTGTAAATTTGGTGTTTCTAGCACCTACGGGGGCTTTGCTATTAACCGCTAAAGTAGTCGGCCATTGACTGTAATGTAAAATGCAGAAAATCCACATTACCAATATGCAGTAATTTTAAGACAATCAGAAGACTCAGAATGAATAAGCCTATCAGAGAATTTGAAACTCTCTGCCTAAATCCCCATTCTCGGATTGGTTTATTCATTCTGAGTCTTCTGATTGTCATAAAATTACTGCATATCGGTAATGCAGATTTTCTGCTTTTTACATTACAGTCAATGGCCACTGACTTTAGAGGTTAATAGCAAAGCCCCAATAGGTGCTAGAAATACCACATTTTCAGGGTATGTTAAGCAGAAGAGTGGGAACAAGAAGAAAAAAACATTTTTGTTTTTGAAAATTGATGTTAAATTCGGCGAAAATTTCCACAAAAATCTGCGTCGGAATGCGGAAATCAGTAGCGGAAAGCAGAATCAGTAGTGGTAATCGGCAATGGAGGAAAGCAGATTTTCCGCAGAAGCGGAAATTAGCATTTCCGACCATTCCTAGCGCTCAATTTTCAACAGAAGGTATTTACAATCCACATGGCAGGGAAAGTTCTCCAAAAGAAGTTTTAGCGACAATTGTGGGTAAAGTGGTGGAGTAAAGCTAGTCATACATTTAGTGATTCTGATGCAATCAACAAAGCAATCAACTTTATCAAGGAATCGACTTCAGTGTGGTTGATCGAAAGTCGATCGACTAGTGACCCACACACTACAAACAATACCCTATGCGATTCACCTTCACATTTGATCTGACCGATATGGTGTCTCCATGACCGATATGGTGTCTCTGAATGCAAACGTCAATTCAGAGTCGATTGAATGACATGTGAACAGTAGCTGATTCCTGTGCGATTGACTAATATTGCATCCTGCTCGATTAACTAAGCTGGTCGCTTCGACATGAAATCAACCATTTTTCATTGATTGGGAATTCTGGAACACACTCGATTCTCTCTTGAATCTCGAATGGTTGATCATAGAGCCAAATCGCTTGATATATGGCCACCTTAATAGTTATTTAAAAAGCCAGCCCGCCACTCACCACTCTGACATTAGTAGACAGTCCTTGGTCCTGTGGATGTGGTCTTTAGAAGTCCTCTGCGATGTCCTGTCTGCTTGCTGTGTCCCTGATAAGGCTGGCATTTGTTACACAGAAATAAAGTTCCTCTACCTTTTCCTAGCTGCTGCTGCTACAAATTAAGGTAGTTCTCTTCTCAATTTCTCTGCTGCTGTAAAGTTTCCACTTATGGCTGGGTGGGAATATTTCAGTCTCCAGTCATGAGTCATGACAGGATTAAAAACACACACCAGGTCTTCTCCTCTTCCCTCATCACTCTGTCCTAACAGGAAGTGGGGATGAGAGACAGGTAATCAGCAGGCTTGCTTGAGCAGTCTGTAATGTTTGGTTGAGTGCCTCTAGCACTTAAAAAAGCTACAGACAAAAAATAACAATAAGGCCAGAGGCTGGAGCTACAGTAGGTTCTCTACAGATATTATCACGAGGGCTGCTTACCTGCCATCCTTTTCTTTAGACCTGGAATATATGTTTTGAGCTCCTCATAGGCAGTGGCATCACTAGGGGGGTGTGATAGTTGCGGACCGTACCAAGTGTCACAGCAGAGGGGGGTGACACCAAGCTCCAGGCTGAGGGACAGTGGAGTAGGGCTATGTAAATATAGACCAGGTTATTGCATATTTCCTCTCTCCCCTATAGCAAATGGTTCCAGTATAACCCCAGTATAACCCCATCCCAAGCCCATTCTCAGCAACAAGTAATGATACTGCAAAAAAAAGTATTATTGGTTTTGTTTAGCCTGGTGAGGTTGGAGGTTTATGGGGAAAGAGAGGGGTGACACCATGAGTTTTCGCATCGGGTGACACCAACCCTAGTGACGCCGCTGCTCATAGGTGTTGGCTGTCGTACTGCATCTATATACACAATACAAGACTTAAAAGGTTTTGCTGCTGCTATTTAGCATGTGGCTAATTAGTATTTTGTCTGAAAATATATGTCCAGAACAACTTTAAATGTATAGATGAACTTAGCACATAAGTGTGGCAGGAACCTGAAGCAAACACTGTAGCCCTTGCAGTGTTATAATTTATAACATGAAATAAAAGCCAATTGTGTTATTCTGGTTTGTCTATATTATGTGGATTTCTGGAACACAAAATAGTAAGAGTTTGATTTCTGTCAGTCAAGCTGCATGTGCAGAACAATACAAAGCGTCCATGAAGCCAGCATTGGCGTGAGCTGGAAAAGCGTGGTATGGACAACATAGAGCAGCACAGCATGGTGGCAAGGACAGTTTTTTTATAATCGGTCTTACACTAACCAGTGTATTAAATGGATATTTGGAGCAAAATGCGAACATCTTGACATCAATAAATAGGACAGCCTGTGTAGAGCACAGTAGTACTGTCCATGCCAGCGTTTCTATTAAATGGGTTTGTGGAAAAAGAGGAGTGGCAATATCTTGAGAACTGCAAGTATTCCAGCTAGACCAGAACATGGAAGAAATACACATTAGTTTGTATCTACTAGACTAGAATACACATTAAATACATTTTCAGACCACACAAATGGGAACAGCTTAACTCTCGTTAAACGGCAGCTGAGTTGCTCTGGAAAAATGAAAAATGACTGACAAAAAAACAAAAGCAATATTTCTGAAAATTTGATGAGATTCAGGCTGGCAGCACACTGAGGCCCTGTTCACAGTGGTTAGTTGCGTTGCGGAATAATTCTGTATGTTAACTCACTGCAAGTAGTATCTGCAGACCCTTTATATGAAGGGCATAAACTTCACCCATCACACTGATAGGGGTCAGGTTTGGAAACCATTTTGTATTGTGTAATATATGAAAAGGGGCCTAGGAAGACTACAAAGACTTTACCAGGGAAATTCAATATATGCATACAAAATGGAGAGAGATATTTTTTTTTATTGGATCTAAAACAATAAATGCAGCTTATTGCTGTCTGTAAAGTCATCACAGCCTCAAGAAATTCTGATTCCGGGAGATAGTCACTTATCACACTAATCATGATGACATTTCGGTTCCCAAGATCACAACTCATTTTAAAGAAGACATAATATTTATGGCCCCCATATGCCAGATTATTTACTTCAGCATGATACATCCACTTAATGCTCACAAATCTTCTGCAGAAGAGTTACGATGAGGGAGACATAGGAGACTTCCTTATCATAGACACAAAGGAAGAAAAATGCTCCCCTAATGGAAGATCTCTCATCCAAGCTGGTGCTGCTGTCGCTGTGACTATCACTAAATGACACATTTGCAAACTATATGATGCAAGGGGAAGATCTTGTATGTAACTGAAATATATAGGTACATTTCATTAGATGCCACAGAAGATGTAATCTACCCATTTTTTTATCATAATCTCTGTGGCTGGAAATTTCCATCAAAGACAAAATGATTTTCTTTCTGGTGACGTTTTCTAAATATAAATATCCTGGAAAATGATGGGACTACCTCTGCAATCAGATGTAGCTGCTGGTAATCTGAGCCAACCTTGCAGAGTGTACCTATAAAAATGGTACTGCCGGTAGAAGAATATCTGTAAAATTACTCATATTCAACTACTTAAAGTGGACCCAAATTTAAAAATACAATATTTCAGAAATAAAATCTATTTTCTAAATTATAATAATAAATAGCAGCCCTTTTTCAGCTGCATGATGACAAATATAAAATGTTTTACATTTATTGGAGGAACCCCTCCCCTTCCTTTCAAATTGCCGGGTGGAGTAGATGGTGTCCGGCAATGGAGGAATTGCTAATGGCTGCCCCCAGTATAACCGTAGCTATGAAAAGAGAAGGGTGAAAAGCATGCACTTAAATGGTCATAGGCTTGAAGGAGTGTTTATTTATCTTTGTATGTGTCAGAGTGGTGCAACTACATATTTTTAATAAAAAAAAAACGTTTGGTTTGGGTCCGCTTTAATGCCTATAGTAAAATATTGATAATCTTTACCAATATTTTACTATGAACTAACCTAACCCTTCTCTAGCATTTTACATTAATTGCTCCTAGCGATCGCATCTCCTCCACTTCCACCTCGGTTAGTTTGCAAGTGCCCTGCAGCCTTCCAATCACCAGGCAGGGAATGAAGCCAGGACACTTGCAAACTAACCCAGAAGTGAAGGAGACATGATCGTGGAGAGCAGGTAACGTATAATGCTTCCACCACTGCCTGCTCTCACACTGAACCCCCACTGAATCCCCCCGCTACCTATCTTTAATCCTAAGAACTCAGCTAGTGCTGCCTAACCTTAAAGCGGTTTAACACCCAGCATTACAACTTTGCTTTAAAAGATTGCTTACAGTTTACAAACTATTATGCCAGATTTTTTTTTAAGCAGAAATTCACTGAATGGGTTAAACATGACATTTTAGTGTTGGATTTAACTAGGAATCCGCATCCGTTCTTATCTGTAGTTACAAATGTATCTTTATTTGATATACAAATAGACCTTTGAAAAGCCTGCCGGGGAAGCCCTCTTTGTTCTCTCAGAGCAGTGTTTGTTTGTTACATTGTAGATAGATACATTTGTAACTAAACAAGCAAGCACGAGGAGGATTTCTAGCTAAATGCAGCACTAAAATGTCATGTTTAATCCATTCAGTGAATTTCTGCTAAAAAAAAAATCTGGCATAATAGTTTATAAGCTGTAAGCAATCTTTTAAAGCAAAGTTGAAATGCTGGGTGTTAGACCACTTTAAGGGCCGGTTCTCACTTGTTTTTAAAACGTATCCGTGGCTCTGTTTTTGGCCCAGACCAAAAAGGGAGCCACAGATACCAATGTTAAAAATAGCAGCT
This sequence comes from Hyperolius riggenbachi, assembly GCF_040937935.1. Lineage (NCBI taxonomy): Eukaryota > Metazoa > Chordata > Amphibia > Anura > Hyperoliidae > Hyperolius > Hyperolius riggenbachi. Next base: position 525,279,175 of record NC_090646.1, on the reverse strand, counting down.
GTCCTCACCCAATCAAAAAATGGATCCGTGGGCGATCCGGGGGATCCGGCTTGAAAAACTGAACGGGGGGTCCGTATTTGTCCCCCAGATGGGACTTTACAGAGCCCAGATACACAGAGGGGTAGTGGCAGGCAATGCAAAAACTGATCTCACTCTACACAGAAACAGAAACGGAAGGAGATCCGGATTGCCTACTGCCTGCTCCTTCCCTCTACGTTACCCCATAGGTGTTCCAGGTATGCTGGAGAGGGAAGCAGCCAGGAAGGGGGGCAGTGAGCACAGTGGCAGGGAGAGGGTCTCCCCCCTCCCTCACCTTGGTCCCCCCATCCTCGCTCCCCCTCCAGGTATGTCCGCTATAGCAAAATGGCAATAATGAGCGATAGAGCGGGGAAGCAATTACCTTTCTTCCTCTGCTCGCCGCGTGACATCCTGCAATGCCGTCCTTTATTGCCATTTTGCTATAGTGGACCTAGCTGGAGGGGGAGCGGGACTTGGGGATCAACATAGGTGGAAATAGAAAAATCTGTGATGAGTGGCAGTAAACAGTAATTATGGCGCTCAACTTATTGGGCACCATAATTACTGTGCAGTGCCGCTAATTGCAGCTTGTACTATTGCCACCTATGGCGGCACAATTTTTAGCTGTTATGCTCGTGGATGCTGAATGTAGAAAAAGAAAAACACTTTGCCTTATCTAGTAATGTAGTGAATAATGTACTTGCTATTATTTCATTAATTTGTTTATGGCAGGTTATTAAGCTATTTTACATGTTTTTCCTTTCTTTTTTTTTCCGGGCGGGGGGGGGGGGGGGGGGGGAGCATAACAATGTTGCCATAAACACAACACAATATACAAACTGTTCTGCAGTGAGAGAGAGGAGGGCCCGAAGCCTTTGTAAATATGTTGGAACTTGAACTTTGCAAAGATAAGCTAGTCAAACACTTCTGTTTCATAGACCTCACTGTGTCAGCTTTGTTCGCTTCAAACACAAATAGCATCTGGCCTCACTGATGGTTTCACGGAAGAAAGCAATAGCACAGTAGATTTCATTTTATCGCACAAAAATAAAGCAAACTCTATTGAAAAGTGACAATGGACAGATTTTCTACTTGTCCATATAATGCATTATTTCAGTGGAGCCAAATGAAAATACAGAATTGTTTTAGTAGACATATCCGCTAAATCTGTCTTTCACCGACATAAAATAAAGTGTGTGTGGAGGAGAGCTATCTGCAGGCAACATTCCCTCTCATAGCATCATATTATAGGAAAGTAGATCAGTTCACCACTGCTTCAAAAGCTGCCATTGACAGATCTGTCACTAGGGATGCTGCTAATACTAACTTTATATTAAACAAAACAGTCATGGCGTAAAGACAACCTTTAGTCACCCAGAATATGTAGGTAAACAATCTTTAGTCTGAGTTGTTTATTTATTTTTCAAATGTGGAATGGGGCAATTTGGTATTCCGTGTAGGGCATTTAAAGGGCCACATTAAAGGGCTGATATATATTGTGATAACACTAGAGGCATTTGTGTAACAGCAGCAGAATAACATTTTCAATACAAAATGGGAGAACACATACCGTATATACTCGGCTATGTTTTGAGAAATTTAGGACTGACTCACAGTGTAAAGGGGGGGGGGGGGGGGTCGACTTATAGTCGAGACAGACCTAAATTTCCTAACTTATAGCTGGGGTCTGGTGCCTCTTTCTCCTAATTATGCTATACTAAACTGCCCCCCCCCCCCTCTGGCTCTCCCTTTCTCCTGCCTCCTCCTGCTAATAATTATGGCCAGTTTCCCTACAAACCTCCCCTCCCTTCCCAGCTGCTGTGGTGCCTGCCGGTCTCTCTAGCTCCGGGTGCCCGCCGCTCTCTCCCTCCTTATGCCCACCTCTCTCTCCCTGTGTTACGTGAATTCATTGTAAGCAGGGCTGACCTACATTACCTAATCCACCGCTGTGCGCTGTTAGCATACAATAACATCTCTCCCATTTCCTGTACCACGTGACTCCCAATGTCACATGGTACCGGAAGCGAGAGAGACGCTATAGTACGCTCACCGGCATCAGCGAAGAGGAGATCTAAGGACACAGCGTGCAGCTGTGTATGTATGTCAGCCCTGCTTACACCAAATTCAGTAACACAGGGAGTGAGAGACGGGCAACAGGAGGGAGAGAGCGGTGGGCACCCGGAGCTAGAGAGACTGGCAGGCACCACAGCGGCTGGGAAGGAAGGGGAGGTTTGAGGGGAAACTCTGCCCTAGGAACATATGCCTGCTGTGCTGCAATGTGCACTCTGCATACAGGGCACTTGGGGTGGGGGGAGAGAGAGAGGAGTTGGGGATTGGACTATAGGTAGGCAAATTAAGGAATTATATGGCACACAGAAGGGAGGACACAGCTGCAGCCATACAGGGCACAGGAAATCAATGTTGGGCAGGTGCTGGCTGCAACTGGGGAGGAGGAGATGTAAATATCTTTACTTGGGAACCAGGAGGTATTAACAGCAGCACCTGGGGACCAGGAGGGGTTAATGGCTGCAGTACTTTATGCAGTATAGCCATTAACCCCTCCTAGTTTCCGAGTGCAGACATTACTTCTAGTGGTCCCCAAGTGCAGAACCAGTAACCCTCCTAGTCCCCACCTGTAGCCATCAACTTTCGTGGGCCGACTATACTTGAAACATTGAAAAGACCAGCTTAAGTGGGTCAAATTTTGGGGTCGACTTATACACGAGGTCGACTTGTATCCGAGTATATACAGTAAGTGTTCCAGTAAACGCAGGGTGAATTTTTAAAAATTTGAATTGAAATTGCTAAACTCTTCAACTGGTTTTCATAGATTTGATCGCAACTGATTTATTTATGATCAATGCCGTGAATTGATTAACCTTTCTTGCAATCTATATGCTCTTATCAAAAATATGATTGTTCACTATAAATTGCACAATTAATGGGCACCTTGTGCTGTCCTGGAGTTCTTGCCTTAAAAGGTACACATCACTGAAAAAGTAGTCATGTATGAACACTCTAATTATTACTCTTTATTTTTTCTAAGGAGTGACTTTTTTCTTTATTGTGAAATAACCTAAATGAGCTACACCTCAAAAGCCAGTTACACACTTCTTTTGTTATTTTTTTGTACCTCATATGGACCACCTTCCAGAACCATTTTTACTCTTTTATTATGACACGCCCCAGATGGTAGAGAGATACACTTAATGATACATTTGGGGTGTTTAAAAAAAGCAGATCTACTTACCTGAGGCTTCCTCCAGCCCCTGGCAGCTTATGTGTCCCTCACCACAGCTCTGTTCCTAGCCAGTGGCCCGAGGTCTTTCCATTGCAGCATCTGACCTGGCAAGGTGAGCAACCTCTGTGCTTGCGTGAGTTCATGGCCACGCCGCTCGTGCTCGAGCACCCTCGGCCGGAATCGTTCTGCGCGAGCGCAGCACTTCTGTACCTGCTCAGAAATCTCTTGGCTACGTGAGCACGATTGTGAGCAGAGGAGCTGTGCGCTTGCACAGGTGCAGAAACTACTGACCTCACCAGGTTGGCTGCTGCAACAGAGGGGACATCAGGGGTCACAGGCTGGGAACGGAGCTGCAGCAAGGGACACATAAGCTGCCAGGGGCTGGAGGAAGCCCCAGGTAAGGAGATCTGCTTTTTTTAAACACCCCGGAAGTATCCTTTAAGAGGACATTACAAATCTCATTTGTCATCATCTAGCAGAAAGTACAGTCCCCTCCTGTTTCAAGAGGTCCACAATTGTACCAATCCCAAAAAAGCCAGGCAACACAGACCTCAACAACTTCAGACCCATGGCTTTAACGCCTACCATTATGAAGGTCCTAGAACGGCTAGTCCTTGCTCACCTGAAACGCACCACTGACGCACTGCTTGCCCCACTCCAATTCGCATACAGGGCCAACAGGTCCATAGAGGATGCCATAAACATCAGCCTGGCACACATCATGGAGCACCTCGACCGGCCTGGCTCCTATGCCAGAATCCTGTTCCTGGACTTCAGTTCAGCCTTCAACACGATCTGCCCAGACACCCTAATCGACAACCTGGCGCAGCTCGGTGTTGACCCCACACTTTGCGCATGGGTCAAGAGCTTCCTTTCAGATAGGACACAACAGGTCAAGCTCGGGAACTGCTCCTCCAGCATGAGAACTACCAATACAGGGGCACCCCAAGGGTGTGTACTGTCCCCGCTCCTATTCTCTTTGTACACCAACAATTGCACTTCCGCCTCAGACTCTGTCAAGGTCATCAAATTTGCTGACGACACAACAATCATCGGTCTCATCGGCGGAAACGGAGAGCGGGACTAGTGTTGGGTGAACAGTGTTCGCCACTGTTCGGGTTCTGCAGAACATCACCCTGTTCGGGTGATGTTCGGGTTCGGCCGAACACCTGATGGTGTTCGGCCAAACTGTTCGGCCATATGGCCGAACTAAGAGCGCATGGCCGAACGTTACCCGAACATTCGGCTAGCGCTGTGATTGGCCGAACGGGTCACGTGTAGTGTTGGGCGAACATCTAGATGTTCGGGTTCGGGCCGAACATGGCCGAACTCCGAACATAATGGAAGTCAATGGGGACCCGAACTTTCGTGCTTTGTAAAGCCTCCTTATATGCTTCATACCCCAAATTTACAGGGTATGTGCACCTTGGGAGTGGGTACAAGAGGAAAAAAAATTTAGCAAAAAGAGCTTATAGTTTTTGAGAAAATCGATTTTAAAGTTTCAAAGGGAAAACTGTCTTTTAAATGCGGGAAATGTCTGTTTTCTTTGCACAGGTAACATGCTTTTTGTCGGCATGCAGCCATAAATGTAATACATATAAGAGGTTCCAGGAAAAGGGACCGGTAATGCTAACCCAGCAGCAGCACACGTGATGGAACAGGAGGAGGGTGGCGCAGGAGGAGAAGGCCACGCTTTGAGACACAACAACCCAGGCCTTGCATGAGGACAAGAAGCGTGCGGATAGCAATTTGCATTTTGTCGCCATGCAGTCATAAATGTAATACAGATGAGAGGTTCAATAAACAGGGACCGGAAACGCTAACTCATCACAGATGTTCATTGTTAATGTTACTTGGTTGGGGTCCGGGAGTGTTGCGTAGTCGTTTCCAATCCAGGATTGATTCATTTTAATTTGAGTCAGACGGTCTGCATTTTCTGTGGAGAGGTGGATACGCCGCCGATCTGTGACGATGCCTCCGGCAGCACTGAAACAGCGTTCCGACATAACGCTGGCTGCCGGGCAAGACAGCACCTCTATTGCGTACATTGCCAGTTTGTGCCAGGTGTCTAGCTTCGATACCCAATAGTTGAAGGGTGCAGATGGATTGTTCAACACAGCTACGCCATCTGACATGTAGTCCTTGACCATCTTCTCCAGGCGATCGGTGTTGGAGGTGGATCTGCACGCTTGCTGTTCTGTGTGCTGCTGCATGGGTGTCAGAAAATTTTCCCACTCCAAGGACACTGCCGATACCATTCCCTTTTGGGCACTAGCTGCGGCTTGTGTTGTTTGCTGCCCTCCTGGTCGTCCTGGGTTTGCGGAAGTCAGTCTGTCGGCGTACAACTGGCTAGAGGAGGGGGAGGATGTCAATCTCCTCTCTAAAGTCTCCACAAGGGCCTGCTGGTATTCTTCCATTTTGACCTGTCTGGCTCTTTCTTCAAGCAGTTTTGGAACATTGTGTTTGTACCGTGGATCCAGAAGGGTATAAACCCAGTAATTGGTGTTGTCCAGAAAGCGCACAATGCGTGGGTCGCGTTCAATGCAGTCCTAGGCCGAAGAGGTCATAGCCTAGGGTCACAAAACCTGTTTATTTGGGCAATTTCAATGGTGGCGAGTCTGACGTACATAAATCGCAGCAATGGCCGTTAGCAACGTCTGAATCTCACGAAATGTCTCATGCAGGTAGAAGACATATTATTAGACTTGGGCTTCAAAGATGGGTTCCCTACATCTCTGCAAACCAGAGTTACAGGGCTCCAAATTTGGTAAAATCCCCCATAGGCTTTCATTGGGCCTCCTATTTACAGTTCCAAAATCTCACATCTTTTCAAAGGGCAATTACTCAGCAGTGGCAAATTTTCTAGCATTGTAGGGACCCTTAGGGGGAACATGACTGGTGAGTTTCGGGGCCCTAGGCCAAAGAGGTCATAGCCTAGGGTCACAAAAACCTGTTTATTTGGGCTATTTCAATGGTAGTGATGGTGACGTACATAAATCGCAGCAATGGCCGTTAGCAAACTCTGAATCTCACGAAATGTCTCATGCAGGTAGAAGACATATTGTTAGACTTGGATTCCAAAGATGGGGTCCCTACATCTCTGCAAACCAGAGTTACAGATGTCCAAAATTGGTAAAATCCCCCATAGGATTTCATTGCCTCCCTATTTCACTTTCCAAAATCTCACATCTTTTCAAAGGGCAATGGCTCAGCAGTACCAAATTTTCTAGCATTGTAGGGACCCTTAGGGGGAACATGACTGGTGAGTTTCGGGCCCCTAGGCCGAAGAGGTCATAGCCTAGGGTCACAAAAACCTGTTTATTTGGGCTATTTCAATGGTAGTGATGGTGACGTACATAAATCTCAGCCATGGCCGTTAGCAACGTCTGAATCTCACGAAATGTCTCATGCAGGTAGAAGACATATTGTTAGACTTGAATTCCAAAGATGGGGTCCCTACATCTCTGCAAACCAGAGTTACAGGGGTCCAAAATTGGTAAAATCCCCCATAGGCTTTCATTTGGCCTCCTATTTACCGTTCCAAAATCTCACACCATTTCAAAGGGCAATGGCTCAGCAGTGGCAAAACTCACCAGTCATGATCCCCCTAAGGGTCCCTACAATGCTAGAAAATTTGGTACTGCTGAGCCATTGCCCTTTGAAAAGATGTGAGATTTTGGAAAGTGAAATAGGGAGGCAATGAAATCCTATGGGGGATTTTACCAATTTTGGACCCCTGTAACTCTGGTTTGCAGAGATGTAGGGACCCCATCTTTGGAATCCAAGTCTAACAATATGTCTTCTACCTGCATGAGACATTTCGTGAGATTCAGACTTTGCTAACGGCCATTGCTGCGATTTATGTACGTCACCATCACTACCATTGAAATAGCCCAAATAAACAGGTTTTTGTGACCCTAGGCTATGACCTCTTTGGCCTAGGGGCCCGAAACTCACCAGTCATGTTCCCCCTAAGGGTCCCTACAATGCTAGAAAATTTGGTACTGCTGAGCCATTGCCCTTTGAAAAGATGTGAGATTTTGGAAAGTGAAATAGGGAGGCAATGAAATCCTATGGGGGATTTTACCAATTTTGGACCCCTGTAACTCTGGTTTGCAGAGATGTAGGGACCCCATCTTTGGAATCCAAGTCTAACAATATGTCTTCTACCTGCATGAGACATTTCGTGAGATTCAGACTTTGCTAACGGCCATGGCTGCGATTTATGTACGCCACCATCACTACCATTGAAATAGCCCAAATAAACAGGTTTTTGTGACCCTAGGCTATGACCTCTTCGGCCTAGGGGCCCGAAACTCACCAGTCATGTTCCCCCTAAGGGTCCCTACAATGCTAGAAAATTTGGTACTGCTGAGCCATTGCCCTTTGAAAAGATGTGAGATTTTGGAAAGTGAAATAGGGAGGCAATGAAATCCTATGGGGGATTTTACCAATTTTGGACCCCTGTAACTCTGGTTTGCAGAGATGTAGGGACCCCATCTTTGGAATCCAAGTCTAACAATATGTCTTCTACCTGCATGAGACATTTCGTGAGATTCAGACTTTGCTAACGGCCATTGCTGCGATTTATGTACATCACCATCACTACCATTGAAATATCCAAAATAAACAGGTTTTTGTGACCCTAGGCTATGACCTCTTCGGCCTAGGGGCCCGAAACTCACCAGTCATGTTCCCCCTAAGGGTCCCTACAATGCTAGAAAATTTGGTACTGCTGAGCCATTGCCCTTTGAAAAGATGTGAGATTTTGGAAAGTGAAATAGGGAGGCAATGAAATCCTATGGGGGATTTTACCAATTTTGGACCCCTGTAACTCTGGTTTGCAGAGATGTAGGGACCCCATCTTTGGAATCCAAGTCTAACAATATGTCTTCTACCTGCATGAGACATTTCGTGAGATTCAGACTTTGCTAACGGCCATTGCTGCGATTTATGTACGTCGCCATCACTACCATTGAAATAGCCCAAATAAACAGGTTTTTGGGACCCTAGGCTATGACCTCTTTGGCCTAGGGGCCCGAAACTCACCAGTCATGTTCCCCCTAAGGGTCCCTACAATGCTAGAAAATTTGCCACTGCTGAGTAATTGCCCTTTGAAAAGATGTGAGATTTTGGAACTGTAAATAGGAGGCCCAATGAAAGCCTATGGGGGATTTTACCAAATTTGGAGCCCTGTAACTCTGGTTTGCAGAGATGTAGGGAACCCATCTTTGGAGCCCAAGTCTAACAATATGTCTTCTACCTGCATGAGACATTTCGTGAGATTCAGACGTTGCTAACGGCCATTGCTGCGATTTATGTACGTCAGACTCGCCACCATTGAAATTGCCCAAATAAACAGGTTTTGTGACCCTAGGCTATGACCTCTTCGGCCTAGGACTGCATTGAACGCGACCCACGCATTGTGCGCATTCTGGACAACACCAATTACTGGGTTTATACCCTTCTGGATCCACGGTACAAACACAATGTTCCAAAACTGCTTGAAGAAAGAGCCAGACAGGTCAAAATGGAAGAATACCAGCAGGCCCTTGTGGAGACTTTAGAGAGGAGATTGACATCTTCCCCCTCCTCTAGCCAGTTGTACGCCGACAGACTGACTTCCGCAAACCCAGGACGACCAGGAGGGCAGCAAACAACACAAGCCGCAGCTAGTGCCCAAAAGGGAATGGTATCGGCAGTGTCCTTGGAGTGGGAAAATTTTCTGACACCCATGCAGCAGCACACAGAACAGCAAGCGTGCAGATCCACCTCCAACACCGATCGCCTGGAGAAGATGGTCAAGGACTACATGTCAGATGGCGTAGCTGTGTTGAACAATCCATCTGCACCCTTCAACTATTGGGTATCGAAGCTAGACACCTGGCACAAACTGGCAATGTACGCAATAGAGGTGCTGTCTTGCCCGGCAGCCAGCGTTATGTCGAAACGCTGTTTCAGTGCTGCCGGAGGCATCGTCACAGATCGGCGGCGTATCCGCCTCTCCACAGAAAATGCAGACCGTCTGACTCAAATTAAAATGAATCAATCCTGGATTGGAAACGACTACGCAACACTCCCGGACCCCAACCAAGTAACATGAACAATGAACATCTGTGATGAGTTAGCGTTTCCGGTCCCTGTTTATTGAACCTCTCATCTGTATTACATTTATGACTGCATGGCGACAAAATGCAAATTGCTATCCGCACGCTTCTTGTCCTCATGCAAGGCCTGGGTTGTTGTGTCTCACAAAGCGTGGCCTTCTCCTCCTGCGCCACCCTCCTCCTGTTCCATCACGTGTGCTGCTGCTGGGTTAGCGTTACCGGTCCCTTTTCCTGGAACCTCTTATATGTATTACATTTATGACTGCATGCCGACAAAAAAGCATGTTACCTGTGCAAAGAAAACAGACATTTCCCGCATTTAAAAGACAGTTTTCCCTTTGAAAAATTAAAATCGATTTTCTCAAAAACTATAAGCTTTTTTTGCTAATTTTTTTTTCCCTCTTGTACCCACTCCCAAGGTGCACATACCCTGTAAATTTGGGGTATGTAGCATGTAAGGAGGCTTTACAAAGCACAAAAGTTCGGGTCCCCATTGACTTCCATTATGTTCGGAGTTCGGGTCGAACACCCGAACATCGCGGCCATGTTCGGCCTGTTCGGCCCGAACCCGAACATCTAGATGTTCGCCCAACACTAAGCGGGACTACCGCAAGGAGATTGGGAGAATCTGCGAGTGGTGCAAGAACTGCAACCTGGTCCTCAACGCAACGAAGACTGTTGAGCTGATTGTGGATTTCAGGAGGAACCCTCCCACTCACCCACCAGTCTACATAGGCGAGACCGAAGTCTCCAGAGTGTCATCGGTCCAGTTCCTTGGCACAACCTTATCCACTGACCTAAGGTGGGAACAGAATACCATCAAAATTCAGAAGAAGGCACAGCAGAGGCTTTTTTTCCTGCGCCAACTTAAAAAATTTGGTATGCCTCGGGAGCTGCTGACCAGCTTCTACACCGCTACCACGGAGTCCATACTTTGCTCCTCAGTTATCGTCTGGCATGCCCGCGCATCGGCCAGCGACAGACATAAACTGCAAAGAATCATTAGTGAGGTGGAAAGGATCATCGGATTGCCCCTGCCACCTCTCGATCTCCTCCACGCGGCTAGGATGAGGAAGAGGGCCACCAGGATTTCCTGCGACCCCGCCCACCCTGGCAGCCGCTTTTTTGAGCCCATCCCATCTGGCCGCCACTTCCGAACTATCCCAACCAAGACCACCAGGCACAGGAACTCTTTCTTCCCCCAGGCAGTTCTGCTGCTCAACAACTCTGACTCCTGACCCTTCCGTCCTAGTCTGCAATCAGCATACTCGCCTCAGTGGCTCTTCTGCCTCTCTCTGCATCTCTAACACACAAACTTCTGTTCCTTTTCTGCATATCTAACACACAATATAAAGGATGTATCATACTGTTGTGTTGCTGGTATGCGGTACTGTAGCCGCCAATGTATGTAAATGCTGTCAGTATGTGTAACTTGTAGCCGTATATATATATATGTAAAATGTACAACTGTCTTTACGTACTTGCCAAGCCATGTGTACCACAAGCAATTCCGAGTACGGCACCACCGTACTTGGCGAATAAATGTATCTTGTATCTTGTATCATGAAAGTGACCAGTACAAAGGAGCAGGAAAGCACTGTTATGTTTGTTTTTTTTAAAGAGAATTTGAGACAGAGGTTTGGTTTTTTTGTTTTTTTGTAAAAAAAACAATAAGCATACTACCTGATCCGAGGACTATCCTGATCAAGCAGTTTCCATTACCGAAGTGCCCCGCCTCTCCTGTGGCCACAAATGTCTAGTTTAATTTACGCAGGAAGGTGGAGGAGAGGTGGGAGAGTCAGAGCTGGCCATTCAGAGCAGGGGAAGGGGTGTCTTCTGCAAGGGACGCCCTTTCCCCAGTTTTTTCTACTGGCAAGCTCAATGTTGGTAGAGGTCCCCATGAGGTCCGTGGAGTCCCTCGCCATCCTCCTCTGCCCCTCCTTTCTGCAGCTATCTGGACTGGTAATCTTGCTGACCAAACCCTTCAATGCATGCGCAGCTTGGCCGCGGTTGCGCCTCCCATTGCGCTCCCACAGCCAAAAGCATTCTGCGCCTGCACAGTAGTACTGCACAGGCGCAGAAAACTCTCAGGTGGGAGTGCAACAGGGACGCGTATGCAGCCAAGACGCGCATGCGCTAAAGGGGCACAACTACCCGTGACTGGCCAGATTACCAGGTCAGATATCGGCAGAAAGGAGGGGCCGAGGAGGACAGCAAGGAACTCCATGGACCTCATGGGGCAGGAGGAAGCCCCAGGTAAGTATAAATAAGAATAAGCTGTGATCTCAGGTACACTTTAAGTACATCTTGCCCACTTTGACAGTTAAAATGTTAAAATGGAAGAAAATACCTTGTTGAAAAATTAGTTGAATGTAAAAAGACAAAGTCACTATGATGGTCTAAATTTTCATAAACCAATCTAATAAAGATCCCTCTGCATTCCATGAGTCTTTTCACAAAGTCTTGATAGCCGAGTTTCTTGCGAGTGCTATCACCTGCAGCACTCATGCAGTATTAACTGACATAAAAATGCCCAACTCCTTATATGTCAAAGATGGCAGCTAGTATTCCTGCCTGAAACCATCTTGGATTTCTAACTCATAGGCAGGGCTTCACACTTATTAAAATTCGCATTGGAATTGTGAATGTGAAAAAATGTGTTTGCCACCCATGCATTTTTGCATATGCCAAAAAAATAAATAAATAAAAAAGGTTACATTTGCAGCATATATTTCCCATTGACTTTCGTTAGCTGCAGTAAAAAAAACACATAAAAATTCACATAAGGCGAAAAAAAAGATGTCAGTTTTTCACTATAATAGGCCTGCCTAACTGTGCCTAACCCTTGGCCTAAAGGTGGCCACACACCATACGATTAAAAGATTTAATTTTTCACCAATTTGATAATTTTGATTGGTTATCCTGAAAAATCGAGAACTTTTCTTTCTTTTCGAACAATAAATCCAATGCATCCTCGGGTCCTAAGGGAATTAAGTTCAGTTATAGCTAAGCCCCTTTATCTTATCTTTTGTGACTCTCTTGCAACTGGCAGAGTCCCAGTGGATTGGCGTACAGCCCACGTTTTCCCATTATTTAAGAAGGGCAAAAAATCTGATCCAGGAAATTATAGACCTGTAAGCTTAACATCAGTTGTATGCAAACTATTTGAGGGGTTACTAAGAGATACTATACATGACTTCATAGTAGAAAATAATCTTATTTCTCAGCATCAACATGGGTTTACTAAAGACAGGTCCAGTTTGACTAACATGCTCAGCTTTTATGAGGTAGTGAATGCTAATATGGATATTGGGAATGCTGTAGATGTGATATACTTGGACTTTGCAAAGGCCTTCGACACTGTTCCCCACAGAAGTCTGGTGCAAAAGTTGAGGATGCAAGGACTGGGGAAGAGTTTGTGTGCATGGATAGGGAACTGGCTAATGGACAGAAAACAAAGTTTTGGTCAATGGATCGTACTCAAAATGGGAGACTGTTAGCAGTGGGGTCCCACAGGGGTCTGTACTGGGTCCAGTGCTCTTCAATTTATTTATTAATGACCTAGTAGATGCAGTAGTGAGCAATGTTGCTATTTTTGCAGATGATACAAAATTGTGCAGAGTCATCAACTCTCAGGAAGATAGTGTCATATTGCAACAGGATCTGGATAGGATGGCTATATGGGCAGATACATGGCAGATGAAGTTCAATGTTGACAAATGTAAAGTCATGCATTTTGGTCGTACCAATGGTCTAGCACCATACAAAATAAATGGGATACAGTTGGGGACATCAAACTTGGAGAAGGACTTAGGAGTACTCATCGACAACAAGTTAAATAATCGTACTCAATGCCAAGCCGCTGCAGCTAAAGCGAACAAAATTTTGGGATGCATTAAAAGGGAAATAAAAACTCGAGATGCTAGCATAATATTGCCCCTGTTTAACTCTCTAGTAAGGCCACATCTGGAATATGGAATTCAGTTCTGGGCACCACATTACAAAAAAGATATTGCAGTTTTAGAGCAGGTGCAGAGACAAGCTACAAAATTGATACGTGGGATGGAAGGTCTCGCTTACCAAGAAAGGTTAGATAAACTAGGTTTATTTAGTCTAGAGAAAAGACGCCTTAGAGGAGATCTAATTAACATGTATAAATACATCAGAGGGTAATATAATAGCTTGGCGGATGAGCTTTTTGTCCCTACCTGTGCCTTCTCAAAGGACTAGAGGACATGATCTGCGCATGGAGGAAAAACGTTTTAGCCATTTATTTAGGAAAGGGTTCTTTACAGTAAGAGTGATTAAGATGTGGAATGCATTGCCACAGGAAGTCGTTATGGCAAACTCTATACCTGCATTTAAAGGGGGCTTAGATGCTTTCCTTGCTTTGAAAGACATCCATGGCTACAATTACTAGGTTATGCCTAATGATGTTGATCCAGGGATTTTACCTGATTGCCATCTGGAGTCGGGAAGGAATTTTTCCCTTTTTGGGCTAATTGGACCATGCCTTGTGGGGTTTTTTTCACCTTCCTCTGGATCAACAGGGGTGTTTGGGGGACGGGCTGGAGTTGTACTTTGTACTGGTTGAACTCGATGGACGTATGTCTTTTTTCAACCAAAATAACTATGTAACTATGTAAGAATTTGCCATTTTTTTTTTCGATTTTTAGAGATTGGACATGGTGGAAATTTCAGACCAACTTTATCAAGTATTGTATGGTGTGTGATGGATTGCCAATTACCTGATGTATAGTTCCAATCATTTTTTTCAGAGCTTTCAATTATTTTATTCATGATTGGGAAAAAATTGAACATATGTGTGTGGTACATTGGTCAGATTTTTGAATTGTAACAATTAGTCAGAAAAAAATTACTTAAAAAAAACTTATGGTGTGTGGCCACTTTTAAGCTATGGAAGGGAGTGCTCCATTGTCACACACAGTGCTTTCATGGCAGCTCGTCACCAGGGCCGGATTTCTGGCAAGGCCACATAGGCCATGGCCTAGGGCACTAGCAATTTAGGGGCGGCTCAGTGAAGGGCAGTAAAGCTGTTCTATGCAGCCATCCTTATCTACAAGGACAGCTTTAACATTTGAACGCTCTGTCCTGTACTTTTCATCCCTGCAAGACATGTAAGCTCTATCCTGAAGGTACTATACACATCAGCCTAACTCACATGGTGACACAATAAATGGGTCCATCATTAACGAGATGGCAAACATAACTTAAAAGTTCTTAAGGAAAACATAACTTATAATCTATATGCGTATTACTAAAATAGCTATTGTCTGTGAAACCAATGATGGAAAATAAGGAGAATTCTCATTGGGGCACACAGAGATAACAACCATACAGACGGTATAGTTGGCCTAGGGAGGTAAAAAGTACAAATCCGGCCCTGCTCGTCACATGTCTGGTGGTGTTTTATTAGTCACTGAGGAGGGTTAATATCAGGAGGATTGCTGTGAGGTCCTGAGTGTTGCTTGGGCTTATATTTAGGCTACATTCACAGTGGGTGCGGCAATGCAATGTAACAAATGCACTGTATCACAGAACATCGCATTACAGTGTAAAAGCTACGCAACGGTCACAGTGTGTCTACGCTGCAATCTAACGGCATCGCAACACGCTCATAACTCCCAACTTTTTGAGATGAGAAAGAGGGACTTAAGCCACGCCCCTGCCACACCCCTGATCATGCCCTGTCGCATCCCTAGTCACGCATACCATAAAGATGTCATAAGAAAAATATGTTGTTTTATAATTCAAACCACACTGGTCCTTTCTATCCTGGTTCATTTTTCATCATATTAACATTTTACAATTAGTAATATGTCAATTTAAAAGATGTGAATAAAGTTTAGAGTCAAACACATTTTTTTGTAGAGAAATATATGTACAGTATATTTACATAGAAAGAGGGACAAAGTCCTGAAAGAGGGACAGTTGTGAGATATGCACACTGACTGTATACAGTGCATTAACGCAACATGTAACAGAGACAATGAAGCATTCTTTTCATTGACTGTATGCTTCACTGTATGCAATGCAACAGTCCTACAGTGTGTGGCCCGACTTCCAATTCTGTTGCATTCCTGATTTTACAGGGAACACAACATCCAATGTGAGACAAGCCTGAGAGCAATTAAATCTTTTCCCGCATAAAGTCTTGAACTTTGGAACTACTCGTTTGAGCAAAGGCATTTCCACGTTGCAGAAATACGTTTATTGTGCCATGTGTAGATTCACTGCAGTTTCTGCCTAGTTTCAAGCAATGAGCAGAATTTTATTTTTGGCTTTCACACAATCTTTTTGTTGCTATACATCTGTGGACTGGCTCTGCACTTAGGAGGTGATTAACTCCTCTTAACATCAGTTTGCATGGTGAATATCTCTGACAGCTGGAGCACTTATTCTCTAATTTACAGAGTCTGGATTTTTGGACATTGTTTAGTGTGTAACTCATGCTACTTTCTGCCACCCTTTATTTGGACCGAAAATAGCATCCATATCCATCATTCTAGCCTTCTTCTTTTTAGATAGCTAGGTCTGTATTATTCACTGTATAATGCTATGAGAATATCATAAAAGAGTCTCCAAATATAGACTGGATCTGTAGTGACACAGCCAGCTTCCATACAGGCAAAAGGGGCAGCTCCAGGGCACCCCGGCCTCTGCAGGAGCCCCTGTGCCACTGGAACCTGCCAAGTGGCTTCCCCAGCTAATCCCTGAGGCTCCTGCACACATCACTCACCTGTCCTGGAGGGCGGCCGCTTATGTTTTCCCCATAGCCCCGAAGCCCCTTAAACTGGCCTTGGACACAGTGGACAGCTCTCTCACCGTGTAGCACCAGAGTCAGTTTGTATGTTTTTCCTGTGTTTGTGTTTGCTTCCTCCCACATTCCAAAAGCACAATGATAGATTAACCCCCCTCCCCCTACAAACAAACAAAAAATACATAACTTTTAGACTTGATTAGGAATATATGACTACAGTAGGAATTAGATTGTGAGCTCCTCTGAGGACAGTCACTGACATGGCTATGTACTCTGTACTCTGTACTCTGTACAGTTCTGAAAAAGTCAGTTGAAATACATAAAAATAGAGAGGTTTCCAAATGTATGTGTATAAGGTACAGTACTTATCCCAATAATTTTTAAGTAAATCCAGGATAATCTGAGATGAATAGAGATGGCCCGAACCGTTCGCCCGGCGAACGGATCCCGGCAAATTTCGGTGGTTCGCGTTCGCGGTGAACCCGCAAACTTTTCCAGAAGTTCGGTTCGCCCCCATAGTGCATCATAAGGGTCAACTTTGACCCTCTACATCACAGTCAGCAGGCACATTGTAGCCAATCAGGCTACACTCCCTCCTGGATCCCCACCCCTCCTTATGAAAGGCAGGCAGCGTCAGGCGTTGGACTCACTCTTGTGTCTGCAGTGATTAGAGAAGGGAGAGCAGCTGTGCAGAGACGTATAGGGAAAGCTTAGTTAGGCTCTTGTAGGCTTCTTAGCTTGCTCCTTGATGATTCTTTTTGCTAAAAAAGCACCCCTCAACAGCTCTTTTGAGAGCTAATCTTGTTCTTGTTATCTTTGTGTGTGTGTGTGTGTGTGTGTGTGTGTGTGTGTGTGTGTGTGTGTCACAGACACTTGTGTTGCATAGACAGCCTTAGTAATTCCTACTGTGTGTGCCACTGCCAGGCCCAGCACATTCAGTGACTACCTGTGTGTGACAGATGCACATTGTAATACTCATCACTGCATATACCTACCTGTTGTTCACTTCAGTGCACCCACCTACCTACGTGAGCGCATGCAGTGTCACTGTGCCTGTCCGGTACCTGTCTGTGTGTGACAGGTGCACATTATAATATCCATCACTGCATGTACTTACCTGTTGTTCACAGTGCACCCACCTACCTATGTGAGCGCACGCAGTGTCACTGTGCCTGTCTGGTACCTGTCTGTGTGTGACAGGTGCACATTGTAATACCCACCACTGCATATACCTACTTGTTGTGTTCAGTGCACCCACCTACCTACGTGAGTGCACGCAGTGTGATATACCACTCCATGCATACCTGTTAACTGCACCTGTGTGACTGCACATTGTATTAGTCAAGTCAATGCATACCTTTCACTTCATCCCCCCAATATGGACAAAACAAAAGGCAGAGGCAGGCCACCTGGCAGGTCTGTTCGAGGTCGCGCTGTCGTGATTTTGTGCGGCCCTCGACCAAAGTACAGTGTTCAGAAGAAGGCACGTGCCATCAACCTTCAATATTGTCAGGATGTAGTTGACTATTTAACACAGTACACCTCATCTTTCTCAGTTTCCACACAGAAGCGTGACATATCTTCCTCCTCCTGTTTTGATTCTGGCACCCCACTTAACACTCAGTCGGCCGCCACCACCAAAGTGCCATCACCCCAGGGCTCAGCGGTGTGGAAATTTTTGTGTGTGTCTGCCTCAGATGAGAGCAATGCCATCTGTACTCTCTGCCACCGAAAATTGAGCCGTGAAAAGACCAAGACCCACGTAGGGAATTTGTAAGGCCGCTGTTAGCAGCGGCCGCTATAATAATTTTTCTAGTGTGTGTACATGCCTGCCTAATTGTTCTGGCTGCACTGCAGCTGCAACAACAAAACAAAAGGCATGTACATGTGCCAATTCCCCTTCGTGATCATTACCTTGCCGTGGTGAAGGGGCTTGCGTATCACAATGAAGCAATGACCGCCGGCTATATGAGTGTCTCAGGGGGGGCACACCCAAGATAATAAGGTCGTTGCTTCATTGTGGACAGACCAAATTTGATCAGCTGGACAGTCACTGTTGTTCTATCATTGAGCTACCACAGTAAAAACTATCGGTAATGCTTTGATAAATCTGGCCCAATGTTTCCTACATGCAACATAGTACCAGCCCTTCTCCTCAGCTCAGCATCAGGGGAGGCCAGAGTGCTTGCAGAGGTGCGTGCTGAGAGGATATACATTCCAATCCTGTTGTTTCCATGAAGCCCAGTAAATCCTGCTGCTCACCTGTGTACAAAGAATTGCAAAATAAACACACTGAAAAACTTGTAAGTCATTCAGCTGACACATGCACTGCAAAATAAGTGAAATGGTTCATAAATAGGTGAAAAAAATACATGATTAAAGGCCATTAGCTTGTGCAACAGAGCGACTCAGAATCAATTTGCCCTTCTTTTAATTTCATTATGAGGCTGACATTTCATATTTGCATGGAAGGAAAGATATATCAGTATATACGTCTACAGCATCCTTCAAGATCAAACATTCTTGGTGCTAAAACGTTAGATAAAGTGACTTTGAAAGCAGAAAATGCGAACTCCAGCCAAGCCAACCTTCCCTTCAAGGTAATCTGCAAAGTTATGAGCTGTGAAGCAGAGAGGCCATAAAAGTTTAATTACTAATCAATATGGATCTATGGTGTGCAGAATCAGCACAGAGAGATGTGCTTTATGGCAAAATATACCTAGTATGACATTTTTTATTTCTTTGAGATTAAAAATAATCTTTGAATGTTCATATGTGCTACATTGAAATAATTGCTTGGAGCGAGGATGTTTCTGTGCGGTCCTTCTGTGGCGGCACGTTTCCAACTGTACAGCCAAAATGTGATTAGCAGATCCTTGTGTGTTCATGTAAGTGCTCCTCAAACAGATGCTCCATTTTTAAAGTGAACCTGAACTCAGAACTCCTCTCTGCTCTAAAAGATACACAACAGCATAATAACCTTCAAACAAAAAACATGTATTTGTTACAGCTGATAAAAATCCTTCTACTTCCTGATTCATGGAAGCAGACATATTATTTACAGCCTCTGCTTTCAAATGGGCTTTTCTGCTTATCTGCCATAGGCAGTCATGTGACACAGGGGAGGATCAAATTGCGACTTGTGATTAGACACAAATGAGGGGGAATTAAACACGCTAAACTCTCTTAATACATACAGGGTGCATTTCTCTATGTTTTCCACCTGTCCTGTGCAAGAGTTCAGGTCCACTTTGGGGACAAACTACAGATGGGATATATACAGGATACAGATATACAGCTACACAGCTAGCTATCTTGTGGCATACACCAGCGGCTAGCACTCAGTCATAGCACACACAAAGCATCCTGTTGCCTGCCATAGCAGTAACTGATGTGGCATGTCTGGTAAAAGGCCAGCTAGAAGCTGTTGGGGTTTATATGGGTGTTTGGCACAGCGACACTGAGGAATAGAACCAAAACACCAGTTAAATGCACCCTTGAGGATCTGATTTTAAAGGGGTTCTTTCACGAATGAGGAAAAAAATAAAAAGTGGTTTATGCATAAACTATTAAACATCCTTGTAAAATAGTGTAAAAAGTTTTTTTAAAAAAATGAATGGTTTCATAAATAATAACATGTATTGTAAATAGTGACGGATGACGGCTGGGAGGCTAATCCATTTGTTAGGGGTGTTTTTTTTTACTTTCTTTTCACAACCATAACTGCTGCCTACATAGTTTTCAGTGGTATAACCCACTTCTAGCAGGAATGGCCGTTATAACCCTAATAGCTGAGCTCTGCTGAGCTGCTGAATATGTGTTTACATTGTTGCTAGGCAACCAGACCCCGGGTGCAGAGACTCGTTTGTGAAGAGTCATAAGCTGCAGGGAGAATCAGTCCCATCTACACCATATGATTCTTTGTCAGATTTGATTCAATTTGATTCGATTCATTGATATGATTTGATTCAATCCGATATGTCCGATTCCTGATTCGATTCAATTTGATTCTTGAATGGTTTCATAAATATAACATGTATTGTAAATAGTGACAGATGACGGCTGGGAGGCTAATCCATTTGTTAGGGGTGTTTTTTTTTTAACTTTTTTTTCACAACCATAACTGCTGCCTACATAGTTTTCAGTGGTATAACCCACTTCTAGCAGGAATGGCCATTATAACCCTAATAGCTGAGCTCCGCTGAGCTGCTGAATATGTGTTTACATTGTTGCTAGGCAACCAGACCCCGGGTGCAGAGACTCGTTTGTGAAGAGTCATAAGCTGCAGGGAGAATCAGTCCCATCTACACCATATGATTTTTTGTCAGATTCGATTCAATTTGATTCGATTCATTGATATGATTTGATTCAATCTGACATGTCCGATTCATGATTCGATTCAATTTGATTCAAATTGAATTGACACGGCAACGCAGGCGCAGTGGTTTTCAGACTTTAAAGTCTGAAATTCCAGAAGTGAAGTGGAGGCGGGGCCAGAGCATGGATGAGTGGCTGCGCCAACACAGGATGTCTGTGGGGGACCATTAGAAGCCCCGGGTAAGTTCAACTCATTTTCCCTCGACCCCCCTACAGTATTCCTTTAAAACAATAAATAACGTTCAGGCAGGACAAAAAAAGCAGGATTTAAAACGATAAATAATGTTCACAAGGTCTGCGCCATTTTTTTTACGTCTAAAACAATGAATATCGTTTGATAATGTAAGTGAATGGGGCACCATTTTTATCACATCGGTGCTGTGTGCCATTTTTCACTGCTCCGCTAGGACAGGTGAAATGCTACACTGCTAATTTGCAGGGAGCACAGTTAAGTTGGGTGACTGATCTGGGGTGGGGCAATAGTCACCTCAGGGGCCTGGGGGAAATTTGGCTGCAACAAACGGCCCCTAATGCCGGGGGGTGGGGGGCATGTTACTAAAACCAGCCCTGGTACAGAGTATTGATAATCTATATATATAAAATCGGTTGTATTTAGTTGTAATGTTTTGTGGGCTCTTACATGCATCGGGTCTATAAATGGAATAAAAATTATAACTGATCCAATCATTTCAGATAGAATCGATTTGAAAAACGAATGCAAAGCTTGTCAGGTTGTGCAATGGCACCATCAACAGTATCTGATCAAATCCCATTTATTAAAAAGTCATTTGGAATACAAAACTGGATCAGCGCAGTGGGCACCTTTTGAATAATAATTATGTGCTGTTTCTGCAGTTTCTATGTAGTGTTTGGTCTACATGATTGCTGTGTACTGTTTCTGCTGTGTGGTGTTGTGAACGGGTGCATTAGTTATGGTTAGTCTTGTGATGTTTTTGTTGAATAATAAGTATAATTAGCCTTTATTTTGCTTGGTGTTAATTATAAATTATTGTAATATTTCTTCTTTTCTTCTGCTTTGTGGTTGCTGTTAATTAGGAATTGTAGTAAAATTCTTCTTAGTTTGTTTCATATTAATACATAATTATGCCTTTTTGTACTTTTATTAATTATGGACAATTCTAATATTAATTATTAACCACAATTGCCTGTATCATATTAATTATGAATCCGTGTTGCCTGCTTTGGTGGCTTTTCAATGCCGTGTATTCTTAGGAATCTGCATTGCTTGTTGTGTTTTCTGTGTTATTGCTGTGTAATGCTTGGAGCTGTGCTATGTACTTTTTGGTGATGTGACGGCTTTTATCGTCAGTTTTGGATGAATGGTGGGGTATGTGTTCTGTGCTGCTGGTTTTCTCTATGTGAATCCCTTATTATTATTTTGGGGATGAGCACCAAGTTTTCACACTACAAAAGACTTATATAGTGGGCAGGGTATCATTGTGTGGTCTCCATCTGACGTGTTTTCTGAAGCACATTGGATTAATGAAAGCAATAGTTTAAATTTGTAAAATTATATCTTATGTGGCATAATAAATAGGTATTTTCTGTATTTGTTATACTTTTCTTTAAATTATGTTTATCTAAATGCAGCCTATCCTGTTATCCTGTATTTGAAGTGCTTTTCTAAATACACACTGGATGGGAGTGTATGGCTGCAGCCAAATTCTATTCAAATGCAAATGAAGCACCAGCACACCAAATTTCAGTTCAAATATAAATTAAATGCAAACACCTGTGTACTCCAGTATTTACACGTAACCAATTGTTGAGGACTATACATAATTACTCTTTATGGCTGCTTTAATCAAGCAGAGATTAATATTAAAAAAAAACACTATTATTCTGCAAGTGTGCCTGTACACCTCGCTACACATCTCATCTGCTATGTGTTACAATAATGACAATTAGAGATGAATCGAACAGTTCGCCGGTGGACCAGGCGAATATCCACTGTTCGTGTCCTTGGCGAACTGCGAACATATGGTGTTCGACCCGCCCCCTATACATCCTCATGGAGCCAAACTTTGAACCCTTGCCTCACAGTCTGCAGACACATGGCAGCCAATCAGCTAGAACCCCCTCCTGGACCCCGCACTCCCCTATTAAAAAGTAGTTGCGGTGGCCATATTGGGTTCATTCTCTGCTGGCTGCTGACAGTTAGTGAGAACAGGGTCAGACTTGCTGCAGATAGGTAGGGAAAGCATTAGCTAGACCTGTGTTCTTGTTCCTCACTTGCTGTGAAAGCACCCCAAACAACCCTTTTGAGGTCTAGTACATTGGTCTCCTGTGTTTTTCATCTCTGTGTGTGACACTCCACAGCCCACTGACACCTAGAGCTGTGTGCACACTACTGCTGTTGCTACATTAAGTTACAGGCACAGTACCACTCCAGTGCATTATTTTTTCACTGTATTCTGATAGTACTATTGCATTTCTCTGTGTGTGACACTCCACAGCCCACACCCAGAGCTGTGCACACTACTGATATTGTTGTTGCCTCATTAAGTTGCAGGCACAGAACCACTCCAGTGCATCATTATTTCACTGTATTGTGATTCCGATTCTGATATTACTAATGCATTTCTCTGTGTGTGACACTCCACAGCCCACTGACACGCAAAGCTGTGCAGACTACTGCTATTGTTGCTACATTAAGTTGCATGCACAGAACCACTCCAGTGCATTATTTGTAGGAATATACCGTGTATACTCGAGTATAAGCCGACTCGAGTATAAGCCGACCCCCAAACTTTTAAATTAAAAATCGTGGTCAAATGATTGACTCGTGTATAGGCCGAGGACAGGAAATGCAGCAGCCACTGGTGACTTTTAGAGTGGATGTCTTGCAGTGGATAGAAGAAAATCAGGGAAATGCCTCCCCCTCATCTGTCAGTTGACTGTCAGGGCAGAGCAGCGAATTAATAAATACAGGATGTTAACATGTCTGCTTCCGTGAAAGCAGGAAGTAGACACACTGCAGATGTATTGCAGGATATGTATTAGCTATACAAAGAAACAAAGAATTTTTTTTTCTTCAAGGGTTATTATGCTTTTACTTAACTTTTAGAGCTGAGATGAAGTTCTGTGGAGCTCGATTGTAAGCTGCTGTCCGAGCAGAGCAGCATGTATTGTGAGCAGCTTGCAGTGTGTAGTGTTCTGAGGAGGTGAGGTGAGGCTGCATTGCTCTCACCTGCTGGTTGCTGCCCGGGCATGTACTGTGCTTCTCCTGGTGGTTCGCTGGTTCTCCGTTGCCCTCTCATGCCAATTTCCCCCGCTGTCAGTGGATCGGAGCTCCAGAAACTTGCTACAGGGCAACGAGTCCTCTCTAACCTCACCACTATGGTGCCCTCTAGTGGCGCCTATATTGCATTGCAGGAGTCATAGCAATGCAACTGGGAGGAACAGCAGAGGACTCCTTGCCGTGAAGAAAGTTTCCGGAGCTCCGATTAACTGACAGTGGGGGAAATTGGCATGAGAGCGGGCAGCGGAGAAGTGGAGAACCGGCGGGAGAAGCACAGTACGTGCCGACCGATGCCCGGGCAACAGCCAGCAGGTGAGAGCAATGCAGCCTCACCTCACCTCCTCAGAACACTACACGCTGCAAGCGGCTCTCAATACATGCTGCTCTGCTTGGACAGCGGCTTTCAATCAAGCTCCACTTTTCCTGTGGCGGGTGGGGGTGCTCGCGGTGGGTTGTATTTTAGTTATTCGAGTACATGACTCGAGTATAAACCGAGACCCCCACTTTTGGGCCACTTTTTTGGGCCCAAAAACTCAGTTTATACTCGCGTATATACGGTAATGTGATTTCTGCCCTTTAGAGATTAAAACCAGACTTTGCGTCAACTTCATATTTTTGGTGGGACTTTTGGCATGGATCCCCCTCCGGCATGCCAAAGCCCAGGTGTTAGACCCCTTGAAACAACTTTTCCATCGCTTTTGTGGCCAGAAACAGTCTTTATAGGTTTTAAAATTCGCCTGCCCTTTGAAGTCTATGGCGTTTCGCATGTTCGTAAACATTTGCAGAAGTTTGCGTTCGCTGTTCGCGAATGGAAAATTCTATGTTTGCGACATCTCTAATGACAATTGGTCACATACTTAAATGTAAATAGTACATGCAGTATTCCTCATTTTTTTACGAACGAATAATAATACTGAGAAATGAGAAGCTACTCAGTCATGTTGACATTGTGTTCTGTACAGACATCCAGAATGAATTTAGTTATATAAGAATGCTACATGTACATCTGAAGTGCATGAGCCACAGTTCAAATTGCTGTCTGCAGAATGAACCACCAATGTGGAAAAAAAATGTAATTGACTTTAATTTGATGGTGTGGCTTTTCAGAGAGCAATCAATTAACCGATGCGCACATAAATTGCAACGTTAAAGTCTCTGTCTGCAATTGAGCTTTCAGCAGGTAGTAGAAATTACCAGCCTGCAAAACACATAATCAGGGGGATCTCCTCTGCACCGAAAAAACGTGACAGATGGATCCAGCATTTAGGCATATGGTCAATTCCCTTGAGAGCTCCAAGTAAATTGAAAGAATTCCATGTGCATACGGTGGGGAACATAGACATTACTCTCCTGGGGTTTAGAGTGGCACATATTTACTAAGCAGTCTTCTTACTTTATTGTACTGCTGTGTAACAGTAATACCACTGCATGAACCGAAAGCTTTATACAGATAGAAATGGGGTGTAATCTGAGGATTAACCAAGGAGGATTTGTATTATTTCTGCAGCAAAATTACAAAGAAAAAATAAAATTGTAATCAATGCTTGTTGACCCCAAAAAAAACTCAGGACAGAATTGTCTTCTTTGAGGTTATAAAGATATAATGCTCTGCACAGGAGTGCACATTGTTAGGAATGCTACAACTCCCTGTTTGGGCTACCAGTATTTATTTTGCACTAGGACTTTTATTGTCCACCAGCAGGTGGCCACTAGCAGAGTCAATAACTACTTTTGGCTGAAATTAAATGTGCCAATTACATTTAAACAAAATTATAAAAACATAAAAAATGGTGATCTCTATTCAATCCTCTGGCTATGACTTTGAACCATTGTGTAAGTTTGGTTTTTCACATTTCTCTATCCCCCTGTAAATATAAGGTCACCCATATAGTGTCCCAGAATGCTACTCAAGTGTGTCCCTGGTAGGAAAAGTGTGCTGGTGTCAGGAGATACGTTTTACTGTTGCCCATATGCTGACACAGAGTTTGCCCTATTTTCTTCATATAATGTGTTGTGGGGCATTTTTGAACACATGATCAGGTATACCAAGTTGGTTGATACACTGGAGAACGTACTTTGTACTCTGTAATCTTGCAACAAATCTTAAACCGATATCCTTCTTGTCAGTGGAATACATGTGTGTGCCAGACTTACAACTTCTCTGCCAGAAGGGAATTGTTCTATACTACTCTGGCCTTTTTAACCACTTGAGGACCTAGGGCTTTCTACCCCTTAAGGACCGGCCACTTTTTTTTCCATTCAGACCACTGCAGCTTTCACGGTTTATTGCTCGCTCATACAACCTACCACCTAAATGAATTTTGGCTCCTTTTCTTGTCACTAATAAAGCTTTCTTTTGGTGCTATTTGATTGCTCCTGCGATTTTTACTTTTTATTATATTCAGCAAAAAAGACATGAATTTTGGCAAAAAAATGATTTTTTTAACTTTCTGTGCTGACAGTTTTCAAATAAAGTAAAATTTCTGTATACATGCAGCGCGAAAAATGTGGACAAGCATGTTTTTGATAAAAAAAAACCCATTCAGCGTATATTTATTGGTTTCGGTAAAAGTTATAGCGTTTACAAACTATGGTGCAAAAAGTGAATTTTCCCATTTTCAAGCATCTATGACTTTTCTGACCCCCTGTCATGTTTCATGAGGGGCTAGAATTCCAGGATAGTATAAATACCCCCCAAATGACCCCATTTTGGAAAGAAGACATCCCAAAGTATTCACTGAGAGGCATAGTGAGTTCATAGAAGATATTATTTTTTGTCACAAGTAAGCGGAAAATGACACTTTGTAACAAAAAAAAAAAAAAGTTTCCATTTCTTCTAACTTGCGACAAAAAAAAATGAAATCTGCCACGGACTCACCATGCCCCTCTCTGAATACCTTGAAGGGTCTACTTTCCAAAATGGGGTCATTTGTGGGGTGTGTTTACTGTCCTGACATTTTGGGGGGTGCTAAATTGTAAGCACCCCTGTAAAGCCTAAAGGTGCTCATTGGACTTTGGACCCCTTACCACAGTTAGGCTGCAAAAAAATGCCACACATGTGGTATTGCCGTACTCAGGAGAAGTAGTATAATGTGTTTTGGGGTGTATTTTTACACATACCCATGCTGGGTGGGAGAAATATCTCTGTAAATGACAATTTTTTAATTTTTTTTACACACAATTGTCCATTTACAGAGTTATTTCTCCCACCCAGCATGGGTATGTGTAAAAATACACCCCAAAACACATTATACTACTTCTCCCGAGTACGGCGATACCACATGTGTGGCACTTTTTTGCACCCTAACTGCGCTAAAGGGCCCAAAGTCCAATGAGTACCTTTAGGATTTCACAGGTCATTTTGCGGAATTTGATTTCCAGACTACTCCTCGCGGTTTAGGGCCCCTAAAATGCCAGGGCAGTATAGGAACCCCACAAATGACCCCATTTTAGAAAGAAGACACCCCAAGGTATTCCGTTAGGAGTATGGTAAGTTCATAGAAGATTTTATTTTTGTCAAAAGTTAGCGGAAAATTGATTTTTTATTGTTTTTTTCACAAAGTGTCATTTTCCACTAACTTGTGACAAAAAATAAAATCTTCTATGAACTCACCATACTCCTAACGGAATACCTTGGGGTGTCTTCTTTCTAAAATGGGGTCATTTGTGGGGTTCCTATACTGCCCTGGCATTTTAGGGGCCCTAAACCGTGAGGAGTAGTCTGGAAATCAAATTCCGCAAAATGACCTGTGAAATCCTAAAGGTACTCATTGGACTTTGGGCCCTTTAGCGCAGTTAGGGTGCAAAAAAGTGCCACACATGTGGTATTGCCGTACTCGGGAGAAGTAGTACAATGTGTTTTGGGGTGTATTTTTACACATACCCATGCTGGGTGGGAGAAATACCTCTGTAAATGACAATCTTTTGATTTTTTTACACACAATTGTCCATTTACAGAGTTATTTCTCCCACCCAGCATGGGTATGTGTAAAAATACACCCCAAAACACATTATACTACTTCTCCCGAGTACGGCGATACCACATGTGTGGCACTTTTTTGCACCCTAACTGCGCTAAAGGGCCCAAAGTCCAATGAGTACCTTTAGGATTTCACAGGTCATTTTGCGGAATTTGATTTCCAGACTACTCCTCGCGGTTTAGGGCCTCTAAAATGCCAGGGCAGTATAGGAACCCCACAAATGACCCCATTTTAGAAAGAAGACACCCCAAGGTATTCCGTTAGGAGTATGGTAAGTTCATAGAAGATTTTATTTTTTGTCAAAAGTTAGCGGAAAATTGATTTTTATTGTTTTTTTCACAAAGTGTCATTTTCCACTAACTTGTGACAAAAAATAAAATCTTCTATGAACTCACCATACTCCTAACGGAATACCTTGGGGTGTCTTCTTTCTAAAATGGGGTCATTTGTGGGGTTCCTACACTGCCCTGGCATTTTAGGGGCCCTAAACCGTGAGGAGTAGTCTGGAAATCAAATTCCGCAAAATGACCTGTGAAATCCTAAAGGTACTCATTGGACTTTGGGCCCTTTAGCGCAGTTAGGGTGCAAAAAAGTGCCACACATGTGGTATTGCCGTACTCGGGAGAAGTAGTACAATGTGTTTTGGGGTGTATTTTTACACATACCCATGCTGGGTGGGAGAAATACCTCTGTAAATGACAATCTTTTGATTTTTTTACACACAATTGTCCATTTACAGAGTTATTTCTCCCACCCAGCATGGGTATGTGTAAAAATACACCCCAAAACACATTATACTACTTCTCCCGAGTACGGCGATACCACATGTGTGGCACTTTTTTGCACCCTAACTGCGCTAAAGGGCTTAAAGTCCAATGAGTACCTTTAGGATTTCACAGGTCATTTTGCGGAATTTGATTTCCAGACTACTCCTCGCGGTTTAGGGCCCCTAAAATGCCAGGGCAGTATAGGAACCCCACAAATGACCCCATTTTAGAAAGAAGACACCCCAAGGTATTCCGTTAGGAGTATGGTAAGTTCATAGAAGATTTTATTTTTTGTCAAAAGTTAGCGGAAAATTGATTTTTATAGTTTTTTTCACAAAGTGTCATTTTCCACTAACTTGTGACAAAAAATAAAATCTTCTATGAACTCACCATACTCCTAACGGAATACCTTGGGGTGTCTTCTTTCTAAAATGGGGTCATTTGTGGGGTTCCTATACTGCCCTGGCATTTTAGGGGCCCTAAACCGTGAGGAGTAGTCTGGAAATCAAATTCCGCAAAATGACCTGTGAAATCCTAAAGGTACTCATTGGACTTTGGGCCCTTTAGCGCAGTTAGGGTGCAAAAAAGTGCCACACATGTGGTATTGCCGTACTCGGGAGAAGTAGTACAATGTGTTTTGGGGTGTATTTTTACACATACCCATGCTGGGTGGGAGAAATACCTCTGTAAATGACAATCTTTTGATTTTTTTACACACAATTGTCCATTTACAGAGTTATTTCTCCCACCCAGCATGGGTATGTGTAAAAATACACCCTAAAACACATTATACTACTTCTCCCGAGTACGGCGATACCACGTGTGGCACTTTTTTGCAGCCTAACTGCGCTAAAGGGCCCAAGGTCCAATGAGTACCTTTAGGATTTCACAGGTCATTTTGCGGAATTTGATTTCCAGACTACTCCTCACGGTTTAGGGCCCCTAAAATGCCAGGGCAGTATAGGAACCCCACAAATGACCCCATTTTAGAAAGAAGACACCCCAAGGTATTCCGTTAGGAGTATGGTGAGTTCATAGAAGATTTTATTTTTTGTCACAAGTTAGTGGAAAATGACACTTTGTGAAAAAAACAATAAAAATCAATTTTCCGCTAACTTTTGACAAAAAATAAAATCTTCTATGAACTTACCATACTCCTAACGGAATACCTTGGGGTGTCTTCTTTCTAAAATGGGGTCATTTGTGGGGTTCCTATACTGCCCTGGCATTTTAGGGGCCCTAAACCGCGAGGAGTAGTCTGGAAATCAAATTCCGCAAAATGACCTGTGAAATCCTAAAGGTACTCATTGGACTTTGGGCCCTTTAGCGCAGTTAGGGTGCAAAAAAGTGCCACACATGTGGTATCGCCGTACTCGGGAGAAGTAGTACAATGTGTTTTGGGGTGTATTTTTACACATACCCATGCTGGGTGGGAGAAATAACTCTGTAAATGGACAATTGTGTGTAAAAAAAATCAAAAGATTGTCATTTACAGAGGTATTTCTCCCACCCAGCATGGGTATGTGTAAAAATACACCCCAAAACACATTATACTACTTCTCCCGAGTACGGCGATACCACATGTGTGGCACTTTTTTGCACCCTAACTGCGCTAAAGGGCTCAAAGTCCAATGAGTACCTTTAGGATTTCACAGGTCATTTTGCGGAATTTGATTTCCAGACTACTCCTCGCGGTTTAGGGCCCCTAAAATGCCAGGGCAGTATAGGAACCCCACAAATGACCCCATTTTAGAAAGAAGACACCCCAAGGTATTCCGTTAGGAGTATGGTAAGTTCATAGAAGATTTTATTTTTTGTCAAAAGTTAGCGGAAAATTGATTTTTATAGTTTTTTTCACAAAGTGTCATTTTCCACTAACTTGTGACAAAAAATAAAATCTTCTATGAACTCACCATACTCCTAACGGAATACCTTGGGGTGTCTTCTTTCTAAAATGGGGTCATTTGTGGGGTTCCTATACTGCCCTGGCATTTTAGGGGCCCTAAACCGTGAGGAGTAGTCTGGAAATCAAATTCCGCAAAATGACCTGTGAAATCCTAAAGGTACTCATTGGACTTTGGGCCCTTTAGCGCAGTTAGGGTGCAAAAAAGTGCCACACATGTGGTATTGCCGTACTCGGGAGAAGTAGTACAATGTGTTTTGGGGTGTATTTTTACACATACCCATGCTGGGTGGGAGAAATACCTCTGTAAATGACAATCTTTTGATTTTTTTACACACAATTGTCCATTTACAGAGTTATTTCTCCCACCCAGCATGGGTATGTGTAAAAATACACCCTAAAACACATTATACTACTTCTCCCGAGTACGGCGATACCACGTGTGGCACTTTTTTGCAGCCTAACTGCGCTAAAGGGCCCAAGGTCCAATGAGTACCTTTAGGATTTCACAGGTCATTTTGCGGAATTTGATTTCCAGACTACTCCTCACGGTTTAGGGCCCCTAAAATGCCAGGGCAGTATAGGAACCCCACAAATGACCCCATTTTAGAAAGAAGACACCCCAAGGTATTCCGTTAGGAGTATGGTGAGTTCATAGAAGATTTTATTTTTTGTCACAAGTTAGTGGAAAATGACACTTTGTGAAAAAAACAATAAAAATCAATTTTCCGCTAACTTTTGACAAAAAATAAAATCTTCTATGAACTTACCATACTCCTAACGGAATACCTTGGGGTGTCTTCTTTCTAAAATGGGGTCATTTGTGGGGTTCCTATACTGCCCTGGCATTTTAGGGGCCCTAAACCGCGAGGAGTAGTCTGGAAATCAAATTCCGCAAAATGACCTGTGAAATCCTAAAGGTACTCATTGGACTTTGGGCCCTTTAGCGCAGTTAGGGTGCAAAAAAGTGCCACACATGTGGTATCGCCGTACTCGGGAGAAGTAGTACAATGTGTTTTGGGGTGTATTTTTACACATACCCATGCTGGGTGGGAGAAATAACTCTGTAAATGGACAATTGTGTGTAAAAAAAATCAAAAGATTGTCATTTACAGAGGTATTTCTCCCACCCAGCATGGGTATGTGTAAAAATACACCCCAAAACACATTATACTACTTCTCCCGAGTACGGCGATACCACATGTGTGGCACTTTTTTGCACCCTAACTGCGCTAAGGGGCCCAGAGTCCAATGAGTACCTTTAGGCTTTACAGGGGTGCTCACAATTTAGCACCCCGCCCACTTGCCAGGACAGTTAACAAACCCCACAAATGACCCCATTTTGGAAAGAATACACAACAAGGTATTCCATGAGGGTAATGGTGAGGTCATTGAAAATTTTATTTTTTGACACAAGTAAACGGAAAATGACACTTTGTTAAAAAAAAAAAAAAAAAAAAAATTCTGCTAACTTGTGACAAAAACTAAAATCTTTTATGAACTCACCGTGCACCTCACATAATACTTTAGGGTGTCCTCTTTCCAAAATGGGGTCATTTGTGGAGTCTGTCCTGGCATTTTAGGGTCTCTGCAATCATAGGAAAAATGAACGGCAAACATACCTTGCTCCACATCAATGGCAGATCTTCCTCCACATCAATGGCAGTGATAACCTCAGGAGAGAGACACCCCATGCCACCCTGCACTCAGGGTGAGCCACCAACTTATGTGACTGGGCCTCAGAACTTTAGTATACAGCATTATGCCTGTAGGATACAGCAATATGCCTGCCAATAGAGATGACTCTGTGTGGCATTAAAGCATCATCATAGGCCCAAATCACATATAAACCGGGGGTGTCCACACTCAAGGGAAATTCAAACATGCCGTCTTATATCGCCAACCCAGGACAGATCAGCAATATCAAGCATGGAAACCGATCCTTCTTCCCACTTTTATGCTTACCCGTTTTTTTGGTTTTCAAGCTCACCTCTCCTCCACGTGGGACAATGTGCGAAAGACCACTGAGTGTGTGCCTACTCCTATGTCTGGAGTTCCCTAGGTTCTAATAGTGTACCTGCTCATGGTACCTCTCAAAGCACTCCCCTATGCATAGGCCAGGCTGGTCAGGACAGCGGGGACAATAAAAAGTGGTGTCATTCCTTCTCCCAGTCCTGCTGCAGACACGACAACGTTTTCTTCGGATGCGTTGACCTGGGGTACCTGGAATCTGATAGGCGTAATGCCTACCATGCAGTCGGCTAGTTGCATCTGGGGGGGGGGGGGGGGGGCCCTGGCACCTCCTGGATACAGGATGTCCAGAATGATCTGTTCCTGAAATTGGAGGAAAGATCCAGTTCTCCCAGCCTTACTGTAGAGAACAAAGCTGTTGTAAACTGCCAATTGAATCAGATAAAAAGACACCTTCTTATACCAGCGTCTTGTTTTCCGGGTAATTAAATAGGGCGCTAACCTCTGGTCATTGAAGTCCACCCCTCCCATGTTGACATTATATTCGTGGACGACAAGGGGCTTTTCAATGACCTTAGTTGCCCGTTGAATTTGGACTGTCGTGTCTGTGTGAATGGTGGACAGAAAGTAAACGTCCCTCTTGTCCTTCCATTTCACCGCGAGCAGGTCTTCAGTACGCAAGGCGGCCCTCTGCCCCCGTTGAAGTCTGGTGGTAACGAGCCATTGGGGGAAGCCCTGGCGACTAGGCCGCGCAGTGCCACAGCATCGGATTCCTTCTAACTTTAAGTGCTGAAAGAGGGCCACACTTGTGTAATAATTGTCCACAAAAAGATGGTACCCCTTCTGGAACAAGGGTGACACCAAGTCCCACACAACCTTTCCACTGCTCCCCAAGTAGTCAGGGCATCCGACCGGCTCCAATTTTGAGTCTTTTCCCTCATAGACCCTAAAACGACATGTATAGCCTGTGGCCCTTTCACAGAGCTTATACAGTTTCACCCCATACCGGGCGCGCTTGCTTGGGATGTACTGTTTGATGCCAAGGCGCCCGGTAAAGCGTAAGAGGGACTCGTCTACGCAGATGTTCTGTTCAGGGATATAAGCATCTGCAAATGTTGAGGACAGGTGGTCTATGAGGGGCCGAATTTTGTGGAGCCGGTCATAAGCAGGGTCTCCCCTTTCATGACAGGTTTTGTCGTCGTTGAAGTGCAGGAAGCGCAGGATGGACTCAAATCGTGTCCTGGACATGGCAGCAGGGTACAAGGGAACATGATGTACTGGGTTCGTAGACCAATACGCCCGCAATACATTTTGTTTCATTAGTCCCAAGTGAAGGATAAGGGCCAAAAAGATTTTAATGTCGGAAACTTGGACTGGTTTCCACCCGAAAGGCTGGGCATACATGCTCTCCGGGTGCTCGGTGATGAATTGTGTGGCTTTACGGTTGGTCTCAACCACAATTAAGTCCAAGAGAACCTGGGTGATGAACAGCTGCAAAAAGTCTAGGGCCGTTCCTAGATGAGCTGTCGCCACCTGGACTCCAGACTGGGCGGTGAAAGGGGGCACTACGAGTGCGGCGGAATCAGGGGATTGCCAATCTGGTTGTGCCAGCACCTCTGGGAGTCTATGGGTACTACGGGCCCGTCTTCTTCTTGGTGGCTGCGACGGGGGTACTACTGCACTTGCCACCGTACCAGTTTCAACTTCCATGCTGACGCTCACCACTTCGCCAGGGTCTACAGAAGTACTGGTACCAAGTCCAGGAGATGCTGCGCTGCTGGTGCCTGCCTCACCAAGAAAACTATCAACAGCGCTAGCACCACCCTGCTGCCCTTGAGGCGGATCCTGCGCCACCTGCGGTCTAACGACTTGGGGTCTGGTACGCCTGGCTCTAGCCGGGACCATAGCCTCGTCATCACTTTCGGTCAGGGAACCACTGCTTTCTACAGGTTCAAATTCGGACCCGGAAGATTCGACGGATGATTCTTCCCAAAAGAACTCATCCGACTGGTCCATGTACCTGTATACCTCGTCATCGGAAAGCCCCCTTCTTGCCATTTTGGATTGCTAAATTTATGGGGTTTTCCTCCGAGACTACCCAGAAAAAAAGAGCACCTACCTAGCAAAAAGGGAGTATTTGAGAGGTATTGGGGTTGGTGGGAAGTGGGGTCTCAGAGGCAATCAAACAATCACGGGACAATCAAATACAATTACAGCACAATCGACTCCAATCACAGCACAATCAAATCTGATGCACTCGGAAGGTGATGGGGGGGGAGGGTGGGATTGGGTGTGGCGGGAAGTGGGGTCTCAGGCAATTAAACAATCACGGGGCAATCGAAGTCGATCACGGGACAATCAAATACAATTACAGCACAATCGAATCCAATCACAGCCCAATCAAATCTGATGCACTCGGAAGGTAATGGGGGGAGGGTGGGATTGGGTGTGGCGGGAAGTGGGGTCTCAGGCAATCAAACAATCACGGGGCAATCGAAGTCGATCACGGGACAATCAAATACAATTACAGCACAATCGACTCCAATCACAGCCCAATCAAATCTGATGCACTCGGAAGGTGATGGGGGGAGGGTGGGATTGGGTGTGGCGGGAAGTGGGGTCTCAGGCAATCAAACAATCACGGGGCAATCGAAGTCGATCACGGGACAATCAAATACAATTACAGCACAATCGACTCCAATCACAGCCCAATCAAATCTGATGCACTCGGAAGGTGATGGGGGGAGGGTGGGATTGGGTGTGGCGGGAAGTGGGGTCTCAGGCAATCAAACAATCACGGGGCAATCGAAGTCGATCACGGGACAATCAAATACAATTACAGCACAATCGACTCCAATCACAGCCCAATCAAATCTGATGCACTCGGAAGGTGATGGGGGGAGGGTGGGATTGGGTGTGGCGGGAAGTGGGGTCTCAGGCAATCAAACAATCACGGGGCAATCGAAGTCGATCACGGGACAATCAAATACAATTACAGCACAATCGAATCCAATCACAGCCCAATCAAATCTGATGCACTCGGAAGGTAATGGGGGGAGGGTGGGATTGGGTGTGGCGGGAAGTGGGGTCTCAGGCAATCAAACAATCACGGGGCAATCGAAGTCGATCACGGGACAATCAAATACAATTACAGCACAATCGACTCCAATCACAGCCCAATCAAATCTGATGCACTCGGAAGGTGATGGGGGGAGGGTGGGATTGGGTGTGGCGGGAAGTGGGGTCTCAGGCAATCAAACAATCACGGGGCAATCGAAGTCGATCACGGGACAATCAAATACAATTACAGCACAATCGACTCCAATCACAGCACAAGCAAATCTGATGCACTCGGAAGGTGGTGGTTGGAGGTGGTGGGGGGGAGGGTGGGGTTGGGTGTGGTGGGGGGGGGAGGGGGGGGGGGGGTTGGGTGTGGTGGGAAGTGGGGTCTCAGGCAATCAAACAATCATGGGACAATCGAAGCAGATCACGGGACAATCAAATACAATCGCAGCACAATCAAATACAAGCGCAGCACAATCGAATACAAGCGCAGCACAGTCAAATACAATGCACTTGGATGGTGATTAGGGGGGGGGGGGTCTGAGGGCGATTTGAGGGTGTGGGGGGTTGATCAGGAGCCTGCACGGGGCAGACTGAGTCCTGATCTGATGAGAGGCAGACACAGGGGGTTACTGATCAAAGATCAGTTAGTGATTGCTGGGGAGGACAGATGTAAACAAAGAGCAGGGGATGTAATCAGAAGGAGGGTATGAGGGCAATCGAGGGCCTGGGCAGGTGATCGGTTACCCCCGCGGGGCAGTTAGGGTCTGCTCTGATGGGTGGGGGTGCTGAGGGGTGATGGACAGGTGATAGACAGGTGATCAGAGGGGGATCAGAGGGGGATCAGGGGGTAAGGTAGCTGTATACAGATGTATACAGTATACAGGGGGGTAGTCTGGGATGCGGTCTGGGGGTGATCTAAAGGTAGGGGGGGGATCAGGGGTGACTAGGAGGCAGTTAGGGACCTAAACTAAGGGGCAGCGTTGCTAGTTAGTGGCAGGTGGGGGGGGTGGGGGTTTTGCAGGGGTGCAAGGGTGCTAGGCAGGGGTCTGCTGGCGTGATCAGGGGGGGTATGAGGCCTGGGGTGGGTGATCAGGGGGGCTGTTAGGCAAAAAAAACGCTGTGTGTGCTCGACTTACAAAGTGCTTCCTCCTCGCTAGTGGTCTCTGCAACAATGAGACCACGAGGCGAGGAGGAAGCACGTATAAGGCACTTTGTTTACCTAACAAAGTGCCTTATACATCCTGATTGGCTGATCAGGAGGATTCCTCCGCTCGCCGGCTCTGCTAAGTGGCCGGTGAGCAGAGGCAAAATGCCGGGCTTCCGACTCCCTACGGAGGATCGCGTCACGGATGACGCGATCGCTCCGCCCATGCCCCTACAAGGACCGCCGCCATTTGTCTATACGGCGGTCCTTGCGGGGTCCACTTCCCGGCCGCCAATTGTATATACGGCGGTCGGGAAGTGGTTAAAGGTGCTCCTGATGATCAACTGTTTTAGACAGGGTGACTGTGGAAATAGGGGAGGTTTAGGGCGGGTTCATCTCTCAGTCTGTCATCCTTATGTAAATTGGGCATTTGTTCAAAATGGGGGTTATAGATGTATTTACTAAACAATCTATTTATTAAATAAAAAAATAATGGGACTTGATGTATTTCTCTTATTCATAATCAAAAGCATTAATTATTCCATTCAATAAAGAAAATATTAAATAAAATACAATGGGCTTGATTCACAAAGCGGTGCTAACTGTTAGCACACCTGTGAAAAGCCCCTCTTCACGCCTAAAGTCTGTTTGGGAGTGATAAATAGTGGTCGCGCGCAAAGTCCGGTGTGCGCGAAACATCGCATCACGGTGCGACGAAAACGGTGAAACCACGCGCACTTTGCGCGCGAGCCCTATTCACAAAATGGTGCTAACCTAGTTAGCACCCAAGTTATCACGCCCAAAATCGTTAGGCGTGCTAACTGGGTTAGCACCGCTTTGTGAATCAAGCCCAGTGTTTGCTTTGAGACACAGGAATGGAGTATACCTGCTGAGAATAAGAGATAAGTGTTAACATCTGTTTCCATACTAATTTTCCGATTTCCAATTACAAAAGCCAGTCAGCTGTGGGATTTTTTTTCCACTTTTTCAGATTGATTTGGTACTTTCTGAAACAGAGAATAATTATTATGCATTTACACAGTGCTGACATCTTCCACAGAGCTTTATAGAGTGCCATAGGTAATGTCACTAACTGCCCCATAAATGATCACACAATCTAACTTCTATTATGGTCATGGGGTAATTTCCCTACCATAATGCCTTGGGTCTGTTTTAGAGGGGAACTGTAATGAAAATTCCACGACGCCGGACGGATTGCGGAAATATGGTCGCATCCATTCCGGCAGGCGGACCTTCCAATGCGGAATGCGGAAATTTGTCCGCATCCGCCACGCAAGATCCTCTGGGCGCACCGTGCCAAACTCACCAGCATGCTGCTCATCTGGGCTCTGCCATCTTGCCTCTAGGGGGTGCGTGCGCGCGCCAGGCACACCTTTATACCCCTAGAAAGCGTGTCAGCTGACCTGGAGGTCAGCTGACGTTTTTAGCCTGCCCTGATTGGTTGCTGCTTGGGGTGGGGACTTCTCTCCCAGGAAGTATTTAAGGAAGTGCTTTTCAGTCACACTTCGTCTATGTTTGCGATACCCTGTGTCAGCACTCAGACCTAGGCAGTTCCCGTGTGATAATCCGGCAGGACCCCGGCTCTTGTCACACTTATCTAGTCTTGTATTTGATATTGCATTATATACTAGTTTATCACCAGTATATATGCATATTGAACCGTATTGATTTATTGTGTATGACTCTGTGCCTGTCTTGACTATTCTTCTGCTTCCTGATTCTGTACTTGACCAGCCCGTACCGTTATCGACTATTGGCTTGGTTTCTGACTATTCTCTTGTCTCACGTTTCTGTACTGTTGCCGCCTGAACTGTTGCCGAACCTCTATTTGTATGACCTTTCTCCCTTCAGTGGAACGTCTCCCACTGTAGGGTCTCTATCTGAGGCTTGCCTCTCTGAGACGCCCGCCTCTAGCAGACCGTTACTGCCAGAGACCGAGACTCCTCCACTGCTTCCTTTGCAGGATCTCACACACGGGTTTCCATTCAGAGGTAACCACACCTCTGAGGAATTACCGTGTGGTGGACATTTCCACAAACTTGTGAATTTACACTGTATTGTATCTTGCTACATTTGTTTTTCGTGTGTCTACTACCTTTTTGATCAGCCTGCATTATTGGCAATTCCGCAGATTGCTATATAATCGGGCCAATCCTTGTATTATTGGTGATTCTGCGGATCACTAATAATCATGGCTCTGAGTGTGACACTGGTCTTTGACAGATCGTTACAGGAACAAATCTACTTGGTTTTGGATATTGGGTGCAACTGGAGTGTCCCTAGGAAACTCATGCAGCCATGGGAAGGGCTTACAAATTCCATAACACAAAGGGGTCTGTGGCTACATTTGTAGGTCTTTCAATGTCTTTTGCCTCCTATGTGAACTCTGGAAGTTTGCACTAGCACCGACCTAGCTTTTGAGTAGTAAGGATGAAAAACCAAAAACACAAAATGCATCAAATGAAGAGACATTATTGGGATTCCTGTGTCACTTCAGCAGGGTTATGAGTGGCACAGAAAGGTTGCGAAGACCCCAAAGGATTACCATGATTGGGACAATCAGATTGATGGGTATTACAGTATGTTGGGGAAAATAATAACTTTTATTATTGCTTTGTATAATCTTTCATTGAAGTATTTTATCACAGCATCAGTGATATTAACTCTTCCTCCTCCTTTACAAAACTGGAGTGCTTTGCATGTGGGGAGAATTTTACACCCTCCTCCTACCCTTACAAGGTACCCCCTAGTGTTCAGGAACTCATGGGCTCAGACTTCGTTACTAAATCTACCTGGCATGAAGGATGTGAATTTAATAGAGTATTTTAGGGGAACACTATTTTTTATGTTAAAAGAAAAAAGTTAAATAGCTTATTAAATGAAGTGTAAACTAAGTTAATAAAAGTCTCCATCCTAGTTGGAGCAAGATATATATTTACCTAAGTATTTGCCATCATTTGTGATGATAAACAAAATTGTGTAGGCAGCACAAATTACTTCATGGCTTTGTATTGCATAGTACAAACTTGGACAGTTAGTGTCAAGACTGCATACTCAGTATAGAATTGTGGAAGATGTCAGCTCTATCTACTGTAAATAATAATAATAAACTAGTGGACAAGTTTCTCATCTGGTGTCTACTTCTCCAAGGTGGAAGGCCAGGTAAGTGATTGATATCAGATATATATATTGATAGTTTCCCTTATCTGCCACACATTGACAAGTGTAAAATATCCTTTTGCATAACTAAATCAGGCCCACAGTGTCTATGGCTTGAAATACAGTCAGAACTTTACAGTTGTAAGGTATTATCAGGCATGCACATATCAATGTGTGGTAGATCAAGAAAACAATCAATAGCTTTCCAAAATCCATTGTATATCTAGTCCACCAAAATTGTACCAGTTGATGGTAAACAAAGTGTAAGGAGCAATCTTGTTTAATATTGATGGCGTTCTGACACTGCTAGCTTTGCAGTCAGTGTTCAGTCAATATTTTTTTTAATAAAGTATTGATTGGGAATGTCCTAGTTTTGATGCACTTTTCTTATTTTTTATATTTTTATATTTTCCTTTTATGTAACATTTAAACTGTTAAATCATTGTGTGTGTATGTCTAGCTTTAAAGAGGAACTTAAGCCTGGAATAAAAAAAATCAGTTTTATCCACTAGGGGCTTCTACCAGCCCCCTGCAGCCCTCCCGTGCCCTTGCAGAAGGAGACGCGTGGCCAGGCCTGCGCAGGTGTAGTGAGCCTTATTCCAGGCTTAAAGCGGTATTGTCACCATAAAAATCTAATTTTAACAGCAACTGGTCTAGTGTATTAAGTGATAAAGATGCTAATCCTGCATTCAAAACTTGCAAAACGTTTTTTGCTGTTATGATTTGGAGTTATCACATACTTTAGGAGCACTGGCCCTGTAGCAGTCAGTGCCAAACAGTTGAATGTTGGGGGTTCTTTTTATCTATAATATATTCCTCCTCTTCCATTTATTTCCCTGCCTAGCCTATCTGAAACATGATCCCCTGCTCACTTGTGTTTACAAGGAAGGCTGAGGTGACTCAGCGATTGGAGGACAAAATAAAAAAAGACAGTGTAGTTCCTAGTATACACCTCAGTGGGAGTGTCTGAAGACTCTGGGAAGAGGGCAGCTAATGAATACACAATGAACAAGAGAAGGGAGGGAGAGAAAACAAGAGTCAGGGAGGGTATGATGTCTGCATTAGCTTGGCAAGATGGCCACTGCCTAGAATAGGATTTTCTGCTTTTCCTTTATAAAATTCACAGGAATCATTACGTGGATAGCACAATACATCTATTATGTAAGTAGAACTAGTATTTATCTACTTATATGTGTTTTTTATTTTTGGGTTAGCATGGGTGTCGCTTGTTCTTTAAGGCTCCCTTTAAATTTCTAATCACTGTGCTACTACCTATACTGGCTTAGTGGGTAAATTAAATTGTGATGAATGACAATAGAATGGGGGTATAAATAAAAATAATAATAATAAATAACATCTATCTATCTATCTATCTATCTACCTACCTATCCATCTACACAGCTTTAGGAGATCTGGGTTCAAATAAGCAAGTTCTTTGGGCAAGACTCCCTAACACTGCTACTGCCTGCTGAGTGCGCTCTAGTGGCTGCCTCGCAAGCGCTTTGAGTCAGCTAGGAGAAAAGTGCTATACAAATAAAGGAAATATATATATATATATATATATATATATATATATATAGTATATATATAAAGGAAATATATATATATATATATTTTTTAAGAGAAATCGGTTTTTAAGAGAAATCGGTTGGGTGGGTCTTGATGAAGTCAGTACCTACTCCTTTTCTAATGTTTGCCAGACTATTAAACTAACTTTTTTTTATTTTAAGTTACTGCAGCATTACAAATGATAGCCATTTTTCATTGTATGGGCGGACAGAATTATACTATGGATTAATGCTTTTTTGAAACTATAATATTATTTTTTTTTTTTTGGGTGTATAACCATATCATTTTCCAGGGAGCAAAACTGTCCTCATTTTCTTCCACGCGTTCCCTCTCTGCAGCACAGTGGGTACAAAGTTGAAAGACTGCTGAGGTTTATTTATAGGATTTCTTCCCACACCTTATGTAGCCTACAGTTTTACTGAAGGTTAAAATGTCTCAACAAAAGAATAATAAAAATCAGAGTGTTTGAAGTACTTTAAAGTCTACGGTATCTCTCATAACAAAGAGGTTAATCCAACCAGAGCTCAGGGACCTGCAGCACATTGCACTATAGTGTATTGCAGATCCCTTATGGTCAAGATGGCTTTAATAAAAATGATCAGAGATTTTCTAAGTAGATAGAGAAAACAAAAGGGGAAGCTGGACAGGATGTGGTGAATGAACAGAATGATTAAAATCCTAGTGACCTTTCAAAAACCAGCATGAATGAAATGACATTGCCATAAGATATTTAGGAGGGGGGAGGCGAGGATATTACATGGGCTGGCTGGAAGAGAAATAAACACTCATATCTTTATGGATAATATGACAGAATTATTTTTTGTTACAGCCAAACTCTGGCTTTGGTTTTATCAGCAAAGTGTTTATCTTTTAACTGTGAAAGTACCGTATTTAATGCCCAACTGCAGGGGAAAAATATATATACTTTAGTTTTATAAATACCTTGATGGGGTAAAAGCCACTTTTGGGGTTTTAATTGCAATCTGCATTCTTTTTGGTAAACTATCTCCTTGCTTCCCTTCCTCAGCATCTCCGTGCTACCCAAGATAGTTGTGTAAATTAGGGCCAGTCCAAACATTCGGCTGCTGGTGGTTCATTTCGCCAATGA
This sequence comes from Hyperolius riggenbachi, assembly GCF_040937935.1. Taxonomy (NCBI): domain Eukaryota; kingdom Metazoa; phylum Chordata; class Amphibia; order Anura; family Hyperoliidae; genus Hyperolius; species Hyperolius riggenbachi. Next base: position 525,236,701 of record NC_090646.1, on the reverse strand, counting down.
GCCAAAAAACATTTGCAGAGTTTCCTGTTGGTTTGTCATCGCGTTGCAATTTTAGCCCCTAGGGGGATAGGGAACCACAAACACAGACAATGTTAGAAGCTACATACAGTGCCACCCGGAAATTTGGCTGACAAGGGAATTTGCAGCTGCACAATCTACTGTAAATGCATTAAGATGAACACTCCCATTATGCATTAAAGGGAATGTCCAAGCAAAATAAAAAAATGAGTTTCACTTACCTGGGGCTTCTACCAGCCCCATGCAGCCATCCTGTGCCCTCGTAGTCACTCACTGATGCTCCAGTCCCCTGCTGGCAGCTTGCCGACCTTGGAGGTCGGCGGGACGCATTGCGTACATTTTTACGCATTCCAGCTAGTGCAGGAACAATAACACATACATTTTTACGCATTACTGGTTCAATGCGTAAAAATGTACGCATTGAAACCTGTGACGCGTAAAAACGTATGTGTTAATGTTCCTGAACTAGCGGGAATGCGTAAAAATGTACGCAATGCGTCCCGCCGACCTCCGAGGTCGGCAAGCTGCCAGCAGGGGACTGGAGCATCAGTGAGTGACTACGAGGGCACAGGATGGCTGCATGGGGCTGGTAGAAGCCCCAGGTAAGTGAAACTCATTTTTTTATTTTGCTTGAACCTTCCCTTTAAGATGAACACTTCTATTCATCTCAATGCAGATCTCGACAGTAAACGATGAAGATTTATAATTCAGTCATCTATCTAAACCAGCCCTAAGTTTATTTTATTACAAAGTGTATGTATTACTGTATTTAGAATATTTATTAAGATCTTACCTCAAAATGTATAAGATCCTCAGTGCCCCATATTCATCTGTGTAGTTCTGTGCTTCCATTAGAGACCCACATGCTAAGTGTCTTGTTCTGCACATCTGCATGTTAGACTCTTATCCCTGCTTTAAACATGCATCCACAGTAAGTCATCTGTAGTAGTATTTTTAAGAACTCCCAAACTTATTACAAATGTTCAGGAAGACATTCACTTCTCTGTGAGGATGACTTGATCATTAGGGAAAGTAAACAAGATGCCAATAATTTGGAGATGATACAGTATATCACCCAGATCAAAGCAGACCCCCACCCTACACACTTTACACCCAAATTTTGGGTGTAAAAAATAGACTTATCAGCAGTGATATACGGTAAATACTGTATTTATTGTTTTTCATTCTTGTACACTGTGCATTTTATGTAGGCCTTATCCGTAGTCACCTACCATATTTTTTTCATCATTTCCATCATTATCAATGTTGTGTAATTTTTGTTTACTTATATACTGTATATTGATACTTCTAAGAACCATTCAAGCACTGTGTTACACTTTTCAATTCAGCATATTACCCTATCAGCAGAGATTTAGATCTGGTACCAGTGGGTAACAATCATCTACATACTGCACACATGGATGTAGCCCTATTTTAAGCAAGGGAAAATGCTGACATATTGTTATAGTTTTTCTATTATTTATTTTTTAATGTTGTACATGTTCTCTGGTTGATGTGAACCACATTCAGCAAAAGAACCAGGAATCCACAAGGATGAGTTCCAAAGTTTGCTTACACTTATATCATATCAGAGGTACAGCCTGCACAACATTTTGGTCATCCAGACCTTCATCAGGGGGCATTAGGTGTATGCTGTTGCTGTGATATGATAGCAGTAAACTTTGCAACTCATCCAGGTGGAGTCCTGGTTCTTTTGTTGCGTGTTTGTATCAGACCAATCAGGAATCTGGGCCTTAAGGGCCTCAATCCCTGGGATTTATTCAATTTATTGTGTTGGTTGCTGAGTGGAGTTTGACACTTTATTTGCTACTATTGTTGATGAGAATTTTTTTTTGTTAATTTGATATGTACTATATATATAACATTGCATATTTTTAATAGGAAAACGTTTTTTTTGCTATGTGCTCTCTATGGCAATCCTATGAGTACCCACAATGTAACCAAGAATAGTTAGCTCATTTGTCAGTCAGACTTTTCCAACATGTTTTGATTCTAACACAGACATTTTACAGTCATATATTGGATAGAAGGCAAACCATTAGTTCACCACGTCCTTTGCTACTGTACTGAGTCTGCCTTCACCTCCAGACACTCCAGCCTACTTAATGCTTTGCTTTTCAAATACTCCTAATCCATGTTTTTTACTAGTATGTGCTTGTGCACCCTGTGTGCTTCTGATTTCAATGACAAGTACCAAGTTCAACATGACCTTCATTTTCATTGTCCACAGAAGCTTATTCCAGAGGTTCTGGTGTGCTTTTACAATATTCTGAGTTTCTATTCTGGCTTCTAAACTCAGTTTGTCTGAATAAATGCAGACCTTTTGCTTAGATCTTGACTGTGTTTTTCTGGCACCTGCCCCAATGTTCTGGCCTGTCCCTAACCCTGACACATCCTTACAATTTAGTGCTATGATTTGTGATGCAAATAAGGACCAGGACTATGAGGCACAATGCACCAAATTAAGACTCAAATATATTTTTTTTCCAAATGTTTGGCAATGTATGGGAAGCCTATGTCTTATGATCCTCAAATGCCTTGGGGAACAAGTACACAGTAAACTATATAATATTTCTTGGCAAAAAGGGTCACAACAACCACGACACACACATCCTATCGGGAGCAGGGAGTTAAGATGCCACATACGTGTCTTTTGGGAGGAGAAATCCTGCTACACCGAAGGATTGATAAAAGTCCAATCTTTATTGCAGCATCTATGGACAAACAGCAACACAGCTGATGTGTATCGCAGCAGACATGGCTCCTTAGTCATAGCTATGACTAAGGAGCCATGTCTGCTCCGATATGCACAAGTGATTTCTCCTTACAACAGGCATATATATAATATTACTGCAAATGTGACATGATCTAATCATGGTCAGTATGTAAACACTAATCAATTAACAGGAATAACATAATATATATATATATATATATGTGTGTGTGTGTGTGTGTGTGTGTGTGTGTGTGTGTGTGTGTGTGTGTGTGTGTGTGTGTGTGTGTATATTATGTTATTACAGATTGGTGATACAAATGATAAAAGAACACTAATGCACTTCACGGATTAAATTGGAATTAAACTTTATTTTAACTTTTGAACAATATATTTGGAAAGAAAGATTAGAAAACAACAAAATAAATATCCATAAGCATTTTCAATGTTCCTTAAAAAAAAACCAATAAATCCTCGTTCCATAAACAGCTTTATTTTAGTGCTTCATTCTAAGTATAGAACATAAGGATATAAAATTCTAAAAGCAATCATCATGAACCCATTGCGTATTTGCCCAATCCTAGTTTGTGGGAAGAAAGTGTTTATCAGACTTTAGAAAAATATACAATTTTATTTTTTCCTATCCTAATCCTAATTCAACTTTCCTTGCTTTGTGCTGAATATATATTCCAGTTGTGTATACTCATTCCGTCAAGCTTTAAAAGCTTACAAGAAATCACTATATAAAATAGGCTGTTTGCAATTTATGGCTTTAGCTTCTATGTCTCGAGAATTTGTAGCTTTCTGTTGATTGCTCTGACTGTAGCCAAGGACTGATCACGTGGAAATGAATCAATATCATAATTCAAGCTCTGAAAAGTGCTTTGAAAAATTCTGCAACTTCTCCCAAGATCAAGTATCAAAAATACACAAAACACTTGATATACTGAGCACAACTTTATAACGCAATGTAATAACATGTCTCTCAAGATTCTTATACATTTAACTGAAAAAAATCAAATGCAAATGAACTTTCAGTATGTTAGATTTTACCACTAATCCAAGCAGCTTTTGCTAACTCAAATGGGGTGATATGGGAATCTATGACATTTATGTTTATATTAGTAACACAATTACTTTGTTGCAGACAGCATAATGACTAGGTTTAAAATAAGGTGAGATGTCCAAGTAAAAAACTAGAGCTGTTAAAAGTAGTTTCCACAGGCAGTTATCAGTATCCCATCATGGCGCTATAGTGATGAGAAGATGGTGACAGACAATAGGAACTACTTTTTACTCCTATACGGCCTTAGTTTAAGCCTAGACATCATGGTGCCTGGGGGAAAGTGATGAAAGTACTTATGCAAACGTAGATTTTAGAAATGTTTCCTGGAAACAATTGAACGGGATGTAGCTTCTAAAATAAAGTAATGGCAGAGGCATACATATGAATTGGCCGCCGGGAGACTTGGGCGCAGAACATAGCCGGTATATGGCTTATCCTGCTGCTGAACAAGTTCCCGGCGGCATAAATACTCTTCCCCCTCCACATCCACATGTATAGTGGGGAATGATATAATTCGGCTTCCAGCTATTGCTGGAGGCCAAATTATAGTGTTTTAAGAGCAACTTCAGCTCCCTCTTCTGACGACGCTGAAGTTACTCACATTGCGCTGTCTATGGTGGTGCTGGCTGCGCCCAAATTTCCTGCGCTGTTATTACAGCACTCGTGGCAGAGATCCTGGAAGATTTCATAACTAACATTCTTCTGAAAATACAGGTTGCATGTTTGTGATGCAGATCGCCCAACTCTATAGTATCTTCTGAATCACTTTTGTTTCAAGCATAAAGGCCAAATATGTTGTGGCACCCTTCGCATTTCATGTCCTGGCCCTTCTTCCAGGTGTAGCATCCGTATATGCAGCCCTTTCATTCATAAACAACTCCCTTGGGCATCAGTTTCCTCTTTTCATGTGTTGCTGCCAATTTACATATGTAGTAGCCAATTTACATATGTTTATGTTCAGGTGCCCCCTTGGACTGTAGCTAATCAAGGTCCAGGCCTTTGTGGCCTTTCCAGAAATCCGGCCCTGCATACAGGTTTGGAGAGCCAGAGGAGATTCAGTATATGCCTAGGTGAGGGATTTAGATGTAGAAAATATTATAAGATAAGAAACTGAAAAAAAAATATTTTTTAACCTATTTTGGTTCCTGGACGTAGAAACTACATCCAGGAACCATGCGTGCTACCGCGCGCTCCCACGGCCGATCGCACATGTGCACACGTGCTCCCGGCCCGTGGTTCGTTAGCCAGGCAATCAGTGAATCGGGCTACGGTGCCCGATCACTGGTTCCTCTCTTCCGCTAAAAAACGACAGCTTCTCTTGGAAGCTGCGCCTTTTCTGGCTGTTCCCTCCCCGATGCGTCACTCTAAGCGTGTGCTACGCTTAGAGTGACGTCATATAAACAAACTCATGGCCGCCATCTTGTGGCCAAAAAGTAAAACTACAACAAAAAGTAAAAAAAAATTAAATCAACACACAATTACATTAAAAAAAATATGGTTTACATCCCACCCTCCCAAAAATACCCAAATAAAATGTTTAATATAAAAAAAAAGTTACAATAAAAAAAAACATGTAAATATTTACCTAAGGGTCTCAACTTTTTAAATATCAATGTAAAGATGAAATATTTCTATATTTTTTTTATTTTAAACTTGTAAGTAGTGATAGATGCAAAATGGAAAAAATGCACCTTTGTTTCCAAATAAAATATTGTCGCTATACATTGTGATAGGGACATAATTTTAACGGTGTAATAACCGGGACATATGGGCAAATACAAAACGTGAGTTTTAATTATGGAGGCATGTATTATTTTAAAACTATAATGGCTGTAAACTGAGAAATAATGAATTTTTTCCGTTTTTTTCTTATTCTTGCTGTAAAAATGCATTTACAGTAAAGTGGCTCTTAGCAAAATGTACCCCCCCCCCCCAAAGAAAGCCTAATTGGTGGCGGAAAAAACAAGATATAGATCAGTTCATTGTGATAAGTAGTGATAAAGTTATAGGCTAATGAATGGGAGGTGAACATTGCTCAAGTGAAAATGACGGAACGCGAATGGGTTAAAAAAGTATATTTTAAAAAAAATAGTGTTATCATTGGCAGCCTCCATATTTTTCTTTATGGCAGATGTACTTAAAAAGAACAAAAGACGCATGCCAGGCAAATCCTGGGTCATTAAATACTCCATTCTGCTCCTGAGATTCTCACCAGAAGCTTTTCTTTCCCGTGTTCTCTCACCTAACTTGTGAAGGACAAGAAAAAAGTTTCAAGCAACAATGTGCAATTACTCGAAGGGAAACAAATGATACAAAATTACATACTGTGCAACACTACTTTGGGAGTTAGAAAGTCCTTATGACTGACCTGTTGCACATCTCCCTTCAATTCATCGCATGGTAAAGCTTTATATAAAATTCTATCCTTGCTTTGGAAAAGCAATACTAAAGCAGATGTCTTTACTGTTATTATAGTCTTTCAATCTGCATATCCAGACTATTATTCTTATTTTGAATGAAAATAAATAGGACTGTTTTGGATAGGTTATTTTTATTATATAAAGAGTTTGTAAACTATATACAGTAATATATATATAATATACTGTCCTGCCCATTCATAAATAAGCACAAAAACATAAAAAGACTGGTTTAGTATTTTTTTTATGCTGTTTTTTTATTGCTTCTTTTTCCTCTTACCCTTGAAAACAGAGATGACAGTTTCAATAAAGAGAAATTCTAGGCTCCTTGGAATTTTCCTCTGTAAAGTTCTGAAATCTCTGATTAATGGTGGCCATACACGATACAATAAAAACGTTTGATTTTCCCTTTTATTTGATCTAAATGATCGAATTGAATGAAAGTTGAAAATATTTTTTTTTCGATCAAGAAATTCGAACGGTTATCCCGTTTTTTCGGGAAAAATGATCGGACATGCTGGAAAAATCTTTATATTCGATCTAACAGAATAATCGAACTAAATTATCGAATTGAAAAATTGTACCATGTATGGCCACCTTTAGTTTGTTTAATTTAATGTGTTTGAAAAATAAGTCTTATGGTGGCCATATATGGTACAATAAAAACATTCTATTATACCGCTTATTCGATCTAAATGATCAAATCGAATCAAAGTTGAAAATATTGTTTTTTTCGATCAAGAAATTCGAACGATTTTCCCATTTTTTTCTAGAAAAATCAGATTGGACATGCTGGAAAAATCTTTATATTCGATCTAACGGAATAATCGAACTAAATTATCGAATCGAATAAAAATGAAAAATTTTACCATGTACCCTTACTAATAAGGCTTTTAAATAATTTTGAACATCCCAATGACAACATCATTGTGACTTCCTAAAGGTGTTCCTAAGGATGTATTATTTCAAATGACCAACTTCATTCGACCAGAATGAAAGTTAACCTCTTGACGACCAGCTAACGCCGATTGGCGTAAACTGGTCGTCTGCGGGTTACCATGGAAACGGCCTTTCCATGTCAGTTCACGGAGGGTGTCTCCGTGAACAGCCGGAGAGCCGCCGATCGCAGCTCTCCGGCAAAATGTAAACAGGCGGGGAAGAAATCCCCGCTGTTTACATCATACGGCGCTGCTGCGCAGCAGCGCCGTAAGGCAGATCGGCGATCCCCGGCCTCTGATTGGCCGGGGATCGCTGGCATATGATAGGCTGAAGCCTATCCTTCAATGCGCAGGATGGAACTCCGTCCTGCGCATTACGGAGAGAGGGAGGGAGGGAGGTAAGGAGGAAGAGGGCGGAAATGGCTGCGGAGGGGGGCTTTGAGAAGCCCCCCCCGCAAAACGCAGATGGCCGGCGGCGATCAGACCCCCCCAGCAGGACATCCCCCTAGTGGGGAAAAAAGGGGGGTAGTCTGATCGCCCTGCTGCACTCCTGATCGGTGCTGCGGGCTGTAGAGCCCCCGCAGCACCGATCAGTGAAAAATCCATTGGTCGGCAAGTGGTTAAGATGAAACACTGATTTTCAAATAAAAAAAAAATGCAGCATTGATTAAAATGTATAAAAAATATTCCCCACCAATAAAGAATAATTGCACATTCAGGAGTATGTATCTGTTTAAACCTGCAGTCCCTCAGTGACCTATGTCAAGTATTAGGAAGTTGATTTTTCTGCAGGTTGTGATTCATCTGCGGTTTTTATACATTTGTGATTTTTGTGCAGTTTTGGCACAATTGCGATTGTTGAACAATTTTTAGTGCAATTTTGTAGCAATTACATTTTTAATACAGAAATGAGCTTAAGAGGGAAGCTTCTGATACCCCCCTCCCTTCCCCGGGGGTATATAAAGAGATGAAAAGTATTTACCATGGTGCCAGGCTTCAGACACAGGAAAATAAATGATGGTGACCCTATTTTGAAAAAAATATTTAATGATAGTGGATATTTAAGTATCATCCAAAAACAGTGTGTGTAAAAATGAAAGAGGATCCCTGCATCCTTTATGTGCATTTTTTTCCTTGTCTGTGACTGACAGGCAGCGTTGGCTGACATCAACCCTTCTCTTATGGCCCACAATTCAATAGTTCTGAATGATAGCTGGCAATCACAACTCAGAATCAGAAACTGCTGACAACCAATTGATGGCTAATACTTGCTTATGGATACAATCTGAGAGCATACTGTAATGATTTTGTTGTATAGAAAAACAAGATATGATCTTTCTTTTGTATAAGGGTGCAGAAATGAATTGCATTAAATACACTCATTAATAATAATACAAAAAGTCCAGAGCTTTATATTCTGTTATTAACCTTTTTACTGAAGCAGATTTATGAACTTTAGCTGGTAGTTACAGGCTGTTGGCTGCAAGTAAACATTTCCACACTTTGACACATACACATGTCTACCTTCATATCAAATATCTTAGATTATTTATAGACTCTTGTAACCAGAGAGCGTTTTGTCCTTCTTTAAATTATATTAAAAGTTCATTTTGTTGTGCCACATTTTTATAAAAAATGTCCTGTCCTGTTTGGGAAATGAAATGTCTAATGCTTGCGGGTGGTGGAGGTATAAAATGATCAAGTTATGCAAATCCCCTTTCTATCAATACTCAATTTTATCAGAAGGTGGCGCTGCAGGTAGAGTATGTTAATACAAATTTCTGTCTGGAGAAATCTTAGAAACTAAGGGAATAGCTCTAGAAATCACCTTAAAGGGAACCTGAAGCGAGGAAAGTTATTTAAATAAACACATGACGTAGCTGCAAATGAATATTACATAATAACCTCACCGTCAGTTCCTCTCAGAGGCTCACTGTTTTCTTCTTACAGTGATCCCTTCCAGTTCTGACAATATTTTGTCAGAACTGAAATATACCAGTTGCTGTCAGTTATATATCAGCAGCTGTCAGTTACAACTGAATGTGCAAGGTAATGTCCATTTTTCCCTATGGTTCAAGTGGGCGATATTACAGTTTAACAGTGTGCTGACCAGGAAGTTGTTAGGGGGTAATGGCCAATTTTGAAATGGAGGACGGAGAAATCCATTGATCACAGTGGGCAAATGGGATGCAGGAGAGAAGGAAGAGATTGAGTAGTAGACTACACGGGAGGTAAGTATGAACTATGTATGGTTATTTTGACTTTTTATTTTCAGTTCAAGTACTCTTTAAGGCCTGAAACCCACTAGGAATCACTGGAGTGTTTTAAAATCGCTGCAGTGCTGTGTACAGTGATTCTTACGGTTATAGGTCTCATGATTCCTGATGCTAAGAAGCTGTACAGAGCTTCCAATTAGCAATTCATGTTTTTTTTTAATAAACTTTATTATGCTTACCAGATGTCAGGCTTCCGTCCGTAGCCCCGCCCCCTAAAGGAAGAAGTCATAGGTGCTTCTCTAGGATCAGTCAGAGAAGCGCCTGTGATCTCTTCCTTTTATGGGGCAGGGCTGAGGACAGAAGCCAGAAATCTAGACACCTAGTGAGTATAATAAAGTTATTTAAATTGTAATCGCTCAACCCCCCTCCCCCCCCAAATATACATAGCATTGTGCACAAACACACTTAAAATGCTGCATGTCCTGCAATTGCGATTACCCCTATTTGCTATTGCATGTACAGGGTTCTCCACCACTCACTTTCATTGGCAAAGCGTTTTTGGGAATCGCCCACAATTGTCGGCGATCCCAAAACCCTGCCGAAGAAAGGCCCTAATGGGTCCCAGTCCTATGAGTATATAAATTCTTATATTGTATGGCAAATGAGTTAAAGGAATAAATTACAATTATATCCATAAATATGTTTTTTTATTTCATTTGTCCTCACCTTTATGGTTCTGTGTTACAGCAAAATAACAATAAAACACAGAAAATATTAACCCTATTAAGTTTTCCTGGGAGATTGGATTTAATCTGAAAGCAGCAGAAAGAAAGAGTAATGATGTCAATAAAGAAAAAAAAAAGCCTTGACTTCTGTATTCAATACGGAGTCTGAAGCAAACACAGCAATTTACTGGCTAATAAGCTAAAAGCCATATCATAAACAAGTCTTGTGCATGTCTCACATCTAAGGAATGAATATGTGTAGATGCTGAGGAAAATAAATAATCGCAGTGCTTTTTAATTATTAGAAAAATCTTTAGCACAATAAATCAGTTTTTGTGATTAAAAAAACATGTCCTAACTTCTGGTCAACATAAAGTCATGTGAGAGCATGAACGGGAAGACCAAAGGCAAAGAGCTGCTGTTGCTATGAAGGTACGAAATTGCAGCGGCTCAATCCAAAAATGCTTGATTGAAAAAATGAGGGAAAGCTTTGATAGGTTGCTATATTCTCGATAATTCCTGGTACTGTATTCCAATTACAGAAGCAACTGTAGCCACAACCTCAACCACCTATTTGACCATAGGTCAAGAAGAATTTTGTGGGTGGAGAGGGGGCATGTTCATACACCTGATAGGCCCACCTGACTCTAAGGCCCTTATTCAATTCACGTTTTCTCCTATTAAGGTACTTTTCATCTTCTGTTTAAAATAACCTTTCAGCATTCTGCATTTTTTTTATATATAAAAGTAAGGGAATAAGTACTGTCAAAATCATTCTGAGTATTTTCTTGCTTTCTGTTGGCCTAAAAGACATTTTATTGATAATATGTGAAAATATTACCTAGGAGAAAACTCACGAGAAAAACTGAATTGCATATGACCCTAAGAGTCTGACTTGCTCTTGTACTTGGATGGGCGTGGGCCTTGTGGTATGTCCAGGCCTCTTTTCCACACATGACTATAAGCCAGTCTGCTCTAATAAACATCTGGTGAATGGGAAGGTGGATAGGTGGGTTAGGCTATTGTTGCACTCTGTGCCAAGAAAAAGAGAGTGATAAAGTGAAGGCTTAGAACAGATTCCTACAGAGTAATATACATGTGCCGCATGCGCAGAACTTCATACACTGTGTCACTTGTTTGCTGTAAGCTAGCCATACAAAAGGCAATCATTTTCCAGACAATCAAGACACTACAATCAAAATTCTGACTGGAGACTACTGATTTATATTTCACACACAATTCTCCCATTTTGATTAGGTTTTAGTCAAAATCTGATAGAAATGTAATTCTTTTCAATACAATATCATATATCGTATACTTGTCTCTTGACCACCCACTGCTCATAAATAGTTTTCTGGTTCTCCTAATTACAATATTAATCGAGAAGCTACTCAAAATGGATTGAAAGTTGTAGACTTAGGCATTGAGATGATTGCTGCAAAAATTATTTTATTATTTGAATAGTAAAGTTAATAAATTTGGTTTTACATTTCAACACAATGCAATAAGGAAATGATTTGATTCCTGGGACTATGCTTTAAAGAAATATGTTAAAGTGCTTGTTTTACTTCTTAAGAAGTTATATTTTACCCAGTGTATGATGGGCCTGATCCAGTTCACTTCTCCTCGCAGTTTTCTCCTTGGAGATCACTTTTTGAATTGGATCAGGCCCAATAAGTATAGTGCATATGAATATAACCGTATTTTATATCTATGTAATGCAACTTAAAAATTATTCTCTCAATAATGTACTGTATATAATGTATTTTATATAACTGTATTTTATATATAATGCAAACTCATAATAATACTCTTAAAGTGGACCTGTACTCAGAACTTCCTCTCTGCTTTAAAGCCCAATCTACACGATACGATTCTTTGTGCGATTCGATTACGATTCTATTTACGATCCAATTAAATCCGATATGTCCGATCGGGATTCGATTCGATTCAATTAGATTTGCCATTGCAAAACAATGGCAAATCGAATTGAATCAATTTGATTCCCGATCGGACATGTCGGATTGAATCGGATCGTAAATAGAATCGTAATCGAATCGCCCAAAGAATCGTATCGTGTAGATTGGACTTTAAAACCCCATCTACACGATACGATTCTTTGTACGATTCGATTACGATTCTATTTACGATCCGATTAAATCCGACATGTCCGATCGGAATTCAATTCGATTCAATTCAATTTGCCATTGTTTTAAAATGGCAAATCGAATTCAATCGAATCGAATTCCGATCGGACATGTCGGATTTAATCGGATCGTAAATAGAATCGTAATCGAATAGTACAAAGAATCGTATCGTGTAGATGGGGCTTAATAAAGCTATACAACAGCATACTAACCTTTAAACAAAAAACATTTCTTTATTACAGCTGATACAAATCCTAAAATAAATCTGCACTGCTTCTACTTCCTGATTCATGAAAGCCAACATACTGTAAACCTCCTGTGCTTTCAAATGACCTTATCTGCCATTTCTGCCATAGACAGTCATGTGACACAGGGGGGGAGATCAGATTACAATTTGTGATTAGACACAAATGAGGGGGAATTAAACAGGCTAAACTCTCTAAATACATACAGGGTGCATTTCTCTGTGTATTTATTCAGTCCTGTGCAAGAATTCAGGTCCACTTTAATGCCAGTCAGTAGTTCCTAAGTGTGAGTGAAAATAAAATTAATAAAATCACAGACCTAATAGGAATTCATGGGGAGCAATAGCAAAACATTCATTGTTGCTTACATTGTCAGTGATACCTTGGACATTTTTTCAAATAACTGATAATAAATGCACTACAAAGAAGGAAAAGGGAGGTTAACTCACAGCAGATCCGTAGGTGTCAATGACACAGAGACTAACAAGTAAATCCACATAAGTGGCCCAACAATTACTCCATCACGTTAACAAAATGAAAACATTTGATTGAGGCTCCAACTCGTCCTTACAAAAAAATGTCTGGAGTTCCAATTTATTGTCTAGTGGAATAAAATGTTCAGACATGTTTTAACTGTTGTATACAGCTTGGGAATTTTATAATCACACCAAGGGAAGCTCTTTTAGTGCTTACCGTTGTACATATTTGACCAACTTGACTTCTCATCTTGATCATCTATTACCATTGTCTTGCCTCTAGCTATAGTATTTTCCTCTGCACATTAAAAATCTCTTTCTTTACTCAAGTATCACATAGATATGTATTTATATACCCAAGTTTCTGTTTCAAGTGGTGCATTGATCTATTGCAACTTTCATTGTTTATTATTTTCCCAACAACCATTCTTTAGATGGGCTATATGTTTTTTGGTATGGCTCTTTATAAAATGTATGGTAATAACATTCTATTGGCTGTTGTAAATATATCCAACACTTTTTGGCTGCCAAATTACAACATATAAGCCTTTATTCAATTCCTTTTTCTCATAAGTTTTTTCCTTGACGATAATGTTTAATCTTTTGTTTAGAATACCCATGCAGCACTCTGCAATTGAAAAAGCACTGAAAGGTAGGGGGAAAAGTACTTTCAAAATTATTCTAAGTATTTTCTTGATTTCTGGTGGCTTAAAAGGCTTTTTTATAAGGTGTGAAAATATCACCTAGGAGAAAACTTAGTTGTAAAAGTGAATTGCGTATGGCCCATTGTTACTTATAAAGGAACACTTTGGGCCCTAATCCAATCAATTATTTCTCCTAAATTTTTGACTGGGAGATAAATTTAATCTTCTTTTTAAAATAATGTTTCAGCACTCTGCAATTAAAAAAGCACCAACAAGTAAGTGAAAAAGTACTGTTAAAATGAAATGATTAAGGTTGCATTCACAGTGGGATGTTGCGGAGCTGCGTTATGAAGTCTTATAACACAGCTTACTGCACTGCAATGCTAATCCTATGGGATGATTGTTCACAGTGCGACATTAGCATTGCATTGTAGCATATAGCATAATGGTAACTCACGGCTTGCAATGCGTTACCTCTAAACGCACACGTTACCAGGTACAGGAAAGCATACTTTTCATTGCCTGTATGCTTTCCTGTACCTACTGCATGCAGCGGTAAGACATCATTAATGTGCGTTACCACCTCTTTTTTTTGCGTTGTGTTGTAATGCTGCATTGTAACTTTAATGTCGCATTACAACGCAACATTCCACTATGAATGCAACCTAAAAGTCATTTAAGTCTATGGGCTCGATTCACAAAGCGGTGCTAACCCAGTTAGAGACTTTAAGGGTTTGATTCACAAAGCGGTGCTAACTGTTAGCACGCCTGTGAAAACCCCCTTAGCACGTCTAAACAAGCTTTTCGTGCATAAAACTTTACGCGCGCAAAACTTTATGCGCATAATACTTTACGCGCGTACTGCACAGAGCGCAGGGCGCTCCGCGCGAAGTGCCCATTAAAGCCTATGGGACTTAGCGCGCATAAAACTTTGCGCGCGCAAAGTTAGCGCGTGATCTGATTGAGAAATCCGGTGCTAACCTACTTAGCACCCTGGTTAGCGCGTCTAAAGACTTTAGACGTGCTAAGTAGGTTAGCACCGCTTTGTGAATCAAGCCCTAGGTGTGATAACCATTGCACCACACTGGTGAAAAGCCAGTTTAGGCGTGATAAGTTTAGGCGTGATAAGTTTAGGCATGATAAGTTTAGGCATGCTAAGTTTAGATAAGTTTAGATCGCGCGCAAAGTCCCGCACGCAAAGCAGCGCCATTAAACTCTATGCGAAGTGCACCAGACTTTGCTAGCGCAAAACTTTTGATCAGCTGTGCACTGCGGTGCTAACCCAGTTGGTGCTTAAACTTATCACGCCTAAACTTATCACACCTAAACTTATCACACCTAAACTTATCATGCCTAAAACTAACTGTTCTAACTGTTAGCACCGCTTTGTGAATCAGGCCCTATATGTAATTAACTTTTCCACCTGAGTTATCTCCTAGTAGATAATTTTCATCTTCTCCTTTAACTAAATTCTCAGCATTTTACAATTGAAAAAGTACCCAAAAGTTGGTGAAAAAGTACTATCAAATTTATTTTGAGTATTTTCTTGCTTGCTGATGGCTTCAATGGCATTTTATGACAAGCTGTGAAAAGATCACCTAGGAGAAAAAGTGAATTGCACATTGGCCCTTGTAATGATAATATACCGAAAATATCACATAGGAGAAGACTTGGAGAAAATGTGAATTAGATCAGGCCCTTTATATGTTTAGTGGGCATGTTGTTGCTACTTGATTCTATATCTGCTTTGGGGACTGCTAGGGCTATACCCTTAATTCAATCTACTTTAAAGGAATTGCAGAATTCAGTTATATTGTAACTTAAAGTGCAAACTCTATTGTGTCTACAAATGTGTATATGAGCATAAACAAGTTAAGAAAATATGTTTTACTCTCCATACTACCTATTAGTAATTACATTCAACCATAGAAAAATCATTTATATATTTCTCAATTTTTACTTTCCTTTGGTGCTTGATAGGGCTGCCTAACCCATCCTTATTTGTATGCAAAAAAAAAAAAAGAAGTTTTAATATAAAAGGGCTGTAAATATGTTGCCATGTTTCCGCTTACAACATTTTCATACAGATGCCAGTCATAAGCATGAGCTGAGATGTCTGATAAGTTACTGCAGCATGACAAACAGAAAATAAACTTGCGGAAAAATCTGATTCTACTGCACATAACCTTATTAAATGTAAAGTCTGCACCACTGCCTATTGTGTTGTGTCTGCAAAATTTTTGATCTTGGTTGCCATGTAAACGGCTACTAACTCAAGTCCCGGAAGAGACCCTTTAAAGAGCTTGTTAAGGATGATGTTCAGGCTTCAGCACACATTGGTCATACACAGAGACCAAGCTGCTGACTGGTTCAGCTCAGCTCATGCATATTGTATGCTTAAAAATCTCTTGTGCGTGGGCTCTGATTTATAGGCACTAATAAATCATGACTTTTTTTTTAACTCCACTGTACGACCATTTTCTCTCTATTTAAAGCCCAAGCTGTTTTCAATGATAGAAGAAACTGCCAGTTGACAAGCAAAATCTGTGTTGACATTATCTTTTACCCTTTGGAATTTCCAATTGCAGCAATGAGTATAGCTGCTAAAACCATGCAGGCAAATCTGCACTGAGGCCAATTTATCCATGTTAGTCTAATTGGACGTAACTATATATCTTTCATGATCATCTTGACAAATCTGTGAAGCGCTGTTGGTTGATCATCGTTTCATGCACATAAATTAGTAGCAGCAAGAAGTCTTCAAAGCCACCCACTGGGTGGAAGTTTTCTATCCACCAGGAGCTGAGGTCCCAGACACATTCACGGCTGACTATGACATCATCTTGGGTAGTAGTCTTCTGGAACACCGGTTAGATTTCTGAACTTCAGAGCTGCATCCACTGTCCTAATGTAATTGCTGATCGTTTTTCTCATGTCGTCAGTGTATGGGTCGTACTCAAGCTTTCTAAGCCCAGAACGTTTAAAGTTTCCATCTTTCTGACCTTCCACACACAAGAGTCTGTCAGCTAATATGGGAAGGCCAAGCATATGTATCATCCTCTTCAGCTGAACAAAGAGATCTTGCTTGAGCTCCTCAAAATGTACAACCAGTACATTATTTCCATACTTCAGCCAGTCCAGTGTATGCGTTGCCCACCATGGTGCATAGTTGTTTACAAATTCTGGCCATTCTGGAATGACAACAAAAGAACATGTCAGTTACATATAACAAATGTAGGGATGCCTGAAGAAAGAGTCTATGAAGGCTGCCATATTAAGTTCATTTTAAACTATGCAGATTGTCTAGCTGTCCTGCTGATTATCTGCCTCTAATACTTTTAGCTATGGACCCTGAACAAGCATGCAGATCAAATGTTTGACTGGATTTGCAACATGCTTGTTTTTGGGTGTGTGATGCAGACACTACTACAGATTAGCAGGATGCCTGGCAATTTGCATAATTTTAAAAGGAAATAAATATGGCAGCCTCCGCATCCCTCTCACTTTAAAATATGCTATATCAATGGAGGAAACAGATTTGGCCAACCAACAAATAAGCAATGTTGCTTCACTTTAGTTCACAAATGTACATTCATATAATATCACTAATAGCAGAGACAGTTTTATATTTGTTTCCTATGGAAGGTTTGTATTGCTGCAGTGAGGTTGTTTGCTCTTGATAGAATATGCTCTCTTAGGACTCTTTCAGATGAACGGCTGACAGCAGCGCACTTAACTGTCGGTCAGCCGATCCTGTTTATGTGCAAGGGTGCTTGCATCCGGCTGCAAGCATCTAGTATTGACAGCGATCTCCTCATGTGCATCCGAGCTGGCGGTACAGAACCCAACCTGCAGCATTGTTTTTACCAGTCAGTAGCTGCAACACGTGTCAACTGCTGACATGCCTGTGGCTACAAAGGCTTCTTTTCGGTTTGTTATTTTGACTAACCGCGGCAAATAATAGGGTAAATGGCAAATCTAACATACCGTTTAGCCATTTAGGTATCATGTTGAAGGACCAGAGGATTTTTCTAGCTTTGCAAATGTAACTATTATTCTTTACTTTTGTAACCATCCAATAAGGCAAGCAGTGAAGATCAGCACCAGTCACTGGATTGGCAGGCTTTTTGGGTCCTTGGTGATCACCCACTGTGCCTCCGGTTGAGAATTTCCACAAATCAAAAAGAGGGAGAGGATCGGGCACCAGCTGAGTTGCAAATCACCAATTTATTTCATCCCCTCTTCTTACTTCTTTACTTTTGTCATTCACATTTTCCAACCTCAAATGTATTTTTTGAGGAAAGATAGGATTTTCTTTTTGAGACATATATTAAATTATTATTTTCTTGTATTTATTTTTTTGAAAGTTTCAACTAAAAGAACTATATAAAAAAGTTGTTTTTCAGTTTATTAGAGAAACACAACATTGATTTCTGAACTATAGGTTTGCCCTTTGTCTAGAAAACAATCACATCAAACTCATCTATTCCTGTTAGATGTGACAGCAGTCTACAATCAATAGCTAGCCTTTGAGCCTTAGAAAATGTAACCTCAGCACTAGTTTTATACCAAACAAAGATATAAACACATACAAATAGAAATAAGTAAGTACAATTACATAACACATCAGGGAGCATCAACAATCCAATGATATACATCCTACTTTGTATTTCACAATGAGGTTGATAATCAGAGGGATGTCCAAGAGACATCTGGTTTGCAGATTGGTCTGAATGTGTGAACCTTGCTGTCATGCTAATGGAACTTCAGGGCTGCAATTTTCACTTAAAGAACTTTGTGTAAGTTCTGCCACTGTTGGATCTGTCAGCATTCTACTTTTTGCCTCGGTTGTAGAGAATATGTGTATTCTGGCGTATAAGACGACTGGGCGTATAAGACAACCCCAAACTTTTCCAGTTAAAATATACATTTTGGGATATACTTGCCCTATAAGACTACCCATCTTGACTCTTGGACATTTGTATACTGTACTGTATGTACTGGTGCTATACTGTATAAATAGGTATAGATACTGGTGCTGTACAGTATGTGGTACCCAGTATACAACAACCAGCCAATCACGGCAAGCAATGTACCTTACCGGCGATTGGCTGGTTGTTGTATACAAAGCTTGTTTGGATTGGTCAGCTATACCTGTCTCCAAGACTATCAGAGCATTAGCGCAAACATGCCTCTTTCACCGGTCTGGCCTGCCCTTGTATACTATTACCGTCTACTCTGCCTCTCAGATGTCAGACATGCGTGCCTGCGCCGCTTCACTGCCGTCCTCAGGAGTGTGCACAAAAGCAAATATAACTGTATGCATAATAAAAAGTAGGAAAACACTTTTTTATTGAATGTTATGTCAGAGTTTCAGACCACTTTAAAGCGTTCTAGGATACTAAACCGGAAAAACCACCTACCCCATTTAGACTGACAGATCTGCCTTCAACAAGGAAGGATGGGAATGGAGAGTACATGTGAGCTAAACAGAGTAAATAGACAATAAAATATTGTGATTGCAGGAACTAGAGGGGGAAGAGAGCACAAAAAGTAATGAGGTGGATTAAGTGTACCTGAGCCAAAGATTGAATACAAAACAGATACTTGCTTAAAGAGAGAGAAACTTCTGAAGCAAAGTCAAGGGAAGGGAAGGGAAACCCATTGATTATTGTAGTATGCTTTAAGCCTCCACTCATAAACAACATGGAGTAAGAACAATTACTGCAGCAGACTAAAGAAACTGCAAGCAAAAATGGAGTCATAGTGATTGCAATTACCTAGCCATTAACTGAGATATTGAATTTACTTGGTCTAATAGAAGAGAAATATTTTTTATCATTATCATAAAACAAAGAATCTTACCTCGATAGAGGAAGGAGGGTAAGAATTATTCAATTTATTGGACACTAATGTGTGACACGTTTCGTGGGCCTTACCCCCTTCTTCAGTTCAAAAAATACAATGCCTGTAACTCAAACTTTACCTGTATGAGAAGAGCCATGGTCAGAGCTCACATGTGTCAAGCCTGACTTACAGCAAGTCTATTTTTCATGCGTCATGGTGGCCTTACACATATTTCTTGTGAACTACAAGTTTGCCTACTCATTTAGTGGACATGTTTTCTACTGCAATGCAGGGATGCTGAGAAATGTAATTTTGCATCTTCTGTTCTCTTTTGAGTGCCACGTGATTAAACTGAAATGACTCATCGAAAGGTTGCATCCAGACAAAGGAGAGTGAGTATTGCATTAGTGCCTGCCAATCACATTTGGCTGAAGAATCCAATATTCTCTTACTTGCTTCAATACACAATTTACAGTCACTTATCAACCTGATCGCTATTAAAAGTTCCAATGTTAAATTTTTGGTTCAGCTGAGCACATCAAATTCCGAGGAAACAAAATATGTGCCTCAAAAAGCCTGAAAATACACGTTCTCACCCACTTGACTAATGTGGAAACATTTCTGTAATGACTTCATTAATTATAAAGGTTTTGGCACAGCAGACTTGCTATAAAAAGAGATCATTTTTTTTAGACTTCCCAAGTCCACAGAAATTTCCTATTTTCATGCCTCTGCACTGCAGCAGTCAAACTATTTCATTCTGAAGCAATGAGGCTGATGGATTGGGCTCAGACACTTCCAGCATTACATTGCTCAGTGCTAGAATAGCAGCCTTGGTAAGTGAAGGAAAAAGTTAGAGGACATTAGCAGCAGACAATGTGAGTCAGCGTCTGTAATTTGTGAAATGCCTGATTAATGTTTCTGTTCTCTGCAGAGAATAAGTCAATTGGGAGATTTAGCCAAATGGAAGTTTGAAGCCTGCTCATTTATTAGGGCCATTAGGTGGGACAGGAAAAAGCTGCTGTCTGTGCTAGAAACTATTTAACCCCAAACACATGTTAACTTGTAAATATAAGAGAACGGGGAAGGGGCTCATTTAATATGACAGGCGAAAGGAAAAGTGGAGCAAATTAAAGAAGTTGCACAAATCAGCAAGTCCTGTTTCAGTAAGGCAGGTGTCAGGGCTGGTTCTAGCTATAATGGGGCCCCGGGGTAAAAGTAACCTGGGGGCCCCCCTGACACCCACCTTCCTGACCCCCAGTATAGTAGTCAGATGTGCCCCTAAGGCACCCCCCAAGCATAACAGAGGCAGTGGTGACAGACAGACACCTCCTCTGAGTTACAGGCGCTGGAAGTCCCATCTGTCTTCTCTTTAGTGTTCCTGCTCTGCTCTTCTTGCTCCTCACAATAGGCAGACAGACAGACCTGCAATCAGGGGTGGACTGACCATTTGGGCACCCGGGCATGGGCCGAGGGCCCATGGTCAGTAGGGAGACACAATAGGGAGACAGACAGACCTGCAATCAGGGGTGGACTGACCGTTTGGGCACCCGGGCATGGGCCGAGGGCCCATGGTCAGTAGGGGCCGGCCTCCATTTCTAGGCCCAGGCGAATAGTGCAATCGCCGGGGCACCAGATTGAGTGGCAGGAGAGGGGGCACTGGGCGGAGAGGCGGGGGAAGCGGGCATAGCATAGATACAAACTCACCTTACGCAATCCCCGCACGCAGCCTCCAGCTTCTTCATACTTCCTCCCTTGGCAGCCATCGCATTGGTAACAGCACCCACTATGATGACGTGACCGCATGTCATCACAGGAGGCGCTGTTACCAATGCGATGGATGCCGGAGGAGGAAGTAGGAAGAAGCTGAAGGCTGCGTGCGGGGATCGTGGAAGGTAAGTTTGTAACTACGCTATGCCTGCTCCCCCTGCTGCTGTGCCTATACTGGGGGCACCTACCTATCTAACCTATACTGGGGGAACCTACCTATCTAATCTATACTGGAGGCACCTACCTATCTACCTATACTTGGGACATCTACCTATCTAACCTATACTGTGGGCACCTACCTATCTAACCTATACTCGGGACACCTACCTATCTAATCTACACTGGAGGCACCTACCTATCTAAACTATACTGGTGGCAACTATATGGGCTACCCTATACTGGAGGCAACTACATTTACAGTGGGATGCTAAAGTTTAGGCAACCTTGTTAATCGTCATGATTTTCTTGTATAAATCGGTTGTTATGATAAAAAATGTCAGTTAAATATATTGTATAGCAGACACACACAGTCATATTGTAGAAGTGAAATTAAGTTTATTGGATTTACAGAAAGTGTGCAATAATTGTTTAAATAAAATTAGGCAGGTGCATAAATTTGTCATTTTATTGATTCCAAAACCTTTAGAGCTAATTATTGGATCTCAAATTGGCTTGGTAAGCTCAGTGACTCCTGACCTGCATACGCAGGTGAATTATTATGAGATAGAGTATTTAAGAGGGTCAATTGTAAGTTTCCTTCCTCTTTCAATTCTCTCTGAAGAGTAACAACTCTCAAACAACCTGAAGACAAAGATAGTTCACCATCATGGTTTAGGGAAAGGATACATAAAGCTATCTCAGAGATTTCAGCTGTCTGTTTCCACAGTTAGGAATATATTGAGGAAATGTAAGACCAGAGGCTGAGTTCAAGTTAAGGCTTGAAGTGGCAGACCAAGAAAAATCTCAGATAGAAAGAAGCGATGAATGGTGAGAACAGTCAGAGTCAACCCACAGACCAGCACCAAAGACCTACAACATCATCTTGCTGCAGATGGAGTCACTGTGCATCATTCAACCATTCGGCACACTTTACATGAGGAGATGCTGTACGCGAGAGTGATGCAGAGGAAGCCTTTTCTCAGCCCACAGCACAAACAGAGCTGCTTGAGGTATGCTAAAGCATATTTGGACAGGCCAGCTTCATTTTGGAAAAAGGTGCTGTGGACTGATGAAACTAAAATTGAGTTATTTGGGCATAACAAGGGGCATTATGCATGGAGGAAAAACAACACAGCATTCCAAGAAAAACACATGCTACCCACAGTATAGGGATGGTCGCAGTGGCGTACCTAGGGCATTTGACACCCGGTGCTGAGTATTAAATGACACCTCCCCTCCCCGCCGCCAGAAAAAAAAAGGAAAGGAGCGAGTGTGGCATGCTAAGCATGCCATGGCGGGTAATGCCAAGTATAGGTAGCATGGAATAGTTGCCCCTAGTATAGGTTAGTCAAGCATAGGTAACCACAACACAGGTAGCCTAGTATAGATGCCTGCAGTATAGGTAGCCTAGGATAGTTGGCGGCAGTATCGGTAGCTTAGTATAGTTGCCCTCAGTATTGGTAGCCTAGTATAGTTGTGGCTATGGTGACACGTAGAGCAAATTTTGGGTGCCTGAGGCACAGAATGTAGCCAAACCCCAGAAGTTAATAAATAGTGGCAAGAGATGGTGCAGTTAGTGGCAGAGAAAGAAGTAGCAGCAGGGGTAAGTAATATATTGGACTTAGGCTAGACAGGGTGGTAAGTGTTAGGAGAATCTAGTTGGTAGGTTAGTGTTAGGAATAGGTAATGGGGTTAGTGCTAGTGCCATGGCAGAACAGCTAAATTGTAAACACAGGATGTTAACCCTATGTCTGCTGCTATGAAAGCAGGAAGTAGACACTGCAGATGTATTACAGGATTTGTATCAGCTGTAACAAAGAAATGTTTTTCTTTACAGGTTATTATGCTGTTGTGTATCTTTTAGAGCAGAGAGGAAGTTCCGCGTTCAGGTCAGCTTTAAATAAGCATACAAGATAGAAAACAAGCATATCCTTGACCATCTCTACAGGACACTTTCTGTATAGAGTTTGAACATTCTCTCTGTCTACAGTGGTCTCCTGTTTAAATTCACAGAACAAATGATGAATAACAAATTCATGAATCCTAGCTCATGCATTAGCAACTTTTACCATGATTGCATAATTGTATCTTTCTGATACCCCCATATGTGCAGTACTGCACCCCACAAAGCATTGAATTTTACTCCCCAAAGCATTAACTACCAAAAACTGAAACTGAAGTTTGACCTCTGGTGACTGCTCTGCAGAGGTATTGTGTTGTATACTGCCTTTTAATTACAGTATTCCCAAATGCATAGGCAAGAAGGCAAAGTGTGACCTAATCATGGAGACTGCTGACAAAGCAAACATTCGAAGCAAAGTGACAAAGCACATATGCCTCTCTCACTCCTCACAGAGATCAAAGGGAGCTGTGATAAGCAGTCAGCACGGGACTGCCCGCTGGGACAGGCAGATGGGTGCACTCAGTATGGGATGTATACATAAGAAACACATGCAGAGAGTGAGGAGTTATACAGGGAGTATCCCACTCTTGTCACTGCCATGAGCATTCTGCAATCAGCGGCATTAGGTTCACTGCTATAATAAGAGGGATGGTGCTCGGCATAGTTGTTGCTGGATAGCCTGGCGGGAGAGGTCTGATTTTCATCTTCCTTCTCTTGAGAGAGCCAAGGTGGCCTCCAGCAGCAGCTCCTGTTGGAGCTTGGAGGAAAAACGTTCACACCCGGCAGCAGACATAGCATGGGAATCAGCAGCTACTTGCATCTATGCCAAGTCTGAGGTGCCGTGCTGCAGCTATTCCAGCACCCACTCCACAGTCTCCACTCACTTCTTCTGCTTCCAGCCAGCGTGTACAGCGGCTCCCACAATGCAACACAGCTGGAAGTCAGGGACTGGTGACGACGGAGGCGGGGCTGCCCGGGGGTCTGAGGCTGAGCAGCATTGGCAATCCATGCAGGAGGAGGAGGAGGCAATATGCATAGCTCAGCTAAGCTGTGCAAAATGAATTGAATATCCAGCGCAGCGGCGTAGGTCCTGGCTGTCCTTTTTGACACCCCCTCCCAGCCTGTCACCCGGAGCGCCACGCCCCCTGCGCCCTATTGACGGTACGCCACTGGATGGTCGGAATGCCAATTTCCGATTCCGCGGTAAATCCGCATTCCGTCATGTACCAATTACTGATTCCGCTTTCCGCTACCAATTTCCGCATTCCAATGCGGAATTTCCGCCGGAAATTGCGGAAATTCCGCCCGACTTTAACATCAATTTTCTCAAAAACTATAAGGTCTTTTTGAATACTTTTTTTTGCATCTTGTTCAGAAGATTCTGTTTGATAAACCCTGAAAATGTACTTACGGGGGCTTTGCTATTAACCGCTAAAGTCGGCGGATTTTTACTGTAATGTAAAATGCAGAAAATAGGCAGATGCAGATTTTCTGCGTTTTACATTACAGTAAAAATCAGCCGACTTTAGCGGTTAATAGCAAAGCCCCCTTAAGTCCTTGAAACACCAAATTTTCAGGGTTTATTAAACTGAATCTTGTGAACAAGATGCAAAAAAAGTTTTCAAAAAGACCTTATAGTTTTTGAGAAAATCGATGTTAAAGAGAACCTAAAGCCACAAAAAAAAAATGAGATGAACTCACCTGGGGCTTCCCTCAGCCCCCTGCAGACGATCGGTGCCCTCGCAGCTCCGCTCCGATGTCCCAGGACTCGCTGGCGAGCACTTCCGGATTCGCCGTCTCTGGCCGACAGGCATGGGAACGCGAGTGATTGTTCGCGTTCCCAGCCTGTGTATCGCCCCCTATGCTGCTATTGCGACCTCCTTGCCGCAATAGCAGCATAGGGGGTGATATACAGGCTGGGAACGCGAACAATCACTCGCGTTCCCATGCCTGTCGGCCGGTGACGGCCAAACCGGAAGTACTCGCCGGCGGGTCCTGGGACATCGGAGCGGAGCTGCGAGGGCACCGATCGTCTGCAGGGGGCTGAGGGAAGCCCCAGGTGAGTTCATCTCGTTTTTTTTTTGTGACTTTAGGTTCACTTTAAAGTCGGGTGGAAATTTCCGTGATTTCCGGCGGAAATCTGCCTACGGCACTTGCATTACCAATTTCCGCATTCCGATGCAGAAATGCAATTTCCGATCGGAATTTCGGAAATTGCATTTCCGCGGAATCCGAATGAGCATTCCTACTACAGTAAAATATGGTGGTGGTTTCATCATGCTGTGGGGCTGTGTGGCCAGTGCAGGGAACGGGAATCTTGTCACAGTTGAGGGATGCATGGATTCCACTCAGTATCAGCAGATTCTGGAGACCAATGTCCAGGAATCGGTGACAAAGCTGAAGCTGTGCCAGAGCTGGATCTTTCAATAAGACAACAACCCTAAACACTGCTCAAAATCCACTAATGCAGAGGAACAAGTACAATGTTCTGGAATGGCCATATCAGTTCCCAGACCTGAATATAATTGAAAATCTGTGGTGTGAGTTAAAGAGAGCTGTCCATGCTCAGAAGCCATCAAACCTGAATGAACTAGAGATGTTTTGTAAAGAGGAATGGTCCAAAATACCTTCAACCAGTATCCAGACTCTCATTGGAGCCTACAGGAAGAGCTTAGAGGCTGTAATTTCTGCAAAAGGGGAATCTACTAAATATTGATTTCATTTCTTTTTTGTGGTGCCCAAATGTAGGGTTTGGAATCAATAACATTACAACAGTGCCCAAATTTATGCACCTGTTCAATTATTGCGCACTTTCTGTATATCCAATAAACTTCATTTCACTTCTCCAATAGCACTGTGTGTGTCTCCTATATGATATATTTAACTGACATTTTTTATTGTAACAACCAACGATTTATACAGGAAAATCATGACAATTAACAAGGTTGCCCAATCTTTTGCATCCCACTGTATTTTGAACATAGTGAAGAGAAATGTTGTAATAAGAGTAGGTTATGTGTGTGGAGCTGTGTGTGGGTGGGGCTTGAGGATGAGCAGGTGTGGCTTGCAGGTGTACCAGGCCCCATAATCTCCTTTTGCACAGGGGCCCCATGAGTTGTCAGTCCGCCCCTGCCTGCAAAGCCTGGAACTCATAGGAGGTGAGTGTGTGTCTGTCACCACTGCCTCTGTAACACTGCGGGGGAGGGGGGGGGGGGAGATCATTTAGTTAGGTGGTGGCTCTCTGACAAAATCATCGCACGTGAAATGTCTTTATGTCGTCACTTTTTTGCACGTTTATATGTACTTTGAATTTTGTTTTTTTTTCTGTGTTCAAAATCTAGATGGCAGCAAGGTCTGCTTTTTTCCAATGCACCACAATCAGTATGATAGCTGCATAGGAATATATGCAGGGCCGGATTTCTGGCAAGGCCACATAGACCATGGCCTAGGGCACCCAAAGTTTAGGGGCGGCTCAGTGAGGGGCAGGAAAGCTGTTCTATGCAGTCATCCCTATCTACAAGAACAGCTTTAACCTTTGAACTCTGTGTCCTGTACTTGTGCCGTCCCTGCAAGACCTGTAAGCTCTATCCTGCAGGTATACATCAGTCTAACTCTCATGGTGACACAATGGGTCCATCATTAATGAGATGGCAAACATAACATAAAATTTTAAAACATAACTTCTAATCTATACACGTATTACTAAAATAGCTATTGTCTGTGACACCAATGATGGAAAGTAAGGCGAATTCTCATTGGGGCACACAGAGATAACAACCATACAGATGGTATAGTTGGCCTTGGGCGGTAAAAAGTACAAATCCGGCCCTGAATATATGTAATGGATCAGGCTGTATAGGGGGTATATAGAATATAGGATGGGACAAGAAACTATAGATTTGATTTATATTGAAACATAGATTACAGTCATACGATATATTAATTTCTGTTTGCAATCAACGTATTGTATTATCTTCTGGCTATAAGCAATTCTATGTTAGGCTTCCCAACATAGTGGCAGTACCACCTTTCAGTTTACCATTTCCACATCAATCCTACCGTTTACCACCAGGAGGACTGTGTTCCCTTAACTCCCAGGTTCTGTCTTTAGAATCCTGCAGCATCATCTAATTTTACCATTTTGCTAATAGTAGCTCCCAATTGTTAATGGCTAATCCATTTCCTCATGAGGGATTTTCAGTATTTTCTTTACTTACCTATTTGCACACTATTCTAGCAGTTGGACTGAGCAAATGCCATTCAGTGATTTTGAAAATGAAGACACCCCCATGGTAAGATGGACTATTCCAAAATGACAGTAACATAGGAAAAAATGGCTTATAGTGCATTTTACTCCGGGACAAAAGTACATTTTATATTTACATTTTACAATTGTTCATGATAGTGGTCCTCAGTGTTGCTTGCAAATTTTCGCATCAAAAATACTATTTTCAATTTTGGGAATATATTTCCGAAAAATACACGGTATTTTCGCAAAATAGTCAAAGAAAGCTATTGTTATTTTACTGCAAAAATTTGTTAACTTGTTGCCGACCGCGTCACGCCGAAGGCTGTGGCCGCGGCGGCAGCCCCAGGACCGCCTAACGCCGTTTGGCGTAAAGTCCTGGGGCCAGCTAATGCAGAAGATCGCGCGCAGGCTGCGCGCGCATCTCCTGCTTGGGGGGCGGATTTCTGCCCCGCCTTCAGTCTCCGAGCGGCTATTGCCGCTCGGGAGACTGTTAGATGGCGTGATCGCCGTCTGTTTGCATGTATAGCGCTGCGATCGGCAGCAGCGCTGTACTGGGGGCAGCCGTGTCACAAGGCTGTCCCCCTGGGGGACAAGAGAACGATCGGCTCTCATAGGCAGAAGCCTATGACAGCCGATCGCCGTAACTGGCTGGCTGTGGGGAGGGAGGGAGGGAAGACAATTAAAGAAACAGGGTTTTTTTATTAAAAAAACAACAACAATATTTATTAAAAAAAATAAACATGGGGGAGTGATCAGACCCCACCAACAGAGAGCTCTGTTGGTGGGGAGAAAGGGGGGGGGGGATCACTTGTGTGCTGTGTTGTGCAGCCCTGCAGCTTGGCCTTAAAGCTGCAGTGACCTATTTTACTAAAAATGGCCTGGTCACTAGGGGGTTTAGCACTGCAGTCCTCAAGAGGTTAAAAGCGCAAAATTGTGTATTTTTTGTGCAAACAATGAAAAATGCAAAAAGTCACAGAATTATTTTCGATGACATTTTCACTGGAAAGTCGAATTTAACATTATTTTCGCAAAAATGAATGCAAAAAGAATTTTCACTTGAAGTTTTCCACATTTTGTCACATTACTGCCACAAACATGAATCAATTTTATTGGAATTCCATGTGATAGACCAATACAAAGTGGTGTACACGTGAGAAGTGGAACGGAAATCATACATGATTCCAAACATTTTTTACAAAACAATAAGTGCAAAGTGGGGTGTGCGTAATTATTCGGCCCCCTGAGTCAATACTTTGTAGAACCACCTTTTGCTGCAATTACAGCTGCCAGTCTTTTAGGGTATGTCTCTACCAGCTTTGCACATCTAGAGACTGAACTCCTTGCCTATTCTTCTTTGCAAAACAGCTCCAGCTCAGTCAGATTAGATAGACAGCGTTTGTGAACAGAAGTTTTCAGATCTTGCCACAGATTTTCAATTGGATTTAGATCTGGACTTTGACTGGGCCATTCTAACACATGGATATGTTTTGTTTTAAACCATTCCATTGTTGCCCTGGCTTTATGTTTAGGGTCATTGTCCTGCTGGAAGGTGAACCTCCACCCCAGTCTCAAGTCTTTTGCAGACTCCAAGAGATTTTCTTCCAAGATTGCCCTGTATTTGGCTCCATACATCTTCCCATTAACTCTGACTAGCTTCCCTGTCCCTTCTGAAGAGAAGCACCCCCAGAGCATGATGCTGCCACCACCATATTTGACAGTGGGGATGGTGTGTTCTGAGTGTTGTGCAGTGTTATTTTACCGTCACACATAGTGTTTTGCATTTTGGCCAAAAAGTTCCATTTTGGTCTCATCTGACCAGAGCACCTTCTTCCACATGTTTGCTGTGTCCCCCACATGGCTTGTGGCAAACTGCAAATGGGATTTCCTATGCTTTTCTGTTCACAATGACTTTCTTCTTGCCACTCTTCCATAAAGACCAACTTTGTGCAATGCACGACTAATAGTTGCCCTATGGACAGATTCACCCACTTGAGCTGTAGATCTCTGCAGCTCATCCAGAGTCACCATGGGCCTCTTGACTGCATTTCTGATCAGCACTCTCCTTGTTCGGCCTGTGAGTTTAGGTGGACGGCCTTGTCTTGGTAGGGTTACATTTGTGCCATACTCCTTCCATTTCTGAATGATCGCTTTAACAGTGCTCCGTGGGATGTTCAAGGCTTTGGAAATCTTTTTGTAGCCTAAGCCTGCTTTAAATTTCTCAATAACTTTATCCCTGACCTGTCTGGTGTGTTCTTTGGACTTCATGGTGTTGTTGCTCCCAATATTCTCTTAGACAACCTCTGAGGCTGTCACAGAGCAGCTGTATTTGTACTGACATTAGATTACACACAGGTGCACTCTATTTAGTCTATGGGCAACTGACTGCCCTCAGACCAAAGGGGGCCGAATAATTACGTACACTCAACTTTGCAGTTATTTATTTTTTAAAAAAATGTTTGGAATCATGTATGATTTTAGTTCCACTTCTCACGTGTACACCACTTTATATTGGTCTTTCAAGTGGAATTCCAACAAAATTGATTCATGTTTGTGGCAGTAATGTGACAAAATGTGGAAAACTTCAAGGGGGCCAAATACTTTTGCAAGCCACTGTAACTACTAAAAGGTGACCAAAACACTGTTTCTTTTATAACCTCTACATGAGCCTCTGCCTAGACCTATTCTCATAAAACTGTTGCACAAACTGTAAAAACTTTACATTAGTACAAACTATTTTGGGTCTCTTCTTTCTTTCATAATACTGCGTTATATCTGTTTGATCTGTTTTAGTCATCTTTCATTTATAAGTGTATGAGCTTAAAGGGATACTGTAGGGGGGTCAGGGGAAAATGAGCTGAACTTACCTGGGGCTTCTAATGGTCCCCCGCAGACACCCTGTGCCCGCGCAGCCACTCCCCGATGCTCCGGCCCCGCCTCCAGTTCACTTCTGGAATTTCTGACTTTAAAGTCAGAAAACCACTGCGCCTGCGTTGCTGTGTTCTCGATCCCGCTGATGTCACCAGGAGTGTACTGCGCAGGCCCAGACCATACTGGGCCTGCGCTGTGCGCTCTTGATGACATCAGCGGGATCGAGGACACGGCAACGCAGGCGCAGTGGTTTTCTGACTTTAAAGTCAGAAATTCTAGAAGTGAACTGGAGGCGGGGCCGGAGCATCGGGGAGTGGCTGTGCCAACACAGGATGTCTGCGGGGGACCATTAGAAGCCCTGGGTAAGTTCAACTCATTTTCCCCTGACCCCCCTACAGTATCCCTTTAAAATACAACTCTGAATTCATTAATGCCTTTTCGAGGATAGAATAGTGTGATGGCATTTTACCACTTAATAACAGAGTCACCTTGCTGAAACAATATTGCTTGTTGTGTCTGGGGGATGATAAATGTTCTACCGCACCAGTCATTTTTTCCTTTTGTTATTTGAAGAGTTAAAGCATTTCATAACACCTTTAAAGGTCTGTAAATTCAATGGGAGATAAATAGGAGCTCATTTGTATCCTGTTTGGCAACTGTGTTGAAAGGCAATGGTTTTGTACAAATGTTTTTGGCTTTCAACTGCTATTAATCTCTGCCTGTTCCATTCCATGCAGGTATTCATCAATCAATATTGTGGGTGTCCTCTGCTTTCCATAGCTCTCATATACATAATCCGTTTGCTTTCTTTAGCAGCTTGTTAAAAGAATCAATTTCCCTCAAGGGCACATATTGTGCACCGTTTCAACATCACAAACCATTTTCTCCGCTGACACATTGCAGTCTCTAACCGTATTTTTCTCTTAGAAGTAGCCTTGGAATGGAACGGTTTTAGAACGCCTACATTTTTTTGTAAATTGGACTCTTGGAATGAGATTTTGCCATTTATGTGCCTTTAGTTATCTATTAGCTTCCAGAAGGTCACCTAGTTAGGCACCGCATTAGTCCCTGATCACTTTAATTAATGCATAAAAGTTGCTGGGTTGCATTATTTTTTTGAGATGTTGTTGAACTATCTGTAACTGGGAGTTCAAGGCAAGTTCATGCATATTTAATTAAATACTACAGCATCTTAATTGCTCCTGTCCCAAATGACGTGCAACAGATACAGCATTGAGGGACAATGTTAGGCCCCCGCTAAATAAATAATGCAGCAGAGCTAGGGACTTTTTTTTATGAGGTTTCATAAAAAAGCCAACAGAAGATCAACTGACGTACATTAAATGCAACATAATATATGAAAACACAACATCCTAACTAGAAGATTAGAAACAGGATGAAGCAGGAGGACTGAAAAATCTGCAGGGTTGGGGGTTGCAACTGCTCATCCTTTGGGTTTTGATTTACACTGAAATCAGAAACAGATTAATTCTATGAATAACCCTTAAAGTGGACCTGAACTCTTGCACAGGGCAGAAGGAAAGCAAAGAGAAATACTCCCTGCATGTATTTAAAGAGTTTAGCCTGCCTAATTCCTCATCTGTGACTAATCACAAGTGTAATTTGATATCTTGTCTGTATCAGCTAGCTGCCTTGGTACAGCAGCTAATTTGTAAGCACAGGATGTTAACCCTTTGTCTGCTTCCATGAAAGCAGGAAGTAGACACACTGCAGATTGATTGCAGGATTTGTATCAGCTGTAACAAAGACATGTTTTTCTTGAAAGGTTGTTATGCTGTTTCTTATCTTTTAGAGCAGAGAGGAAGTTCTGAGTTCAGATCTGCTTTAAAGTGCAACTGTGGTGAAATGTAACATGATATTATAAACTGGGGTACATAGGATCAATCCTACTAGGCTTTCCATATGGTCATTGTTTAGTTAAATATTTGCACAAATTGAAGGTCGGTGACCCGATAACAATCACTGGCAGTTACACTGGGGAGTGGACTCCCTCCATCACTGTTACAACAGCCTGCACAATGGTGTTGCTTTTATTTGATTTTGAGGAAACCTGGATTTAAATAAGACAGGAAGAAAACAATCATATACAGTATGGTCAGATTCGGAGAACATTCTAAAGAGGGATGGTTTCCTTTTATGGTACCTATACATTGTACAATTTTTTTCAATGAGATAATTTTGGCCGATTATTCCATTAGATCGAATATAAAGATTTTTCCAACATGTTTGATCAGATTTTTATTGAAAAAAAAAAAAGATTTTTTTTTTACTTTCATTCGATTAGATTGTTTTGGTTAAATAAACAGGAAAATTGAACATTTTTATTGCACCGTGTATGGGCACCATAAGGGTGATAAGTATTGTATGGACATCTGAACCTTCTTTTGTATGTAAAAATTAACATTGCTGAAAATGAAGAAGACTGGCTCAGATCTAAAGAAAGTGGCAGCAGTGCTGAGAGGTGGTGCAATGGAGCATATTCAAGGGCCGCCTGTAAAATTGCAATTTTACTGGTACTAACAGAAGTGGTGGCGTAGTGCATGTTGCACAAAAAGTGCAACCTATGTTTTGAGCACAATGCACTTATTGTTACTAGAATGCACAATAACTGCTATTTCCATTATAAGCGCTAAAGTCACTTGCAAACCAGTAAAATTGCCAGCGCTCCGACAGTTCATGAATATGCCCCAACAAGAGATTTTTTTTTAACATACAGTATAAGAATAGCTAAATCAACGTTTATTGGTATCCTGCAAGATATCAGGCAAACTACTGACAGAATAGATATCCAGTTATTCTCTTATCACTAGTTCTCCTAATGATTACCGATATACAACTAGTAAAGTACAAAAGACAGACAAGAGTCTACAGTTAATTCGAATATCTGTACATCGGCAATCACTTGTCAACAGGTCTTTCAAGTTCAGGTGATTTGTCTTCTCCAACACAGGAAATATTTAACACTTTGTTTTCTAGGAGCTCTAAGAGACATCTCACAGTTTCAGTCATTCAAACACCTCAGCTTAGTGCAGCCTGGCACTGCAAAAATCCAGCAATTAGAGTTAAATCTGTGGACAACACTACTATTTCCCTGTGGCAGCTATCTTGGAGTGATCCTCTGCCAACACATCTTAGGTGACAGATGCTGTCGCTGACAGCACAAGAACACTTTATTCACCTAATGCAGAATAAAAGTCAAGACCAGAAGCAAGCAGCAAATATATTAGTATTGGTATTCAAGGCTAATGTCTTGTTTACTAAATCTGCAGAGAAAGTAGTGTTAAAAAGAAAATTTCCCTGTTGCTGTTCTATAGTTTGGAAACTAGACTAGAAACAGACAAGAAAATTTAACTTTCTATTCAATATAATATTGAAACTGTTATTATATAAGCGCTTGACTAAAATCCCTCTTTAAAATGCAAAATCTATCATTTAATTTCTTATGAGCCTTTTAAAACTGCTGTACATCTCTGGGCCTGGTTAGTGTTGGGCGAACATCTAGATGTTCGGGTTCGGGCCGAACAGGCCGAACATGGCCGCGATGTTCGGGTGTTCGACCCGAACTCCGAACATAATGGAAGTCAATGGGGACCCGAACTTTTGTGCTCCCCCTAAGGGTCCCTACAATGCTAGAAAATTTGGTACTGCTGAGCCATTGCCCTTTGAAAAGATGTGAGATTTTGGAAAGTGAAATAGGGAGCCAATGAAATCCTATGGGGGATTTTACCAATTTTGGACCCCTGTAACTCTGGTTTGCAGAGATGTAGGGACCCCATCTTTGGAATCCAAGTCTAACAATATGTCTTCTACCTGCATGAGACATTTCGTGAGATTCAGACTTTGCTAACGGCCATTGCTGCGATTTATGTACGTCACCATCACTACCATTGAAATAGCCCCAATAAACAGGTTTTTGTGACCCTAGGCTATGACCTCTTCGGCCTAGGGGCCCGAAACTCACCAGTCATGTTCCCCCTAAGGGTCCCTACAATGCTAGAAAATTTGCCACTGCTGAGCAATTGCCCTTTGAAAAGATGTGAGATTTTGGAACTGTAAATAGGAGGCCCAATGAAAGCCTATGGGGAATTTTACCAAATTTGGAGCCCTGTAACTCTGGTTTGCAGAGATGTAGGGAACCCATCTTTGGAGCCCAAGTCTAACAATATGTCTTCTACCTGCATGAAACATTTCGTGAGATTCAGACGTTGCTAACGGCCATTGCTGCGATTTATGTACGTCAGACTCGCCACCATTGAAATTGCCCAATAAACAGGTTTTGTGACCCTAGGCTATGACCTCTTCGGCCTAGGACTGCATTGAACGCGACCCACGCATTGTGCGCATTCTGGACAACACCAATTACTGGGTTTATACCCTTCTGGATCCACGGTACAAACACAATGTTCCAAAACTGCTTGAAGAAAGAGACAGACAGGTCAAAATGGAAGAATACCAGCAGGCCCTTGTGGAGACTTTAGAGAGGAGATTGACATCCTCCCCCTCCTCTAGCCAGTTGTACGCCGACAGACTGACTTCCGCAAACCCAGGACGACCAGGAGGGCAGCAAACAACACAAGCCGCAGCTAGTGCCCAAAAGGGAATGGTATCGGCAGTGTCCTTGGAGTGGGAAAATTTTCTGACATCCATGCAGCAGCACACAGAACAGCAAGCGTGCAGATCCACCTCCAACACCGATCGCCTGGAGAAGATGGTCAAGGACTACATGTCAGATGGCGTAGCTGTGTTGAACAATCCATCTGCACCCTTCAACTATTGGGTATCGAAGCTAGACACCTGGCACAAACTGGCAATGTACGCAATAGAGGTGCTGGCTTGCCCGGCAGCCAGCGTTATGTCGGAACGCTGTTTCAGTGCTGCCGGAGGCATCGTCACAGATCGGCGGCGTATCCGCCTCTCCACAGAAAATGCAGACCGTCTGACTCAAATTAAAATGAATCAATCCTGGATTGGAAACGACTACGCAACACTCCCGGACCCCAACCAAGTAACATGAACAATGAACATCTGTGATGGGTTAGCGTTTCCGGTCCCTGTTTATTGAACCTCTCATCTGTATTACATTTATGACTGCATGGCGACAAAATGCAAATTGCTATCCGCACGCTTCTTGTCCTCATGCAAGGCCTGGGTTGTTGTGTCTCAAAGCGTGGCCTTCTCCTCCTGCGCCACCCTCCTCTTGTTCCATCACGTGTGCTGCTGCTGGGTTAGCGTTACCGGTCCCTTTTCCTGGAACCTCTTATATGTATTACATTTATGACTTCATGCCGACAAAAAGCATGTTACCTGTGCAAAGAAAACAGACATTTCCCGCATTTAAAAGACAGTTTTCCCTTTGAAACTTTAAAATTGATTTTCTCAAAAACTATAAGCTCTTTTTGCTAAAAAAAATTTCCTCTTGTACCCACTCCCAAGGTGCACATACCCTGTAAATTTGGGGTATGTAGCATGTAAGGAGGCTTTACAAAGCACGAAAGTTCGGGTCCCCATTGACTTCCATTATGTTCGGAGTTCGGCCATGTTCGGCCCGAACCCGAACATCTAGATGTTCGCCCAACACTACACGTGACCCGTTCGGCCAATCACAGCGCTAGCCGAACGTTTGGGTAACGTTCGGCCATGCGCTCTTAGTTCGGCCATATGGCCGAACAGTTTGGCCGAACACCATCAGGTGTTCGGCCGAACCCGAACATCACCCGAACAGGGTGATGTTCTGCAGAACCTGAACAGTGGCAAACACTGTTCGCCCAACACTAGGCCTGGTCTGCAGAGAAACCTAAGGATGGTCTTCAGAAAAACCTGGTGATGGTCTTCAGAGAACGCTGGGGATGGTCTGCTGAGAAACCTGAGGAAAGTCTGCAAAGAAACCTGGGGATGCTTTGAAGAGAAATCTGGGGATGGTCTGAAGAGAAACCTGAGGATGGTCTTCAAAGAAACTTGGGGATGGTCTGCTGGGAATTGCTGAAGGTCTGCAAAGAAACCTGGGGATGGTTTGCAGAGAAATCTAGGGGTAGCCTGCAGAGAAACCTGAGGAGTGTCTTCAAAGAAACTTGGGGATGGTCTGCCGAGAAACCTGGGGTAGGTCTGCAAAGAAACCTGGGGATGGTTTGCAGAGAAATCTGGGCATGGTCTGCAGAGAAACCTGGTTATGGTCTGCAGAGAAACCTTGGGATGGTCTGCATAGAAACCTGGAGATGGTGGTCTGCAGAGAAACCTAAGGGTGGTCTTTAGAAAACCTGAAGTAGGTCTGCAAAGAAACCTGGGGATAGTTTGCAGAGAAATCTGGGCATGGTCTGCAGAGAAACCTGGGGATGGTCTGCAGAGAAACCTAGGAATGGTCTGCAGAGAAACCTGGGGATGGTCTGCAGAGAAACCTGGGATAGTCTGCAGAGAAACCTGGAGATAGTCTGCAGAGAAAAGGAACACCCCCAGTTGGTTATGGCATATGTTCTGTTTTCTGATAGCATCAGATCTTGATAATGAATGTCTATATTGCAAGCTGTTAAAAGTCATATTTAGAGCTCCCTGCTTGGAGATGTGCTTTAATGCACCAAATTTGCACAAAAGCAGACGCAAATAAATCAACCCTTATAATCATAGTGAGTGGCGGGCATGGCTGGATTTCTGGCAAGGCCGCATAGGCCATGGCCTAGGGCACCAGGAATGCAAGGGGTGGGCTGTGGGCAGCAGGGTGGCATTAGCAGTTAGCGTGCCGAACATTTGTCCTGCAATACAGAGTTTAAACATGGCAGTGGGCGTCTACCGACAGCCGGATCTGGCACTCAGGGGATGAAGGGGCAGCAAACAGGCACTAGTGTTCTCTAAGCCGCCTGTCACTCACCAAATATGCCGCCCGCCGAGGAGTTTACAATCTAATCCCTTCCATCATGTCACTAACTGTCCTCAGAGGACCCTACAATCTAATCCCTTCCATCATGTCACTAACTGTCCTCAGAGGACCCTACAATCTAATCCCTGCCGTGTGTGTGTGTGGGGGGGGGGGGGGGAAGTTTAGAATGCTGTTGATCCGGGGGCAGCTGGTCATAGTGGGGCTTGGGTGGCAAAAAGTTCAAATCCGGCCCTGGTGGTGGGGTAGACTACATTAAATATACGTCCAGTTTGCCGGCTCTCTAAGAGCAGCATGGTTTGGGGTGTGTGACATGACACATTGATAAGCTTGTTTTTTAATGTCCTAGGCTTTTTAGGCATATAGCTGCTAAGATGTAAATATGATCCTGGACATCACACTGTTCTCCATTTATGCTAATCATTCAAATTATTTTCCACTTACCAACTTTCCCTAATTGTATATACTGTATATTTATTGCAAAAAGTACAGAATGCAATGCACAAAACGGTGTGCCTTGCGTATTAATGTGGATTTAGTTTTCAACAGAATCTTTATTATGAGCATAAAATAAAGAACATACAGTTACAGTTGGTGTGGCATAATATGCTCAGATTATTAATTGTCATCAAAATGCAGAAACAATCAGTGACTACATTGGAGTGAATTAGACTGCTTGCAAACACATACAAGTAAACATCATATTTATGTGATTTTACAGTCATATATTTTAAAATAAAAGATAGACTATAGCTTTAAGTTTAGTTGTTAAAGGGGTTATTTCGCGAAAAAAGTAGGCAGTTAAAAAATGTGACAGATGACAGGTTTTGGGCCAGTCCATCTTTGTAAGGGGGATTCTCAGGGCTTTCTTTGTTTTCAACAGCATTTCCTGAACAACAGTTTAAATGCCAAAATAGCAAGATACCAGCCGGCCTCCCTAATCACTTGCACACTATTATGTCAGTTAGATTTTGCAACTGTTGTTCAGGAAATGCTGTTGAAAACAAAGAAAGCCCTGAGAATCCCCCTTAACCACTTGCCGACCGCGCACTCATACCGTGCGTCGGCAAAGTGGCAGCTGCAGGACCAGCGACGCAGTACTGCGTCGCCAGCTGCAGGCTGATTAATTAGGAAGCAGCCGCTCGCGCGAGCGGCTGCTTCCTGTCAAATCACGGCGGGGGGCTCCGTGAATAGCCTGCGGGCCGCCGATGGCGGCTCGCAGGCTAAATGTAAACACAAGCGGAAATAATCCGCTTTGTTTACATTGTACGGCGCTGCTGCGCAGCAGCGCCGTAAGGCAGATCGGCGATCCCCGGCCAATCAGCGGCCGGGGATCGCCTCCATGTGACAGGGGACGTCCTGTCACTGGCTGCACAGGACGGATAGCGTCCTGTGCAGCCCGGATCACCGGGAGGGAGAGGTAGGAGAGGGAGGGGGAGAATGTCGCCGCGGAGGGGGGCTTTGAGGTGCCCCCCCCGCAACTAGCCTGCACGCAGGAGCGATCAGACCCCCCCTGCACATCATCCCCATAGGGGGGAAAAAAGGGGGGCGATCTGATCGCTCTGCGTGCCCTCTGATCTGTGCTGGGGGCTGCAGAGCCCACCCAGCACAGATCCCTTCAAACAGCGCTGGTCCTTAAGGGGGGGTAAAGGGTGGGTCCTCAAGTGGTTAAAAAGATGGACTGGCCCAAAACCTGTCATCTGTCACATTTTTTAACTGCCTACTTTTTTCGCGAAATAACTCCTTTAAAGAGACACTGAAGCGAAAAAAAAATATATGATATAATGAATTGGTTGTGTACTATGAATAATTACTAGAAGATTAGCAGCAAAGAAAATATTCTTATATTTTTATTTTCAGGTATATAGTGTTTTTTCTAACATTGCATCACTCTATAATATGTGCAGATTACACAACACTCAGCATTCAAAATGATTCTTTCAGAGCAGTCTGTGAAGTAATGACCTCTCCTCTAGCAGAGGAAAACTAAATAGTCCAGGAACAGTTGAGATAATAAAAGTCAGATAACAGCCCTCTCCAAGACTAAGTTAGTCAGAGAGCTTAATAGCTTTTATTGCATAGAGATAACAACTGGAGTTTCTCAACTCTTCCTGTACTGGAAACAATTACACTGATGTATCTGATCGTAATGTTTTTTTTCTTAGCTGTACTACACATACAAATTATAATATCTTCATTTGTTTTTCGCTTCAGTGTCTCTTTAAGCAGAGAAAATCAGTTAGGGCTATGTAAATAACAGAGGCTAAATACAGAGATTGTAGTGCCCCATATCTGAGTTGAGGAAAAACATCAGAAACCATATAACTGCAACCAGTCTACTTGTGCCAAAGAGACATGGGAGATGTTACTACCTACATGCCCTTTATGAGATAAAGAAAACATCACATTGGCATCTCCTCACGGATATCAAGAGGGTGGGGATCTTTGAACCTGATACCTTCAGCTTTAGCTATTTACTTTCTGGTGCCCCTTACAAAATACCCCACACTCAGTACTGAAGGGTATGTGGTATTCAGTATAAGAGAAAGGTAAGTGCCATATTTATATGCTCATGCGGATGCCTCCAAGCTATGGTCATATAATAAATAACCCTCTTAGTGCATATTCTGTGCAAACACAAAATTATTTATTTATTGTATTTATATAAAGGCAGCAACATATTACACAGCGCTGGACATTAATTTAGGTTACAGACAATATTTATAAGTGACATACAGCAATAAGACAATACAGGAATACATGCAAACCAGATCACGCAGCACAGTATGAGTACAAGATAATGCTTAGTCAGTAACTGGATGGGAGCATGGAGATTAGTCGAGTTCACTCAAGAGTTCACTCAGATCCATAGGAAGGGTGTACAGTGATGGAGGTGCGTCAACAAGTGGGAGACATAAGGAGGAGGTCCCTGCCCAAAGGCTTCCAATCTAGAGGGAGAGGTAGGGACACGAAAGGTAGGGGACCAGAGTTCAGCTGTGGGTTTAGAGCACTAGTGAGGGGGTAGGCCTTAGTGAAAAGGTGAGTTTTGAGGGAAAATAAGTGAGCCAAAACACAATGATGTATTTTCAAAGGAGCGCATATATTTTTAATTCTTAAAGAAACCCTAAACTAGATAAAGTACACAGAAGCAGTGCATTTCTGTTTATGAAAACGCTTCTTGTCTGGCTGCTCTATAAAGAGCACGCTGACCAAGCACTCTGACTCCACTGGCTGCATCCTTGTCTTTAATTGCTACTCTACTGGAGCCAAAAGATCAGAATGACATCTGGACAACTAGCATTTTTAAGTGCAAAATGATGTCGACCTTTGTATTCATTTTAGTTAAGCTACTTCAGCCATCACTTGAGACATCACTTCTTCTTTCTAGACAACAGAATGAAGACTAAAAAAATTATACATAAATATATCCTTTTCTAGTGCAAATAGGTTCTCCCTCACTTCCATTAGAGAAAAAGTTCTCGCTATGAATGTTTTATCTTTTACTGGCTTTACTAGATTCATCTAGTGCCCTTTATGCAGGTAATTAGCCATACTATCTGTTGTGCTTATATTTGCCTGTAATCCAAACAACGAGTTTTCCTTTACTTCAAATGTACTTTCAGCAACTTCAGAGAAATTAGCTAATACATATTTTTCAGGGATTAGCAGAAACTACGCCAGTGCGAATTTACATATCGTAGTTCACATCTACGCATCGTAGTTCGTAGGTGAAGTTTCAACACTACGCTTATGAATTTACGTGTAAATTACGCGTCGCTTACGCCCACTATGCGTAGTTAACATGAGTATTGCGTAGTGAACTACAAATGCGCTACTCGCGGCTAATTTTCTGCATGCAATTGTATGCTTACAAATTTACGCATTGGAAAGGGGAATGTACGCATAGAAGAGTTCCCGGAATAAGCAATTTAAAGGAATTAATGCTTAAAATTTTCTGCATACGAGCATAAGCATCCGCATATACTACGCTTCGCACTACGTGTAATTGCATATTTTAACGCGTAGTCTATGAAATGCATACGAAGCGAATATTTGATTTCGAAGCCGTAGTTTGTCGAAGCGTAATTGTGTAAAACTACGCGTACTTCCAGCGTACCGAAGTTGGCTGACTACAACCATCCCTGATATTTTTCTATGTATTGTAAAGACGGACAGCTGGAGAATTTTATGCCAAATATTAATAAAAAAATAAAAAATAGAAAGGAGGTTTTGTTCCACTCAGGTCCCTGTAGTAGTATCATTCAATTTAGGTCTAAGATACCCAGTTTGCTACCTCATGCAGAGCTGTGAAGGGAAGCACCTCAGGATAAGATTATGGTCTTCTGACTTATCTCAGACTGCACCCCCTCTCTTTATGTCTTCCTGTCCAAGTGACCCCCTCCTCCCATCTGGTTACATCTTCCATCAGCCATCATGTAATTTCATGAGAGCACCAATAGAAGATGGCCACCGATGGGAAGAGAGCTGCTGGGAGAGGGAACACATCAGAGGAGAAGGAGTGCAGCCCAGGGCATGGCAGGTAACATTAATAATGCCCTAATATGCTTCCATCTGCTGCTCTGCATGGGGAGTGTGTGTTAGAGGGGGTGTGGAAGAAGGTACAAATTGTTGGATGACATGGCTATATTATGGGAAACATGCAACACTTGAGGGGAATAGGTCCATACTTTGGGGTATTATGGCTTTACCTGATATGACAGGATTTGTGTAACGATTGGTGTCAGCAACCAGAGAGAGAATCTGATCCTTGGCGATCCGCAGTATCCCCAAGAATACAGATATACCCGATTATTGAGGATCTGCGGAATCGTCAATAATCAGATATGTCTAACCTCTAGGAGAGAGTGTAAGTGTTTGATGCAACAGTAACAACTCTGAGTAAAGACCACCAGAGGAGCTGGCGGCCTATACTCCTGAGGAATTCACCCCTGAGCGGTGGGTGATATTCCTGTAGCCTGTAGACCCCTGAGCGAGGGACCAAGGCTGGGTTGCAGGAAGCCCTGCTGCTAATATGTAAGGTTTTGCCCTGAACTGGGCTAACGAAACACAGTTATAACACAATCCTAGTCTGGGGTGTGAGGTCCGTATTCACAACACCCTGGAACTAGTCTGGAGCATAACATAAATGATAATACAATTCCCTAGTCTTGGGTGTGAGTTCCGTGATCATCAACACCCTGGAACTAGTCTGGAGTATAACATAAATGATACAATTCAATTAGTACTTTAAGCTATCAAGAATCTGACTCAGTGTGGATTCCCAGCTCCAGCCGGTTCTGGCACACTGTCGGGTCTAGCTAAGGTCTGAGTGCCTTCACAAAGTGTT
Organism: Hyperolius riggenbachi; assembly: GCF_040937935.1. Lineage (NCBI taxonomy): Eukaryota > Metazoa > Chordata > Amphibia > Anura > Hyperoliidae > Hyperolius > Hyperolius riggenbachi. Next base: position 525,194,046 of record NC_090646.1, on the reverse strand, counting down.
AGCAATGGCAGACAACCAGCAACTGAGAAGCAGCAGAATATATAGTTGCTGGACTCTGCCGCCCCGCCCGAGCCATTCATCCAATCACGAGTCCTGCAGGAATCAGCTGATCTTCCTGATCAGCTGACACTTCCCCTGCTGGTATAAAGGTCCTGAGTTCAGGCCCGCTCCTGCGTAGCTCTCCATCTGCCGATGTGCACTAACAGACCCAGCCACACCAAGCGCACGCTGCTGCATGCAAACCGCCGCATTGAACGCGGAAACAGCCGCTTTGCTGTCAGGACATGCGGCGGCTTTTCCGCATTCCACCATACTACCAGACGCGTGTCTATGCGTGCAAACCGCCGCGTTGGACGCGGAATCAGCCGCCTTGCTCTTGGCACATGCGGCGGCTTTTCCGCGTTTTCTCACAATATGGCAATAGTTGTGGTGGGGGTCAGGCATATACTTTTTTTAAACTCAAATGCTTGGGAATCAACTTATAACCAAAGTTGACCCTTTTTTGAGAATATACCAAAAATATACCATAAATATACATTTCTTGATATTCAGTAGCGATGAGCATGAATTTCACATAATTGGAATTTCACATTGTAATTAGTAATTACAATGTGAAATCGTAATGTGAAATTCTGGGAAAAATCTAAATTAATTTGTGTAATTTTTGCATAATTTTGTGCCGATTTTAGGCGTTAATAGCAAAGCCCCCATATGTGCCATAGTCACCAAAACTGCTACGTATGTTAAGGAGAACAAGTCAAAAAGACCTTGTAGTTTTTGAGAAAAATGATTTTAAAAATGCAAAGTAAAAATGGTTTTAAAACTCAGACAAACTCATTTTTTAAACTAGATTTTCTCTAAAGCCACAAAGTCTTTTTGAAAAATTCTTTTTTTTTGTCTTTTCCACTATTCTCCTTAACCACTTCAGGACCGCAGTGTTAAACCCCCCTATAGACCAGGCCATTCTTCTCTAAATGGGCCACTGCAGCTTTAAGGCCTTGCTGCAGGGCCGCACAACTCAGCACACAAGTGAAAGCTGTTGGTGGGGTCTGATCGCTTCCCCAGTGTTTTAAATTTTTTTTTATAAATATGTGTTGCATTATTTTATAATTAAATGTCCTCATTTATTTAATTTTTTTCTTTTCAAACTCCTCCCTCCCCCAGCCAGTGAATAGCGGCGATCGGCTGTCACAGGCTTCAGCCTATTAGAAATGATCACTCTCCTGTCTCTCAGGGGGACAGCGCTGCCTTAGATCGCATCGCTGTACAGCAATAAAAGACTGCGGTTTCGCCGCCTAACAATCTAAGAGCGGTGATAACCGATGGGAGACCGAAGGTGGAGTGGAGCTCCATTATCAGAGCAGGGATGCGCACGCGATTTTCCACAAACCATGCCCGAAGGACCTTACGCCGATTGGCGTTAGGCGGGCCTGGGGCTGCTGCCCTGTCCACGCCCATTGGCATGACGCGGCCGGGAAGTGGTTAACCTATTTAGCAATTTTGGTGACAATAGCATGTATGGGGCCATTGCTATTAACCGCTAAAGTAGGCATAACATTACATGAAAATATGAATGAATTACACAAAATCAATTGACTGTCCAAATCATAATTACATATGGCCGTAATTGGGAAATACTATGGCCTCAATTCACTAAGCTTTATCAAACACTTTATCAAACGTTTGATAATTTACCTCATGGGTAAAATCTAATTTTGAATTCACTAAGGTGTTATATATTTATTGAATGTTTTATCAATTAGACGTTCAATAAATCTATAACACTTTAGTGAATTTAAAATTAGATTCGACCCATGAAGTAAATTATCAAACGTTTGATAAAGTGTTTGATAAAGCTTAGTGAATTGAGGCCTAAGTGAAATTTTGCATAATAGTAATTAGCAGATTACGAATTTACGATTATCACTAATATTTAATATCTGCAATCAACTTCTGAGTGGTGATAGGCAGGAAATGTTATAACCATTATCTCATCTCTCTTATAGCAAATCAACATTGACTTTACAAAGGGGAAAAGCAATAATGAGAACACCATCTGAAAGCTATTCTCCTTCAGAGTTTCTGACAAGTGAGATATGTTATATCATAGAAGTTCATAAATCCTCATTTTTACATGGCCACTTGTGAAGTGTGAACAGCTCTGGAAATGCAGGTCTATGATAGATTAATATTACAACAGGCCAGAGTCCGTGGGCTATGCCCTTCTACATTACAATAAAAGCAGTCTGTAAATTATACCTAGGTCTCTAAGCTAATTGATCTCTACTATGAATATCGGGAAATAGGAATTACAATGAGATATAAATAATTAGTGGTAATCCTGGGAAACCCACTATGCCCACTATGAAATGACAAAGCCACTGGAATGCTCACTTATGGTACTTAAAGGTCCACTGCCTTATTAATAGTCTAAATCCTTCAAATTCCCCAAAGAACCATTAAGCACGGTATATGTTTCATTTAACAGATACGAGACCATTCACCTCGTATAATCATATCTCATAAAAACTTTGCTTTGGAAGCACTCCAGGCAAATCGTAAAATTAATGCCATGGAACAAAATTACTCATTTTAAATGAGTATAAGGAGAAAAATTGAGTCAAATTGTTATTCTCATAATCATGTCAGTGGGTCAAGTATGGACATAGTTACAGTATGTAGGATACATTGGGGGTTTAAGTCCACACACGGCAGAATTAAAGATTTTCTCTGGACAACGTCTGTCAAAATATTGCATGAACCTTCCACTTCAAGCAGACATATTGCTGTAGGTGGCAGCATAAGGTAAATTACTTTTCTCACTATCACGTCCTTCACTGCCTTTTACTTGGATATTCTCCAATAGTGTTGCTTAAATTGACCTCTGTTTAGTTTGTGTGCAGTTCAGCCAAAGAAGGCCAAATGTTTGGCATCTGGAGTGTGTACAGATTCATGTACACATTGAACTGATTCTTGTTCACATTCCAGATGCCATGTGAACATGAATCTAAAATTTGAGCATGAATGAAAACAATGGCAATGGAAATCGGGTGGGTTGTTGATGCATCCGTGATGAGCAAAAAAAATTTGCAGCTGTACCCAGCATGTTTAGAGGCTGCCATACAGGTATTTATGACTCTTTACAAAGTCTAGGGATGAACCCACAGAGGAAGAGAAAGCCTCTGATTGGCCACCTCAACGCCATCTAGGTTGATAATAAGTCACGATAAGAAGGGTGGAATAAATGGAGCACAATGACACAATTGACAGAATGTCAATATCAATATGTCAATGTAAATATAACCACCACCAAGACAGAACAGGAGACTGCAGCTAAACTCATTGATCCCAGAACTTCTCATAACAGCAATGTCAGCTACACTGTCATCATTTAAGGCTCTTTCCCATCTGGAACACGTGCAGGAGCCATTCTCCTGCATGCATTGAATAGCCTGCGGCGTGTCGTCGGGATGCTGCAGTGCGACGGAATCACCAGCGGTAGCTATTAATACACCCGATGGGAAAACGCCGGCTCCTGACGATAAAAAGCTCCCGGGTGTGTTGTACCACAACACTTCGAAATGCAGCGTCGGGTGTGAAAGGTAAAATGAAAGTCTATGGACTTTCATTTTACCTTGGTAAACGCAAAGCTTCGACTTTCGACTTTGGAATGGGCTCTAGTGTGAAAGAGCTCTAAGAGGTCCCCAGACCCCTCTACTTATGCTCCAAGCTGTATTCTAGGTCTACAGGTATATTCCATTTGCACAATTTCATAAAAAAAAAAGAACATGATTATTTGCAAATCATGAAAACAGTATAGTATATTTTACCAAAAATAGTACAAAGACAGTAAAGCAAATACAAATATTTTTTTTAAATTGTTTAGTAAATGCTTATTTACAACTTGATGCTAGACACATTTTCAAAAGAAGATTGTATGAAAGAATGTTTGTCACTGTGGTAAACTATCTCTTCTTTCATCAGCATTCTGTAAAATGCAAAAACCAATTGATGTAACTTAGAAAGTGAAATATTCCATTCTTGCCACTCAATAGTTTGGGGTGTGGCTGCTATGGGGAATGATCTGAACAGAAAAAAAAACAGTTTTTCCCGCCACTAGCATGGTGGCAGCCATAATTGAAATATTCTACTCCTTTTGTTTTAGTGTCCAAAAAAAGCTTTATTGAAAAGACCAAAAATCAAGAATGTAACAAACATTGTTAACAGTACAATATACTTTTAGAACATCAGATAAAATAGTACAAACACATAGTGAAAGGCGGTGGATATGTAAAAATATTTTAAAAAGGGGGAATCGGCAAGGAAGGAGGCATAGCGTATCCGGGTAAGGTACAGTAAAGCATCACAATCCCATTCTACCAGATAAAATAAATGCACATTATTATTTGTATAGCCACTTTCAGCTGCAGCAGGCAAATGCGTAAGGTACAATTTCAACCAACCTCATTATTACGTACATAGATGTGTCTTTGAAGATCTATTAGCCAACTAGTCATTAAGAATATTGAACATGGAAATATTTCCTCTATAGTCCGCCCATGGTCTCCACACTCTTTCGAAGTGTTGCATCGTGTCTTGTACTCTGGCATTCATTTTTCATGCATAATTTTTTTATCTATTCTTGCCAGTATTTCTTGGTAGCATAGAAGAGGATTTTTCCATTGAGATGCTATATATAATTTAGCAGAAGATACTATATGCTGAATCAATTTGTGCGTAGCGTGTTGCATCTCGTTCGGTCTATGGCCCAATAGAAATATCTGAGGGTCTTTGGTAAAGGAGTTTTGGAAGATCTGCTTAGTAACCTTGCAATTTTAAACCAAAGACTAGACACGACTGGGCACTCCCACCAGGTATGGTGCATAGATCCCGGGAGTAGGCAGCCTCTAAAACATTGAGAAGAGTGTGAAGGGTATATTCGGGCCAATCTCAAGGGGACCAGATATGTTCTGTGGAGTAATCTTATAGACACTTCCATGGTGGAAGATTGCATACTACCTTTAGATAGGACCTCAAGAGACTGTTTCCAGTCCTCTTCATCAAACTGGGTACCTAGATCTGATTCCCATGCTACTCGGTATGGGAGTACATGATCATTGGGTGGAGAATTTATAGTTGAGTATAAATATGACACCATTCCCTTCATTAGGGGGTCTGTCTGGCAGAAGTTCTCAAAGGTGGAAGTCTTGATGCCAATCAGCGGATTAATTAGAGAGAGTACAAAATGATGTAGTTGCCTGCACCTGAAAAATTCAGATGTAGGGGGTCGGAAGGAGGAGAGTAACTCCTCCATAGTAGGGATTTTATTATACACTAGGATGTGTTTTAAGAGATATATGTTTTTTTTCTGTCCACCAATGAAAAGCTCCAGCTTCCAGACCTGCTGGAAAGTCGGGATTACCTGTAAAACATGTAAGAGGAGAGGTGGTGGATTGCAATTTAAATTTAAATCTGGATTTTCTCCAGACTTGCAGTGTGTGTGAAGTAAACGGGGAGCCCGAGATCACCTGTTGCGGGATAGGTTTGCGTGACCAAAGCATGCCTTCCAGTGAGTAGGGGGCCAGGATATTATTTTCAATCTCTGTCCAAGAGGGAGCATAGAAGTTTGCATAGATTAAAGGGAGTTGGGTTAGTTGGGAGGCTGTGAAATATTTCATGAGGTTAGGGACTGAAAGTCCGCCATCGCTTTTGTGCCTCATCATCAGACTTTTCTTGATACAGGGTTTTTTGTGGTTCCACACATATTGGAATATCTGTTTTTGGAGCAATTGTATGTCAGGGGTTTTGATTGCGATTGGTAGAACTCTAAAGAAGTACGTGATTCGAGGGAGAAGGGTCATTTTGATAGCTGCGATGCGTCCTGACCAGGAGATAGAGAGGACGTCCCATTCTATCAGGTCCTGTTTTAATTTGGTGATAAGAGGGACATAGTTCCACTTGTAGAGTGTGTGATAATTATTGGTAAACTTGATACCTAAATATTGTACATAATGTTCCCTATATTGGAAATTATATGTGGTAGCTAGTTCCTTCCCACAAGTTACAGAGGTTTGACAGAACATGACTTCAGTTTTGTTAATATTAACTTTAAGGCCTGAGAGGTCGCCAAACTGTGTCAAAGCTGCAAGTGTATGAGGGATAGATTCTGTAGGGTTTGTTAGTGTAAGGAGAACGTCATCTGCAAAGAGTGTCAATTTGGATTCAGTCTTCCCTATGTGGAAGCCATGAATGTTGGGGTGATGTCGAATATGCTCTGCTAGGGGTTCTATAGAGAGTGCAAAGAGGGCAGGGGACAGGGGACATCCCTGTCGGGCAGTGGTGCTCAGCAGAGCTCGAATATTCGAGTAGCTCGAATATTCGAGCTCTTTTCCAGCTATTCGAGCTCGGTATTCGAGCTCCGAATAGCTGTAGCTATTCGAATGGGCTATTCGAGTACACTCGAATAGCCCATTCACTATTCGAGCTATTCGAGCAAAACGGCGCTATTCGAGCTCGGTACCGAGCTCGAATAGCGTCATAGCCCAGATTGATGTCCTTAGAGCCAATCAGAGGGCTCCCAGGCCCTCTGACGGCAGCCAATCACAGAGGGGGACCCTGGCCAGCCCCTACCCTATAAATAGCGGCCGCCATGTTAGGTTTCTCCGTGCTTGCCTGAGACTTGTACAGAGAGAGAGTTGCTCCTTTGTGCTTTGGCTTAGCAAGAGCTCTATTGTGGTCATTTACCTAGCGTTTTTGCTCACATACACCTCCTATGCACACCTATATTGTTGTTAGTTAGTTAGACATTGTATTTTAGTTAGTAGCTTTTGTGTTACATAGAGACAGGCCAGCTGCTGCAGGCTTACAGCTTTAGGCCTCAGGGCCTTGCCTGTGTGGGCAGCTGTCCTCCTGTCCTCTGTTTATTTCTCTCTATTCTATACCAGTATTTCTGCTGTCCTTTACTACTGATTGTATTAGTATTGTAGTTATATACTGTAACTGTACTAGGACACTCACTGTCACTGTTCATAGGCTACTAGCTGCTCCTGCGTGTGTGCACTCACTTTCTGTGTACACACTACACACACTCTATTTCCTTCTGATAACTGATTGATTATTGTAATTGATTATTGTAATTAGTTGTACTTACTGTTACTACTTACTGTACTAGGAGTCTAGGACACTCAGTCACTGTTCATAGGCTACTAGCTCCTGCGTGTGTGCACTCACTGTCTGTGTACACACTACACACACTCTATTTCCTTCTGATAACTGATTGATTATTGTAATTAGTTAGTTGTACTTACTGTTACTACTTACTGTACTAGGAGTCTAGGACACTCAGTCACTGTTCATAGGCTACTAGCTCCTGCGTGTGTGCACTCACTGTCTGTGTACACACACTACACACACTCTATTTCCTTCTGATAACTGATTGATTATTGTAATTAGTTAGTTGTTTGTACTTACTGTTACTACTTACTCTTACTGTACTAGGAGTCTAGGACACTCAGTCACTGTTCATAGGCTACTAGCTCCTGCGTGTGTGCACTCACTGTCTGTGTACACACACTACACACACTCTATTTCCTTCTGATAACTGATTGATTATTGTAATTAGTTAGTTGTTTGTACTTACTGTTACTACTTACTCTTACTGTACTAGGAGTCTAGGACACTCAGTCACTGTTCATAGGCTACTAGCTCCTGCGTGTGTGCACTCACTGTCTGTGTACACACACTACACACACTCTATTTCCTTCTGATTACTGATTGATTATTGTAATTAGTTAGTTGTACTTACTGTTACTACTTACTCTTACTGTACTAGGAGTCTAGGACACTCAGTCACTGTTCATAGGCTACTAGCTCCTGCGTGTGTGCACTCACTGTCTGTGTACACACACTACACACACTCTATTTCCTTCTGATAACTGATTGCTTATTGTAATTAGTTAGTTGTACTTACTGTTACTACTTACTCTTACTGTACTAGGAGTCTAGGACACTCAGTCACTGTTCATAGGCTACTAGCTCCTGCGTGTGTGCACTCACTGTCTGTGTACACACACTACACACACTCTATTTCCTTCTGATAACTGATTGCTTATTGTAATTAGTTAGTTGTACTTACTGTTACTACTTACTCTTACTGTACTAGGAGTCTAGGACACTCAGTCACTGTTCATAGGCTACTAGCTCCTGCGTGTGTGCACTCACTGTCTGTGTACACACACTACACACACTCTATTTCCTTCTGATTACTGATTGATTATTGTAATTAGTTAGTTGTACTTACTGACTGTTACTACTTACTTACTTACTGTACTAGGGACACTCACTCAGTCACTGTTCATAGGCTAGCTCCTGCGCGTTTGCGCGTGCGTGCACTTACTGTCTGTAGTGTACACACACTAAATTTACTTGTGATTACTACTGATTATTGTAACTGCTAGTTGTACTTCCTGACTGTTACTACTTACTTACTGTACTAGGGACACTCACTCAGTCACCTCACCCACCAACCCACTCCATTAAAGTACCCCACTTTTCACCCGCCCTTTTAAAAAACTTTTGTCTATACGCCCAAAACATCGAAGATGTCTGGAAGTGGCAGCCAGCGCGGTTTGGGCAAGGGGAAGGGCAGCAAGGGAATCAGGAGGAGAGGGAGCAGCATTGTGGCAGGCCACGGCCGCGCCACCATTCACAGTTCCGCAGCAGCAGCAGCAGCGTCAGTGGCTAACATTCCTCCCATAGCCACTGGCCGTGGACGCCTTGGGCGCCGCCCAGCAGGAGCATCTGCAACTCACGCTGCAGAGACACAGCAGCAGCAGCGTGTAGCACCTGCTCCGATTTTCCTCCAGCCGGGTCGGAAACGTCCCATTGAGGAAAAGCATGCAGACACTGTGGTGCAACTCATGACGGAGGATGAGCAGCCCGCCATCAGCTCTGCATCCAAGGCCTCCACCCTCACCACCACCACCACCACCCCTGTTCGCAGCAGCTGCCCAGCAGGGTCTGGGGAGGAGGCCAGTTCACCGTCACTCGCCGACCTGTCATTCAGCAGTCTTTTGACCCCAGGCATCATGAGTAAATTGTCTGCTGTTGTTGGCGATCTTGAGGAGGAGATGCTGATGGGCACTTTGGGGGATAAGGGATTGGACAGCAAGACTGTGGCGACAGTCAAGCAGCCCATCCATGCATCAGGAGAGGAGTTTGGGGGGTCATCATCCCAGCAGGACATGTTTCAGGAGGGGGAGGATGATGATGACCCGGTGACAGACAGAGACTGGGTGCCACCACCTCCAGGGGATGTCGTCCTCAGCAGCTCTGAGGAGGAGGAGGAGGATGCGCTTGTGGGCCTTGCAAGGAGGCGCATCATTGCAAGCATTGGCAGCAGTAGGCAGGTCCCACAGCCTGCTGGTGTCTCAGGCTCAGCAGCAGCAGCAGCAGCATCTGCCAGTACCACCACCAGCCGCACCCAAGCCCCCCCCCCCAACCACCACAGGGAGACAGGCAGCAGCGCTTCCATGCCGTAGGGGGATGTTTCTGTCACCAATCTGGCGATATTTCACCATGCCCACTGTGTACAGCAAGTACGCCACTTGCAACCACTGTCAGCGGAAGTTGAGCAGAGGTGCAGACCCCTTAAAGTTCAGCACCAGCTCGCTCATCAACCACCTTGCTGCGAAACATTTACACCAGCATGAGGAGTTCCAGAGGCTGAAGGCATCTGGTGCTGGCAGTGGCACCACACCCATCACTGCACAGCCTTCAGCAGCAGCAGCAACAGCAGCCACCCGCCCTCCTGCTCCTCCAGCAGCACCAGCAAGAGTGCGGAAACGCACTGCTCCTCCCCCCTCTGCAACTCCTGCCGCCAACACTGAGGCCTGTTCTGGCAGCCAGTCCTCAGTGGCCTCCTCCGCTGTGTCTGCTGATTCCCGTGCCAGCAAAAGGCCACGCCAGAGCCTTTTGAGCGAGTCCTTCCAGGGGGTGGTTAGGGCTCTGCCTCCCAGCAGCCGTCGCGTGCGGCAGCTGAACGGCTTGCTGGCACGGGCCTGTGCTATCAACTCCTGCCGTACACGCTCGTGCAGGAGGGGAGCGACATTCGTGCGCTGCTTGCTTGCGCAGCCCCAGACTGGCAGCTCCCCAGCAGACACTTTTTCTCCCGCAAGGCCATTCCTGCACTGCACCGCTTTGTGATGGCCAATGTGGAGCGAGGGCTGGAGCACGCGGTTGGTGTAAGGGTCCACGTCACCATGGACTCCTGGAGCAGCCGCTTCGGGACAGGCCGCTACCTGTCCTTCACTGTCCACTGGGTCAGCTTGGTGGAAGCGGGCACAGCAGCAGCAGCAACACAGTGGGTGGTGCCACCCCGCAGGGTCAGGGGAACTGCAGCAGGTTCCTCCAATCCTCTGCCATCCTCCGGCACACCTGGCCAAACCCCCCGCCTCAGCAGCAGCGTGAAGGCCCGCCACTGCCAAGCGCTGCTGCACTTGGTCAGCCTTGGGAAGACCAAGCTGACGGCAACCCATGTGTTGGCCAAACTCCAGGAGCAGGAGAGGATTTGGCTGACCCCCAGAGGCCTCAGAGTCGGAGAGGTGGTGGCTGACAATGGGGCCAATCTGGTTGCCGCAATAGACAGGGGAAACCTGACCCACATCCCCTGTCTTGCCCACGTGCTGAACCTGGTGGTGCAGAAGTTCTTGCGCACCTACCAGGGGATGGGCGAACTGCTGGAAACGGCAAGGAACGTTGTGCGTCACTTCCGGCGCTCGGCTTCAGCCTGTGCGAGCCTGGAAGACGTGCAAAAGGAGCTGGATCTGCCACGCCATCGGCTGATCCTTGACGTTCCGACTCGCTGGAACTCCACCCTGGCAATGTTGGAGCGTCTGGTTGAACAGAAGCGCGCTGTCAAACAGTACCTTGCCCTGGCCACTGTTTCCGCCGCTCAGAGAAGGGACAAGACCAGCAACATCCCGTCCATCGTCCCCGATGATGACTGGAGGCACATGCAGCAGGTGTGCTTAGTGCTGGCTCCCTTTCTGCAGGCCACTAACATGGTGAGCAGGGACCATGCTATGGTCTGCGAGTGGGTGCCCCTGGTTTGTCTGCTGAACAGGGCCCTCGATGCTTTGCTGGAACAGGGAGCGGCAGCCTTGGACCAGCAGGAGCGGCAAGCAGCTGCACAGTCCACCTCTGAGGGGGAGGAGGAGGAGGACTTGGTGGAGGTCCCTGACCTTGCTGCTGATGAGGGGGAGCAGCACAGTGCAGCTAAGTTGGTGCGGGGGTGGAGAGAGGATGAGGCTGACGAGGCAGAGGAGGAGGATGAGGACAGCAGCACTGCCGTCGATGTGCCAGCAGACGTGGCCCGCCTCTTCCCAATGGCAGCGCACATGCTGACGTGCCTGCGCAGAGACCCCAGGGTGATCCAGATGAAGCAGAGGGAGGACATCTGGATCAGCATGATGTTGGACCCACGCCTCAAGGGGAAGTTGAGCCAGTTCCTGCCGCCTGCAGGAGGAGACCCAGCGCAACAAATAAGGAGCTTGCAGCAGGCCCTTGTTGAGCGCTTGGAGGAAGCCTTCCCCCAGCCTTCCACCCCCACTGTCCAGCAGCCAGCACAGAGGCAGCAGCAGGTGCCTGCATCCAGCAGCAAGCGCCCCACAGACCTGCTGTCTCTCAGCCACGAGCTCTACAGGACTGTAGAGGCTCCGGCAGCAGTGACTAGAGAGGAGGTGCATGCAGCAGCATCCTCCACCGGTCACAGCCAGCGCCTGACCCGCATGGTGGCTGACTACATGGGGTCCTACAGCGGGCTTGACAGCGATGCCCCTGTTGATCCCATGGAGTATTGGGTCAAGCGCCTGGAGATCTGGAGCGAGCTGGCGCAGTACGCCCTGGAAGTGCTGTCCTGCCCCCCTTCCAGCGTGCTGTCCGAGCGCTGCTTCAGTGCAGCTGGTGGTGTGGTCACCGAGAAACGCTCACGTCTGTCTCACAAGTCTGTGGACAGACTGACGTTTCTCAAGATGAACCAGGCGTGGGTGGAAGGCGAGTTCCTGGCCCCTGTTGTCGGCGAGAGGGGGACATGAACTGGCTAAGAACCATCGTTAATGTGCCTTACCACCCTTTACCACCTCCTGGCTCCTGCTCACTAAGCCAGCCTGGTTCACTTTGACTATTACGTCGCCTGCAGCCACACATTTTACACCTACAGTGGGCTGCTGTGTACTGCCCTTCTGCTGTCTGTCTGTGTTTCCCACTGCCAGGGTACACAGATTTACTTTCTGCTGCCACTCTGCCACCAGCTATTACGTCAAACAATAGCTATATATCTGTGTAATTTGTTTTACAAACAAAACCAAAAAAACATTAAAAAAAAAAAAAGGTTTAATTTTTCTGAGGTGCCCGGGTTGAAAACTGTGTTGTCCCCGTTGTGTATTGGACACGATGTGGGCTGCACGACCGCTGTCTGGGACCTCCTGTTGTGTTCATTTACGGCCTGGTATCACCGCTAGGTACCAGGGCTATTATGTCACGCTGCCTGCCTGCTGCCACACTCACACTACTCCTCCATTCCTCCTGCTGCTGCTGTCTGTCTGTGTTTCCCACTGCCAGGGTACACAGAATTACCTTCTGCTGCCAGTCTGCCACCAGCTATTACGTCAAACAATAGCTGCACACATAATTACTCCTCCATTCCTCCTGCTGCTGCTGCTGTCTGTCTGTGTTTCCCAACGCCAGGGTACACAGATTTACCTTCTGCTGCCACTCTGCCACCAGCTATTACGTCAAAAAATAGCTATATCTGTGTAATTGGTTGTAAAACCAAAACTACAAAACCATTACAAAAAAAAAGGTTTAATTTTTCTGAGGTGCCCGGGTTGAAAACTGTGTTGTCCCAGTTGTGTATTGGACACGATGTGGGCTGCACGACCGCTGTCTGGGACCTCCTGTTGTGTTCATTTACGGCCTGGTATCACCGCTAGGTACCAGGGCTATTATGTCACGCTGCCTGCCTGCTGCCACACTCACACTACTCCTCCATTCCTCCTGCTGCTGCTGTCTGTCTGTGTTTCCCACTGCCAGGGTAAACAGAATTACCTTCTGCTGCCAGTCTGCCACCAGCTATTACGTCAAACAATAGCTGCACACATAATTACTCCTCCATTCCTCCTGCTGCTGCTGCTGTCTGTCTGTCTGTGTTTCCCAACGCCAGGGTACACAGATTTACCTTCTGCTGCCACTCTGCCACCAGCTATTACGTCAAAAAATAGCTATATCTGTGTAATTGGTTGTAAAACCAAAACTACAAAACCATTACAAAAAAAAGGTTTAATTTTTCTGAGGTGCCCGGGTTGAAAACTGTGTTGTCCCAGTTGTGTATTGGACACGATGTGGGCTGCACGACCGCTGTCTGGGACCTCCTGTTGTGTTCATTTACGGCCTGGTATCACCGCTAGGTACCAGGGCTATTATGTCACGCTGCCTGCCTGCTGCCACACTCACACTACTCCTCCATTCCTCCTGCTGCTGCTGTCTGTCTGTGTTTCCCACTGCCAGGGTACACAGAATTACCTTCTGCTGCCAGTCTGCCACCAGCTATTACGTCAAACAATAGCTGCACACATAATTACTCCTCCATTCCTCCTGCTGCTGCTGCTGTCTGTCTGTGTTTCCCAACGCCAGGGTACACAGATTTACCTTCTGCTGCCACTCTGCCACCAGCTATTACGTCAAAAAATAGCTATATCTGTGTAATTGGTTGTAAAACCAAAACTACAAAACCATTACAAAAAAAAGGTTTAATTTTTCTGAGGTGCCCGGGTTGAAAACTGTGTTGTCCCAGTTGTGTATTGGACACGATGTGGGCTGCACGACCGCTGTCTGGGACCTCCTGTTGTGTTCATTTACGGCCTGGTATCACCGCTAGGTACCAGGGCTATTATGTCACGCTGCCTACCTGCTGCTACACTCACACTACTCCTCCATTCCTCCTGCTGCTGCTGTCTGTCTGTGTTTCCCACTGCCAGGGTACACAGAATTACCTTCTGCTGCCAGTCTGCCACCAGCTATTACGTCAAACAATAGCTGCACACATAATTACTCCTCCATTCCTCCTGCTGCTGCTGCTGTCTGTCTGTCTGTGTTTCCCACTGCCAGGGTACACAGATTTACCTTCTGCTGCCACTCTGCCACCAGCTATTACGTCAAAAAATAGCTATATCTGTGTAATTTGTTGTAAAAACAAAACAAAAAAAAAAAGGTTTAATTTTTCTGAGGTGCCCGGGTTGAAAACTGTGTTGTCCCAGTTGTGTATTGGACACAATGTGGACTGCACGACCGCTGTCTGGGACCTCCTGCCTGCTGTGTTTATTTACAGCCCTGGTATCACCGCTAGGTACCAGGGCTATTATGTCACGTTGCCTGCCTCATTGACTGCCTGCTGCCACACACTCATCCTCCTCCTCCTGCTGCTGAATTTACCTCCTGCTGTCTGTGTGTTTCCACTGCCAGGGAGCACATACAATGGCGCTTCCAACATGCGTGCGCCACCAGCTATTTGTTACGCTCAAAAAAAGCTGCATTTCTTTAAAAAAAAAAAATTTGAAAAGAGAAATAAGTGAAGAAGAAGACGATATAGAAGAAGATGAAGAAGAAGAAGAAGAAGAAGGAGAAGAATATGAAGATGAAGAAGAAGAAGATGAAGAAGATGAAGAAGATGAAGATGAAGAAGATGAAGAAGATGAAGATGAAGAAGATGAAGAAGATGAAGATGAAGAAGATGAAGAAGATGAAGAAGAAGAAGAAGAAGAAGATGAAGAAGAAGAAGATGAAGATGATGAAGAAGAAGAAGAAGATGAAGAAGATGAAGATGAAGAAGATGAAGAAGATGAAGAAGAAGAAGAAGATGATGAAGAAGAAGAAGATGAAGAAGAAGAAGAAGAAGATGAAGAAGAAGATGAAGAAGATGAAGAAGAAGATGAAGAAGATGAAGAAGATGAAGAAGAAGATGAAGAAGATGAAGAAGATGAAGAAGAAGAAGATGAAGAAGAAGAAGAAGATGAAGAAGATGAAGAAGATGAAGAAGATGAAGAAGATGAAGAAGATGAAGAAGAAGAAGATGAAGAAGATGAAGAAGAAGATGAAGAAGATGAAGAAGAAGATGAAGAAGATGAAGAAGATGAAGAAAAAGAAGATGAAGAAGAAGAAGATGATGATGAAGAAGATGAAGAAGATGAAGAAGAAGAAGAAGACAATATAAAAGAAGAAGAAGATATAGAAGAAGATATAGAAGAAGAAGATATAGAAGAAGAAGAAGAAGAAGAAGATATAGAAGATAAAGAAGAAGAAGAAGAAGTATATACAGTACTGAACAAATTTCTGGACACAACTTCTCTTTTCAACTTTTTTTTTTTAAAGGAACATCACCACATAATCACTTGCTGTTGTTACTTGGAAAAAAAGAGGTTTCTTGCATCATTCACCCTCAAAACAAGTGTTGGAAGCTATTTAAGGCCATTTCGAATAGTCAGCTCGAATAATGAGCTCGAATACCGACTCGAATAGTGAGCTCGAATTCCGAGGTCGAATCGAATAGTAAAAATTATTCGACTCGAATATTCGACTGACCTCGAATAATTTACTATTCGAATTCGACCTAACTCGAATTTTGAAAAGGGGTATTTGAGCACCACTACTGTCGGGTCCCTTGCAAAATAGGGAAGGATGTGGGAGTGGATCCTGGGATTTTAAGGGAAGCTGTGGGGTGAGAGTAGAGATTTTTAATAAGATTGAGGAAAGGGCCTGTAATACCTGCATTTTCAATAATTTTGAACATAAAGGGCCATTCTAGTGTATCAAATGCTTTCTCTATGTCTATTGTGAGAATGGTTAGAGGGGTTTTGGTGTTGTTAGCATAATTTATTAATAGCACGTTTCGTCTGATATTGTCGGAGGCTTGCCGGTGGGGGATGAAGCCCACTTGATCGTTAGAGATTAGGGAAGGCAGAAATTTGTTAAGTCTGGCTACCAAAATAGCTGTGAGGAGCTTATAATCAAAATTTAATAGGGAGATAGGACGAAAATTCTTGACATTAGTGTGATCCCTAGCGGGTTTAGGTATAAGTGTGATATGGGATTCCATGAACTCGTGAGGGAGGCAGTGGTTCTTAACAATGTAGTTAAAGCATTTAGTTATATGTGGAGAAAGAGTATGGTGGAATTTGTTATAGTAGAGAGTTGTAAACCCGTCGGGTCCTGGTGCCTTTCCTATCTTCAGTTTTTTTATACAGTTGGCAACTTCTTCTTCAGTTATAATTGTGTTAAGAGTTTTGACGGAGGCCTCATTAAGTTTTGGAAGCTTAAGGGGGCTCAGGAATTCATTTAGAGTGGGGGTTGATGAATTATTGGTAGATTTATATAACTCGGAATAATAGTTAAGGAATGCTTGGTGTACTTTGTCAGGATGACTAGTGACGTCCCCAGAGGGCAGACGTATTCTGAATGCGGAGTTGGGTTTTTCTTTAGCTTTCAGTCTACGAGCCAGCCATGTATCGGGTTTATTGGCCTTTGTGTAATATTTTGCCCCTTTCCACACAATTGCTTTCTCCACCTGCTGGGCTAGTATAAGGTTGATTTGAAGATTTATACCTTGGGTTTGCTTAGCAATTCATCGTGTGGATAATACATCGTGTGGGGTTTCGGTGATTCAGGATGGTGAGTCGATGGAGCCTATATGTTAAATCAGAAAGCCTCTTAGATCTTTCTTTTTTTTGTTTAGCACTAAGTTGTATGATCTTGCCCCTAAGAACAGCCTTGTGTGCCAGCCAATTAGTTAGAGGGGAAGTGTCCTCACTGTGATTACTTTCAAAGTATTGTTGTAGCATATCAGCTATTTGAAGCTTTGTGGAAGGGTTGATTAACAGTGTATCTTTAAGTCTCCATGAGGGTCTAGGAGGGTGAAGGTTGGTCCAATCAAATGATGAAAGCAGTAGCACCATGTTGTGATCGGTCCAGCTAACAGGGATGTGTCTTGTATATAGTAGAGCTGGGAACACTTGGGATTGTCAGAAGATAATTACAGATGTCCAGGAAAGTAGTAAGGGCCTGATCTGGTGGGGCGTAACCATTAACTAGTATGATATGTTTGGAGTGTATTATACCTTGAATTATATGAAATCGGCCACTTGGATCAGAGTATGTGTCATTAACCTGAAATGGGCAATTATTTTTTAGTAACGTTATGACCCCTTTTCGTTTGGATTCTGCCCTAACTGTATACAAAGTGGTGTAATGCTTATGAAAATAGCGGGGTGTTGAGTTTTGTGAGAAGTGCGTTTCTTGGAGGCATATAATATCAGGGCGATGTTGGAGTATGTTTATTAGTGTCTTGCTGCGTTTGGCAGGGGCATTGAAACCTCTGACATTGCATGAAAGGAGCTTAACCATTGTCCACGTATAGGGGGGCTAATGCAATGAAAGGGATTGAGGTGTCCACTCTAGTACCTTTGTGATGCCGATTTAGAAGGGGGGTGAAGAGATATGTTTGACAATAGCTCTCAGGTAACAGAAACAAAACTATAACGTAATGCACTTTAGTGCAAACAGGGAGCAGAAAATTACCCAGAATATGTCCAGGCATTTCCACAGATAGGGAGGCAACAAAATAACACTGAGCAAGCTTGGCATGCCCATAATATATTAGTGACTAGACCTACTGTCTGAGAAGAAAAAGAAGACACCATCTCTAATAACCATTTAAACCTTCATATGTCTGGACCACAGCTGTGGGTTGGGAACCCACTGGGGCGCCCCTCCCGCACCGAGCCGAGAAATCCAGCTCGCGGGAGAGGGGCGAGCCGCAGGTCCCAAAAGGTAACGGAGAGCTAGACCAGCCACCCACGCCACTTATCAAGATATGGTGATGTAATAAACAATGCATCCCCTGCACAGTGAACCCTTCAGTAAATCTAAGAGTGTTGGGGTCAGACAAATATCATATCTCCAAGTACTATACGGGCAGAGAACTGCAGAGATATATTATGTATTGGGTATCCGCATGTCGGGCGCCCCCGACATGGGGGGACATCCAACACGTCAGGACCCAAAGTTTGCTAGACGGTGGTTGCGTGGGCTACCTTACAATTGCACTGGGTATGTTCATCTGAGTTCTCCCCCACCTTTAGCCTAAGAATCCGCATTGATAATGCTGGGGATAGCAGACCTTGGGCACCCGCCCGGGGAAGGCAGGGACTCTCGGGGGCCGCCATGCTGTATGCCCCAACCTAAAATGGAGGGGGGAACTTTCAGCATGGCGGAGCCCGGAACGAGCGTCCAGTATAGTCCGCGATGAGAGATCTACGCATAAGCAAAATATCCGCCACAGAGTGTTAGACAATAAAAGATATTAAGGCCTGACTCAGACCAAGTTGTATAATCGTGCAGAGTATGCCATATATATCTTAACTATATGAAAGGTAATTCAAGATATCGTATCAGCGTGCCAGCCTGCACGGCTTCTGATCGGCCCAGGATGGAGCGCTGAGACGGACATTCCTCCTAAGCAATAAGTGTGGAGACCTGAAGATTCCTGGTCCTCGGGCATGGTAATATTGTAGCTGCCTCAGTGGTACAATTGGGGATGTAGTGAGATTGCATAGTGAGTGTCAGTTCCTTAAAGGGACATCGTCCAACTTTCGTCTGTCAGGGTTCTGCAGATCCAGGGTGGCTGGATTTCAAAACTCACGCAATAATGTTAGTGGGTATGCTGTATGACCCAGTACATCAATTCGTGGGGCCATTTGAGACATGCAAATACCACGTGGATTAGGCTCCCAATAGACCTTGTCCAGGTTATGGCCATAAGTTCACATAAAAAGTTTTGAGCGAACCGAGTCAAAACATAAGCAAAATAGTAGAGGTTCAGTTAGGGAGCAGGTAAGAGTATACTCATCTTTCCTTAGGCGTCCAAAGTAGAGGGCTGCGAGGGCTGCGGACTCGTACGAGCACGCCCTGCCGTCGACCATAGTCTCCGCGGCCTAGATGCTCCTTGTGGGAATGGCGTCTCAACCGCCTCGATTTGTAGGTTCTCAGCTTGTAAAATGTCTTTCCCTTCTTTCACCGTTTTCACCGCGCAGTTACGGCCATTCAAAGTAAATAGGAGCTGGAATGGAAAACCCCATCGATATCTTATGTTCTCTCGGAGGAGCGTGAGGGTAATGGGTCGTAAGGCCCTGCGCTTCTGCAGTGTGATAGGGGATAGATCTGCAAAAAGGTGGACTGCCTCTGGTGCTCCAGGTAGCGATTCAAGGTTTCTGGCTTCAGCAAGGAGCTGGTCACGAACATCAGCGTAGTGCATCTTGGGAACCATGTCTCGTGGCAGCGATGGATTTGGAGGCTTGGCCAGAGCTCTGTGTATACGATCCATTCTAAACTGCGAAGCATCTAGCTGTGGCAACATGGCGGAGAAGATGTTAAGTGCAGCCGTCTTAAGGTCTGATACGGTTTCCGGTAGGCCCCGAATCCTCAGATTGGATCTGCGAGTTCGATTCTCGAAATCTTCTAGCCTGGCTTCTAGTGCCTCTATCCGTTCGTCTTGGCTCAGGAGTTGTTTCTTGTTGTCGGCTAGGGCATCGGTGATGCTATCGTACTTGTTTTCTAGTACTTCAACTCACGAGCCTATGTCGCGAATCTGCGCCGAGAAGTTCTCCACCGCTGCAGATAGTTCAGCTCTAAAGAGCTTCTGGATGGACTTAAAGAGTTCGTCATCCTCGCGTGACCATTTCCTGGAATCAGAAGGTGGAGATGAGTCTTTTCTAGCTGGACTAAGTTCGCACTCGGAGGATGTTGAGGCCTTCTCTAACATGGACGCCATCTTGGTGCGTGGTTTCTTGAAGACCTCTTGCAAAATCTTCCTGGCTGTCTGAGAATGTGACCGAGAGTGTCTCTTCCTTCTCCTGTGCTTAGCAGGCATTGGTTCGAGCGAAAAGTGGCAGGTTCTAGTCTCTATGTTAGCTATTAATCGCCCATATGCTTAGCTCAGTTGCGGAGCTCACGCGGGAAGCATTCTCCCTCTAGCGTGCCGCGTATGCGCCTCTACTCCTTTTTTTTTTACAGCCCTATATATATATATACAGTAGGTGGCCCTGCAAAGGTAAATAAAAGCTCTGATTACAAACATCAATGCCAGCTAACCGTTGATTGGCTGGAACATCATGTCCAGTCAGAACCTTAGCTTCAGATATAAAAAGGTGATGAAAGTGTCAATATGGCAGCCATCCAAAAATGGTGGCCAGATATGAAGGACCAGCTATCACAAGAGAATTGCTACTGTCTCTTGTAGAACTCCGCACCACCTCCAGAGTTATTTCAATCAATTAATTTTTTTCATAAAAAGACAAAAAACTGTACTGCAGCCACCGTCCACGGTTTTGAGCTGGCACCCTTCTTCAAGCCGCCCACTTCTGCCTAAAACAGTGGACTGTTACTGCGCTACAGTTCCTTTAAAGTGTTTGTCTTTTTACAAAAACAATAAATTGAATTAACTCTGGAAGTGGTGCAGACTTCAACATCTATCGGCTTCTACTACTGGAGTTTCTGCTGGACCTGGAACAAGGTCAGCCAGCCTCACCCCTTTTCTGGATAGCCATTGAGTGTGATTCCAACACCCTTACTTGATTACTGTCTCTTGAGCATCGCTGCTATTTGATTTTAATCCAGATCTGAACAAAAACACTTTTCCTCAGCTCCTACAAAAATGCAAACTATGCAGCATGAGATTTGATCTCACTATGCACATCAGAGTTAGTTTATTCTTTCTAAAAAAAAAAAAAAAAAGAGAGAGAGATTCATACTCATTTAAACCAGTACTATATTTTAAAAGTTACCCAAAATGATAAATATTAAAAGTTATAAAAGCAGGAGGAATAGTATTCGTCTCTCCTTTATCAGACTCTCACAGAAGAGCGTCAGATATTATTTATTGAAGGAACTAAGTGTACATTTCCTTTTAAAACTTTTAAAGTTTAGAGTGCCTCTTTACCAAGATGCTCACTTTTAACACACTTATCATTTTGAGCACCACTTTGTGTACTGAGCAAAACATCAAAGCCATTAGAGTAGCTGGACTGCAGGAAAACATGAAAATATAGAGTAAATTGAAAAAAATGTCCTCTACTACCATTTACTCATGCTTGCTGCTTATTCAATCCAGGTCAGCACAATTCAGAAAGAAGAGCTATGTGTGGATTGTCTGTGACTGTGATGACTGAGCATCTTGTGTGTGGGGTAGCCTGTTGAGGTAAATATTAAAGGGGAGAAGCTTTCTGCTATTTGGTCAATCAGGTGAGTTTACAGTTGTTCATACACTATACTGATACCTGCATAAGAGAGTGAGAAACAAAACAGGCAGCCCACTTTGGACCTGAATAGATTCACTTTTTCTCTGAAGTTTTCTCCTAGGTGACATTTCACATCTTAATCACAATAACATGCCTTTTAAGCTACATTAATGCAAACAATTTGGGCACAGGATGAAGCTGAAAAATGGCTCACCCTGCATCTACAAAAGTTCTGGAGGCGTTAATTACTACTCTCCCTCCAGGCCCCCATGGTGAGAGGGAGATGTAATTTGTCTGCCAGTAGCTAATTACGTTGTTTTTTAAGTAATTTGGTCTCAGTCTTTTGACGGCACCTAAATTACTGTCTGAGCGCCTCTACAGCCATAATTCACATTGTGACCTGTGGCAGCGCATGGTGTGCCCAAATTTCCCTGCACCGTTTTGTGTAGTTTTTGTTTTAAGCCACCAACAAGCAGGAAAATAAAAGAATTATTTTTACAGTAGAATATCAATAATTTGACTTAAATTCTTCTATGCCCCTCTGTACCCTAACTCTCACACAAACCCTCCGCTATCTATGCCTAACAAGAGCCCTCATCTAACTATGCCTAATAAGAACACTCCCTATTTATGGCTAACAAGAACCCTCCCCCTATACATACCTAAAAAGAACCATCCCCCTATACATACCTAAAAAGAACTCTCCCCTATATATGCCTAAACAGAACTCTCCATTATATATGCCTAAAAAGAATCCTCCTCTATGTATGCCTAGCACTAACCACCTCCCACCTACTCCCAACACTAACCACTGTCGCAGAACTCAGCCACTGTTATAATTTCTCGCTGAAACCAGCATTTTCATACTCGTCTATACCACGTCCAAATTTCTCTGGCATTGCTCTTGCCAAAATTGTTCATGTCGTATATTAAGTTCCAGTATCCTACAAATGTTATAAAGTATGTTCTGTATAACTATAATGAAGATACATTTTTGTTGTGCTCAGAACTGTCACCCTAAGGATCAAATCCCGATCCCCACAGGTGACAGTTGTAGCTTTAATACAAAAAGGAGAAAGGGGGAGGGGAGACAACCAAGAGCCCACTATGGAGTAATATGTAAGAGTTTGCTGTTGAGACAAAACTTTGACAGCTGAAATAATATTCTTAAGTGTGGGTTACCACTTAGGCAACCACTGTAAAGGCAGGTGGGGAGATTAGACCCGACCCCACTTGGGTTAAGAATTTGATCTCTGTATTAGCAAGAAAGAGGTTACATACCCCCACCAACAACTAGACTAATACAGGATAAACAGATGTGCCAGAAAAAATAAAATACACTAAAAACAGTTTAAAAGTGGGAGGCAGTCAGAGGCTCCCATGCACTGAGAGGCTTCTCACAGGTACTCCTCTATTGCCTGGGGAGGTGCGCTCGATTCGCGAAACACATTGCAACACAGTGCATGTGTTCTATACTGAAATAGGCCCATTGTGTCATCTGTTGGGAGGTAAGTCCACCACTGCCTCCCACTTTTAAATTCTGGCGCCTCTGTTTACCCTATATCAGTCTAGGTGACAAGTGTAGATTGTGTAAGCACGTTTAGAAATGGAAAAGACCACTAGAAACAACATTTCTCAAGAAAAAGGTTAAATATTAGGGATGGGACGACGAATCCGGCGAATCCACGAATCCCTCGAATATTAGGTAATATTCGAGATTCGTGGACTCGAATCCCGACGCCATTTTCCGCTCGCCGAATCCGCCGAATCCCGACGCTGCATCGCCGCGCATCCGCCGCTTAACCCGCTCGCAAGTGTCCTCCTCCCGCTCCCCACAGCCTTCTCCACTCGCCCGCCGCATAAATAAGAAGCAGCAGTCTCTCACCTCCAGTGTGGAGCCCGGAGCGGCAGACCTCCTCCAGGCTTCCTTATTCCCCCTAGTGACCGGCTCTTACTACGCGTCATCAATAAGAGCCGGTCAGGTGGCCACTAGGGGGAACCAGGAAGTGAAGGGAGAAGTCTGCCGCTCCGGGCTCCACGCTGATGCTGGAGGTGAGAGGCTGCTTCTCCTTATTTATGCAGGGGGGCGAGCGGAGGAGGCTGCGGGGGGAGGGAGGAGGAAATGCTACCTACATTGCAGCCCCTCATAGCCTGCTACTTATACTGAAGCCCCCCATAGCCTGCTACTTATACCAAATCCCCCCATAGCCAGCTACCTATACCAAATCCCCCCCTAGCCTGCTACTTATTCAGAAGCCCCCCATAGCCTGCTACTTATACAGAAGCCCCCCATAGCCTGCTACTTATACATAAGCCCCCCATAGCCTGCTACTTATACCGAAGCCCCCCATAGCCTGCTACTTATACAGAAGCCCCCCATAGCCTGCTACTTATACAGAAGCCCCCCATAGCCTGCTACTTATACAGAAGCCCCCCATAGCCTGCTACTTATACAGAAGCCCCCCATAGCCTGCTACTTATACAGAAGCCCCCCATAGCCTGCTACTTATACCGAAGCCCCCCATAGCCTGCTACTTATACAGAAGCCCCCCATAGCCTGCTACCTATACCAAATCCCCCCCATAGCCTGCTACCTATACCAAATCCCCCCATAGCCTGCTACCTATATTGAAGCCCCCCATAGCCTGCTACCTATACTGAAGCACCCCCATAGCCTGCTAACTATACTGAAGCCCCCCCATAGCCTGCTACCTATACTGACGCCCCCATAGCCTGCTACCTATACTGAAGCCCCCCATACTGAAGGCCCCTATACCCTGCTGCCTATAATGAAGGCCACTATACCCTGCAACCAATACTGAAGGCCCCTATACCCTGCTACCTATACTACAGGCCCCTATACCCTGCAACCTATACTGAAGCCCCTCATAGCCTGCTACCTATACTGAAGCCCCCCATACTGAAGGCCCCTATACCCTGCTGCCTATAATGAAGGCCACTATACCCTGCAACCTATACTAAAGGCCCCTATACCCTGCAACCTATACTGAAGCCCCTCATAGCCTGCTACCTATACTGAAGGCCCCCTATACTCTGCTGCCTATACTGAAGGCCCCTATACCCTGCTGCCTATACTGAAGGCCCCTATACCCTGCTGCCTATAATGAAGGCCACTATACCCTGCAACCTATACTGAAGGCCCCTATACCCTGCTACCTATACTAAAGGCCCCTATACCCTGCTACCTATACTGAAGCCCCTCATAGCCTGCTACCTATACTGAAGGCCCCCTGCTGCCTATACTGAAGGCCCCTATACCCTGCTGCCTATAATGAAGGCCACTATACCCTGCAACCTATACTGAAGGCCCCTATACCCTGCTACCTATACTAAAGGCCCCTATACCCTGCTACCTATACTGAAGCCCCTCATAGCCTGCTACCTATACTGAAGGCCCCCTGCTGCCTATACTGAAGGCCCCTATACCCTGCTGCCTATACTGAAGGCCACTATACCCTGCTACCTATAATGAAGGCCCCCTATACCCTGCTACCTATACTGAAGGTCCCTATACCCTGCTGCCTATACTGAAGGCCTCTATACCCTCCTACCTATAATGAAGGCCCCTATACTCTGCTACCTATACTGAAGGACCCTATACCCTGCTGCCTATAATGAAGGACACTATACCCTGCAACCTATACTGAAGGCCCCTATACCTTGCTAGCTATACTGAAGCCACTTTACTTAGCTACCTATAGTGCGGGCATCTATGCCTGGGTACCTATACTGCGGGCAACTATACCATGGATCGCACAATTCTTATGTGCAGGATTCGTTAGATTCGAGATTCGAAAGGTTCGAGATATTCGAGAACCTTTTTAGATTCGGATCCGGATTCGGATTCGAAGAAATTGTGGATTCGTCCCATCCCTATTAAATATAAAATCTGAACTTCATTCACTGACTTCTGCAGTTTCAACACTGCACACATTATTTGTGGCTTTGAGGATCTACATTTCTGCACCACAAAGAAATATGTTGTTGAAGGAACACACTTGGTTCAGTAATATCTATGATTTTATTCTGATATCAGTGTTAGAATGCAGAACGCATTAAAATGCAGAAGGGGAACAAACAGATCTTCATATCTGCAACATGTCAGAAATAGAGGTGATTATCATTACAACACACTGCCGGCTACTGAGGAGGATGGAAGGTAGCTAAGAAGATGCATTGATAAGTTATACTAGTGGAACTGGTACGAGATGTTACTGTAGTATTCTGAAAAGGAAAAGCAATTTATCTTGGCATAAATATGCAGCTTTCTTTATTGTTCTTTATTGTTAGAGAGCATAACGATACAGCATATTTATTTTACCAATCTCTCTCCACACTAAGAAATTCTTCACCTTGAATCCATTTCCACTTAATAAAAAGGGAATAAACAGTCTGTTCCTTCCACCATCTAAACATGAGAACCCAAGAAAGATTTCCTATGAAGTAAAAAGATTTCTGAATGCTCTATTTCAGCGGTGAGCGAAAATGTCGATATTCTTTTTTCATTAACATTCACAGAAAAAAATAAAATTAAACTTTTGAGAAAATGCCATCAAAAACTATTTTGTGATTAATTTTTCACATTTTTTTTTAATTTTCTCACTAAAAATACACTATTTTTATGCTTTCAGCGTAAAAATAATTTTTTTTGTGTTTTCGCTGTAAAAACAGAGTTTTCACAAATTTTTGCTATTACTGTGAAGGCTGCTCTAATTTTAATATGAGCTCTTGGTCACATAATCAGTGCCTGGGCTCTTCACTTCACATTAGTGATGCTCAGATACCCTCAATCACGTATTCGAGTAAATCCGGCCATGGCAGAATCGAAATCCGGATACACTGTGATTGTGATCCGGATTTGAATCGGAGCTCCAAACTCGACTAATAGCAAAGCCCGCATACATGCTACAGTCACCAAAATTGCATGGATTATAAAGGTGATCAGTGGCTACAACTTTTTTTTTAAAAAAAGACCTTATCATTTTTGAGAAAATCGATTTTAATGTTTCAAATGAAAAAAGTATTTGTGATTAAAAACCTGCCTAAACCCGACAAATTTAGCAGTTAATAGCAAAGCCCCCTTACATGATATAAACACGATGATATACATGATCATGATATACACGATACATGATATAATTTGCAGGAAATGTTAAGTGGGAACAAGGGGACATTTTTTTTTTCAAAAAGACCTTATAGTTTTTGAGAAAATCGATTTTAAAGATTCAAAGGAAGTTTCAAAGGAAAAAAGTATACATGTAAATGTGGTAAATACATTAACTGTCATTTATCGCATTTAAATGTATGCTATTTTCCTTTGAAACTTTAACCATTTGACGGCAATGTTTCGTATTAAAACGTCATGCTTTTGCCTGTTAATGGCAACATGACGTTTTAATACGTCGTGCGTTCCCGCCGCCGCTTTGCATGTGTGCGTGCCGCTACCGCCGCCATTACCGTCGGGATCCTGTGCTGAGTGATTGGGGAAGAGGACCGAGTGGACCTCTACCCAATCACACTGCCTGGAGTGAATGGACGTCCATTCGTAAAAACAGGAAGCTGTTACAGTTGAATAAAGTGTAAAAAAAAAAGTGATCACTTCCTATACGGGAGAGTGTTCACTAGCGCCATCTTGTGGCCAAAAAGTATATTACACATACATATACAAGTACATACACACTGTTAATAAAATTAATAAAATTACACTTCCAACCCTCCCCCCCCCAAAAAAAAAAAGCACTTGTAAATAAAAATCAGCTTAAAATAAATAAATAAATAGTTGCCTCAGCTTTTTTTAATCTATATTTTATGGGGGGGAATTAATTTTAATTTATTATATAGGGGCTTGTAATTATGGCCAGAATAAAAAAAAACAGAAAAATAAGACCTATATTGCAAAATAATATATTGTCGCCATACATTGTGATAGGGACATGATTTAAACGGTTTAATAATTGGGACAACTGGGCAAATAACATGTGTTTGTTTTAACCACACGAGAATGTTTAATTTTAAAACTATAATGGCTGAAAAAGGAGAAATAATTATTTTTTTTCATTTTTTTGTTTTTTTTCCCATTAAAACGCATTTAGAATAAAAAAATTCTTAACAAAATGTACTACCCACAAAAAGCCTAATTGGTGGCGAAAAAAACGAGGTATAGATAATTTCTTGTGATAAGTAGTAATAAAGTTATTAGGGAATAAAAGGCTCTGGTCCGTTAGAGTAAAAACCCTGGGGGGTGAACTGGTTAAAATCGATTTTCTCAAAAACTATAAGGTGTTTTTGAAAAAAAGTCCCCTTATTCCTAGTGGCCTACTTAACATATCCTGCAAATTTGGTGTTTATATCATGTAAGGGGGCTTTGCTATTAACCACTAAAGTCAGCTTTTCAGGTTATTATCACGGCCGTGATCACGGCGAAATCCGTGAGCATGAGATCACGAGTGCATTCGGAACTGAATCCTATCACGAATTCAGAATCTGACCTTGTGATCAGGAAAAACAGCTTGTGAGCAACACTGCTTCACATAGACTGCCAAGCTCCCTTCTGCACTCCCTAGGAGCATGGCAGCCTCAACCCCTGCCATGGGCCCTGCTGGATGACAAATAGACAAGACAAATAACATTTATATCGCGCTTTTCTCCTGGTGGACTCAAAGTGCCAGAGCTTCAGCCACTAGGATGCGCTCTATAGGCAGTAGCAGTGTTAGGGAGACTTGCCTATGGTCTCCTACTGAATAGGTGCCGGCTTACTGAACAGGCAGATCGGAGATTCAAACCCTGTTCTCCTGTGTCAGAGGCAGAGCCCTTAACCATTACACCATCCAGCCACTGGATGGGAACAGCTGTGTTTATACATCTATTGAGGCAACTTGGTGGGTGACCTGGACTACCAATTCAGAAATTCCTTTTATTTCTGATTATAGTTAAGTAAAAATATTAAAATCCAGATTTTAAACTCTGAGCAAAATGTCAAGATCAAAATATAGTTCTAATTTTACAATGAAATCCATAGTACCAACATTTTGGGAAACCATTAAACATGCAGTCAATACCATGTTTGCTATGTTTGTTGGGGTTACTACTGGGCACATGTCATTTTCCTACCCAAAAGACCTTGTAGGAGCAAATTAAACCAGAGCAGTGTCACTGGTAGAAACATGTTAAAGCCTGAAACAGCTCTAGGCCAATGTCTGATGCTGTGATGTAAGGAAGACACAAGCTATGTGATTGGGCCTTTAGCTCTCTTATAGCCTGTAATATTGGGGACAAGCAGGTTATTTGGCTTACATTAGTGTGTCACAACAGTAAGATTTTTTTTATACACTGTGAAGCTCTTTTTGCGAGATTAATCAAAGTGTGGTGGTTTCTTCTATAGTACTGATTTGACTTCTGAGGTCCATAGAGCCACAGTACTCCACTGTTCTCTGCAGACTACCAGCTCCACACTCACTGGTAAGGGAAGAGATAATGGTCCCTGGGAAGGACGCATGTGATCCTTCGGCTTAGTAAATTAAGCCCACTGTGTGATGCACTGCTCTGCCTCCAAACTGTAGTAAGGAAAGCAGGAAGTACCAGCCCTTTCCCATGTGACTTAAAACTGACAACTAAATTTACTTAAAGGACCACTATCGCAAAAAAATTGTAAAATGTAAAATACATGTAAACAAATAGAAATAAGATGTTTGTTTCTTCCAGAGTAGAATGACCCACAAATTACTCTTCTTGTATGTTGCTGTCACTTACAGTGGGTAGTAAACACTGACAGAACCAAAAGGTTTGAACTAGTCCATCTTTTCATGGGGGATTCTCAGAAAGGCTTTTAGTCTTTATAAAGACATTCCCTGAAAAGGATTTATACAATGATGCTGTCCAGCCCCCCTGCTCACCGCACACTTTTTTGGCAGTTGGATAGAGCAACTGCCATTCACTAAGTGCTTTTGAAACAAAAAAACCCCATGAGAATCCCCTTCAGGAGATGGGCTAGTCCAAAACCTGTCGGTTCTGTCAGATTTCCACTACCTACTGTAAGTGACAGCAACACAGGAGAAAAGTAATGTATGGCTCATTTTACTCTGGAAGAAATGTACTTCTTATTTGAATGTGTTTACATTTTAGATTGTATGACTTTCACAATAGTGGTCCTTTAATCTGAAATGCCTTCACACTTTCTTCATTCATATGGTAGTGGAATACATGGGACTTTCTGTTTTTTTGTAAAATAGAGATCCGTTTGAATTCGCTA
The DNA here is from genome assembly GCF_040937935.1 of Hyperolius riggenbachi. NCBI lineage: Eukaryota > Metazoa > Chordata > Amphibia > Anura > Hyperoliidae > Hyperolius > Hyperolius riggenbachi. The sequence continues at coordinate 525,164,436 of NC_090646.1, read as the reverse complement.
TTCAGGATGCTCAGGCCCTTGCAAAACGCTGATGCTCTGGAATTTAAACTAATTAGCAAGAATTGTGCTTTACATAAGCTAGTTAAAATTCACTGAAGTCAAATGGTCACCAGGGAAAACCACACTGGATATTACTCACTATTGTGCTACTTCCCTAATTAAAAAGGATTTATACCCCCTAAGCAGAAACACAATACGAGAGCGGTTCCAATAATAGCAAAGTAAAAATAAGAGTGGTGTATAAACATGACTAGAGCAGAAGTCTACCCTACCTTAATGAGTACACAGCATGAGAGAAAGCCTTACATTTATCTTAGCGCCCACATAGCCCCTTGAATTCTGAGTTCCTTTCTGACGTGCCTCCATCTCGCTTTAGAGGTTACCAGAGCAACCAAAATCTAGCTAGAAATCTCTGATAGCCAAAGAGCAACCCCATTATATTCTGACCTAAAATACAAATTCCAGGACTGCCATGATAATCTGGTCATCACTGCTGTCTGAGTCACTGACTTGGCACCAGCCACCAGCCAGCGACGTTCTTACGTCACTGATATACTCACTCATATACTCACTCCAAGCTGAATAATTGCAAAAGCTTTCTGTTTTAAGAAGGACAATTTCTGTTTTGTACTAAAATTAAGTTTTGAATTTATATTGAATGCAGAAAACTGTGGCAAGAAACTAACAACTGTTAAAGTCCCTGATACAGCAACCAGATTGCTAGTGTGGGCATACATGGGATCTAACAGGGCCAGTGTGGGCATACATGGAACCTAACAGGGCCAGTGTGGGCATGCATGGGACCTAACAGGGCCAGTGTGGGCATACAAGGGATCTAACAGGGCCAGTGTGGGCATAAATGGGACCTAACAGGGCTAGTGTGGGCATGGAATCATGGTAAATATTGGCAAACCAACGTAGAAACCTTAGGCCTCTTCTATCTTTCTGTGTTTAGAGCTTCAACTTAAAGTGATAGTGTTCTTAAGTATGTTAAAACAAAAAAGACTGATAAAGTCATAGCAATAGCCATAGCCGTTGGTACAGGGCCTCCCTCACCCTGTGACTATCAGTAATTAGAACTTAAAAAAGAAACTTGAACTGTAACCAAACTTATTAAATCATTAATTGTATGTGTAGAGCCTCCCTGCAGTCTCCAATTCCTATTTTCAATTTAAGAGGTTACATTTTAACTCTGAAGTCTACACAGCAGCCATTTCACATGAGGTACAGTCTGGTTAAGTCAGCTGTTAGTAGCGGTTTAAGCTCACCCAGATAAAACTAATTTGCTTAGGTTTAGTCTTCAGGTGAGTAAGGGCTGCATTAGACTTGCTGACTGACTGTTAATTTGCATACTGATTACACTGTTCTATTTACACTAACAATGCACAATAAATAAAATATATAAAAAATATTAAAAAAATAATAAAATGTGGTCAAAGACAGGTTCTAAGTAGGATCAGTACTATTGTACTATACAGTATATGTATGTTTATTGCATCATGGTACATGTCAGTTCAGGTACAGTCTTTAATTGAAACTCTACTTTGACTCAAATAGACAGTGTCAATTCTTACTAGGCTTGCCACCGCATACGTTCCTGCTTTACTCACCTGTGTTCTGTGCATCTCGTCATCTCAGGTCCTCCTGCTGCCTCACTGCCTGGCTCCATTGCACAAAACACTTGACGGTATATAGAGTCCCGGGAGAAACACTAAATGGAGGACCAATGAGAATGCTCCCTTTAGCTAGGCAGGATTCTTATTGAATTTTAATGGGATGCTTCTTCTGCCAGTACTCCAATCTTACATACCCCCGAGTGTGTGCAGTGGAGCTAAGCATCGGTGGAAGCAGCGCTCCACGATAAGTACAGCGATGGAGACCCTAATAGCAATGGCGACAGCGGAAAGGATGCACAACAGTGAGTAGTGGGAACATATCAACAACAAGTGACAGGACACAACATATCCACTCACAATATGCTGCAACTAACCATTGTGCATCCGGTGAAGTGGAAGTCTATGCCAAGCACACTAACAATAAAACAAATATGCATAAAAATTGCTAAGAGCTGTAAAGCTCATTTTCATCATGTTACCAAAGCCAGCTCTTACTGTACTAAAACTAGCGTTACGGATAGCCTAGCAAAATTCTGATTCATCCTGAGCTTGCTGGGCAATCTGTAACTCTAGGTGCGTCAAGTCCTATCTCCTAGAGCCACACTAATCCATGTCATGCACTGATGAGGATTAACCAGTCTGAGACAGTCAGCATGCAGGTTGATTAGTGTGGCTCTGTACTATGGCTCTGGAGGTATGTTTAGCTTTCAGGGATAACAAAATGACAATTTGCATATTCCACAGTGATACATTGTGTGACACCTGATATACTCACTCCAAGCTGAATAATTGCAAAAGCTTTCTGTTTTAAGAAGGAACATTTCTGTTTTGTACTAAAACTAAGTTTTGAATTTATATTGAATGCAGAGAACTGTGCCAAGAAACTAACAACTGTTAAAGTCCCTGATACAGCAACCGGATTGCTAGTGTGGGCATACATGGGATCTAACAGGGCCAGTGTGGGCATACAAGGGATCTAACAGGGCCAGTGTGGGCATACATGGAACCTAACAGGGCCAGTGTGGGCATGCATGGGACCTAACAGGGCCAGTGTGGGCATAAATGGGACCTAACATGGCTAGTGTGGGCATAAATGGGAACTAACAGGGCCAGTGTGGGCATCAATGGGAACTAACAGGGCTAGTGTGGGCATACATGGGAACTAACAGGGCCAGTGTGGGCATCAATGGGAACTAACAGGGCTAGTGTGGGCATACATGGGAACTAACAGGGCCAGTGTGGACATAAATGGGACCTAACATGCTCAGTGTGGGCATACATGGGACCTAACAGTCATTCAGATAAAGACTTTAATAAAGCAGACTGATGGCAAGTGTGATTTACCCATTATAATCTCCCTCCTCTTGCTCAGTAATCTCTGTTTTCAGCAGTTACATGCTCTCATACGACAAACCAAAACCTCCATCCCTACACTTTAAAGTGACTTTTGCAAACTACAGCTTCATCTCTCCTCCCTTTCTCTTTTTTTATTCATATTCTGTACTGCAGTAATCATAGATGAAAAAAAAGAAAAAGATTAATAGATCACACCTGAATGCCAATCGCGGTGAAAGCCGTCTTTCTTCGCAGCACTTTCATAGCTATTGACAGAGCTATAACTCTATAATATTAGGTTCCATATATCTGAACCTTGTGGGGCTATAAAGTGCATTTACCAATTTTGCAGCTACATTACTGTGGTGTTGTCTTCTATTGCTCGGTGTCTGGTATTGTAGATTTGAATCGGCAGGCTTTTCCAATCTATATCACTCTTAAAATATATTTTCTCACCCAAATGTCTTTTCATGATACTTTTACAATTGTTGTTGAGGTGGAATGGAGGTCTAAAAAAAATAAAGTGTATGTTTATCTGTGTGTGTGTATGTTCGGTGGTGGTCGGGTTAGTAATTATCCACTGTGGTAGTGGGACAGACTTGCAGGATAAGCCCCTGACTTATCATGCTAATCCTCTGCCTCTAATACTTTCTAAGCTTGCTTTAGGGCTGGAACCCACTAGGAATTGTTGCAGTGCTTTTAAATTGCGCAAATGCTGTGTGCAGCGATTCCTAGTCCAGTTGCGCTTGCGTTACGATCTCATTTCAATGCACTGTACAGTAAAACCGATTAGTGGGTTTCTTTCCAATAAACTTTACGATACTAACCAGGAGTCCCAATGTCCGGTTTCTGTCCATAGCCTACCCCCTAATGGAAGAGGTCATAGGTGTTTTTCTTGGACCACTCAGAGAAGTGCCTTTGGCCTCTTCTGCTGGGGGGTAGGGCTACGGGCGGAAGAGATATATTGGGATATTCGGTAAGTATAAATAACTTTATTTAAAATTCTAAATGTTCGATCCCCAAATCGCTGCTAAATTGTTTTTCAAAGCAATTTTGCAACACCTTTATATATAGCATTGAGCACAAACGAGCTAAAAATGCTGCATGTTCTGCGATTGTGATTAACCCTAATCACAATCACTTTAGTGGGTTCCTATAGGTTTAAATACATTGACAAACAATTTTTGGAATCGCCAGTGATTGTAATCCAAAAACGCTGCCAAAATCGCTCTAGTGGGTCCCAGCCCTTACTTGGGAATACCTAGTGATTCCTGACGATTCCATGGCTTTGGGACTATCCAAGTGTGAACTAATTATAAACTACTAGCTAATGGCCTGGCATTGCCCGGGTATGTATTTTGCTGGTGTTGGCTGCACCCACTTTTTCTAACCCTAACGCACAATTACTCACTGACCTAGTTTGTGAGCTTTGCGGTCTTTGGCATCAATATTTTGCATTGAAATAAAACAAATCGGATTGTCTGTGGCTCCAGCCCCTTTTCTGAATTTAAAACCTGTCACCCAATGACCAACTTTGCCAGGTTTGAGGCTTGTGCCATTAAAGTGCAAGAATGGCAGCAATGAAATATTCCCCTTGAAAATCAATAGGTGAATTTTGATTGGCTTTTAATTTTGTAGGCTCCACCCACTTTTCTGAATATTAATCCCAGTCACTTACTGTGTAAAGTTTGAGAATCCTACCATAAACAGTGTAAGAATGGCTGCAGTTTACATTTTCCCAGTGAAATTTGTTTTTTTCTCTGCCCACTGATGAACCGAGATTGCCCGGGCATGTATTAAGCTTATGTTGGCTGCACCCACTTTTTCTAACCCTAACACACAAATAATCAATTACTCAATGACCAAGTTTGGGAACTTTGCCATCTTTGGCATCAATAATTTGAATTGAAATGAAACAAATCTAATTGGCTGTTTGTGGCTCCACCCCCTTTTCTGAATTTTAACCCCAGTCACCCAATGACCAACTGTACCAGGTTTGAGGCTTGTGCCATTAACATTGCAAAAATGGCAACAATTAAAGGGGTTCTTTCGTGAAAAAAGTAGGCAGTTAAAAAATGTGATAGATGACAGGTTTTTGGCCAGTCCATCTTTTTAAAGCTGGCCCCTAACGGTCCAATTTCTAGCGAAAAATCGTTCGAGCGATCAGAAATTTTGATCGGACGAAAAATCGTTCACTACACCATCAACTAACTAATCATTGCTTCCTATCTATCACGACCACCAAGAAAATCCAATTGTGTCCATCAATGGAGATTATTTACAACCTATCCAATCAGAATTTCTGATCGCTCGAACGATTTTTCGCTACAAATTGGATCATTAGTGGCCAGCTTAAAGAGAACCTGTACTGAGTAAAAATATTTAAAATAAACACATGAGGTAACTGCAAATGAACATTACATAGTTACCTTGCCATCAGTTCCTCTCAGAAGCTCACCATTTTCTTCTGACAATAATCCCTTCCAGTTCTGACAATATTTTGTCAGATCTGAAATAGATCAGTTGCTGTCAGTAAAATATCAGTTGCTGTTAGTTATAGCTGAGAGGAAAACGGATGTACCAGGTAATGTTCATGTTTCCCTATGGCTCAAGTGGGCTATGTTACAGTTTAACTGTGTGCTGACCAGAAAGCTGTTATGGGGTAATGGCTATTTTCAAAATGGAGGATGGAAAATTCCCTTGATCATAGTGAACAAATAGGACGCGGGACAGGAGAAAGACACTGAGGAGTAGACTACATGGAAGGTAAGTATGACTTGTGTATGCTTATTTTGACTTTTATTTTCAGTACAGGTTTTCTTTAAGGGGGATTCTCAGGGCTTTCTTTGTTTTCAACAGCATTTCCTGAACAGCAGTTTAACTGCCAAAATAGCAAGATACCAGCCGGCCTCCCTAATCACTTGCACACTATTATGTCAGTTAGATTTTGCAACTGTTGTTCAGGAAATGCTGTTGAAAACAAAGAAAGCCCTGAGAATCCCCCTTAAAAAGATGGACTGGCCCAAATCCTGTCATCTGTCACATTTTTAACTGCCTACTTTTTTCGCGAAAGAACCCCTTTCAATATTACCCTTGAAAACCAAAAGGTGAATTTTGATTGGCTTTTTAGGCTCCACCCACTTTTCTAAATATGAATACCAGTCAACCAGTGACCAACTGTGCTAAGTTTGAGAACCCTGCCATTAACAGTGTAAGAATGGCTGCAGTTTACATTTTCCCAGTGAAATCTGTATTTGTTTATGGGGATAAAAAGTGTTCTACAGCATATGTTATTCCAGGTAATGTACTATGTGTGTACCAAATTTCATTCAAATTTGTTCAGCCATTATTGCATGATTGAATAACAAATATCCAAACATCCAAACTTTCGCATTTATAATATTAGTGAGATATTCTATTAAAATGGACCCAAATTAAAAATACAAGATTTCAGAAATTAAATCTATTTTCTAAATTATAATAAATAGCAGCCTTTTTTCAGCTGCATGATGACAAATATAAAATATTTTACATTTATTGGCTGAACCCCTCCCTTCCTTTCATATTGCCAGGACAGAATCCGGCAAACTGGTGGGGTAGATGGTGTCCGGCAAAGGAGCAATTGCTAATGACTGTCACCTGTATAACCCTAGTTAAGAAAAGAGAAGGGTGAAAAGCATGCACTGAAACGCTCATAGGCTTGAATGAGTGTTTATTTATATTTGTATGTGTCAAAGTGGTGCAACTAAATATTTTGAATTAAAAAAAATGTTTGGTTTGGGTCTGTTTTAAGTGATTAGGATTTTCCACACTCAGACAGGTCATATCAGACTTTAATTGAGGCTGCTGAGGACTGTTTCAATTAGTGGTTGTGTAACTGCAGCTGTATACAGTATAATTGGCAAGATTTTCTTATTTGTTCTAAAACTATTTCCTCCAATCAGCAGACAATGTTTAATAAATCCATTCCAGGGTTGCTTATTCCTAGTTCTTTTAACAACCCATTGGCTGCTGTTGTGCAGCATTCATACATTGTGCTAGATGGAGGGAGATTGGTATGGCTTTATCTCCTTCGATTTATACGCACAAGTTTCTATGTAGAAGATTCATTACGCTTCTGGGATACTATCAATTATTGCTTATTCTTCACCTCAAATATAAGGAAAAGTAATTCATGAGATAAACAGATAATGAAAAGTAATTTTTTTAACTTATTTTTAGTTCAATCAGAGAAGGAGAGAAAAAAAGATGAATAAAAATAGACAAGGAGAGATAAATCAAAAGTTAATAAGTAGGGTGAAATAATTAATGAGACTGAGGTTTTTTTTTTTTTTACATCAACTTTTTTTTTAGCTAATTCCAACCTAAAAGTTCTCCATGTCCCATCACTAGTGCCATCATTTCAGTCCTACTCCCTGTTGCTCTTATGCCGCCTCATATGCACAATGAGACTGAACGGCCCAGAAAATAGAACAAGGACAATTGACTGTAGAATTGAGACATTAACCTGCTGAGAGTTGCAAACAGTGTGACTGCCTGCTATTTGAGGTCAAAGGCTTCTCTAAGACATTAGAGGGTTTCTTGCCCATGGCCCAATTTTAAGTATGGAGAAGTAAGTTGGAAATGGCATAATCCAGTTTTACGACACATAAAAAATGCTTTGTCCGAATTAGGGAGGCTCATTTTAAATTAGAATTTCTGCTTTATCTGCATTTCCAGTCAGAGATTGCAAATGTCCACAGAATCGGAAATCTGCATTTCTGACCATCCCTAGTCTGAATATCCATTGGCAAATCTGTCAGTAAATGCAGCAGCCCTTATTGGTGGTCAAAGGCATCTTGAGGTCTGGTGAAGGTGAGAAGTGAATGAGACATTAAAGCAACGTTAATGAAATTATAATTTAGAATATTATAAGCCAAAAAACTTCCTAAAATGTGATCAACAGATTCAGCTTTCATTTCATTTCAATGTGATTCAGCTTTCATTTCTGCCCAATTTTGGGCTTCACAGGTTTTGTTTACTTACAAGAAATAGGTGCTGAGAACCTTTAGACAGGGATGGTAAAATGAGATGGAAATAATTACAATTTGATGCAGGTTTATGCAAAGTATGTATGTGAATACATGCAGCTTAGAAATGGACCAATCGAATGCTGCAGAGGTGGCATTCAATTGGTCCATTTTCAAGTTGCTTAGATTTGCATTTACAGTATAATTGGAATAATCCTGCATCAACTCTGAATAATTTCCATCTCATTGTCCATCCCTCTTTCCCTACTGTTTTATGTTTGTGTGATTGTCTGACTCATGTTTGTAGTCTACTACATTTGTTGTACAGCTTTGCAAGATTATCTTGACATGTTATAATAAATGGATAATAATAATAATCATCAACATTTTGTGGTGGGCTTATAGTAACATCCTGTGAATGCACTGCAAACTACAGCTCTGTCTTATAAAAAAATTAGAATAATTTACAGATCATTGGCCTTGATTCATGTAGCTCCGGTAAGTGTTGCTATGGTATGGAAGTAACTTAAAGTGGACATGAATTAAAAAGTGTAATACCAATTACATAAAACATGTGATGAATATTAGTATTCTAAGGAGAATGAAGAAACAAAACAATTATTTTCCTTTTAAAACATAAGTTTTATGTCTGCTCCCTGGTGGTGTGTACCTGTGTCAATCACCAGCCAGCTCCTTGCTCCAGCCCCTCCCACCTGAATATGTTTATTAGTTGAGGGAGTGTACATCTACACAGGCATTTGTCTCCCTGTGACCCTGTGTGACCAAGAACTTTATTTTTAATAATAAAAAAAGATCCAGGAGGGGGCTTGGAGACTAGCACTGTACCTGGAGCCTTGCCTTGGCAGCATGTCACATGGGGAGTAGTTAAATACAAAAATAAAGAAAAAGATGCCTTATTATTATTATTATTATTATTAGTATTACTATTATTATTATTATAATAAGAATGTAATTACACCCATAACTATAAATTCCAATAGGGGAGCAATGAGAGTTAATGGTAAAAGTACTTCCACTTTAACGAGCGTTACCATAGTAGCACTTGTGTTACCCATGTGAAATGGGTCACTCTAATTGCGCAATGTTGGTGTTTGTACCCCTAATATTGTTGTGTGCCACTTGTGCATGGCAGTTTTACCGGAGCTATGTGAATGAAGGCTATTATTTTTAACCACTTGCCGACCGCCTACCGTATTTTTCGCCGTATAAGACGCTCCGGAATATAAGATGCACCCAGGTTTTAAGTGCAAAAACCAGGGGAAAAAAGAATTCATAGTAAACCTGGTGCGTCTATATTCCAGGAGGGTCTTGTAGGTGTTCTACCCCAATTAATTTCCTCAGGAGTCCCCCATGTGCCCTCAGTGTCCCCATGTGCCCTCAGTGTCCCCATGTGCCCTCAGTGTCCCCCCCCCTTGTCACGTATGTGTCCTTAGTGTCTCCCATGTGCCCTTAGGTGTCCTCAGGTGCCCCCCGTGTGCCCTTGGGTGTTCCCAGTGTGGCCCCCAGGTGTATCATATGTGCCCTCAGTGTCCCCCATATGCCCTCAGGTGTCCCCATGTGCCCTTAGGTGGTCCCAGTGTCCCCCATGAGCCCTTATGTGTACCCAGAGAAATGGTGCAGCAATCTGAGCTCAAAACTTCCTCTCTTCTCTAAAAGATCAGCAACAGCATAATGACCCCAGCTCCCTGTGTGGTCCGCTCCCCCTTCCCCATGTAAATAGTCTGACGGGCGGCATGTATGTATAGAGTGGCCCCCAGATCACTGCCTGGCACCCCATGCGTCAGCTTGCCCAATCCCCTCTCCCCGCATCTGTGCGCTCACCCCCGCTGATGTGTCCGCACTCACCCCCCTGCTGCCGCTGATGTCCGCTCACCCCCCGCCTGATGTGTCCGCTCACCCCCCCACCTGATGTGTCCGCTCACCCCCCGCCTGATGTGTCCGCTCACCCCCCGCGCTGATGTCCGCTTACCCCCCGCGCTGATGTCAGCTCACTCCCCGCCTGATGTGTCCGCTCACCCCCCGCACTGATGTCCGCTCCCCGCCGGGTGTCAGGCTCAGCATAGTGGCAGTTTTACTCACTTTAGCCGCTCTCCGGGAATGCAGACCTGGTCTCCTCTCGTCACCCCTCTAGTGATGGCTTTCATCAATGACGCGTATTATAGAAGCCATCACTAGAGGGGCGGCGAGAGAGGAGACCAGGTCTGCATTCCCGGAGAGGCTGAGCGGCTAAAGTGAGTAAGACTGCCGCTATGCTGAACCTGACACCCGGCGGGGAGTAGACACAATCAGCGTGGGGGGTGAGCGGACATCAGCACCGGGGATAAGCGGACATCAGCACCGGGGATGAGCGTACATCAGCACGGGGGGTGAGCGGACATCAGCACGGGGGGTGAGCGGACATCAGCACGGGGGGTGAGCGGACATCAGCACGGGGGGTGAGCGGACATCAGCACGGGGGGTGAGCGGACATCAGCACGGGGGGTGAGCGGACACATCAGGCGGGGGGTGAGCGGACACATCAGGTGGGGGGGTGAGCGGACACATCAGGCGGGGGGTGAGCGGACATCAGCGGCAGCAGGGGGGTGAGTGCGGACACATCAGCGGGGGTGAGCACACAGATGCGGGGAGAGGGGATTGGGCAAGCTGACACATGGGGTGCCAGGCAGTGATCTGGGGGCCACTCTATACATACATGCCGCCCATTAGACTATTTACATGGGGAAGGGGGAGCGGACCACACAGGGAGCCAGTGCAGGGAATCCCCGACGTGGCGGCGGTTCGTATCTGCATTCTGGGGGGAGAAAAAGTGCGTCTTATACGGCGGAAAATACGGTACTTCATATTGGCGGCGGCAAAGTGGCAGTCCCAGGACCACGTAACGCAGATTGGCGTCAGGTCCTGGGGCACTCTCTGGCCGGGGATCGCGCGCTGGGATGCGCGCGCATCCACCGGCAATAGGCTCCACCCACCCGCGACGTCAACCCGCCGGCCAATCGGAAGCGCCGGCGGGTTGTTAACCCGACGATCCCCGGATAGGAAGCGTATAATACGCTTTGTAATGTTTACAAAGTGTATTATACAGGCTGCCTCCTGCCCTGGTGGTCCCAGTGTCCGAGGGACCACCAGGGCAGGCTGCAGCCACCCTAGTCTGCACCCAAACACACTGATCTGCCCCCCCCTGCCCCCTGATCGCCCACAGTACCCCTCAGACCCCCCCCTGCCCACCCCCCAGACCACCATTTGCACACAATCACCCCCCTAATCACCCATCAATCACTCCCTGTCACTATCTGTCAACGCTATTTTTTTTTAGTCCCTAAACTGCCCCCTGCTCCCTCCTGATCACCCCCCCACCCCTCAGATTCGCCCCAGACCCCCCCAGACCCTCCCCCCCCCTGTGTACTGTATGCATCTATCCCCCCTGATCACCTGTCAATCACCCGTCAATCACCCATCAATCACCCGTCAATCACCCGTCAATCACCCCCTGTCACTGCCACCCATCAATCAGCCCCTAACCTGCATCTTGCGGGCAATCTGATCACCCACCCACACCAATAGATCGCCCGCAGATCCGACATCAGATCACCTCCCAAATCCATCGTTTACATCTATTCTCTCCTCTAAACACCCACTAATTACCCATCAATCACCCATCAATCACCCCCTATCACCACCTGTCACTGTTACCCATCAGATTAGACCCTTGCGGGCACCCAATCGCCCGCCCACACGCTCAGATTGCCCTCAACCCCCCCCCCCCCCCCTTATCGATTCGCCAGTGCATTATTTACATCCGTTCTTCCCTGTAATAACCCACTTATCACCTGTCAATCACCCCCTGTCACTGCCACCCATCAATCACCCCCTGTCACTGCCACCCATCAATCAGCCCCTAACCTGCCCCTTGCGGGCAATCTGATCACCCACCCACACCAATAGATCGCCCGCAGATCCGACATCAGATCACCTCCCAAATCCATCGTTTACATCTATTCTCTCCTCTAAACACCCACTAATTACCCATCAATCACCCATCAATCACCCCCTATCACCACCTGTCACTGTTACCCATCAGATTAGACCCTTGCGGGCACCCAATCGCCCGCCCACACGCTCAGATTGCCCTCAAACCCCCCCTTATCGATTCGCCAGTGCATTATTTACATCCGTTCTTCCCTGTAATAACCCACTGATCACCTGTCAATCACCCCCTGTCACTGCCACCCATCAATCACCCCCTGTCACTGCCACCCATCAATCAGCCCCTAACCTGCCCCTTGCGGGCAATCTGATCACCCACCCACACCAATAGATCGCCCGCAGATCCGACATCAGATCACCTCCCAAGCGCAGTGTTTACATCTATTCTCTCCTCTAAACACCCACTAATTACCCATCAATCACCCCCTATCACCACCTGTCACTGTTACCCATCAGATTAGACCCTAATCTGCCCCTTGCGGGCACCCAATCACCCGCCCACACCTCAGAACGCCCTCAGACCCCAGCCCTGATCACCTCGCTAGTGCATTGCTTGCATCTATTTCCCCCCTCTAATCACACCTTGAGACACCCATAAATCACCTCCTGTCACCCCCTAGCACACCTACCCATCAGATCAGGCCCTAATTTGCCCCGTGTGGGCCCTGATCACTCGGCCAAACCCTCAGATCCCCCTCAGACCCCCTTCCGATCACCTCCCCAGTGCATTGATTGCATCTATTTTCCCCTCTAACCGCCCCCTGAGACACCCATCAATCACCTCCTGTCACCCCCCTAGCACTCCTATCCATCAGATCAGGCCCAATTCATCCTGTCATCTAAGAGGCCACCCTGCTTATGACCGTTTCCACAAAATTTGCCCCCTCATAGACCACCTGTCATCAAAATTTGCAGATGCTTATACCCCTGAACAGTCATTTTGAGAAATTTGGTTTCCAGACTACTCACAGTTTTGGGCCCGTAAAATGCCAGGGCAGTATAGGAACCCCACAAGTGACCCCATTTTAGAAAGAAGACACCCCAAGGTATTCTGTTAGGTGTATGATGAGTTCATAGAAGATTTTATTTTTTGTCAAAAGTTAGCGGAAATTGGATTTTTATTGTTTTTTTCACAAAGTGTCATTTTTCACTAACTTGTGACAAAAAATAAAATCTTCTATGAACTCACCATACCCCTAACGGAATACCTTGGGGTGTCGTCTTTCTAAAATGGGGTCACTTGTGGGGTTCCTATACTGCCCTGGCATTTTAGGGGCCCTAAACCGTAGGGAGTAGTCTAGAAAACAAATGCCTCAAAATGACCTGTGAATAGGACGTTGGGCCCCTTAGCGCACCTAGGCTGCAAAAAAGTGTCACACATGTAGTATCGCCATACTCAGGAGAAGTAGTATAATGTGTTTTGTGGTGTATTTTTACACATACCCATGCTGGGTGGGAGAAATCTCTCTGTAAATGGACAATTGTGTGTAAAAAAAAATCAAAAATGTGTCATTTACAGAGATATTTCTCCCACCCAGCATGGTTATATGTAAAAATACACCACAAAACACATTATACTACTTCTTCTGAGTACGGCGATACCACATGTGTGACACTTTTTTGCAGCCTAACTGTGCTAAGGGGCCCAAAGTCCAATGAGTACCTTTAGGATTTCACAGGTCATTTTGAGACATTTGGGTTCAAGACTACTCCTCACGGTTTAGGGCCCCTAAAATGCCAGGGCAGTATTGGAACCCCACAAATGACCCCATTCTAGAAAGAAGACACCCCAAGGTATTCCGTTAGGAGTATGGTGAGTTCATAGAAGATTTTATTTTTTGTCACAAGTTAGCGGAAATTGATATGTATTGTTTTTTTTTTCACAAAGTGTCATTTTCCGCTAACTTGTGACAAAAAAAAAATCTTCTATGAACTCACCATACCCCTAACGGAATACCTTGGGGTGTCTTCTTTCTAAAATGGGGTCACTTGTGAGGTTCCTATACTGCCCTGGCATTTTAGGGGCCCTAAACCGTGAGGAGTAGTCTAGAATCCAAATGCCTCAAAATGACCTGTGAATAGGACGTTAGGCCCCTTAGCGCACCTAGGTTGCAAAAAGTGTCACACATGTGGTATCGCCGTACTCAGAAGAAGTAGTATAATGTGTTTTGAGGTGTATTTTTATACATACCCATGCTGGGTGGGAGAAATCTCTCTGTAAATGGACAATTGTGTGTAAAAAAAATCAAATAATTGTCATTTACAGAGATATTTCTCCCACCTAGCATCTGTATGTGTAAAAATACACCCCAAAACACATTATACTACTTCTCCTGAGTACGGCGGTACCACATGTGTGGCACTTTTTTGCACCCTAAGTGCGCTAAGGGGCTCAAAGTCCAATGAGTACCTTTAGGATTTCACAGGTCATTTTGCGACATTTGGTTTCAAGACTACTCCTCACGGTTTAGGGTCCCTAAAATGCCAGGGCAGTATAGGAACCCCACAAATGACCCCATTTTAGAAAGAAGACACCCCAAGGTATTCCGTTAGGAGTATGGTGAGTTCATAGAAGATTTTATTTTTGTCACAAGTTAGCAGAAAATGACACTTTGTGAAAAAAAACAATTCAAATCAATTTCCGCTAACTTGTGACAAAAAAAAAAAATCTTCTATGAACTCACCATCCTCCTAATGGAATACCTTGGGGTGTCTTCTTTCTAAAATGGGGTAATTTGTGGGATTCCTATACTGTCCTGGCATTTTAGGGGCCCTAAACCGTGAGGAGCAGTCTTGAAACGAAATTTCTCAAAATGACCTGTGAAATCCTAAAGGTACTCATTGGACTTTGGGCCCCTTAGCGCAGTTAGGGTGCAAAAAAGTGCCACACATGTGGTATCGCCGTACTCAGGAGAAGTAGTATAATGTGTTTTGGGGTGTATTTTTCCACATACCCATGCTGAGTGGGAGAAATATCTCTATAAATTGACAATTGTGTGTAAAAAAAATAAAACAATTGTCATTTACGGAGATATTTCTCCCACCCAGCATGGGTATGTGTAAAAATACACCCCAAAACACATTATACTACTTCTCCTGAGTACGGCAATACCACATGTGTGGTACTTTTTTGCAGCCTAACTGCGCTAAGGGGCCCAAAGTCCAATGAGCATCTTTAGGCTTTACAGGGGTGCTTACAATTAGGCACCCCCCAAAATGCCAGGACAGTGAACACACCCCACAAATGACCCCATTTTGGAAAGTAGACACTTCAAGGTATTCAGAGAGTAGCATAGTGAGTCCGTGGCAGATTTCATTTTTTTTTGTCGCAAGTTAGAAGAAATGGAAACTTTTTTTTTTTTGTTACAAAGTGTCATTTTCCGCTAACTTGTGACAAAAAATAAAATCTTCTATGAACTCACCATGCCTCTCACTGAATACTTTGGGATGTCTTCTTTCCAAAATGGGGTCATTTGGGGGGAATTTGTACTATCCTGGAATTTTAGCCCCTCATGAAATCTGACAGGTGCGCAGAAAAGTCAGAGATGCTTGAAAATGGGAAAATTAACTTTTGGCACCATAGTTTGTAAACGCTATAACTTTTACCCAATCCAATAAATATACACTGAATGTTTTTTTTTTTTTATCAAAGACATGTAGCAGAATAACTTTCGCGCTCAAATGTATAGGAAATTTTACTTTATTTGAAAAATGTCAGCACAGAAAGTTAAAAAAGTCATTTTTTTGACAAAATTCATGTCTTTTTTGATGAATATAATAAAAAGTAAAACTCGCAGCAGCAATCAAATAGCACCGAAAGAAAGCTGTATTAGTGACAAGAAAAGGAGGTAAAATTCATTTAGGTGGTAGGTTGTATGACTGAGCAATAAACCGTGAAAGCTGCAGTGGTCCGAATGGAAAAAAAAGGCTCTGGTCCTTAAGGGGTTTTATGACTGCAGTCCTTAAGTGGTTAAACAACATTAAAATATTTTACCAATAAGGACAGTAGATGGAGTGCAGATAATCTTTTAAAGCTGTGTGGCCATATTTTTATATTATTGTCCTGTGGTCAAATGATTTCATCACAAGGGTGTAAAGGAATGCTTCATTAAAAAGGAATGGCCCTCACTGGAGAACTTGTCTTGTATTAATTTAGTGTAGAAGGCAATTAACATAACATGGATAAAGAGATTTAGCAATAGACTATTTGATTTGACACAACACCCATTCTCAAGCCACAAAATGCACATCTTGTGATTTACAAAAGTGCACTGTGTTGTCGGAAACTAGTCTCATGTCATATCTTTATATGCTTTCTGTGCTGTTTGATTTTATTAATACAGGAAGATTCTTTTTAAAAGAACTTGCCCTGTGTGGACTGTAACTTTTTGAGAGAGATATTACAATCCTTCCCAGAGTCCAGGAGCAATATAAACAGGATACAGGTCAATTGGTGCTTCCAATACTAATAATGCACACTGCTTTGTATACTTCCATCCACCATCCTTTATTAAGTCCCTTGTTTTTGGTAAATGTTTTGGAACTATTTATGTTTAACCACTATACATCAGATTTTTTTATCCTTGTGGACTAGAGCAGTTCAGACATGTTAGCTATGTCCTTATTGAGTCAGCAAAAACGTTTAAATTACTTATGACACCTAAGTAATGACAAAGTAGATATTTTTGGGAACTATTTTTGACAAGACTTATTTCCTTTTTTATGCATTTTAAAAGGATTGGAGAAGGAAAAAAATGGAAATATATAATTTATCAGTTTTGATTATACTTTATAATAGCTCTGTGTCTCTGCGTCCCATGTCCCTGTGTCTGTGCGTTTGCGCAACTGTGCATGTGCAGCACAGACAGCCATTGAGAAAGGAGGAGGACGGGGCCAGGGGGCCGGGTGTGTGTGTGCGCGGGCAAGGGTGCGTGCGGCGGGAGGGGGGCTGTGAGACAGACCTAGAGCCTGTTATTTTAACGGGCTTAGGTCTACTAGTTATAGCTATAAAATAAACAGTGCTACTGTAGGAAGAAACACAAATTGGGCTTGATTCACAAAAGCATGATAACTCAATTATCACACCTAAAAGCTTTGCACGTGCAAACTAGGGTGCTAAGTAATTGGCACGTGCAAACTACTTAGCACTGTAGTTTGCATGTGCAAAGCATGTTAGCACCCTAGTTAGCACGTGCAAAGCATGTAAGCATGTGCAATGTGGCTTTTCACTGGCGTGCTACCGGTAGTACTTTGCATGCTTTAGTGAATCAAGCCCATTGTGTTTGAATATTTATCCTACTTATCACCAAGCTTAACTTGAACCTGAAGCCACCTAAAAAACAGATTTAGCTATTCACTTATGTAGAGGGAAGGCTTTGGATCTATTAGAGCCTTTCCAGTCCGTTCTCTGTTCTCTTGTTCCAATGCTGTCCCCCCATTGAGATTATCCGAGATGCAGGTTGAGTAACTCTTGCAGCCTTCAGAAGTACTTCTGTTCCCCAGGACTTTGAAAGATGAGTAGATCTTTACTGCATCTGGGATCCCGCATGCACAGTATAGATGTGCCTGTCTTGCCAAGAAGTCCTGAAGGTGTAAATTTTGAACAGGAGACAGCAGGGGAATGAGAACACAGAGAGAAGACCAGGAATGCTCTTTGAGATCCAGAGTCTTCCCTCTTCTTAGGTAAATATCTAAGGGGCAGATGCAGTAAAATCAGTAAAGTTGCTATACGCGGGGAGCATTACACTGTGCGTTACCATTGCAATCCATGTGTTAGCACAGTTGCATCTGGCCAAAGTATTTTTTTTTTTGGTATCTTCAGGTTTGCTGTTTCTATTCCATGGCATGGTTTTCCCCATTACATGCCCCTATTCCATGTATCGCTATTCCAGTGCTTTCATTGTAGTGTCTACCCCATGGTGTCTCCACTCCCCACCTGTAGTGCCCCATATAGTGCCTCCACATAGTGGCCCCACACCGATAGCACCTCTGTGTTGTGTCCTCTTCATATTGCCCCATATGTGTTACCCTGTGTAGTGGTCCATATAAAATGCTTCCCTACTCAAAATATTATGCTAACTACATAATGGCCCTCCATAGTTTCTCCAATATAAAGTGCCCCGCATTTAGTGCCCACAATTTCCTGTACCACCTATGTATTACCCCTTCTATACTGTCCCCTTATAAGTGGCCACAATACAGCATTCATTAATAATGCTTCCTGGTTATGTAGCGGTGTCCCCTCCCACCCCTGTTCAGATATCCAGATCAGTAATCATGCTTGAGCAATATAGTCACTACTCCCTGTGCCCACTTCAGCCAACGACTTCTGTCATGTACAGGGAAGCCCAGTCTGATGATGCTATCAGGCTGGAAATCAGTTTACATGACAAAGACCGGGTGAGATATAGCGTTGTGGAGCACTGCAGACATGGCCAGAGGTGACTATACTACTTCCTCCAGCATAGATCCCCATCTGCCATGGGAGTAGCAATCACCCCTGCAACCACTGTCATCGCAGGGGGGCCCAGAGGCTTTAGGGGCCCTTCTTCCTCTCTCTCCCCAACCGCAAGTGCTACCAATTAGCAAAAAAAAAAAGAACATGTGTAATTTTTTCCTGCTTTCAGATGCTGCTTAACCGCCTTGCCGGTCTAATTCCCGCCGGCAAGGAGGCAGCGCAGAACTTTTTTTTTTTTTAAATCATGTAGCGAGCCCAGGGCTTGCTACATGATAGCCGCTGAACGGCGGCATCCCCCCACCCACTCCGATCGCCTTCGGCGATCAGAGTAAGCAGGAAATCCCATTCAGAACGGGATTTCCTGCAGGGAATCCCGATCCACCCCTCAGCGCTGCCTGGCACTGATTGGCCAGGCTGCGCAGGGGACTGGGGGGGGGGGGGGGGGCTCGGAGCAGCGGGTAGCGGTGGCGATCGCGTACTACACGCAGCTAGCAAAGTGCTAGCTGCGTGTAGGAGAAAAAAAAATATGCAAATCGGCCCGGCGGGGCCTGAGAAATCCTCCTGCGCAGGTTACCCCAAGCTGAGCTCGGGATAACCGGCAAGGAGGTTAACAGCAGAACACTCTCTGCTGCCATTCGCCGTCTCCCGATCATGTGACCCAAATAGGGTTCGGGGACCAAGGGTACCCCATGCTATAATTTTAGTTACGCCCCTGCCTGCTAATCTCTGCAAGGCTAGGTGGGGAATCAAACCTCACTGGGGACTTCCCAAGTTAGTCCACTTAAGATTCCCAGGGGTAATGAGCATGTAATGAGCATGTATGCGTCTTTGTTAATTGCTGAGGACATATAGCTACATCCCTGAAGTCTAAATGAAGATAATATTCTCAAAACATCAAACAGTTAAATACCTTCTGCTTTCCTATGCTATTGTACTTTACATAACAAATACAGTAATTTACACAGCTAGATATTTTGATATGGTTTACTTTAATATACCTTTTAAGGCTTTTTAAAACATAAAATGTGTACTTGATTTAAAGTAGAGATTTTGACTCAGGTAGATCACTTGCTAGTTGTAAACTGCTGCCAAAACAAAATCCACTAATTGCACTAGATATAAAAGATAACAGCTGTGCAATCAGCTCCAATATTTGACATCTCTTAAATGGAGTTCATCTCAGAACATTAAGCTACAAATAGCAGTAATTAACAACCTACCATCTGCATATACAACAAGCATGGATGATGCTCTATACTGCAAATAAGCCACTGGAAATACAAGAAAGAGTAACAGCTTTAGAAGTGTGAATGACAGAGAAGTATAATAAGGAAAAAGAATATAAAAAAATAAAAAAGACCCACATGTATTTACAGAATGCTAGCAATGAAATAGTGAGGTCAGAGCAATTTAGTAAAAAGGGAAATAGAACCCACAAGAAGAATTCCACTCATTCTTAAAGTCTAAATCTAAACAGAATATTGGTTAATTACTTAAGGCTGAACCTGCATTGCTTTACACTAGGGGTGGGACGACGAATCCGGCGAATCCACGAATCCCTCGAATATTAGGAAATATTCGAGATTCGTGGACTCGAATCCCGACGCCATTTTCTGTTCGCCGAATCCGCCGAATCCCGACGCTGCATCGCCGCGCATCCGCCGCTTCCCCCGCTCGCAATTGTCCTCCTCCCGCTCCCCGCAGCCGCCTCCGCTCGCCCGCCGCATAAATAAGAGGAAGCAGCCTCTCACCTCCAGCGTGGAGCCCGGAGCGGCAGACCTCCTACAGACTTCCTTATTTCCCCTAGTGACCGGCTCTTACTACGCGTCATCAGTAAGAGCCGGTCCAGTGGCCACTAGGGGGAACCAGGAAGTGAAGGGAGAAGTCTGCCGCTCCGGGCTCCACGCTGATGCTGGAGGTGAGAGGCTGCTTCTCCTTATGTATGCAGGGGGACGAGCGGAGGAGGCTGCGGGGAGAGGGAGGAGGATATGTGCCACCCATAAGAAGCCCCCATAGCCTGCTATCTATACTGAAGCCCCCATACGAAGCCCCCCATAGCCTGCTATCTATACTGAAGCCCCCCATAGCCTGCTATCTATACTGAAGCCCCCCATAACTTGCTACCTATACTAAAGCCCCCATAGCCTGCTACCTATACTGAAGCCCCCCATACTGAAGCCCCCCATAGCCTGCTATCTATACTGAAGCCCCCCATAGCCTGCTATCTATACTGAAGCCCCCCATAACCTGCTACCTATACTAAAGCCCCCATAGCCTGCTATCTATACTGTAGCCCCCATACGAAGCCCCCCATAGCCTGCTATCTATACTGAAGCCCCCCATAGCCTGCTATCTATACTGAAGCCCCCCATAGCCTGCTATCTATACTGAAGCCCCCCATAACCTGCTACCTATACTAAAGCCCCCATAGCCTGCTATCTATACTGTAGCCCCCATACGAAGCCCCCCATAGCCTGCTATCTATACTGAAGCCCCCCATAGCCTGCTATCTATACTGAAGCCCCCCATAGCCTGCTATCTATACTGAAGCCCCCCATAACCTGCTACCTATACTAAAGCCCCCATAGCCTGCTATCTATACTGTAGCCCCCATACGAAGCCCCCCATAGCCTGCTATCTATACTGAAGCCCCCCATAGCCTGCTATCTATACTGAAGCCCCCCATAACCTGCTACCTATACTAAAGCCCCCATAGCCTGCTATCTATACTGAAGCCCCCCATACTGAAGCCCCCCATAGCCTGCTATCTATACTGAAGCCCCCCATAACCTGCTATCTATACTGAAGCCCCCCATAACCTGCTACCTATACTAAAGCCCCCCATACTGAAGCCCCCCATAGCCTGCTATCTATACTAAAGCCCCCCATAGCCTGCTACCTATACTAAAGCCCCCCATAGCCTGCTACCTATACTAAAGCCCCCCATAGCCTGCTAACTATGCTGAAGCCCCCCATACTAAAGCCCCCCATAGCCTGCTACCTATACTAAAGCCCCCCATAGCCTGCTACCTATACTGAAGCCCCCCATAGCCTGCTACCTATACTGAAGCCCCCCATAGCCTGCTACCTATACTGAAGCCCCCCCATAGCCTGCTACCTATACTGAAGCCCCCCATAGCCTGTTACCTATACTGAAGCACCCCCATAGCCTGCTACCTATACTGAAGCCCCCCATAGCCTGTTACCTATACTGAAGCACCCCCATAGCCTGCTACCTATACTGAAGGCCCCTATACCCTGCTACCTATACTGAAGGCCCCTATACCCTGCTACCTATACTGAAGGCCCCTATACCCTGCTACCTATACTGGAGGCCCCTATACCCTGCTACCTATACTAAAGGCCCCTATACCCTGCTGCCTATACTGAAGGCCCCTATACCCTGCTGCCTATACTGAAGCCCCCTATACTCTGCTACCTATACTGAAGGCCCCTATACCCTGCTGCCTATACTGAAGCCCCCTATACTCTGCTACCTATACTAAAGGCCCCTATACCCTGCTGCCTATACTGAAGGCCCCTATACCCTGCTGCCTATACTGAAGCCCCCTATACTCTGCTACCTATACTGAAGGCCACTATACCCTGCTGCCTATACTGAAGGCCCCTATACCCTGCTGCCTATACTGAAGGCCACTATACTCTGCTACCTATACTGAAGGCCACTATACCTTGCAACCTATAGTGAAGGCCCCTATACCCTGCTGCCTATACTGAAGGCCACTATACCCGGCTGCCTATACTGAAGGCCACTATACCTTGCAACCTATACTGAAGGCCACTATACCTTGCAACCTATAGTGAAGGCCCCTATACCCTGCTGCCTATACTGAAGGCCACTATACCCGGCTGCCTATACTGAAGGCCACTATACCTTGCAACCTATACTGAAGGCCACTATACCTTGCAACCTATAGTGAAGGCCCCTATACCCTGCTGCCTATACTGAAGGCCCATATACCCTGCTACCTATACTGAAGGCCCATATACCCTGTTACCTATACTGAAGGCCCCTATACCTTGCTACCTATACTGAAAGCTACCAATATTGAAGGCACCCATACCTAGCTAGCTATACTGAAGGCACCTTTACCTCGCTACCTATACTGCGGGCAACTATACCACGGATCGCACAATTCTTATGTGCAGGATTCGTTAGATTCGGGATTCGAAAGGTTCGAGATATTCGAGAACCTTTTTAGATTCGGATCCGGATTCGGATTCGAAGAAATTGTGGATTCGTCCCATCCCTACTTTACACCATTTTGCCACAAAGGGGCTGCAAAAGCAATGCAAGACTTACTCACTTATTGTGGTATCCGAGCCAATGCAAGGGACACAGCGCGTTACTGCAAGCACCACAGTGCTTGGGGTGATAGAAGTCTATGTGCGACATACTATGTGTGAACGACGAAGCACAGTGCAGCACGCATGCACTAATCAATGGGAATCCCAGTGACGTACTACCTGCCCAGCAGGGAATACGTCACTGAGTCAGGGGCATCGTTGTGCATATGACCATATCAGCGCGCTCTGCCGCAGGTTAATATGTTTGTCACTTTTTGTGTTGCAGTGTGATGCAGCATGAGCAATGCGTCCCTACCGCAATGCAAAAAATACATGTAAAACCGGTCTAAAGTGAGACTACACTCAAATTTAAATTTTTGCCTTAAAAAATTAAACACTCTAAAAATAAACATAAAACTTAAGAGGCTGAGTCCCTTGCAAAAGTAGTCAGTGATGAGCTGAAAAGAAAGGTAAATTAAGCTTTCCAACTGGTTGCTCGTTGATTGAAAAAAAGATGCAACCATGCATATTGAAATACTGCTTTTTTAATTATGCAATTACAAAATTAACCTTAAATTTGTGACAGTTGTCCTTTAAATGTGGGAGCAGGTGTAGACATATTTAATATCCGGGTTGCAGAAAGGTAACCCACCAATAAGCACCGAAGATGCAGTAGTGCATGTGCAAGGTGTCACCAGCAAGTGAAGCAAGGGTTAAAAAAAAAGTCCCAAAAAAGACTTACAGAAAGCCACCTACTGTAAGCAGGGGACGTGCGAGAGTCCGGAAGAACAGTGCTACCAGCTGGTGAGAAAAGGTGAACAGGAGTCCTAGCACAGGCACAGTGTACCTACTGACTCAACTGACCACTGTCCTGCATAGCTGGATACAAAATCTTATGACTCCACAGACAGAACAAGAGCAACAGCAGTAAAAAAAAATTCAAAATCTGCAAATACAAAAAGAAAAAAACAGTTCAATTTTTACTGACCCTGCCTCAGTTCCTTTTGGCAAGATTTCTCACTTTCTGTTAAAACAGGAACTTAAAGAGAACCCGAGGTGGGTCATCAAGTTAAAAAAAAAAAAAACCATGCTGCCTGGTCTGTGGGGTTTGCTGAACCAGGTCACCAGATGCTGCCAGATTCGGGGGGGGGGGGGGGGGGGGGGCTAGCGGGGCGCAGTGGGTATGGAAAGCAGCAATCAGGTCACACAGAGGGATGTCCTGCAGAAGAGAACATGCCTTTGTGTACCTTTTTTTTAGATTTAATAACCTGCCGAGGGTTCTCTTTAAAAGATACCCGAGGTGACATGTGACATGATGAGATAGACATGTGTATGCACAGTGCCTAGCACACAAATAACTATGCTGTGTTCCTTTTTTTCTTTCTCTGTCTGAAAGAGTTAAATATCAGGTGTAAGTGGCTGACTCAGTCCAGACTCAGGCAGGAAGTGACTACAGTGTGACCCTCACTGATAAGAAATTCCAACTATAAAACACTTTCCTAGCAGAAAATGGCTTCTGAGAGCAAGAAAGAGGTAAAAAGGGGAATTTCTTATCAGTAAGGGTAACACTGTAGTCACTTCCTGTCTGAGTCAGGACTGAGTCAGCCACTTACATACCTGATAGTTAACTCTTTCAGACAGAGAAAGAAAAAAGGAACACAGCATAGTTATTTGTGTGCTAGGCACAGTACATACACATGTCTACAGTATCTCATCATGTCACATGTCACTTCGAGTATCCTTTAAAGGGATTCTCCGATGTGGGGTATCAACAGTAATGTAAACCCAAAAGTGTCTTTACGGACCTGTCACCACCCATCAGTTTTTCTGTGCGTCCGTTTTTCTGCAGGAGTTGTCTGACAGTTTTGCATTGCTGTCAATCATTTTTCTGCATGTGAAAAATGCATTCAAGTGGGAATTAGCCCACATTGGTTGCAGTTTTCCTGAGCAGAAAATGCACAGAAAAACTGACGAGAGGAGACAGGCCCTAACCCCTGTTCACATGATGCAGAATTAAAGTAACAGTTTTTGTGGAGTTTAAAAGTATGTACAAAAAAAATAATAAATACATTTTAGAATGAAATTAAAATAATTGCCATGGATAAAAAGGATGAATAAAAACCTGTAACAATAAGCTGTACAAATACTGTATAGCATAATTAGCTTTGCAAAAGGGGATTAGTGGTAAAGATATAGTTTGTGAAATTTTTATTGCTTTGTTCAATGAAATTTGTGTGAAGTTTAGCACTTTTATATCATGTGGGTTGTCGCTTCTGTTAGTTATAATTGATTTTTACAGAGAATCTGCTGAGTGCTTGTCTAGTAGATATATTGCTAATTGTTACATTTTCTTAAATAAATGAGTCTGAGAACAATTTTTGCTCTTTTCTCAGCAGTTCAACAGTTATTATCTTAATCTGCCTAGTCAGCTTCAAAAGCTATGCTGTTTAATGCCAGATGGTACCAGAGAGGAGATAATAAATGGACTACCCTCTACATGCACTAACATCCAGCAATTCTCCATAACCAAAGGTGGACACTTCACCACTACTTTACCAATATGCTGAGTTTGCCCCCCCCTTCCCTTCCACTACAACGCTAAAACAGCATCCACTTTTCCAGGAAGATGTTGTTCTATAATTTGCAACATAACTGTGGAGTTTGATCCCTACAGATGCAAACAAATGACTGAAATCAGGTTCCTAATTGGCCTTTCATGTCATCTCCGATGTGTTCAGTTTGGTTCAAGTATCTGCATGTCAGTAAAGTTTCTCCACCTCAGGTTGTCTGACATGCAGAGATTTGAACCAAACTGAACACGCCTTTTTTCACTTACCTCCCTTTGTAAACTGAGGCAGTTGTTCTGCTGCAACAGAAAAGGGTCTCCACAAACTACTGCAACCAGAATGGTAGCACCCAAATCTCTGGAACAACACTGCATGTTGGAACCTAGCCCAAACCTTGTAAAAAAACAAATCCTTTTCCAAATCCTACTCCATCAAACTTCACAGTTAGCACCATACAAATTCCTCTTGTTAAGAATTCTTTTACAGCTGTCCTCAACGATGAGATGGAAGAAGATTGCGAAGATGTGGAGTCCATTTGGGTAAATATTCATGGTGGAAATAAAAGTTGCCAATTGCTTATTGGGGTATGCTACAGACCACCTCATATTAATGAAGCTGCAGAACTGCGATTACTACAGCAGATTGAAAAAGCTGCAAGTAAAAATGAGGTCATAATTATGGGCGACTTCAACTTTCCAGACATTGACTGGGGTATAGAGGCTACCCATTCTGGTAAAAGCAGCAGATTTCTGGCAGCACTACAGGACAATCACTTGACTCAAATGGTAACGGAACCAACTAGGGGGAATGCGTTACTGGATCTGATCATTTCTAATAGACCAGATAATGTATCAAATGTGCAGGTTCAAGAACATTTGGGAAATAGTGATCACAACATGATAACGTTTGATCTGGTGACTGATAGGCCACGGGGCAGCGGGACCACTAAAACTATGAATTTTAGAAAAGCAAAGTTCAATAAAATTAGGCAGGCACTAAGTTTGGTGAACTGGGATAATGTACTACAAGGGGAGGACATTGAAGGGAAATGGCAAGCTTTTAAACTTATTCTCAATCAATATTGTTGTATGTATATCCCATATGGAAACAAAATGTCTAGGAATAAAAAAAGGCCTCTATGGATGAATAGAAAGGTTAGGGATAAAATGAAGAGGAAAAGGAATGCCTATAAGGTCCTAAAACAGAAGGGGACCGAGGCTGCACTAAGCAATTATAAGGAGTGCAATAAAAATTGTAAAAAAGAAATTAGGCTGGCAAAGATCGAAGCTGAAAATCAAATCGCTAGGGATATCAAATCTAACCCAAAAAAGTTTTACAAGTACATCAACTCTAAAAAAAGAAAGGTTGACTGTATAGGACTCCTAAAGGATGAGGGTGGGAACTCAATGGTGGATGACCAAGGTAAGGCAGAGTTATTAAATGCTTTCTTTGCTTCTGTCTTCACAAAGGAAACAGCACTGTTGCAAATTACAGAGGCAGAAGAGTCTCAATCTTCCAACTGTAATATTAAATACTTAACGCAGGAAGAAGTGAAGGCAAAACTAAATAAATTAAAAATAAACAAGGCACCTGGCCCGGATGGCATGCATCCTCGGGTCCTAAGGGAATTAAGTTCAGTTATAGCTAAACCCCTTTATCTTATCTTTTGTACCTCTCTTGCAACTGGCAGAGTCCCAGGGGATTGGCGTACAGCCCACGT
Source organism: Hyperolius riggenbachi (assembly GCF_040937935.1). Taxonomy (NCBI): domain Eukaryota; kingdom Metazoa; phylum Chordata; class Amphibia; order Anura; family Hyperoliidae; genus Hyperolius; species Hyperolius riggenbachi. The sequence goes on along the minus strand of NC_090646.1, from coordinate 525,137,419 downwards.
TTTCCCATTATTTAAGAAGGGCAAAAAATCAGATCCAGGAAATTATAGACCTGTAAGCTTAACATCAGTTCTCAGCATCAACATGGGTTTACTAAAGACAGGTCATGTTTGACTAACATGCTCAGCTTTTATGAGGTAGTGAATGCTAATATGGATATTGGGAATGCTGTAGATGTGATATACTTGGACTTTGCAAAGGCCTTCGACACTGTTCCCCACAGAAGTCTGGTGCAAAAGTTGAGGATGCAAGGACTGGGGAAGAGTTTGTGTGCATGGATAGGGAACTGGCTAATGGACAGAAAAAAAAAGAGTTGTGGTCAATGGATCGTACTCAAAATGGGAGACTGTTAGCAGTGGAGTCCCACAGGGGTCTGTACTGGGTCCAGTGCTCTTCAATTTATTTATTAATGACCTAGTACATGCAGTAGTGAGCAATGTTGCTATTTTTGCAGATAATACAACATTGTGCAGAATCATCAACTCTCAGGAAGATAGTGTCATATTGCAACAGGATCTGGATAGGATGGCTATATGGGCACATACATCGCAGATGAAATTCAATGTTGACAAATGTAAAGTCATGCATTTTGGTCGTACCAATGGTCTAGCACCATACAAAATAAATGGGATACAGTTGGGGACATCAAACTTGGAGAAGGACTTAGGAACCTGACTGCATGGTGCGACATTAACAACCTGTTATTAAATACAAAGAAGACCAAAGAAATTATTCTGGACTTTAGGACCACCAAAAAGACTACTCACCTACCGCTAATGATCAATGCAGAGGCTGTGGAGAGAGTTTCCAGCTTCAAATTTTTGGGAGTCACCATCGCAGAGAACCTGTCCTGGGCTGACAATGCTTTAGCTCTAACTGGCAAAGCACAACAACGCCTCTACTTTCTGAGAAAACTAAGGAGCGCTAACCTCCCACAGAAGCTGCTGGTTAATTTCTACAGATGCACTATAGAAAGCGTTCTGACCAATTGCATGATGGCCTGGTACAACAGCTGCACGAAGGCTACTAGAGAAGTCCTGCAGCGAGTTGTTAAAACAGCAGAAGCCATTATTGGCACTGAGCTACCATCACTGGAACTTTTGTATAATACTCGCAGCTTGAGAAGGGCCAAAAACATTATCAAAGACAACACTCACCCTGGAACTTGTTTGAGCTCCTTCCATCAGGTAAACGTTTTAGATCAACCCGCACACACACAAACAGACTGAAAGACAGCTTTTTCCCATCCGCCATAAACTTGATAAACTCTGAATCCTCTCTAAAATAATTAACACTGTGTACAAATTGTTTAAACATCTGTAATACCTGGCATACTTGTATAATTTCTTCTTTTCCTTGTTACTATCACTATGTTCCCTTTATGCACCGTGGGGTTATCATGAAAAGTAATTTCGTTGTGTTACACAATGACAATAAAGTGAATTGAATTGAATTGAGTACTCATCGACAACAAGTTAAATAATCGTACTCAATTCCAAGCCGCTGCAGCTAAAGTGAACAAAATTTTGAGATGCATTAAAAGGGAAATAAAAACTCGAGATGCTAGCATAATATTGCCCCTGTTTAACTCTCTAGTAAGGCCACATCTGGAATAGGGAATTCAGTTCTGGGCACCACATTACAAAAAAGATATTGCAGTTTTAGAGCAGGTGCAGAGACGAGCAACAAAATTGATAAGTGGGATGGAAGGTCTCGCTTACCAAGAAAGGTTAGATAAACTGGGTTTATTTAGTCTAGAGAAAAGACGCCTTAGAGGAGATCTAATTAACATGTATAAATGCATCAGAGGGCAATATAATAGCTTGGCAGATGAGCTTTTTGTCCCTAGGCCTTCTCAAAGGACTAGAGGACATGATCTGCTCATGGAGGAAAAACGTTTTAGCCATTTATTTAGGAAAGGGTTCTTTACAGTAAGAGTGATTAAGATGTCGAATGCATTGCCACAGGAAGTCGTTATGGCAAACTCTATACCTGCATTTAAAGGGGGCTTAGATGCTTTCCTTGCGTTGAAAGACATCCATGGCTACAATTACTAGGTTATGCCTAATGATGTTGATCCAGGGATTTTATCTGATTGCCATCTGGAGTCGGGAAGGAAAGCTGGAGTTGTACTTTGTACTGGTTGAACTCGATGGACGTATGTCTTTTTTTTAACCAAAATAACTATGTAACTATGTAACTATGTTATTCTGCCATGATAACATCTGATTTATATAGGAAATATATAATGATTTATATAAGCAATATGAAGCGTGATTGTCACAACCCACAGTCTGTTAGTGATATGTTTTACACTTCTCCATGGCATTATTTACAAAGTGATAAGACTTGTGCACAGCTGCTTGGCCACTGAAGCCCATCTCTAAAGCTCACGATGAACAGTTCTTGCACTGGCATTGTGCTTGAGACTTAACTTCGTAATTAGTGTTGCAACTCATGACAACTAACAATGGACGGCACGTTTTTACTTTGCTGATCACAGAACTAACCTAGAAATTGTTGCATCACACAATTATGTAATTTAAACAGGTTACATTTTAAATCACAAATGCTTTACTTTATAATGTAAAACAACATTGTAGCATTGAATATAGTTTGGACGTCAAATCGGGCGTGTGTACAGTTTGTCGTTCAGCTGATAAGACCGGACTTGAGCGATCCACCAAGTGGACGGGTCGTTTGCGCAAACCCGACGTGTGTACGCACCTTAAGTCAGCAATCACTCCAAAGAGATTCCTAGATTCTTATCACACACAGGCTAATGACCTTATGGTGTCTGATTACTTTTACAACACAGCGGAGTAAAAGTAGCCATACATTCATTAGATTAGCAGCAGATAGATCATCATATAGATCTGATGTGTTTAGGAACATTTTTTACTAGGAACAGATTTCCAATAGATTTCAGTGTGAAATCTATTGAAAATCGATCTGATGGCATTTTTTTTGCCATCAGATTTCCATTAGGTCCAATGTAAAATGATAAGCAATCTCAACAGATCGACCTAGATTTTCCAGCATGTCAGATCGATTGAAATCGGCCGCAAATCGATCGATTGGTCAATCGATTTGCGATCGATTCTAAATTGATCGGCCGCTAATCGGTTCAGTGTATGGGCACTTTAAGATTGATGTCTGACTGTCACTGCCTCATTGAGAGCTTGTTGTCTCATACTGAGTCCAAGATCCCATAATAAGAGAATTAATCGGTGAAATTCTGAATGTTTTGCTAAAGTTACAGTGAATACTATATCTTATGTTCAGCATGTCATTATTGCTCCTCCATATAGCATGTGCTCTCATGTAGTAAAATAATTCTGTGTGTGTATGTATGTACTGGGAACAGAGCTGCAACGAGGGACTTGTCGGCTGCAAGGGGCCGGAGGAAGCCCCAGGTAAGTAGATGTGGGGGGAGCATAGATTGCCTGACATTTCCTTTAAGTGTGTTTGTATCTGCATGGGGAAAACACATTGGTCCTTAGTTTTCCTGTGCAGAAAGCGAAGGTGGTGGGGGGCTCCATCCAAAGTTTTGCAGGGGGGCCCAGTGATGTCTAGTTCCGCCCTGACAGAATTACTGGAAATTTAGCATTGAATATAGTTTTGAAAAAGAAGAAGAAGAAACTTATATTAAATTAAATGTTCAGCATTGATTTTTAGTAAGAGGGCTTTTTGGTCTCTTTTAGCCCTTTATACTTTCTTAGTGGTTCTGAGTCATCATGAGCTATCTGGGCATTATGTGAATGTAGCTTAATAATACTTCCTGAGAAACTGACAAGGAACAAGCATGCAGTTAGTGAAACCCCAGTGAAGTTCCAACATCTGATATACATAATTGTTCTATGTTTTAGCTAAAAAAAATCCCAGATGTGCCACCAAAATTCCATTAAGAACAGATTAACTGTAATATTGCCATATGACAAGTTTTTATTTGCAATTGGCTCAAGACTCTAATCCCTTCTAGGTTTAAGTATTTAAATGTTTGATGTACAAGCAATAGTCCCTGCTCCTCTCAGTACAGTTTATTCTCTTATTCTATGCGTTATTGATGAGGAAAAAACCTGTTTCAGTGATGCCTGTGAAAAGCAGCAATCAGCAGCTACAAAAGATGAAGCAATCAGACCTCCTGCTGCTGTCCTGGAGAACGCTCAGCTGAATGCTGTATAACTGACTTTTGTATGAAACAGAACTCTTAGTGAGTCTTGGCTCTCATTCGCAGCAAGGTGCTATTGTCAAAGTTTCTGAAAGGTTGGTTCAAAAGCGATAACAAGAAAACATAGTGATTGATTCATTGTAGGAGACATGCAATGATGAACAAAACAAATCCACTGCTTTTACTTTAAACAACTAGCTATGAACAGATTCAATTTTAACTACTTTAATCCCAAGCCTTTTAACCTCCTTAGCTGTGTCGGGCATGCCGCTGCAGAGCTTTTGCTGAGGATCGGGGATCGCCGGAATTAATTTATTTAATTGTGTCCTTTAGATACTAGCTAGCACTACGCTAGCTAGTATTGTCTTCCGACACCACCCGATTGGCCGCAATCCCCCCCCCCCCCCCCGATTGCCCGCTGGATACATTACCACGCCGGGATCCAGCGATCTAGTAGCCTCCCACTCAGCTCCGGTCCTCACCACGGGGAGGATCGGGACTGCACATGACGTCGGTGACATCAAGACGTCATGTATGATCCTCCCCATAGAGAAGACGGGAGCTGAGCAGAGAGGCTGTACCTATTGCTGGATCCAGGCAAGGTAATGTATCCAGCAGGCAATTGGGGGTATCTGGGGGGGGGTGGATTGGAATGCGTGTCTGCCCAGCTATCCTAATATGTATCTAAAAAGAAAGTCCCATCTGCTCCTTATCTATGTATAGATTGGCTAGACTGATTAAAAAACTGTGGTGTAGTTAAAGCCTGAAGGATGGGTGTAGCCCTATATGGAATTAAAAGTTTGCATTATCGCCTCCCCACTCGCACGCTAATTTATCAGTCTAATTGTGTCAATTACATGCTAGCTAGCACTAGGCTAGCTAGTATTATCTGCCGGCACCTCGTAATCACGAGTAATTCGTGACCACGAACTGTTTTTGGCTATCTCGAGTCCGTAATCCGCACTAGTGATTGGCTCTCAATCATGAATGCCGATCACGAATGCACTCGTGATCGCACTCATTGCTCGGGATCACGAGTCGGTATTAGTGATTAAAAACCTGCCAACTTTAGTGGTTAATAGCAAAGCCCCCTTAGATGCTAAAACCACCAAAAGGAATTTTTTTATTGTTGAGTTTTTATTTCATTTAACCCTTTGTGGAATTGGGTAACGGGTACTTTGTAACCCTATACTTATTTATCCTGGGAGGAGGGTGGGCATCTGGGGTCCTCTTCCTAAAGGGGTCTCCCAGGTGCAACCATGAACCACCTCCAGGGAGTCGTCGCCCCCACCTCCTCCTAGGGCACCGGACATGGGGAAGAGCCCCTTGTCCATGGATTGGACAAGGGCTCCATGGGGGAGGGGAATGCTTGGCCACCCCTCTCCCCTGGAGCACCCCAACACCATGGACCATGTGGGCTGGTGTAGCTTAGGGTGCAAAGCCCCACTCAGCTGGGGCTCCGCATTCTAGCTATCCCAGCCTGCATGGGGGAACAACGGGTTAAAGATGCTCAAGAGGGGGGGACTCCATGTCATTTTTTCTTAAATAACCCACCCTCTGAACATAAAAAAAAAAGTTTTAAAAAATAAGAAAAGATGCCAGAGATCTTTATACAGCCATATTGCGGCTGTATAGTGATCCCTGGCCAAAGCATTGGGGCTCCGGAGGGGCGTGGAAACCTGTCTTTTGATATATGTAAATTTACACTATCGTTAGGTTTGCTACATTAACTGACATATACCGCATTTAAATGTATACTTTTTTTCTTTTGAAACTTTAAAATCGATTTTCTTCAAAACTACAATGTCTTTTTGAATTTTTTTTTTTAACAAAACCTGCAAATTTGGTGTTTTTAGCATGTTGTATTGATTGTGGAATTATCTCCGTGGTCAGCGCACAATATGTGCGCTGACACTGCGAAAGTCCTCCACAAGCGTATAAAACGACAGAACCCAGCTTTGGAGGGGGAATTCCCACCGGCAGATGGAGCTGTGGCGAGCAGAGGAACAAAGCCTCTGTACTGCCACAGATGCCAGATAGGAATTGTACGAGGGGAAGCAAAACAGTGCAAGATAGCCCCCAGTGAAAGAGAATGAGCACAGAGACAGAATGTATGTGTGTCCACCAATCTAGTCGCCACCCGGCGACGGTGAACACACAAGAGCGGAAACCAAGTGGAAACGCAATCGCAAGAGTGGCGATTGCCAACAGTGACACAAGACCGAGTAGAGACAGAGCACAAGTGTAGCGAGAAAGACAGCAAACAACAATGATCAGAACACCAAGGAAAATAACAAACGCACTCGCTAAGCGCGGTCGCCGCACGAAAAGCGCAACAGCAACAGAACACGCTAATGGCACGGTCTCCGCATGAAAAGAGCAACAGAGACAAAACACGCCAACCCTAACTAACCAATGTAACACGAAAATGAATAGGGAATGCGATCCCAACAGACAGAATGATTTCCTGTCGACCGCCGCTGGCGACAAGACAATCACAACAGATAGACAGACAAGGCAATACAGATAATTACAACCTGACTACGCTAAAAGGAATGCTAGTGCACTCCCAAGGAATTACTCTAAGATAATCTTAGCGAACAATAGCAAAGGCTGAGACTCCATGTAAGTTTAGCAGGAACAAACCGCTATGACCAGCAGGGAATTCTGGGAGCAAAAGGTATTTATACTGCAAGCCATCAAAGGAAGCAGCTAAGCAATTTGCATGACAAGTAGATGCAACTTCCTCACCAGCAGAGCAACTCTGAAACTTGCAGAGTGAAGACAGGTCTCCTTTCCAGGGACCTGCAGAACTCAGACCTACAACATGGTCAAAAAGCTGTCTGTCTGTGCAGACAGCAGAGCGGATCATTACACATGTAAGGCTATTAACCGCTAAAGGCGGCGGGTTTTTAATCACGAATACCGACTCGTGATTCATGATTTCTTGCGATTATTCAACTCGAAACTGCACTCAAGTTGGATATACCTTTCTACTCATGATCATGATCATGAGTCAATTCCAAAGTGGGCGGAGTAATGCTCATGATCACTCGAATTTGTGATCAGGGTTATCTGAGAAACTATGGTTGAAGTGTGACATTGCCATCCAGAAAATACTTTTGAAAATAAAAGGACTCCTAAAAATCCCCCATGAGGAGATGGATTAGTCCAAAATTTTTCAGGTCAGTTAGATTTCTACTGCTTACTGTAAGTGACAGGAACATAGGAAAAAAGTAGTTCATGGAGTATTTTACTCTCGGAGAAAAGTACAACTAAAACATGTATTTTAAATTTTAAACATTTTAGTTATAGTAGTCATTTAAAGAAAATAAAAGAAAATGTTCCTCAATGCACACCTCCTTTAGCAAATCAACCCGTCAAAAATTGATAGTACATAGATAGTAGTGCATATATAGTAGTAACTAAATAGTGGGCTTTGGATTAGTACAGGAGTAAGATAATATATATATTAAGCATTTGTTCTTATGGATGACATTGATGTCTTTGTGTAACTTGTACTAAGGAGGATTGTGCTTAGGATATAATCACAGCAATCACGGTAAAGGAAATTCTGAAGTATTATATGACAGAAAAATTAAAATGACTTTCTTCAGTCCAGACGCGTGAACTTTCTTTATTAACCTTATGTCTCAGCGACTGGGGCTCAGCTGTTAAATGCAAGACTACGTCATCACTTGCAGAGGACCGGTGTGTTTCCACAATAAAATAATATGGTTATATAAATTAAGTTCTATAAACATGACATTATTCTTTATTGGTTAGTGTAATGGCTGCACATTTGTCCAAAAAAAATGTAAACGTAATTCTAAATAATTGCTACATATTAGATTTTCCGCTGTCCTAATATATTTTCCTTTGGCCCCTCCATTACAATTATTAGCAATAGGAAGAGTAGGAGGCAGGTTAAGCAAACACTGGAGCAAAAGCTCATTTGTTGTCGTACTAAAATAATTGATGGTGCTGCCTGTCACTAATGTATGCTTGGTGGGGGCCAGTGCAGACTCTGTAGGAAGACAGCAAAGCTATCAATTCAGCGAGGGGAAATTACTAAGGGAAATGTGCAGGGAAGACCACTAATGCTTCTTGTCAAACAAACAGCCATGTGCAGAGAAGTTCCTATTTCTTTAAATTCCCTTTCTTCAGAGATTTAAATCGAACCTGAACAGAAACAGGACTTATGAGATAAACAATTGTATCTATACTCCTACCCTTATATAGGATTTTCCCGAAATGGCACAGTGTGATTTTGTGTTTAAAGGCTAAAAAAAAAATCGAATTTTAAAGTATTTATTGTTTCATGTAATGAAACAAATTCTGAACTGCTGACTTTTTGTATCTGTTCCCTGCATTGATAAGTGTTAATTTATCATGCCAGAGTCTTAAAGCCTGCAATTAGTTATAAGTCATGGTAACTGTACAGTCCAACCCAAGATTGCAGAGAAAGTGTCATTAACAGCCCTAAATTCTTAAGGAAGATTTATTTCTATGTAAGATTGGGACCGTACATACACATGTTTATCTCAGCAAGTCACATGACGCTCCAGGTACTCTTTAAAATAAATACCACGTCCAAAAGCTAAGAAATGTACTTGTGCTGTAATAGCTTAAATAAATAAATGAGAACACCCAGTTGCATAGCTAGAGACTATGGGGCCCCATAGCAACATTTTTATGGGGCCATCCAATCTAAGCACTCTCAATGCCAGCTGCCCCTACGGATATGAGTTGACAGGGTAATTTACATTTTCATGCAATGTACACACCAGCATCAAAATGTTTTTGCACCTCATTTGCTCAAATTGCAAGTGAAGCGAATTAAGATTCTGATTTATCTGAAGACAGTTAAAACAAAATATCAAACATTAATGTTTTCCTTGATCTGTGTGTGAAACCAAAAAGAGAGGCTGTATAGCTGCCCTCAAAGCCGAAGAGGCAAGGTTTTTAATCCAAAGAGGTGGCATAGCCCTCCTCCATTTCAAGACCTTTGTCCCCACCACTGATGGACCTTGTTGCTCTTCAGGCAAATCCCTATACCTGATGGGGTGTCTGATGGGGTCCATCTGAAAATGGCGCCTGCGAATAATGGCGCAGGGTGTTGCCGCTAATCCGTTTGACGCTTATCACTATTTAACGTTAAAGCCTTATCGCTATTTAATGTTAAAGCCTTATTGTTATTTAGCGTTAACACACAAAACCCTCTCTGTACCTATCCCTAAGCCTAAGACCCCCCTGGTGGTGCCTAACCCTAACCACCCCCCTGGTGGTGCCTAACCCTAAATCTCCCCTGGTGGTGCCTAACCCTAACCTTGACAGTGTTACATTAAATCCATTCAATGTTTTGCAGTTAAATAACTTCTGCAGTTTGGCTTATGTAGGGCGCTATTGATAAATAACGTTACTGTGCACAGTAACATCTGTTGTTTGGCATATGAATGGCACTATTGATAAATAACGTTACTGTTCACAATAACGTCTGCTGTCTGGCATATGAACGGCACTATTGATAAATAACGTTACTGTGTGCCGCTTTCCTTCTTTTTTCCCTGTGCGCCATTATTATGCAGTACTAACGATAAATAGCGATAAGCGTATCTTTTTACTGCAGCGCCATTTTTATGCATAGGTGCTGTGCGCCATTATTCACTGATCCGGTCTGATGATACAAACAAGGGTTTATTGTGAAATCTGATTTCCTTAGTTTAGAGTAATCAAATTATCACACCCACTGTGGCTAATGTAAATAGGAGTCTTCCGTGACAAACATTGTCCCACTGTGTGAAAGTTAGTTACTAATTCACAAAGTTGGTTTTAACATTTTATGATGAATTTTTCAAGGTTTTCAGTGTCTTCCCCATCTCCCACCTTGATCACCAGCAACCTGCACACTGATGAACCATTTTTGAATGTCACCTGTTATTTGAATGTATTCACAAGCCAGCAATAAATCAGCAAAGTCACAGACGGAAGGTGCACGTTTCTTTAGTTGCTATCAATATAACGATTGAACCCTTCTTTCTTCTTTGATTACAAACGGAGCACATGTCTAGCAAGTTCTAAAGGTGACATTCGGGCCGCAGTGATATTACATTTCCTGCTGTGACTCTCTCACTGACTATCAATACTCTTAAAGGGGAAGTGCCACATTCTTTCTCTCCTGCGACAACAAATCCCTTTGCCTGATGGGGTGTCTGATGATACAAACAAGTGTTTATTGTGAAATCTGATTCCATTAGTTTAGAGCAATCAAATAATCACACCCACTGTGGCTAATGTAAATAGGAGTCTTCGGTGACAAAGATTGTCCCACTACATTAAAGTTAGAGTTTTCAGTGTTCTTCTCCAGGACTCTCATCTTTATCAGCATAATCGACTGCACTGTTCTAGAAAGGTTCATCTTCTTCAAGCTCGTTTTCTTTCCCAATAGGCTGCCACCAGCTCCTCCTCTATGTATAGACTTGACTGTGTCTCCCCAATGCATGGTCCTTACAACTCAATAAACAGAAGAGGAGCTGGTAAAATGATTACAATATGAGTTACAACAGGTGTTAATGACACAAGAGACGTTTGCTGAATCAACCACATTCTTAGTTATATTATAGTGATTGTGTTAATAAGTATTATTCGATATATGAAAAACTACCTTTTCCCTTCCAGTGAGCTTGTGATGCAAATCCAACATGTCCACCATATTTCCTGTTAAATTCTGCCATTAGAGCTTTGTATGGATTGCGAATGATTAGAACAGCAGCATCAAAGGCTTCTATTTCTTTCCTTCCACTTTCATGAGTCTTAATGCAGACAGTACGGCCATTTCGCCAGTGGTCTCTTTCTCCTTTAAATCCTGTACACAAAACAAAAGTAACCATCATCAAAATGCAGACACTTTTATTTGATTGCTTTTGTAGACTCTACACCAATATAATAATTAATATTTACCAGTAAATGAAAACATAAAAATAATAACAAATATTACAAATATTAAAAACAGAAAAACTGATACAGAGCTAGTAAAATAGTAGAGTGATGTATCTGGCAACACCAAGTTTTTTTTAAAGAGATCTTTGGTCATACAATAGACTTTTGGAAATTTTCCAGAATGCCTAAAATATAAAAATTGCTTGCTACACAGCATAATCCCCTTTTCACATGAAAAATCAGAGAGTGTAAACTTGGGCTTATATGTTGGGACCCAGAGATCCCTGCATTTTCATGGTGCACAATGACCTTTAACTGGGTTAGCATCATGAGGTCAATAAACTGTCTAGCATACAGGTGTCCACTGTCGAACTTCAGGCCTGGGGCTGGGGGCCAGATCCATGCCAGTGATTAGGATATATTGAGAAAGAGAGGAATGTGTTCTACCTGATGGACCACACCTTTCCTGATTCAGACCCATCATTTAATTTGAGCTGTGTCAAAAATGTGTGAGGCTTTTGGCCCTCGGAGGACGGGATTGACATCCCTGGTCTAGCAGAACTGCTTTATAGCCAGTTCCATAAACCATAAGAAATGAGTTTTACTGCTGATTTGTTTTAGTCAGTAGCCTCATTCATCAGGACCAGCTTACATCTAGAGATGGCCTGAACCTCCGATTTTCGGTTTGCGAACCGCGTTTGCGAACCTCCTCAAACGTTCGTACGGACATGCAAACTTTTGCGAATCGCAATAGAGTTTAATGGGGAGACAAACTATGAAGACTAGAAACATTTATGCTGGCCACAAAAGTGATGGGAAAGATGTTTCAAGAGGTCTAACATCTGAGTTTTTGCATGGATGAGTAGACGCCAAAAGTCCCGGGGAAAAATCTGGATTTGACGCAAAGCAGTGTTTTAAGGGCAGAAATCAGATTGCATGCTAAATTAGAGGCCTAAAGTGCTTTAAAACATCTTGCATACGTATACATCAATTAGGGAGTGCAATTAGAGTAGTGCTTCACACTGACAGACCAAACTCACTGTGTAACGCACCGCAAACAGCTGTTTGTGTAGTGACAGCCGTGCTGGACTGGTGCGCTTGGCCAGAGTGCAGGCCATGGCGGTTTTCAAGCCCATATGGTCGCCGGGCTGAGGTAGCTCAATGACAGAACTGTAACGGTCTAGCTGATCGAATTTGGTCTGTCCACAATCAAGCAACGACCTTATTATCTTGGGTGTGCCCCCCCCCCTCCCCGAGACACTCATATAGCCGTCGATCATTGCTTCATTGTGATACGCAAGCCCCTTCACCACGGCAAGGTAATGATCATGAAGGGGAAAAAAAATTCAGGAATCTGGTGGACCCTGTTGGTGGTGGCAGTCAAGCGGCCTGCAGGCAGAGATGCTGTGTGGGGACCAACCAGTCTTGGGACAGGCAGTCAAATGGCGTGCAGGCAGAGATGCTATGTGTGGGGACTGACTTAGTCTTCGGGCAGGCCTGAGCGTGCTTTGCAGACCAGGCATCCGTGGTCAGATGGACCTTTGACCCAACGCTGTGTGCAAGAGATGTCACCACTTGCCTTTCAACATCACGGTACAGTTTAGGTATCGCCTTTTTGAGAAATAATTGTGGCCTGGTATGTTCCACTGTGGTGTGTGGCTTTGCTTTTGTGTGCTGCTTTTCCTCAGGTGGTCATCCCATTGCAGTTTGTGCTTTGTAAGCATGTGCCTGCTTAAGGTAGTTGTCCCTACGCGGGTCTTGGTCATTCCAAGGCTCAATTTTTGGTGGCAGAGAGTACAGATGGCATTGCTCTCATCTGAGGCAGACACACAAAAAAAATTCCACACCGCTGAGCCCTGGGGTGATGGCACTTTGGTGGAGGCGGCCAACTGAGTGTTAAGTGGGGTGCCAGAATCAGAGCAGGAGGAGGAAGATATGTCACGCTTCCGTGCGGAAACTGAGAAAGATGAGGTGTTCTGTGTTATGAAACAAAGGATATACCCTACTAGAAAAGTATTAAAAATTAGCTTTTAATAAAGTTACATTTAAAAAAGATCAAGTTTGCTGACCATATGGTATAAATGTGAAAGTAGTGGACTGGAGGTGAGGCAAGGAACACACTTGTCTTTCAGTTTTCTGCGCGCGTTTTCCTGCATACTTTTTCTGCACACCAAGTCTGTTTCTATGCAGGAAAACACGCACGTTTTTTTACAGCAGCTGATGTAGTTGATAGAGAAAACTGACAAAATGTGCAGAATCAGGATGCAGAATGTCAGTTTTTTTTCTGCGCGCGAACAACATATTAAGTGTGTACTAGCGCATTGATTAACATGAGTTCTCAGTTTTTCTGTGCAGAAAACGCGCATGAAAACTGTCAAGTGTGTTCCCTGCCTGGAGGTTTTGGGTCAAAAGACCATCCTCCTAGTTCACAGTAGTATTCATTACAACCAAACTCAACATGTTTCATTTCCTCAATTGGAAACTTCATCAGGAGTAAATCGTGCCCTAGTGATAGAGTAACAAAGTGCTCAACATAATAAATACATTATAAAGTTCACATATTTACAATAGGCTAGCAAAATAACAGCGTGACGGCCACTACCACTAACAAAATAACAGAGTGACGGCCACTATGCCTGACGCTGCCTGCTACTTTATGAGAAAAATTGGACTGCAACCCCCCCCCCACGCACACCCCCCCTTCCACAAAAAAAACAAAACAAAACACACAGACATTGCGTTTTAAAACTTGTTTCTGCTTACCCTTTCTCTAAAGCTCTGCATCTCTCAGAAATAAATAATAAAAAGTGGAGGAGATGAAAAAAAAAGGAAATCATTTTTGGCTTTTAATTTGTACAGTATCTCCATATTGGAATCAATATAATACACTATTAATAGGCAGATCAGGCTCCCATACCAGTCTTACCTACAAGTACAGCTAACAGGGCTATAACGTAAACTAATTGAAAATGGTGTTGCCAACCGTCAGTAAATGTATGTACAGTCAGAAAAAAAGGACCAAAAACAAATCTGGGCTGCCAGTGAAGTCTGTGAGAACTTTGTGGTGTCCATAAAAAAAAAATCATCTGATAAAGTGTGTGTGATGTACGCCAACCATGCACACCGGGTGAGTTTTTTCTCATAAAACTGAATTAGGCCTTTCTACTCTACTGTATGGATTCTGTAAAATGCAGCCTGGCATGCATTGCTCTCTCTACTTTTTGTATCACACGGTCACATCTCAATAAACTCTAGCTAAGGTTTTTACTGACCTATTCAACAATGGAAAGCTAAAAGCAACCCATGAAAGCAGCAATTACTAATACAATGTAGCAGCCACAGAAGGAAATATCCTGCTTAGAAATTTAGTAGAAGTGTCTATAGAGGTTCTAAACCACCAGGTCAAGGTATATTCAAATGAAAATAACACACTTCCAGCTGGACAGTCTCTTTTTTGAGCTGTTGAAAGCCTTAACGACTAATCTGACGAAGCTGCATCATTGGTGGTGAGACTTTAAATAGTGATTTAATAAAGTATATGTTCAGTGATAAGCAGTTAATTGTAATGAATACTACAACTTTCATTCAAGTGCAAAAGAATGTAATACATTTTTTTTTGCCCATGACTTGTAACCACAGTGAAAATTCACTTTTGTTATCACCTATTTTTATTAAATTAGCCCATGCAATCATTGCAATTATACATATGAGTAACTTTATCAAAATGTATGCTCCCTGCAACTATGCAAACTGACATATCTCAACAGAAACTGTCCCAAACTTTGAGCCCCTGGTTCACATGCCTTGATGCAAATGATGCAGCACTTGCTTCTAACTAAGAAATATGACTTAATTGGAGCGTGATATGGGGCTGCCATATGGGGGAGGGAATGGAGAACAGGTGTAGGTGGGGCGGGGCTTGAATTGTTTCCTTATATTTTATGTTCTTTATTTTTATTTTCTTAAAGGTGTAAATATTGATGAAAAGAAAGGAGCACAACAGACCAGAACCTTCATTTTGTTATTCACTGACATATTTATGGTTACTGATTTGTTATTGCTTCTAGCTTGATTGTTTTTTTTAATAAATCTGCTTTTGTGAATCACTTGGGCTGTGTGCCTAGCCAACTTACATGTGCTTCGTTTTTTTTTTTTTTTTAGCAAACATATAACTATTTAACACATAGAATGCCTTCCAGTGTTCAGCATGTTACATCTTAACCACTTTACCCCCAGCGGTGCGGATTTCTCCATCCCTTTTTCCACCCTGTTAACACCGGCGCTGTCTGTGCTCCCGCTCGCTCGTCCACGCGCCCCCGCGCTCGCGCACGCCGCCGCCTGCTCGCCCGGAGATCAATGAATGGGAAAAACCTTTCCCGTTCATTGATCTCTGCCTACCGCAATGATCAGCTGCTTCTACGAGAAGCAGCGATCATTGTGAGGAAAAAACAGTTTCCCAGCCTCCTAACCCTTCCTGCAAGCATACTTCCTGTACGCTTGCAGGTCGCATAAACAAAAAGTTACTGTGGCCATCTTGTGGCCAAATAGTAAAACTACACCCTAAAGCATTTTTAATATACAAATACATTACTTTTACACTAAAAATTAACTCATTAACTCCTACACTCCCCAATTTTTTTTTTTTTTTTGTAATTAAAAAAAAAATTACAATTAAAAAAAATACATAAATAGTTACCTTAGGGACTGAACTTTTTAAATATTTATGTCAAGAGGGTAATAACACTGTTACTTTATAAACTATGGGCTTGTAATTAGGGATGGACGCAAAACTGAAAAAAATGCACCTTTATTTCCAAATAAAATATTGGCGCCAAACATTGTGATAGAGACATAATTTAAACGGTTTTATAACCGGGACAAAAGTGCAAATAAATTTCATGGGTTTTAATTACAGTAGCATGCATTATTTAAAAACTATAAAGGCCGAAAACTGAAAAATAATACATTTTTCCCACATTTTTTCCTATTTTCCCATTAAAACACATTTAGAATAAAATAATTCTTGGCATAATGTCCCACCTAAAGAAAGCCTAATTGGTGGCGAAAAGAACAAGATATAGTTCATTTCATTGTGATAAGTAATTATAAAGTTATAGACGAATGAATGGAAGGAGCGCTGAAAGGTGAAAATTGCTCTGGTGGTCAAGGGGTAAAACCCCTCAGTTGTGAAGTGGTTAAAGGTACTCTAGTAGATAAACATTCACAAATGCTTAGACTAGACTGTAAACACGCGCCCATGTGCGCACACACACTACAAAATGTTTGGCTGTGCCTTATTTGCTTCCTGGTCTTTATGGAAGAGACAAAGCAATTACTTTTATTGTATTTTTAACTCATTTTTTAAACATCCATTTAAGCTCCAAATGAAATTGTCGGTGCTGACAGATTCCAATTCTATATCATTGACCCAAAGTCCTAGCAGATGCGAGGATAGGAGCACTATGTGCAAATAAACAAACAATCTTTAAGCAAATGATTCTAGCCAGGGGAAACATAAGATGTAAGTAGCTGTATTACATCAATTATGGATGCGTAATTTGTTTTTCTGAGTTATACCGGGCAGTAGAGGAGCATGGTGGCTTAATCTAATAGTTGCCTGGATACATTGCTGCCTATTCATATAAGCAAAAAAGCCCAGAACACATAGTGAATGCTGTCTGACATTTAGAAAGTACAAGGAAATATTTCAAATCATAAACTCATTGTAGAATGGGAAGGGGGAGAAGGGCGAAGAATCGGCTCTAAATGAATAGAGGTAATCAAGGCTGAAGATTCCAGGGAAGATTGCAGGTAAATATCTTTGAGTAGGACAAGTTGTACATATCTGTCTGATTGCAAAAAGATCATTTTAGTAAAGCTTCGTCTGTCTCAGCTTGTCTTTCTTTATGGCGTGCTCAAGCCCTGCAGCTGTCCACGGTGTACTCAGCACATCAGCCGCATTCAGTCTATTCTAAAATGTGCTTTAACCACTTGAGGACCCACCCTTTACCCCCCCTTAAGGACCAGCGCTGTTTGATGGGATCTGTGCTGGGTGGGCTCTGCAGCCCCCAGCACAGATCAGCGGGCACGCAGAGCGATCAGATCGCCCCCTTTTTTCCCCCCTATGGGGATGATGTGCAGGGGGGTCTGATCGCTCCTGCTGGTGGCATGTTGCGGGGGGGGGCACCTCAAAGCCCCCCTCCGCGGCGACATTCCCTCCCCCTCCCTCTCCTACCTGTCCCCCCAGTGATCCGGGCTGCACAGGACGCTATCCGTCCTGTGCAGCCAGTGACAGGACGTCCTCTGTCACATGGCGGCGATCCCCGGTCGCTGATTGGCCGGGGATCGCCGATCTGCCTTACGGCGCTGCTGATTATTTCCGCTTGTGTTTACATTTAGCCTGCGAGCCGCCATCGGCGGCCCGCAGGCTATTCACGGAGCCCCCCCGCCGTGAATTGACAGGAAGCAGCCGCTCGCGCGAGCTGCTTCCTGATTAATCAGTCCTGCAGCTGCCACTTTGCCGACGCACGGTATAAGCGTGCGGTCGGCAAGTGGTTAAGAGCTTGTTCTTTCCAGAACTTTCCTTCGGGTATTCCTTTAAAATGTATTTTAAAACTAAGCCAATATATTAATTAATGAAAAATAATCAGGGAAGCTTGTTGTAGTAAAGGCAAGGCTTTTTATACACAGATCAGACATCCAGTCTGGACACCTACACTACTACTATGAGTCCTTTGGCACTGCCAATATTACAGGAAGACTCTGGTACTTAGGGTTGGCACCATTTAAAGCGTACCCAAGGTGGATGTTACTTACCAAATGAGACACAGTAGTATGTTCTCTGCACAATCACATACCTCTGTCTCCTCTCAGTGCAGCTCTCTGTTCTCCACTGCTTCCCACCTCCCCCCAAAAAAATACAGACAAGCAGCTTGTCGGTAGCCTGAAACAAGAAGGCGCACCCTTTGTAGGGAAGATCTTCATAAAGCCCACTCCTGCATTACAAACACCCCTTCCCCAGCTTTATGTGCACATTTCTGAGGCACTGTGCATCTCAGCTCAGAAGCTGCTGGACGAGCCGTGAATCAGAAGTACTTCTGGGGTTGTGGTGGCCATTTTGCAATATAAAAACACAATCTTCCTGCACAACGAACAGGTCAAAGTAGAATGCAAAGTAAAACATTGTTTTACTCAGGGAGGAGATCCGGTTTGAGTATTTTTTTAATGGTTAAGTTCCGCCTTAGGTTCTCTGTAACCACCTCCCTACCGCCTCACGCTGATCACGCCGAGCAGCAGCAATCAGAGACCACCATAACAAAGCTCTATTGGTGGCAAGAAAAGGAGGTAACATTCATTAGACTGCTACGTTGTATGGCAGAGCAATAAACTGTTAAAGTTGCAGAGTGCTGAATTGTAAAAAAATCGCCTGGTCACTGTGATGGTTGCCCTCATAATATGGTAAATAAAAGTTGGTGAGAATGGCTGGAAGTTCATCAGTTTGAAATGTTTGTGGTCACCCATAGAAAATGTTTCTGAGCTGTGTATATATCTCGAAAGAACTCAAATGGTGTAATAGATTTTCTGTTTAAACCACTAGTTCACACATTTTTTTAATGAAGAGTAGGAAATGCACCTCACTGAACATAGACCAGAGATGCTGTATTCCTGTGCAAATATAAGATGCTTCTTTCCATGCTCCATCCTTATTTCTCTGCTTATCTCATCATCACTTATGTGAGACAGTCAGAGAGAAGCCTGGTGGGAGTGCCAGCCAGTATTACTCTATGGGAAAAGAGCTGACGCTGCCCACTTCCTCCCTCTTCATCATCATAAAGAGTGGAGAGAGGAGGTAGGCAATGTCATGTGACCAAGTTCTGTGCTGGAGAACCAACTTCCACTCACCTAGCAAAACCAAGTTTTTTGAATAGACTTAAGAGATCTCTGGTTATGCCACTTTTGAAATTGTTCTAGAATGCCTCAAATATGAAAAATGTGTGCGTAATGACATAATCTGATTTTCATCTGAAAAATCAGGAATGGTAAACTTGGGCGTTCTTGTTAGGACCCAGGACTGCTTTATAGCCAGTTCTACAAACTATAAATAACGAGTCTTATTGCTGAATTGTTTAATCAGTAACCTCATTGTTTTCTGAATCAGCTTACATCATGGCCTTTAGTCTAAGATAATGGAAGCCAGGCATTGGTGTTCCTATACGATTTCTCTGCAGATTAAGCATGCATCGATCAAGCACTGCTTTAACTTTTTTGCATCAGCGCTACCAAGCATATGACTAGAAATTTTTCCTACATGATTAGTGTATCTGATGAGACTGGGACTAGGACTAAACATAACAAGCCTGTAGTGAGCAAATGCTTAATGTAAAGCCTTTTACACAGGTATGAGGCATGTCTCCTGGCATCCTGGCAGGGATTTGTATTAAATTAAATGTGTGATAGTTCAGTGCTGAGGCTATACAGACACATCACTACTAGAAATGTGTTCTATTGTTCCATGGGGGGGGGGGGGGGGTGTTATGGGACAATGGAGCATTGCATGAGGAGCATCAGGGAATGGGCAAAGTGAGTGAGCAGAATTATGACCAGCGCTTGGTTAACTCGAACACTCACCAACACATTTGGGGGCAGTGGGGGGCATTGTACATTGATTCTGATAATGTCCACCTGTGCCGAGTTTAAATTAGCGTGTGTATGTAGCTTTAGCCTAGGTTCACATTACACCAGGGTCTTGATGTGGATGGTCACAGCAGGTCTGATGCTCAAACTGAAGTCTACATCCATTGAGGAGTCCGTTGTGATGAACATGACTTATACAGTAGATACTGTGCCCTGTCTGGAAAAGTGGTGCAGGACAGGACTTTGTGCTTCACTACTGCAATGAACACAGTGGACATGGATAAAACAGACATGCATGAATAAGTTCAATCTCTTTGTAAAGTTATTTAGAGTATTCAGTATAGCTAGTGTGGTTGGAAGGTTATCACACATTATCACATCACATGACCCACATGATAAAACCTTCCTACCCCAGTCTGCTCTCCCCAGGAAGTAGCACTGACTGAACAAGAACGAGCAGGGGCATAACAATAGGGGTTGCAGAGGTTGTGACCACATCGGGGCCCTTGGGCCAGAGGGGCCCCACAGGGCCCTCCCTCAACTACAATATTAGCTTTCTATTGGTCCTGTGCTCATAATAATCACTTCTATATATACTTTGAGTAGCAGTAATCATTAACAAGCTGTTCCTCATCCCCTTCTTGCACCTCTGACGCTGTAGTTGCCATTGGCAGGTTTTGGTGCACCGTATCAATTGTTATATATGGAGTGCTTGGGGGGCCCCAAATGTAAAACTTGCACCGGGGCCCACAGCTCCTTAGCTATGCCACTGAGAATGAGGCAGCTAATGTCATGCAGCTCTGATGAAAGGTTCTGTCTGTACAGAAGTACAGAAGAGAAAGAGCTTCTCACAAGTATGGGAAGGTGATTATAAAAAAACCTATAAGATTTTACATGTGCAGCTACACTTGTAGTGCTGTAAGTAATGTAGATGCTAGCTTTCTCTGAAGCCTTAGGCACAATCAAAATGATTGACATTAAACACAAAACAAGTTCTCAAGTGAATTGCACAATCTACTTCCATTTACAAATCAACCAACCTTTATTATACAAGGATCCATCAAAGTAATAGCTTCCAGTGTAGAAGCCTGTAGCCAGTTCAATTAGGTGTCGAGCCCAAGTGTTCCCGGCTCCAGGAAAACTTGCCAAGGCTATAAGCTGCTTAGCACGGGTAGGTAAGAATCTCCTATCCATACATCGGTTATCTAAAAATCATAACACAAAATACAGTTACTTTTTACTTATTACAATATAAACATACAATGCATTCAAGCAAAAAATTAAGCAGTTACATTATCAAGCATACATGTTGCTGAAGAAGCGTTCCTTAAAGTATACAACAGAAGGTATTTGTGATTATTCATAATGAGTTAGCATATGATGTCTCCCACGATGTATCACTGCTAAATATGCAAATCATAATTTGTTGTCCCTGCAAGTTAAACACAACTCCAGAACCGCTGGATGTGCCAGCTTTTTAACCACCCTGGCGTTCTATTAAGATCGCCAGGGCGGCTGCGGGAGGGTTTTTTTTAAATTAAAAAAAACTATTTCATGCAGCCAACTGAAAGTTGGCTGCATGAAAGCCCACTAGAGGGCGCTCCGGAGGCGTTCTTCCGATCGCCTCCGGCGCCCAGAATAAACAAGGAAGGCCGCAATGAGCGGCCTTCCTTGTTTTGCTTAGATCATCGCCATAGCGACGAGCGGAGTGACGTCATGGACGTCAGCCGACGTCCTGACGTCAGCCGCCTCCGATCCAGCCCTTAGCGCTGGCCGGAACTTTTTGTTCCGGCTACACTGGGCTCAGGCGGCTGGGGGGACCCTCTTTCGCCGCTGCTCGCGGCGAATCGCCGCAGAGCAGCGGCGATCGGGCAGCACACGCGGCTGGCAAAGTGCCGGCTGCGTGTGCTGCTCTTTATTTGAACAAAATCGGCCCAGCAGGGCCTGAGCGGCAGCCATCGGCGGTGATGGACGAGCTGAGCTCGTCCATACCGCTAAGATGGTTAATTAACGTGTCAGCTTGTTTAATAACAAGCTGACACATCATTGCATTACAGCAGTTCTGGAGGTGTATTTATAGATGCTTTCCAGCGGTTTTGGAGGTGTGTTTAGTTACAGGGACAAGAAAGGATGATTTGCATACTCAACAGTGATGCATCGTGGGAGCTATCATATGCTCACTCCAATCTGAATAACACATACCTTCTGTTTTAAGAAGGCAAACTTGTTTTTCATAGCAATTTAATAAGAGGGCTTTGTGGTCCTTTGTAGCCCCCTTACACACTCCTGGTTCACCATGAACTTCCTGGGTACTCTGTAACTTTAAATTACACACACATGAAAATCCAAACATCCAATTTTCTTTCTGATTCACTTACTTCTCTGAGTCAACTGACAGTTTTAATTGTGATCTTTTGAACTTCTATGATAAACATGTAAGGTGCCCATTAACGGTACAAATGTTCCATTAAATGCGATCTTTCGATGTGATTTTTATGATCAAAAATAATCTGTAGGTAATTATTGATTGTTCACATTTACTGAAGAATTCTCTTTTCAAATTCAATCATAAAATCCAACTTTTGGATCAATTTTATCCTATTTTGTATTAAACAATAACTGGGCCCAATCCAATTCACTTTTTTCTCCTAAATTTTAAACTACCGTAGGTGCATGGATTACATGGAAGTGTTACTGTGGACCATATTTACAAAGGTCTGGTAAAGTTGGTGTGTGAGGAGAACACTTGTAACTTATGCTGACAAGGTAACATGTGTTGAGCAATTAAGGGAGTATGCATGACAAATGTTTTTACACTTAATATCACTAACGTATTTAGTTCCTGTTTATTTTTGCCATTGAAAACCAAACTTTGAAAATGGGGCCTATGTACCCAAAATATTTTTTTTATTTTTGTGAAAATTTGATTTTTAGTCCTAGGAAGCAGCAACAGCTGTTATCCATCCTGTATTTATTTATTTTTTTCTTTACAGTGAACCTGGAGTGAAAATAAACTTATGAGATAATGTATTGTATGTGTAGTACCAATAGTAAATAAAACATTAATAACATAGAAACCAGTCTCTTATTTTTCTTTTCACTTTAATGGCTTTATTTTTAAGATAGCATCAGACTGTCACAGCTGCTGTTTAGAACCCAAACCCTGCCTTGTTTAGCTAAAAAATTTTTTAAAGAATGGCCCTTTGAACTTTCCTGCGCTAAAATAGTATTATTTGCCTTTTAGAATGCATTTAATTTTCAGGAAACCTGACTAAATTTGACAAGCTGTTCTACCAGCTTTTTTTGCATAGAAATCAGCTCAAGTGTTTTTTTTTTTAACTCTTGCACTTTTGCACTCAGCAATTGAAAACGCACCAAAAAGTAGGTAAAATAATGCTGTCAGCATTATTCTGAGTGTTTTCTTATTTGCTGGTGGCTTAAAGGGTGTTTTATTTATAAAGTGAAAATATCCCCTAGGAGAAAACATAGGAGATAAAGTAAGCTGAATAGGACCCATTGTATTGTACCTTTATATATAATATGTATACATTTGTTGACTTCTTGGCACATTTATACTTTGTTATATGCTTGGATCTGTTACAATGTAGTTTAAGCTATGGCACATAGGATTTGACACACACAAAAAAAGTTCTATGTATTCCCTATTTAAAGTGCCATTTATCTCTGGGGGATTATGCCATAATTTTGTATGTGTGAAGAATGTCTAATTAGTAAAATTCCTCATGGTTCAAAAAGCAGTGTTCCTGGTCTCAAAAAGCCCTTGGGTGTTGCTGAGGATGAAAATTAGCATGTAGCCTACACTCTAGTGTTCTTTATTTATTGTGTTGTAAAAGATCCTTCTACAGTGGATACATAAGTGGCATGCCCCAATGCTTTCATTCATTAGGGACATACAGTGGGGCACTTCACTGTAGACATCAAAGTATTGGCATGTTGATCACTGGTGATTTAACTCTCTGTTATTATTATAGTACCATGCAATATTCATTTTGGCTTTTTGTGGACCATTTATTCTGGTGTATTTTTTTTTCACTGTCTCGTCATTATCTCCATATTTCTAATTATAACTCCACTTGTTGCTTTTGCTTTTATGTTGCTGAAGTGGATAAAAAGCATTTTGTCTCCAGCTACTTATTGTTTTCCTGGAAGAAATGGCTCTTCTGTGTACTCAAAATTCGTATGTAGGATCCATGCAAAAATAGTGGAGTGGAGGAGCACTCAGTAAAAGGAGAAACTCCTGCATGCCCAAGCCAAAGGTCTCAGTACCAATGAGGCCCATACAGCATGCATACAAAAAGGGCTGGCACCACAGAATAAAAATAAGCTCTTTATTGAAATGCCAATAAAATGACATAATAGTCGAAAAAATAGGCTTTGGCGGCGACAGCCCGCTGTTTCAATAGCTCTTTCTCAAGCCACTCAGCCAATAAAGAGCTTATTTTTATTCTGTGGTGCCAGCCCTTTTTGTATGTATGTAGAATCCATGTTTTGAGAGTCTCATGGACTTTTCTTTGAACATAAATGAAGCTTTAAAAAAAAAAATAAATAAATAAATAATAATAATAATATGTATGTAATGTATGTCTTCTGAATGTGGTTTAAAAGTTTGGTTATGTTTTATCATCTCTAGTTTGGCCCTTTTGCCTCTCACGGTGTTTGTCACAGTCATCAGCAGAAGTGCCAGGAATAGCAGTAGATTCTTCCACTGGTGCGATTTGAGCAATTGTACTTCTGTCCTATGGGACTTCGTAATCACTCCAAAAATAAAATGCAGAGTACATACAATAATGTTTTCCTCTGCGATTGGCAATTTGCAGTAGAAAAGTTTTTTGTTTTTTCTTTACCATCTATTGTAACTTAGTTTGATCTACTCAAAATCATCACGTGCAATTATTTTTCCTCTTACATGAAGAATTTTCTATGTTGTATACTTGGAAGTAGTTTTGGAGACCCAAGGCACATATATAGATTTAATTCAATATTTATACAGCCCAAAGTAAAATAAGTGAAGTGGTACAGCAGAGTGGTTCTCAAGCTCCAGGAAATAATTTCTATTATTTGACATTGAACACAGTTGAGGCTGGGAAATGAGTGAAATACAAAAGCTTATAGCTATTGCGTAGTGAGTGGTGTAACTAGAAATAACAGGGTTCCCTGGCAAAATGTTGATGGACCCTCCACAGCATTCAAGCCATTTTCGTCCCACTCCCCTACTGAAAACCCTCACAGCCTTCCAAGGATCATATAACAAGTGTGGACACCATGTTCCTCCTATCAATGCCAAGTATAGTGGGACTGGAAGTGTGATGGAGGTGTTACCATCCATGAGTCATGACTGGAAGTCTGAGGAAGATGAATCAGAATCAATTTATTTTGCCAAGTACAACGAGGGATGTACCCAGAATTGGTTTTGGCACAACAGGGTCGGAGGTAGTACAGTAACAGAATGGTGCATTAAGCAAAAGTAGATACAGTAGATATACAGTAGATACATTCAGTACATACAAATACATACAGTCAATACAGTGCATATACGATTCATAGATATATAAGGCATAGATAGAAGGATACAAAAAAAAGATGGACCCAGGGGAATGACCAAGGGGGTACTCCACTGCCGTCTATGTCACTCAAATGCTTCTTCAGTGATAAATGAATCAGAGGTCCCCCAGTCCACCCTTGGGGAAGAGAAAGAGAAGAAAAGCAGAGAGAAGGAAGAGAAAGAAAGAAAGTGAGAGAAGGTGAGAATGAGTCCCCAAGGATTGCAACAGAACCTGGCCGGTTAGGAGTCCTGTTAGACTGGTCTAGTCGATTTTGCAGAGAGCCCCATGGCTACTATGGATACTGGCCACTGGTGCACCAAGATAGGGATTGTGCTGGGCAACCATCAGTTGGATCTGGCATCAAAGGGAGAGCTGCAGCACTCAGGCTGGCCTAGTTATTACAGTCTCCTGCACGTGGCTGGGAAATGGGCATGGATGCCATGCGGTGGCTGCTAGGCCCTGGTACAGACCAGGAACCTGAATGGCGGAAGTTTGGCCTGATATAGCGGTGGTGGCTCCTCAGTGCAATCAATTCCTCTGTGCTGCGCTGGACCCACCAAAGAGGGCTTCTGGAAGCAGCGATGGCGAAATACCAGTTTGTCCCTCCATGTGGGGGTTGGTTGGTCCTGCTCTGGCATCCTGGTGTAGCAGTGGAGAAAGCGTTGGGAAGCGGCAGTGGTGTCCCCCTTTGTGCTGGAGCCACTGCATAAGATTGCTGGGTGCAGGGGGTACCCCGATGTATGATCATCCGCCCGTTGGAAAGCGCGACAGACCACAGGATGGACCGCGGACCACCCAGGTAGTTTTTTGCCAGGCATCCAGGGGATTAGGGGGTAAAAAGAGAAGTTAGATGCTGGAGCCCTGCGGCCATGGCTGCTGACCCAGCACCATCTTGGTCGTCGGCAGGAGGTATGGTAAAGGTTTGACTGAAGGTGGAATGAAGGTGTGACTGGAGGGGTGGTAACTTAAAGTGTAGTGAAGGGGTGGCTGGAGCTGTGATGAAGGGGTGACTGGAGGGAATATGGCTGGGGGTGACTAAAAATGTGATGAAGGAGTGACTGGTGGTAAGATGAATGGTGATTGGAGTTGCCATGGGGTTCATCACTTGATCAAATATGTTTGCCCCTAAAAGTGTCTCTCTTTTGGGCACTACAATAGTGGCTGCAAAACTGTAAGTGGCTCCCATGTCCTGTAACTATTATGAGGTACAAACTCAAACATATAGAAACTGTATATTTAATTCAGTTAAAAATGATTTAGGCAACAGATGACTCTCCTAAATAAAAAAACACACACACATTCAGCTGTTTGTAGATGAATTCAGCTTTAACAAACTAATTTTTGCACTTAATTGGCTGAAGGTGCTATTGTAGTATGACAATTGTGACAGGCAACTAAGTGCAGTTGTGACATGGTACTATTACATAAGAGGCAATTTACTGGAGGACGTCCTACCTTGTACTTGAGTTTGATATACTACAAAGTAATCAGGCGTGCCACAGCTCTCGAATTCTTCTCCAGAACATTTCTGAGCACACAGCTGCTCGTCCTCTCGCTCATGAAGTGTGAAATAAGTTGTTGGGAAGGCGCAGTGACAGACTGTTCCTGCAAGCACTGCCAATGGATATTCCTGTGGGAAGTTAGTAAGAACTATAAGTTACAGTAACAGAGGAGGAATGGGGAATGTCATATGTTTGCCCTGATGTGATTAAAGCTCTGACATTTTCTGTTAAAACAGATTGGCATTTAATCACAGACTAAGTTATTTATTCTACGGAAGTTAGAAATACTCAAGGCTTCATCTTTTGCAGCTTAACAGCTGTATGGATGCCAAACATAATGGGATTTGTTTTACTGCAAACAGACAGGAAGCCTGTTGTGCGTAGGAACGCATCTTCCCTCTCAAGCAGGATTTAATGTTGTGAATGAACCTCTTATAGGACGTTTTGACTTCAAAGTGACCCTCAAATTAAATTTGACAATTTAAAGCAAACTGAGCAGTGTAGGTAAAGGACAATTGAAGTGAGAGTGATATGGAGGCTGTCATATTTTTTTCATTTAAAGCAATAATACTAGTCACCTTTCTGTCCTGCTGTTCCTCTGCCTCTAATACTTTTAGCAATAGACCCTGAACAAGCATGCAGGAGATCAGGTGTTTTTGACAATATTGTCAGATCTGACAAGGTTAGCTGCATGTTGTTTTGGTGTAATTCAGATACTACAGCAGCCAAATACATCAGCAGGGCTGTCAGGTAACTGGCATTGTTTAAAGGGAATTAAATATGGCAGCCCACATAGTCCTCTTGCTACAGTTGTCCTTTAAAGGGAGGTTCATAATAGTGTGTCATTGGGGGGCTGGGGGTTGGGATGAGAAATATTAGTTCCTGTGGCCTCTTATCTGTACTGTGGTCACAATCTCCTTCACACATGCTGCAGTTTCATTTTCCTGGCCTTCCCTGCAATGAATTCTGGGAGCGGTAGTCCATGGATGCAGCCACTCATAGGTAATTCCTCTCACCCCAGCCCCAACAGCACACTGTTACAGCAGATGTACTGTCTCATCGCCCGGGGTGAATGGCGGCTCACCCTGCTGCCGTTGAAATTCTGGATGGCGCTAAATACTATTCCCACTCTAAGTTGTAGCAACCAGGAGGGAGGGAAGGAGGTGCAATTATTGGTATTTCCGGCACCTGAATTACATTGAAAATCCTGCTGCACTGCTACAGCCAAAATAACATTATGTCTATGGCGGAACTCAAGTCAGGCGCTAAGCAGTTGCGAGCGCATGCCCAAACGACCTGTCTCACACTGTTATGAGGAGGTTCATTTGAAGAAAAATAATAATAATAATTATGCTGTGTATGTGTTAATAAATGATATAATTTAGCTTCAAGGAAAAATACATAACAAAATAGTTTTTGTTCGAAATCCATACCCTATTTTTAAGTTTCAAAAAAGGATTTTTGCAATATATTTATTTATTCTGAACAACAGACTAAACAACAATTGGTTATCTTATTTAATGAATGTTTCTGAAAGAGATTAAAATGATTACATATACACAGTGTTAGCCTCCCAAAAATGCTAAGCACCGTGACCCTGCAAAGCCACCAACCATGCCAGCAAAACAGCCATCACCCTTGTCCAAGAGGGAGAGCTGGGCTGCCTATGCGTGTGGGTGGAGTTAATTGAGCCATTGAGAGGGTCAAACAGTGCCAGCTGTCTAGATAGACAGCAGAGAACAGGACAGCATAGAGCTATTATTTAGTGTTATTTGTGAAACTGTAACTGATGGTTGTGCTCGTGACCTATGCCACTTGCCATACCCAAAATTCCGATCATTAGCAAACAGGGAAAAGCAGAGAAAACTCATTTCTGTGACAGTAAAACTGTGTTATGAAATATGTTAGACTGATAAATTTAAATTTAGTCACTTTACTGTGCTTAGTTGTACAGCTCCAGTAGTGTATAAGAAGCATTTCTGAAAAACACCGCAAAACATCTGTTCTATAAAGGTTAGAGACAGTTATAACACATACATTGCTGAATCTCTGTATCATGCTGGTACCCCTATATATTTTGGGCAAAACGTTGCACACATAACTCCGAGTCGGAAAGCAACACTGTGACTTTTTTTTTACTTTGTTGTACCAGGGAACTAAGGGCAGCATTCAACTGGGAAAAATATTACTGACACATTTGCGAAAATAGCGTTACATTGCTTTGTGTCAGTGTCATCTCCCAATACACAATTCATCCAGCTTTTGAAAAAATTAATGAACATTTTGTGTCTCAACAGTGTTTGCTGTTGGTTCCTTCCTGCCAGCTTATCTGTCTGTCAAGTGCATCCCTGTATATCAAGTGTATCTTGAACAGAACCATAATATTGCCATCCTAAGACAGATGGCCCTACATCAGTTTTTTTGCGTGCTGATCGACCTTCAGATTTGATAGTTTTCTTGGACTGAAAGCAGATCGGTGTATGTCCGATCAATATTTTGATCTATTTTGGGCCAAAAGGGGTCAAAAGGATTGATATGATATTCTGGAACATCTAGGTCACAATTGCTCAGTTGGGTGCATGGAGGTAACAGAGTTCGATATTGCGATGACCAACGTACCCAACGGACCCCCGACTAGAATGCATTGCACAGCAGTGGAATTTACTGCCTGAGGTAACTGTGCACAGAGCATGCACTGTGCCAGGACACATTCACAAGCTTTAGGAGGAAGGGGCGAGCATCAGCAGAGGATTGATGGGAAAAGATTAGAAAAAAAGTTTACACTGAAAAAAACTCTTCTAAATGTCATATTTGTTAATTTCCAGGCTTTTTAAAGTACCATTATTGCAAGAATTTGTAAAATTTTAAATACAAACATATAAAATGTACATTCCTCCCAGAGTAAAATGCAATATAAATGTATTTTTTCTGGTGTCCCCCCAATTCTTAAGTGTCCACCCGAGCCAGTGTGCAGTGTCTTAAAATCTCACCTCTCCGGCAGCACAATTCCTGGCCTCCTTCACCATCACCATCATGTCTGCCTTTACTGCGAGCGCCTGTACCAAGTGACACCAAGAGTGTGTGTGACATCACACATGCCTGGTGCCACAGGGTACAGACGCTCATGGTAAAGTTGAACATGGTGGTAATGGTGGAGGCCAGCAATCGTACTGGTGGAATGGTGAGATTTCATGGAGCATGGGCATCGGGGGACATTTTCATACTTGGGGGTAGCCAGGCAGGCAGCGGTGGCACTAGGCCAATTTCTAATAGATTAGGAATTGGTCTATAGTGCATGGGCAGGCAACACATTCCTTCCAATCTGTCTTGTGGTCGATCTGCCCATACATTGACTGGTGTATGGGAACCTTATTATGTATACAAGACCAGAGGGGATTAGAGGAAATCCGCTTACTGAGCTAATATACCAGCTTTCCCACCCTTTCCTGCTTCCCAGATGGAGGATGAAGGAGGGGCCCAGCCAGGCTTTCCTCTGAACCACATGCCAGGTCAAGGTTGTGATCTCTGCATCCCCATATTTGGTGACCCCCCCCCCCCCCTCCCCCTTGGGAGCTTAAAGCCCAGGGCAATTATCCAGTTTGCCCCTATAGCAGTGCCAACCTTGACCACTTACTTACTTTTTTTCTCCTATAAAAAAAGCTTTATTTATCAATTAAACCAGTAGAAGGTAAACATTTGTGGAATCAGACAAGCATGAGCATCTAAACAACGAAAACATTTTTAATTTATAAGCTGCAAGTGCATTCTAAACTTCTGTTGCCATATCCTAGTGCAGAGATGAAAGAGACTCTTCCATCATCCCTTTTCCACCACGGGGTGGCGCTATAACGCTGACATGGTCTTCTGGATCCCAATTACATGTCATGTCATGTGATCGAAACCAAAAAGACATTTTTTACATCACCACCGCAGCGGTGGAAGAAGAAGCCGATTCAGCCGCCCGGACAGGCTTCTTGCCATCCACTCTACATACCCTGCCAGGCAGGCACACCGCCCAGTAATGTGGCAGAAAATATTTGGCTCTGCGGCCAAATTAAGTTTAATTTATTTGGCTAATAAAAGGGTTAAATGAGTGGGAAAATAATCTGCACAATATACATCCACAGATATCCTGTATGTAACGGTTGACATACTAATATTAGTAGCAATGTATCATCGGTAAGAAATCCGAGAACAGATCTGCATAAGTATGTCTATAAACAATAATTATAAAGCATTCTATCTTAAAGAGAAACTCCGACCAAGAATTTAACTTTATCCCAATCAGTAGCTGATACCCCCTTTTACATGACAAATCTATTGCGTTTCACAAACAGACCATCAGGGGGCGCTGTATGATTGATTTTGTGCTGAAACCCCTCCCACAAGAAGCTCTGAGTACCGTGGTACTCTGGGCAAACTGCCACAATGTAACAAGGCTCACAGACAGGAAATGGCTGTTTACAGCTGTCTGTAACAGCCAGAACAGCTAGAAACAGCTACATAACCTGCCCACAGTAACAATGTCACCATGTAATACATGTCAGAATGTGAATCTGGGAGAGGAAAGATTTTACAATGGGCAAACACTGACTAAATCATTTATACATAATTATTGTAAAAATGAAGCACTTTTTTTATTACATTATTTTCACTGGAGTTCCTCTTTAAATATTGAGAACCATTTAATCTTCAAGCAGAACTGAAGGTAGGCCTCACTGTGACCCAGAGTCAACTCAAAGCAAAAATGATCCATATAATCTGTATAGGAAGTCCTCCTGGAAAATGGAGAGATGAACAAAAACTAGAATATAGAAAAGGTAAGAGAGGGAAAATAAAAGAGAAAAAAAAGAAGAACAAATAATGAAGAAGAGGAGAACATAGCTATCCAGATTCCAAAAGAAGCGGATAATCAATCATGCTCTGAAGGTCTGACTTTTATATTGTGAAAATCTGTCAGTACAAAATTGGCCACATTCAAGCAATGTATATGAATTTTTACGCAAGATTCAATAAAGTCAGACTGGACCTCTCCTGACAGATTAAATCCCTGATAAATGTGTTTGTAAGCTGATATCTAACAGCACCACATCTAAAACATACCTAATTGGTTATTTGGCTATATTTGTACACATAGACACCTTTTCAGTTTTTCCTCTGTGATTTGTTTTCCTGGCGTCTTCTTGCATTGTCCACCAGCCATGCAGGATAATAGCATATCTGGGGCATATGCAGATTGGGTCTAGAGGGACGTCTGTGAAATAGTAAGTGAATGATGCTGCCAGTATACAGATCCCAGTGTAACATGACTGAAGCTTGCTGCTTCCGCCACACGGTACCCCAGAGGATCAAGTCAAGACTGAAATGCACAGGAGTGGAATTTACTGCCTGAGTCATCTGTGCACAGAACATGCTCTGTGCCAGGATTTATTCACAAGCTTTTGGAGGAAGGCGAGAACTTCAGCAGAGGATTGATGGGAAAACATTTTTTAAAAAGTTTACATGGAAAAAAACCTCTGTTAAATGTCATATTTTTTATTTGGTGTTGTTCAAAAAGCCAGGCTTTTTTAAAGGACCGTTACTGTAAAAAAATGTAAAATTTTAAATACATACATATAAAATGCATATTCCTCCCAGATTAAAATGCACTATAAATTACGTTTTTCCTATGTCACTTACTGTAGGTAGAAAAAAGCTGAGAGATCGGCACAGATTTTGGACTAGTCCTTTAGTTTCATCTTGGGTTAATTCTCAGTATTACATTTATTGTTTACAAAATCACTTACCGAAAGGCTCTATACAAAGATATCAGCCAGCCTCTCCACTCATTTGCACACTATTTTGGCAGTTAAACTGAGCAACAACTGCAATCCAGTAAGTGCTTTTGTAAAAAAACAAATTTCCGTGAATTCCCCCATAAGAAGACAGACTAGCCCAAAACCTTACGGATCTGTCAGATTTTCACTACCTATTAAATTTTTATGGTGATAGTTGTCCTTAAAATGATATAGTGCTTACAAATATAATTATATTAACCCTTCTGTAAAGTTACACAAAGCAAGCAGGCAGAGAGTACTAATGGCCAGCGGCATAAAAGGGGCACAATAAAAGTACATTAATGCTAAATTATTTCTACTCATCCTTCTTCATTTATTAGGGTGTGTCTGGCATTGGTGATAATCTATTAGCAACATTAAGGATCTGAACTGCTCGTGTTAATGCTTTGAAAGGAAATGGAACAGTTCAATCCTTTATGCAGAATAAAAATGAAGCAGAAAAGTAACATGTAGTGTAATACTGACAGATGACAGAGGTGCAAATATGATAATAAATGCCAGAAGCCAAACTTTATGCAACTTAAAACATTTAATGATGAGTTGCTAAAAGTAAAACAGTGCAGGATTATCTGTCTCTTATAAATGTCAGGTTTTACTGTGACCGTAAAAATGCCTATTTAACTTTATCTTCTCAATTTGGAAAACTTCACAGAATCTTTCAGCACAAAATTTGCAATTATGACAGAATTTTAATGTCAGTTAAAAAAAATGTGAATATAGACAGAGAAATCTATCTATCTATCTATCTATCTATCTATCTATCTATCTATCTATCTATCTCTCTATCTCTCTATCTCTCTATCTCTCTATCTATCTATCTATCCATTCATCCGTCCGTCCGTTCGTCCGTCCGTCCATCCATCCATCCATCCATCCATCCATCCATCCATCCATCCTGTATCTTGATTTTCCAAATATGCACAACTTCATAATTTATACCTGTGAGGGCCGTTCACACTCAGGGGGGTTTTCCGCCTTTTTTGAAGCGCAGGCGATTTTTAAAATCGCTCACCAAATGCTTTTGCAATTAATCTTTATGAGACGGTTCATATAAGCGCGGTTCGTGCTCTGGGCATTCAGCAAAGTGGTGCCCGTATCATTTTTGGTTTTTTTTTGATATAATGGAAGGTATAGGAAAAATGCAAAATGCTCACAAAACCACTTTATGTGGCGATTGAGTTTGCCTTTCTTTATTTTTTAAATAAATACATTGAATTTATTGTTTTCCGGATCAAAGAGTTCACTTCCTGACTTGCGTCAAGTAGTGCATTACAAAACCGCTCTGGAAAAGTGATTTTCTAAGCGCTTTTACCAAAAACGTAGCGCGCTTTGAAGAGCTGGGAGGGGGAAAAAAAGGTGCACAAAAATGCAAAACGCTTTGCGTTTTTAGGTGTGAATGAGGCCTGCCCCTGTTTTTTCATTTTTATAGTTTGGAGTAAATCTGGGTCAGTCGCATGTTTACTTTTTGCCCAGCAATGTGGGCAGTGAACCAATGCAAATATATTTCAGTTTATTATATTTTCGGAAGACAGATAATTAAACCCCTCCCCCCCCACACACACACCACCAGACTAAAGTGCTGGAAGTGCAACTGAGTGCTATTAAGGTAAATGTTTACAATCCTGTCTGACTCAAAGATGAATACAAATATATTAGTAGGAAGTGGACAAAGAGCAGCTTCAAATGTACGTAAAGGTCAATAATCTTATTTCTAACTAGATTGCTATTACTCTGTTTCCTCACTAGAAGTGAATAGGATAATGCAACAGAAACATCTGAAAACCTGATTTCCTAAGGTTTCCCCAGACTGAAGATTCTTGGAGAACATAAGTGATCAAGGATGCCTGGTCAGGATTTTTTAAAAACACAAAAAAAACCCCGCCTACTGATTGGTGGCTAAAATCTGCAACCCATGCCCATAATATTCTACAGTAAAGCCTTGTTCACATTGCGTTCGGCCGCTGGGCTGTTTTTGAGGCTTCGTTCTTTTTTTTATTCCTGGCGCTTGGATGGGCGATTTGTTTTTGTGCTTAGCGGTTTTCTAACAAGTCAGGAAGTGAACTGTTCGACCCGGAAATGAATAAATACAATGTATTTATTCTTAAAAACGCGAATGCAATCGCTACACTAAGCGATTTTGTGAGTGTTTTGTGTTTCTCCTATACTTACCCTTGAGGCGGAATCGCCTCAAAAATGGTACACGAGCCACTTTGCTAGCCGCACAGCACACGACCCACGCTGATATGAACCTTCTCATAGACATTCATTGTCCATGCTGACAGGGGGGGGGGGGGGGGTTAAAAAATGCACGCGGGTGAAAAAAAAGCAGAAAACGCCTGCAGTGTGAACAAGCCCTAAGGCCTAGTACACACCATACAATTTTCTGTAAGATGTTCTGTTAGATTTACCTGCCAGATAGATAATTTCCAACATGTTGGAAATTATCTAACCATCTATCTGCCTGGCAATTAAAGAGAGACTCCGACCAAGAATTGAACTTTATCCCAATCAGTAGCTGATACCCCATTTTACATGAGAAATTTATTCTTTTTGACAAACAGACCATCAGGGGGCGCTGTATGACTGATATTGTGGTGAAACACCTCCCACAAGAAACTCTGAGGATCGTGGTACTCCTGGCAGTTTCCTGTCTGTGAATCTTGTTGCATTGTGGGAAATAGCTGTTTACAGCTTTTCCAACTACCAAAACAGCAAGCAGCAGCTACATCACTTGCCAGCAGTAAAAATGTCACCATGTGATAAATGTCAGAATATAAATCGGGATTTAAAATATTTTACAATGGGCATACACTGACTAAATCATTTATACATAATTATTGTAAAAATGAAGCACTTTTTATTACATTATTTTCACTGGAGTTCCTCTTTAAGCATTGTTCTACTCAGCAGGAGATAATCACTAACCAGAAGACAATGCACCAGAGATAATGACCATTCTCTACCAGTACTTTACAGAAAATAATCTAATTACAGAAAATCTTACAGATAATGTAACAGAAAAATCTAACAGAAAATTGTATGGTGTGTACTAGGCATATTTCCACTACACGCAGATTGGATGCAGAATGGATGCAGAATAGATGCAGAAAAACTGACTACAGTGAATGCCTATGGGAAAATCTGCATCAGAAAAAATTGCGTTTAGTGGAAACAGGCCCATAGGCATTCATTGGAGTAATTTTTTTTGCATCAATTCTGCATCCAATCTGCGTGTAGTGGAAATAGGCCCTAAGAGTTGCATGAAGGTAACTGAATTAGCACTAAATGGAATTACGTTCGGAATTCACAGTCTGCTCCAATAGATTTTCTAGGAAAACACTTGTGTTCAAGAGAGCTTCTGTGTGCAAACTATACTGATTGCAAGCAGCATAATAATAACTTCTGACTGAACTGCATAAGGTACACCTATGCATTACGGCTGCTTCCAATTCTGGCTGAATCAGGTGTGAATTTAGATTTTTACAAAGATGGCACTACTTTGGAATAAAAGCTGTTCCAATTGCGAGCAAGATCACAAGTTTCTGTTTTTTGTATGTTTTGCCAGACTGCTTTAATAGATTAAGAATGTCCTGTCACTATAAGTGAGTGTGTAGGCTTTCAGAAACCCTTGATATAAAAGACCCAAATATACTTGCACCCAATAGCAGACACCAGGAGTAAAAAAAACAAAAACAAAAAAAAAACAGCTCGCAGGTAATAATTGGAGTGATGAGATACTTTTCTAAATGAAATGTTGTGCCTGCAGGTAAAATCCTGTATTAAACTTCTGATCACATGACCAGAAGCCTTGAGTTCAGAGTCAGTTTTCTGGTGCTGTGGGTAGGCTGCTGCTTATGGCTGGTATGTATCATCACCATATTTTAGACTGTAAGAAGAAAGACACAGACTGAATCACTGTGAGAAAACTGAAGCCTATAGCACAGACAGTCTGTCATTCTGGAATTAATTCATGGATCTTGGCTTTAAAGAGTGTATAGACAGTCTGAACATGCTCTGCAACTGAGCACCTACAGAGATCTAGAACATTTCTGCCTGGAATGAGGCTTCAATAATCACAGACCATGTTTGTAGAATCCCTTATGTACTGGCACTGTTAAATTTGCCACCTTCTTTTTTTGAAATCCCCTGTACATGATTGTATGCCTGGAGTAAAGACTGTCTTATGCTGGAAATACATCATGAGTTTTTTGGGGCAGATAGAAGGCTCAATAGATAATTTCTGACAGGTCCGATCTGATTTTGATAGTTTTTCTGATTGATTTTCTCATAGAAGTTAATGGAAATCGTTCAGAAAAACGATCGGAAAATATAATGGAAAATGAATCGGACAGTAAATCTGCTGAAAAATCTCATCGTGTATTCCCAGCATTAATCCACAAGATTTTAGCAAATAAACACCAGTGTGTAATGCCTAGTACACACCATACAATTTTCCGTTACATTTTCTGTTAGATTTTTCTGTTAAGCCCCATACACACACTCAACAGCGGTCTTTTAGGCTCTCACAACTTTTCTTGTGAAACACTTAAAACAAATCTCTTGCTATTGTTCAAGCAGCTGATAAGACAATCTAAATGTTGAATTGACTTCTTATCAGTCTTATCAGCTGCTTGAACAATAGCAAGATATTTTTTTTTATGTGTTTCACAAGAAAAATTGTGAGAGCCTAAAAGACCCCTGTTGAGTGTGTGTATAGGCCCATACACACGTCTGTTTTTTGCGAACGAAGGGTCGTTTGATTGATCCGTCGTTCAGTCGCTCGCCCGCTAAATCGGGCGTGTGTACAGACTGTCGTTCGCGTGATAAGAGTGAGTTTGAGCGATCCGCTGGCCGGAACGCTCAAACTCACTCTTATCACGCGAACGACAGTCTGTACATACGCCCGATTTAGCGGGCGAAACGACTGAACGACGGATCGTTCAGACGACACGTCATTCGCAAAAAATGGACGTGTGTATGGGCCTTACGGGGCTTAACATTTTCTGTTAGAATATTTTCTGTAGAGACTGGTCATCTCTGATGCATTGTCTTTTGGTTATCTCCTGTTAACCACTTGCCGACCGCCCACAGCTGATGGGCACGGCAAAGTGGATCCCTAAAGGACCGCAATACGCCCAAGGGTGTTGCGTCCTTTTCGCATGCCGGGGGAGCGATCGCGTCATTGATGACGCGCGCTTCCCCCGGCAACTGGCTCCGCCCACCCGCCGCAACATCCCGGCGGCCATACGGAAGCGCCGGCGGGATGTTAACCCCGCGATCGCCGCTACAAAGTGTATAATACACTTTGTAATGTATACAAAGTGTATTATACAAGCTGCCTCCTGCCCTGGTGGTCCCAGTGTCCAAGGGACCACCAGGGCAGGCTGCAGCCACCCTAGTCTGCACCCAAACACACTGATCTGCCCCCCCCGCCCCCTGATCGTCCACAGCACCCCTCAGACCCCCCCCCTGCCCAGCCCCCAGACCACTGTTTGCACCCAATCACCCCCCTAATAACCCATCAATCACTCCCTGTCACTATCTGTCAACGCTATTTTTTTTATCCCCCCCCCCTGCCCCCTGCTCCCTCCTGATCACCCCCCCCCCACCCCTCAGATTCTCCCCAGACCCCCCCCCCCCTCTGTGTACTGTATGTATCTATCCCCCCTGATCACCTGTCAATCACCTGTCAATCACCCATCAATCACCCATCAATCACCCATCAATCACCCCCTGTCACTACCACCCAACAATCAGCCCCTAACCTGCCCCTTGCGGGCAATCTGATCACCCACCCACACCAATAGATCGCCCGCAGATCCGACATCAGATCACCTCCCAAGTGCAGTGTTTACATCTGTTCTCTACCCTAAACACCCGCTAATTACCCATCAATCACCCCCTATCACCACCTGTCACTGTTACCTATCAGATCAGACAGTAATCTGCCCCTTGCGGGCACCCAATCACCCGCCCACACGCTCAGATTGCCCTCAGACCCCCCCCCCCCCTTATCAATTCACCAGTGCATTTATTACATCTGTTCTTCCCTGTAATAACCCACTGATCACCTGTCAATCACCTGCCAATCACCTATCACCCATCAATCACCCCCTGTCACCCCCTGTCACTGCCACCAATCAATCAGCCCCTAACTTGCCCCTTGCGGGCAATCTGATCACCCACCCACACCATTAGATCGCGCACAAACCCGCCGTCAGATTACCTCCCAAATGTATTGTTTACATCTGTTATCTTCTCTAAACACCCACTAATTACCCATCAATCACCCCCTATCACCCCCTATCACCACCTGTCACTGTTACTTATCAGATCAGACCCTAATCTGCCCCTTGCGGGCACCCAATCACCCGCCCACACGCTCAGATCGCCCTCTGACCCCCCCTTATCAATTCACCAGTGCATTAATTACATCTGTTCTTCCTGTAATAACCCACTGATCACCTGTCAATCACCTGCCAATCACCCATCAATCACCCCCTGTCACCCCCTGTCACTGCCACCCATCAATCAGCCCCTGTCAGTGCCACCCATCAATCACCCCCTGTCACTGCCACCCATCAATCAGCCCCTAACCTGCCCCTTGCGGGCAATCTGATCACCCACCCACACCATCCGATCGCCTGCAGACCCGCAGTCAGATCGCCTCCCAAGTGCATTGCATCTGTTCTCTCCTCTAAACACCCACTAATTAGCCATCAATCACCACCTGTCACTGCTACCCATCAGATTAGACCCCTATCTGCCCCTAGGGCACCCAATCACCCGCCCACACCCTCAGACCCCAGCCCTGATCGCCTCGCCAGTGCATTACTTGCATCTATCCCCCCCACTAATCACACCTTGAGACACCCATCAATCACCTCCTGTCACTACCTGTCACCCCCTAGCACACCTACCCATCAGATCAGGCCCTAATTTGCCCCGTGTGGGCTCCTGATCACTCGGCCAAACCCTCAGATCCCCCTCAGACCCCCTTCCGATCACCTCCCCAGTGCATTGAGTGCATCTATTTTCCCCTCTAATCACCCCCTGAGACACCCATCAATCACCTCCTGTCACCCCCCTAGCACTCCTATCCATCAGATCAGGCCCAATACAACCTGTCATCTAAAAGGCCACCCTGCTTATGACCGGTTCCACAAAATTCGCTCCCTCATACACCACCTGTCATCAAAATTTGCAGATGCTTATACCCCTGAACAGTCATTTTGAGACATTTGGTTTCCAGACTACTCACGGTTTTGGGCCCGTAAAATGCCAGGGCAGTATAGGAACCCCACAAATGACCCCATTCTAGAAATAAGACACCCCAAGGTATTCTGTTAGGTGTATGATGAGTTCATAGAAGATTTTATTTTTTGTCAAAAGTTAGCGGAAATTGATTTTTATTGTTTTTTTTTCACAAAGTGTCATTTTTCACTAACTTGTGACAAAAAATAAAATCTTCTATGAACTCGCCATACACCTAACGGAATACCTTGGGGTGTCTTCTTTCTAAAATGGGGTCACTTGTGGGGTTCCTATACTGCCCTGGCATTTTATGGGCCCTAAACCGTGAGGAGTAGTCTAGAAAACAAATGCCTCAAAATGACCTGTGAATAGGACGTTGAGGCCCCTTAGCGCACCTAGGCTGCAAAAAAAGTGTCACACATGTGGTATCGCCGTACTCAGGAGAAGTAGTATAATGTGTTTTGGGGTGTATTTTTACACATACCCATGC
Organism: Hyperolius riggenbachi; assembly: GCF_040937935.1. Classification (NCBI taxonomy): domain Eukaryota; kingdom Metazoa; phylum Chordata; class Amphibia; order Anura; family Hyperoliidae; genus Hyperolius; species Hyperolius riggenbachi. Next base: position 525,097,030 of record NC_090646.1, on the reverse strand, counting down.
TGGGTGGGATAAATATCTCTGTAAATGGACAATTGTGTGTAAAACAAAACAAACAATTGTCATTTACAGAGATATTTCTACCACCCAGTATGGGTATGTGTAAAAATACACCACAAAACACATTATACTACTTCTCCTGAGTACGACGGTACCACATGTGTGGCACTTTTTTACACCCTAAGTACGCTAAGGGGCCCAAAGTCCAATGAGTACCTTTAGGATTTCACAGGTCATTTTGCGACATTTGGTTTCAAGACTACTCCTCACGGTTTAGGGCCCCTAAAATGCCAGGGCAGTATAGTGTGAACCCCACAAATGTCCCCATTGTAAGAAAGAAGACACCCCAAGGTATTCCGTTAGAGAGTATGGTGAGTTCATAGAAAGGTTTTATTTTTGTCAAGTTAGCGGAAAATGACACTTTGTGAAAAAAATCACTTAAAATCAATTTCCGCTAACTTGTGACAAAAAATAAAATCTTCTATGAACTCACCATACTCCTAACGGAATACCTTGGGGTGTCTTCTTTCTAAAATGGGGTCATTTGTGGGGTTCCTATACTGCCCCTGGCATTTTAGGGGCCCTAAACTGTGAGGAGTAGTCTTAAAACAAATGTCTCAAAATTACCTGTGAAATCCTAAAGGTACTCATTGGACTTTGGGCCCCTTAGCCGCAGTTAGGGTGCAAAAAAGTGCCACACATGTGGTATCACCGTACTCAGGAGAATTCAGTATAATGTGTTTTGAGGTGTATTTTTACACATACCCATGCTGAGTGGGAGAAATATCTCTGTAAATGGACAATTGTGTGTAAAAAAAAATCAAACAATTGTCATTTACAGAGATATTTCTCCCACACAGCATGGGTATGTGTAAAAATACACCCCAAAACACATTATACTACTTATCCTGAGTACGGCAATACACATGTGTGGCACTTTTTTGCAGGCCTAATCTGCGCTAAGGGGGCCCAACAGTCCAATGAGCACCTTTAGGCTTTACAGGGGTGCTTACAATTTAGCACCCCCCAAAATGCCAGGACAGTAAACACACCCCACAAATGACCCCATTTTGTGAAAGTAGAACCCCTTCAAGGTATTCAGAGAGGAGCATAGTGAGTACATGGCAGATTTCATTTTTTTTGGTCGCAAGTTAGAAGAAATGGAAACTTTTTTTTTTTGTCACAAAGTGTCATTTTCCGCTAACTTGTGACAAAAAAAATATAATCTTCTATGAACTCATCATGCCTCTCAGTGAATACTTTGGGATGTCTTCTTTCCAAAATGGGGGTCATTTGGAGGGTATTTATACTATCCTGGAATTTTAGCACCTCATGAAACATGACAGGTGCTCAGAAAAGTCAGAGATGCTTGAAAATGGGAAAATTCACTTTTGGCACCATAGTTTGTAAACACTATAACTTTTACCCAATCCTATAAATATACACTGAATGTTTTTTTTTTTTTATCAAAGACATGTAGCAGAATAACTTTCGCGCTCAAATGTATAGGAAATTTTACTTTATTTGAAAAATGTCAGCACAGAAAGTTAAAAAAGTCATTTTTTTGACAAAATTCATGTCTTTTTTGATGAATATAATAAAAACTAAAACTCGCAGCAGCAATCAAATAGCACCAAAAAAAAGCTGTATTAGTGAGAAGAAAAGGAGGTAAAATTTATTTAGGTGGTAGGTTGTATGACCGAGCAATAAACCGTGAAAGCTGCAGTGGTCTGAATGGAGAAAAAGGCTCTGGTCCTTAAGGGGTAGAAAGACTGTGGTCCTCAAGTGGTTAATTAGAACAATGCCTAATTTCTAGGCAGATAGATGGTTAGATAGATCATTTCCAACATGTTTGTAATTATCTATCTGGCAGGTAAATCTATAGGAAAATCTTAAGCTCCATCTACACCATACAATTCCACACACTATTGATCTAATTCGATTGGATCAAATTTGATTGGATAGATTAAATCTAGGGATGGGACGAATCCACAATTTCTTCGAATCCGAATCCGGATCCGAATCTAAAAAGGTTCTCGAATATCTCGAACCTTTCGAATCCCGAATCGAATGAATCCTGCACATAAGAATTGTGCAATCAATGGTATAGTTGCCCACAGTATAGGCAGCTAGGTAAAGGTGTCTTCAGTATAGCTAGCAAGGTATAGGGGCCTTCACTATAGGTTGCAAGGTATAGGGGCCTTCAGTATAGGTTACAAGGTATAGGGGCCTTCAGTATAGGTTGCAGGGTATAGTGGCCTTCAGTATAGGCAGCCGGGTATAGTGGCCTTCAGTATAGGAAGCAGGGTATAGGTGCCTTCAGTATAGGTAGCAGGGTATAGGGGCCTTCAGTATAGGTAGCAGGGTATAGGGGCTTCAGTATAGGTATCAGGCTATGGGGGGCTTCAGTATAGGCAGCAGGGTATAGTGGCCTTCATTATAGGCAGCCGGGTATAGTGGCCTTCAGTATAGGTAGCAGGGTATAGGGGCCTTCAGTATAGGTAGCAGGGTATAGGGGCCTTCAGTATAGGTAGCAGGGTATAGGGGCTTCAGTATAGGTAGCAGGCTATGGGGGGGGGGGGCTTCAGTATAGGCAGCAGGGTATAGGGGCCTTTAGTATAGGTAGCAGGGTATAGGGGGCTTCAGTATAGGTAGCAGGGTATAGGGGGCTTCAGTATAGTTAGCAGGCTATGGGGGGCTTCAGTATAAGTAACTGGGAAAGGGGGCTTCAATATATGCAGCAGGCTATGGGGGTGCTTCAGTATAGGTATCAGGCTATGGGGGGCTTCAGTATAGGTAGCAGGCTATGGGGGGCTTCAGTATAGGTAGCAGGCTATGGGGGGCTTCAGTATAGGTAGCAGGCTATGGGGGGCTTCAGTATAGGTAGCAGGCTATAGGGGGCTTCAGTATGGAGGGCTTCAGTATAGTTAGCAGGCTATGGGGGGCTTCAGCATAGTTAGCAGGCTATGGGGGGCTTTAGTATAGGTAGCAGGCTATGGGGGGCTTCAGTATGGGGGGCTTCAGTATAGTTAACAGGCTATGGGGGGCTTTAGCATAGTTAGCAGGCTATGGGGGCTTTAGTATAGGTAGCAGGCTATGGGGGGCTTCAGTATGGGGGGCTTCAGTATAGTTAGCAGGCTATGGGGGATTTAGTATAGGTAGCAGGCTATGGGGGCTTCAGTATGGGGGATTCAGTATAGATAGCAGGCTATGGGGGGCTTGAGTATACATAGCAGGCTATAGGGGCTTCGTATGGGGGCTTCGTATGGGGGCTTCAGTATAGATAGCAGGCTATGGGGGCTTCGTATGGGTGGCACATATCCTTCTCCCTCCCCCCGCAGCCTCCTCTGCTTGTCCCCCTGCATAAATAAGGAGAAGTAGCCTCTCACCTCCAGCATCAGCGTGGAGCCCGGAGCGGCAGACTTCTCCCTTCACTTCCTAGTTCCCCCTAGTGGCCACCGGACCGGCTCTTACTGATGACGTGTAGTAAGAGCCGGTCACTAAGCAGAATAAGGAAGTCTGCAGGAGGTCTGCCGCTCCGGGCTCCACGCTGGAGGTGAGAGGCTGCTTCTTATTTATACAGAGGGCAAGCGGAGGCGGCACGGGGAGCGGGAGGAGGACAATTGCGAGCGGGTGAAGCGGCGGATGCGCGACGGTGCAGTGTCGGGATTCGACGTACGGAAAATGACGTTGGGATTCGATTCCACGAATCTCAAATGTTTCCTAATATTCGAGGGATTCGTGGATTCGCGGATTCGTCGTCCCATCCCTAATTAAACCCAACATGTCCGATCGGTATTCGATCGGTAGTGTGGTAGATTTTGCATAGTTATCAATGCAAAATTGACCACACTACCAATCAAATCCCGATCAGACATGTCGATCAAGCTGTGCGCGCGGCTAGCAAAGTGCTGGCTGCACGCACAGCAATTTACAGCACACAAATCGCCCCACCAGGGCTGAGATCTCCCCCTGCGCGGCATAGCCCGAGCTCAGCTCGGGCTTACCGCCAGGGAGGTTAAGAGAAAATTGTATGGTCTGTACCTAGCATAAGGTTTTTACTAATATATTTCAAGGCCAGTAAAGTGCAGATAATTCTGTGCAGAAGATTTGAACTGAAGTATTAGGTTATCTTCCGATAAGCTGATTCATTAGATTATCTGTACATAATGCATTTTGTCTGTGTCTTGAAGTCAATGTGAATGCTGTTTGGCTGGCTGCAAAGGAACACACAACAGGAAGGTGTGGAAAAACGTATAATATTAGTGACAGTGGCGTAGCTAAGGAGCTATGGGCCCCAGTGCAAGGTTTACATTGGGGACCCCCAAGCACTGTATACATCACCAATTGATACAGGGCACCAAAAACTGCCAAGGACAACCACAGTGTCAGAGGTGCAAGAAGGGATGTGGAACAACTTGTTAATGACTGCTACTAATAAAAGCACCTATAGAAGTGATTATTACCAGCATAGGACCAATAGAGAGCTAATTCTGTGGTTGAGGGTGGGCCCCACAGGGCCTCTCTGGCCCAAGGGCCCTGGTGCAGTCACTACCTCTGCACCCCCTATTGCTACGCCACTACTTAGTGAGTATATTACACAGTTGTTAAAGGACATTTTTAGCTGCTTAAGGTTGTTTGACTTTTCAATATACTCTTTGTAAGAATTCCTCCTGTGGCGTGTTCTGTCCGTTTCGGTGGAGCCACAAACGGACAGTTCTGGCTTGTCTGCCTGCATTAGGTTGTGCATTCGCAATGAGTCACATTGTCATTTGCAATTGCTCTGCAGTTCTGGGCAGCTCAGGATGTTGTCATTATTCCACCAATGGCTTACTACAGCTGAGAAGCGGCCAGATAGCCCTGGATTTCCTGCCGGCATGTTGTTACATAATACTGCATGTATTTCCTATGGGAGTCCTTTGCATTCACAACCAGCTAGCAAATGGTAGTCAAGCCAGCTCAGGATTGAATGATTACCATTCAGCTGTGTGGAGATTTGCATGCTTGTATCCATCGGTCGATGCCGTCATAAAAGTCTGTCTCCCCTTTTAGACCTCGCCCATCATAGCGATCACTATGCTGGTCTGCTGGGCACTGTGCTACTCTGTATAGTTCTATTATTGTTCAATGCGACCTTATTACTTGTGCTTTAGCTAGTTCTTGATAAATATATATGCGGACTTGCTAATATATATTTATCCATTAGTTGAGCCGTTTATTATTTTTCTGTATTATTGTTTATTGCCTAGTTTCCATGCCTGATGGACAGTCACTGCATCCGTGGTGGGTCAGTGAAGCCTATTATTCTGATAGCTTGGATTCTGCCATCACCACGTTGGTGACTGGTAGGCTGCGGTTGCTATTAGTTATGTTCTTTCCTGTAGTTTTGTCTGTGTGGATGCTTGCTGGTGATTGTTGTTAGCCTGCTTGCTCTGCTTCTGTGGACGTGACTGTGAGCTGCGGTTGCTACTAGTTACGCTGCAGTCTATAGTCCTGTCTTGTACATGTCTGAGTGCTTGCTATCGCAAGGGTAGCGCAACATCGCACTGCGCTGCCATTGTGTCTTATTTGTAGTGATATCGGAAGCCCAGAGCTGCAGTTGCTCTGGGCAGCCTGTGTAGCCTCTTCCATTAACCTCCCTGGCGGTTTATTTATTTTGCCAGGGAGGCTGCAATGTGGTTTTTTTTTAATTAAAAAAAAAATATTTCATGCAGCCAACTGAAAGTTGGCTGCATGAAAGCCCACTAGAGGGCGCTCCTGATGCGTACTTTCGATCGCCTCCGGCAATCGAAAGTAACAAGATAGGCCGCAATGAGCGGCCTATCTTGTTTCGCTTTCCTCGTCGCCATGGCGACGAGCGGAGTGACGTCATGGACGTCAGTCGACGTCCTGACGTCAGAGCCGCCCGATCCAGCCCCTAGCGCCGGCCGGAACTGTTTGTTCCGGCTGTGCTGGGCTCGGGCGGCTGGGGGGACCCTCTTTCGCCGCTGCACGCGGCGGATCGCCGCGGAGCGGCGGCGATCGGGCAGCACACGCGGCTGGCAAAGTGCCAGCTGCGTGTGCTGCTTTTTACAGAACCGAAATCGGCCCAGCAGGGCCTGAGCGGCGACCTCCGGCGGCATACCCCGAGCTCAGCTCGGGATTACCGCCAAGGAGGTTAATCAGCTACCAGTCTTGTTGCTCTGGGTGGTCAAAGTTTAACCCCCAAGCATTACGCTTGTGATTTGTAAACAGACAGTATTGCTTATGCACACAAGCATTACACTCTTCTTTTATGAGTGAATTAGTCACTTAAACATTATTATAACCCTACAAATAAAGACTAGGTATTATAAATGGGCATAGTTCTAGAGTCTAGATACCGTTAATTGCTAGTCATGACTCATTACTCAGCAGCATTCTGTACATAACTGAAATGATCCTAATGGCTACAACAGACAAATGAAGATTGTCGAGTTCAAGCATCATGTTTCTGTGTCTCCTCTGAAAGCCATATTCCATTAAGTTTATCTGATGAGAAATCCATACTGACATATCTCCATTATCATCTATAGATTGTTTATTAACAGTCAACATGCAGTAAGTGAACAGCCCTCTGCTGCAATTTGATGGGCTGGAGTCATAAGGCAAGCGAGTATGAAAATTGGCATTTCACGGCTCAGACGAGGAAGAACTCGAGATAGAAATAATTTAGGACATGATGCAGGATTGCAGGTGTGAGATAGCATACAATAGTAGTCTTACTACTTAGCTGCAGACACAACAGGATAAACCCCCCTCTACCCTCTAGATTGTAAGCTCACAAGGGCAGGGACCTCCTCCTATTGTTTCTTATTTTGCTGTAATTTACCATATGTACGCGTACCAATTATAGTTTTAGCTCAATCCACATATTAACTACTGTATTTATGTATTTGTACTTGTATTACCAGATGGCATGATGACTGTACAGCACTATGGAAGATGTTGGCACTATATAAATAAAAATAATAATAATAAAACGTACTGCTTTTCTGTGCTCTGTGGTGTCTACTCAATTCCATGCGCAAATCCCTCCACTCAGTCTTACAGCTTATCACAAATAGAACTGCAGTAATAGTAGCTATTATTTTACTATTGTCTGTTGGATGCAGCCAGGTACCCTGCCCGACTGAGAAGTCACATGATTTTTACCATCCATGCTGCAGCTTAAAAGCAGTGCTTTAGCACATCCATACTCAGATGGCATCCAGCCCCCCCCCCCTCCCCCCCGGGAGCTGAGATCTTATAAATCTTGTGCTATTTTTAAAAAGGTTTTTGATAGTTCATAGTATTTGTTTTATAAGAGGCTATGTTAGCAGTATAAAGTTGAAGCTATATTTGGAGGTTAATCAATTCTAACGCGTAAATTCAATTTCACTGTCTATTTCAGTTATAAATGAGCAAATAAACACATGTTTTATGCTGACCTTTAGATAAAATTAAATTACAAATTTAGTTTGCGTGGCACTGATGTGTGACATATCACTTTCTGCAAGAAGTGGCGTTACCTTTGAAGAGAATTAGTTCTAATTTACATACTGTACATCTCCAATTTACTTTCCATCAGTTATCTGCTTGTAGTCTCTGTCTGCTTAAAAATATATTTATTTGATATTATATAGAAGTAATAAATGTTCGTTAAATTTGCTGTTAAAAATTGAGAGTCTGGTTTATTGCTGGGAAAACTATGGCCCATGGGCTGGAAACAGCCCATGCGCTCTGAAAACCTGGCCCACCAGCAGGCGACCAGACTCTACTACCTCTCAGCAGAGTCGCAAGCAGAAGGAAACCAAGGGTTAACACTCACCTACTCGATGGCGCCGCTTCCTGCGTCGGGTCTCCATGGCCGCAGGGCGTCACGTGAGACGTATATAATCAAAGCCAAGATAACAGATCATGCAATCCCCAAATAATATTTTACTTTAATGGATCTATGCTTATAAATTAGATCTTTACCTTAAAGAGAACCCGAGGTGGCTTTGTATAACGTTAGTGGGGCACAGAGGCTGGTTGGGCACACTAACACCAGCCTCTGTTGCCCCATGGTGTGTGTCAAAGACCCCCCTTCTCGCCGCTATACCCCCGCAATGCTGGCGACACGCAGCGTGTCGCCAGCACAATGTTTACCCTAGCGCTGTCTGTCAGCGCCGCTCCGCCGCCTCCTCCGCATCGCCGCTACCCGCCCTCGTCCCTTCCCTCACGCTGATTGGAGGGAAGGGACGAGGGCGGGTAGCGGCGATGCGGAGGAGGCGGGGGGAGCGGCGCTGACAGACAGCGCTAGGGTAAACATTGTGCTGGCGACGCGCTGCGTGTCGCCAGCACTGCGGGAAGGATAGCGGCGAGAAGGGGGGTCTTTGACACACACCATGGGGCAACAGAGGCTGGTGTTAGTGTGCCCAACCAGCCTCTGTGCCCCACTAACGTTATACAAAGCCACCTCGGGTTCTCTTTAAAAACAAGCATTTACCAAATCATTCTACACAGTAAATTACCATATAAACAGGTTGTTTAGGTACGGCAAGTATTGATAAATGAATGATGATATGCTGATTGCTGAGCCTCATTCAATACTTCAGGTGCTTTTGACAATATACAATAAAATCATTGCCATCTGCAGGATGAAATCAGGAATTGCACAAATTAGCTAAAACCTGTATGACATAAAAGGGATAACAAACATACCTTTTCCGTGCAGCGATCCACACATTTATCCACTGTCATATTCAACATGATAGTGCTGACTGGAAGTGCCAAAGATAAATTGTCTGGCCGGTGGAAACATCCACGAAAAATTGCACTGCCATCTGTTTGGAGATATAGTCAGAAAGTATAATGTTACCCACATCAGAAGTCATAATTTGTCTTGGTAATCTGAAATGCACAGTAAAGTTTCACCTTCCTAGGACAGATGATTGTCCTGTTGTCTAACTACAATGACTTTCCACAGCTTTGTGCACATTTGCTCAGTGCAAGGACCGCACAGGATCCATCTACTGTAATTTACTGCCTGACCTCAGTGTTTTTTTCCTTGCTGATCACTGTCATATAAATCCATAGTTTTCTCGCTAAGATGAATCCCCAACAAGCTACTTTTGCACTGCATATGACACATTTGTGAGTGTCTGTTACTATGAATGTGCTACTACAGCCAAAATATTATATCTTAGTTTTGGATATACTAACGTAGAAGTAAGAACTTTGTGGCCCATATGCAATTAATTTATTTTCCTGAGTTATCTCTCAGGAGATCATTTTTGTGTTCTCTTTAAAATGACTTTTTTAGCATTTCACAGCTGAAAAAAAGTTCCCAAAAGTTTGTGAAAAAGTACTATTAATGTTTTTCTTTTGAGTATGTTTTTGCTTGTTGGTGGTTTAAAAGGCATTTTATAACAAGGTGTGAAAAAATCACCTAAGAGAAAACTCAGGGCCTGTGAGTTTTTTATTGCAGCTTTTATTCCTATTCTGGGTCACCCTGTTACCACTGGGAAAACAAACATCAACAACAATGCATGCATTTTTAAACCACTTCCCAACTGAGGGGTTTTACCCCCTGACCACCAGAGCAATTTTCACCTTTCAGCGCTCCTTCTATTCATTCGTCTATAACTTTGTCATTACTTATCACAATGAAATGAACTATATCTTGTTTTTTTCGCCACCAATTAGGCTTTCTTTAGGTGGGACATTATGCCAAGAATTATTTTATTCTAAATGTGTTTTAATGGGAAAATAGGAAAAAATGTGGGAAAAAAATTATTGTTTTTCAGTTTTTGGCCTTTATAGTTTTTAAATAATGCATGCTACTGTATTTAAAACCCATGAAATGTATTTGCCCTTTTGTCCTGGTTATAAAACCGTTTAAATTATGTCCCTATCACAATGTTTGGCGCCAATATTTTAATTGGAAATAAAGGTGTATTTTTTTCAGTTTTGCGTCCATCCCTAATTACAAGCCCATAGTTTATAAAGTAACAGTGTTATACCCTCTTGACATAAATATTTTAAAAGTTTAGTCCCTAAGGTAACTATTTATGTATTTTTTTTTAATTGTAATTTTTTTTTTTTAAATTACAAGAAAAAAAAAATGGGGAGTGTGGGAGGTAAAGGGTTAATTTTGTGTGTTAAACTAATTTATTTCTATGTGAAAAATGATTTGGATGTAGTTTTACTATTTGGCCACAAGATGGCCACAGTAACATTTTGTTTATGCGACCTGCAAGCGTCCGGAAGGACGCTTGCAGGAAGTAGAAAGAGGCTGAGAACTTTTTTTTTTCCCACAATGGTCGCGCTGCTCAGCCGAGCGGCAGCGGATCGTTGCGGGGCTTTGATCAACGAACAGGAATGGATTTTCCCGTTCATTGATCTCCGGGTGAGCGGGCGGCAGTGTGTTTACTAGCGGCGGGCGGCGTGTTTACGAGCGGGAGCGCGGGCAGCGGCGGGAGCGTGGAAAGGACGTATTTTTCCGTCCCTGGGGGTTAAAGGATGGAAAAAGGGACGGAGAAATGCGTACGCGTGGGGGTAAAGTGGTTAAATCATCCCACACTGTGTATTATTGTTTTTGTTTCCACTGAAAAAAAAATCACATGGCTCAGTTCCTGCTTTCTGTAACCCACTTTCTATGACAGAAAGTGAGCAAGAATTAAAAATATAAAAATGTATTTTTTTTCATGTATTTTCATTTATTACACATTATTTATTACACATTATTTATTTACATTTTTATTTCCCTTTTACCTGTTTGTGGAAAAGAGTGGACAATTTTGTGAGGAAAGCATGTTTTAAGTTAACTGCGGAAATTGGCACCATTGACTTCAATGTAAAATGTCGGCACAGGACGTGGTACATGGAATAATTTCTGAGATTTGATTTCTTACTCGAAACTGCTGAATTATGACACAAAAATCAGACCTGTTCAGATTCTGCAAACTCATCCTAATAAATCACTAATGCAATACAACACATTCATGTCTTTGTGGTCCATTTCAGGTTCAGTGTGGAGATATGGAGTCCATTTGATAAATAGCAATGCTTTTTCCTACCTGGAAAGATGTGCAATGCTTTACTTCAAACATAAAAGACTTACACTGGACACATGAAAATGCCCATAGGAAAGCACCGACATGCTCTAAATGTCCATTTCACATCATTTATCTAGTGCATTAAAAAGCTGCATGCTGGACACAGTCCGAAAGAGTGCTGAGACCCCTTCTCAACCTGACATGATCAGTGTTATGTCCAGGATGCTGTGTACTGTGTGATGTGAAAGGAAAACATACTGAGAAACTTCACTGACTAATTCAAGTTGTGATGATTTCTGATTCTTCTAATGATGTTCATTTGCGACAAGGACTCCGCTTTACAAAGGTTGGAGAACACTAGGGTGCAGTGGGGAGCCTGTGTGGTCCAGCAAAAAAAGTGATATGTGGTGTTTATTTGGTATTTCCTGCACCTTTATTGAGGGGGCTGGCAGACAGACAGTTCTCCTAGATCAGGGATGTCAAACTCCAGTCCTCAAGGGTCAAGGTTCTCACACATTTTTGGCACAGCTCACATTAACTGATGAGACTGAATCAGGAAAGATGTGGTTTATCAAGTGGAACACATATCTCCATTTCTCAGTCCATCCTAAACACTGACTTGAATATGGGCATTGAAGACTGGAGCTTGACACATGTGCCTAGTGATGGCATGGCACAGGGTGGCTGTAGGGTCGGTTTCGGTTCACTTTAAGAATAACTGACAATAAATTCTAGCTTTTGAATGTAGGTGGCTCTGTGTGGTTTTTGTGATCAGTACTCTTTTCATTTCACTCCTCCTGCAGCTTTAAAGTGGAAGTACCCACTTCCTCCACTGTAAATACCAAATACTAGAGATCAAAAATGAAGTAGCGATAGGTTGACAAATTAAAATGTAGTTTATTTTCCAAGGTGTAATATAATAGCTTATAAATAAATAAATATAAAGTGCAATGCAATAAAGTAACTCTGCAATGTACTACAAGGAAGTGCAGTGCAATAAAATGGCTTTGCAGCTACATCAGGTTATATATTCTGTCTGCTATGCAGTTGTGCATATGTTTGTACACCAATGAATACAATCGCAGTCACCCAGTCATTCATACAGTGGCTTGCAAACGTATTCGGCCCCCTTGAAGTTTTCCACTTTTTGTCATATTACTGCCACAAACATGAATCAATTTTATTGGAATTCCACGTGAAAGACCAATACAAAGTGGTGTACACGTGAGAAGTGGGACGAAAATCATACATGATTCCAAACTTTTTTTTACAAATAAATTACTGCAAAGTGGGGTGTGCATAATTATTCAGCCCCCTGAGATAATACTTTGTAGAACCACCTTTTGCTGCAATTACAGCTGCCAGTCTTTTAGGGTATCTCTCTACCAGCTTTGCACATCTAGAGACTGAAATCCTTGCTCATTCTTCTTTGCAAAACAGCTCCAGCTCAGTCAGATTAGATGGACAGCGTTTGTGAACAGCAGTTTTCAGATCTTGCCACAGATTCTCGATTGGATTTAGATCTGGACTTGGACTGGGCCATTCTAACACATGGATTTGTTTTGTTTTAAACAGAGCTGGGACAAGGTCCACCAGCACCCAAGGCTGAGAGACCAAACTGCGCCCCTCCATCCCTTCCACCACAGCTGTCACACTGATTTCTATTAGACTAAGGGGCGACCCAGGGCCCCTAACCCCCCCGCCCCCAACACCTTAATCTCTAGTTATCTGGCTTGCAGTCACTGTCATGTATCCACTTCTCTTATTTCTCTCTGCTTCAAACACAATATAGAAATGATAGCTGAGCTGAGTGCACCCCTTCCTACACAGCGCCCTGAGGCTGGAGCCTCTCTCGCCTCTGCCTCGGCCCGGCCCTGGTTTTAAACCATTCCATTGTTGCCCTGGCTTTATGTTTAGGGTTGTTGTCCTGATGGAAGGTGAACCTCTGCCCCAGTCTCAAGTCTTTTCTGTCCCTGCTGAAGCGAAGCACCCCCAGAGCATGATGCTGCCACCACCATATTTGACAGTGGAGATGGTGCGTTCTGAGTGATGTGCAGTGTTAGTTTTCCTCAACACATAGCTTTTTGCATTTTGGTCAAAGCATTCCATTTTGGTCTCATCTGACCAGAGCACCTTCTTCCACATGTTTGCTGTGTCCCCCACATGGCTTGTGGCAAACTGCAAACGGGACTTCTTATGCTTTTCTGTTAACAGTGGCTTTTTTCTTGCCACTCTTCCATAAAGGCCAACTTTGTGCAGTGCACGACTAATAGTTGTCCTATGGACAGATTCCCCCACCTGAGCTGTAGATCTCTGCAGCTCGTCTAGAGTCACCATGGGCCTCTTGACTGTATTTCTGATCAGCGCTCTCCTTGTTCGGCCTGTGAGTTTAGGTGGATGGCCTTGTCTTGGTAGGTTTACAGTTGTGCCATACTCCTTCCATTTCTGAATGATCGCTTGAGCAGTGCTCAGTGGGATGTTCAAGGCTTTGGAAATCTTTTTGCAGCCTAAGCCTGATTTAAATTTCTCAATAACTTTATCCCTGACCTGTCTGGTGTGTTCTTTTCACTTCATGGTGTTGTTGCTCCAAATATTCTCTTAGACAACCTCTGAGGCCCTCACAGAGCAGCTGTATTTGTACTGACATTAGATTACACACAGGTGCACTCTATTTAGTCATTAGCACTCATCAGGCAATGTCTATAGGCAACTGACTGCACTCAGTTCAAAGGGGGCCGAATAATTATGCACACACCACTTTGCAGTTATTTATTTGTAAAAAAATGTTTGGAATCATGTATGATTTTCGTTCCACTTCTCACGTGTACACCACTTTGTATTGGTCTTTCACATGGATTTCCAATAAAACGGATTCATGTTTGTGGCAGTAATATGACAAAATGTGGAAAACTTCAAGGGGGCCGAATACTTTTGCAAGCCTCTGTACATGGGCAATCTGGCAATTTTCAGAGATGGTCAATGAGATGCAAAATAAGTCTGGTTTGCATTCACATTTTATGTAAATAGAATGCAGCTCTAAACTGGACAGGACGTCAATTTTTATTACTGCCGATTATTCCCATTCCCTGGGATTACAAATGTTTATATTAAAGCATCATGCAAGTCCCAGGGACAGGAAATGAGGTATGAACAGCATAACAAACCCCGAAACTGTCCAACCCCTTTCCATATTATTTAAAACTAAAATATATTTTTTGGAATGGGTTTCTTATTTTATATCTTCCTCTATCCCACTTCAGTTCATTTCCAATCACAGCAACGCTACATAAAGCTGAATAGGGGCATACAGCTAAACCAATCATAACTTCTTTCACAAAGTTTGTTTCAAAAGAAATAAGGTCTTCTCAAAGTATACCTTTTATAAAAAAAATCAGCCACCATACGCACTATACCAAAATAGCATTCTTTATAGTCCTGAAGAAGTGAAAAGCCAGTCAGGTTTTACAATCTGTTTTAGTGAAATAATAAAAAATGACTTTTCTGTGGCCATCAATTGCTTCAGATAATAGAATGGATTAACTTTGTAGACATCACAAGAAAGATGGCTGCTTTCAAGCAGGCACATAAATAAATAAAGAAATAAAACATACAACAATGCTTGAAAGTTTGTAAACCCTTTAAATAATTTTATATTTTTTTATGAATGTGGTTAAAAAACATCCAATTATTTTCAATCGATTCCTAAAATAAGATGACACGTCTAGTTAAACTGAATAAGCAAACAATTATATTACATACAGTAATAAAATTAAAAAAGTACATTATTAAAATAATTTGGTTTATTGAAAATAGTAATCCAATTTTAAAGGGATCAAAACACTACAAAGAACCACTGTAATATAATAACCGTGTCTCCTGCTTCAGGATGTAGAGTCATTTTAATAAAGCTCATATTTTTTTCAAACTAAGGAAAGGCAAGTGGATAAAGCTGAACTCTATTGAGAAATATTGTTGCAGTGGTGAAAGCTACTATATATTATAATATAATAGTCAGTTGGATTCCATAGTATCATACTAAAGCCTTTATGGGTCTTTAGCAAAGCGGTGCTAACCCAGTTAGCACGCCTAAAAGACTTTAGGCGTGATAACTGGGTGCTAACTGGGTTTCTAAAATAACCCCATGCTCAAAGTCCCGCGCGCAAAGTTTTGCGTGCGCACAGCGCAGTGCACGCGCAAGGTCGCATCATGGTGCGACTTTAACGGCACACCCGATGCACCTATAAGGAACTTTGCGCGCTGGGTTATTTTATCACGCCTAAACTGAGTTTAGGCGTGATAATGGGCTTTTCACAAGCGTGCAAACAGTTAGCACTGCTTTGTGAATCAAGCCCTATATCTTACTTCAATGACTGGAGTTGCCAAAGTTTTGCGTGCGCACAGCGCAGTGCACGCGCAAGGTCGCATCATGGTGCGACTTTAGCGGCACACCGGATGCACCTATAAGGAACTTTGCGCGCTGGGTTATTTTATCACGCCTAAACTGAGTTTAGGCATGATAATGGGCTTTTCACAAGCGTGCAAACAGCACTGCTTTGTGAATCAAGCCCTATATCTCACTTCAATGACTGGAGTTGCCTTTTAAGTTACTCAACATTAAGAGAAATCAAGAGAAATCTGGAACTAGCACCATTGATTTGCTCTGCAGATTGTGTTTAAAAACAGGCTGGTAAGCAGTACATTTTTAAATATTTGAATCTGCGGTTTATATAATGCTTTGTCTATCTGTAAAGGAGGGGTTCACACCTGTCTTGGTGGAAAAATTATGTGATTTTTCACATACGCATTTTTGCATTCGTGATTTTTTGTATTTTTGCAAAGTTTCATGACCGGTTTTGTCATTTTTAAAGAGTCTGTATGTGCAAAATCTCAATGTGAATTTTTCATGAATACCACTTAAGATATTTTACACAAAAACATGTATTGCACATTACAGACACACAAAAAAATTGAGCTCCTGTTCGAGATTACGGTAAATACAGAAAAATTGCTAATGATCTGAAATAAAATGTAATGCCATTGGAAAAAATTATACATTTTTGCAAGATTGCAAATTGGATGCCTCAGTCACAGGTTACAGCACAGTGGGTACTTACATAGTCATGTTTCTAATTGTCCTCAGAGTAGCTCACAATGTAATCCTTGCTATAGTCATAGTCAAATGTTCCTATAACAGTCTTAATCATCAAACGATGTATGGGAAGATCGACCAAGAGACAGATCTCTCTCTGATCAAATCTGATTGGAGAGAGATATGTTGCCTCCCCATACACTACAGGCCGATTCCCAATTGATTTCAAAATGAAATATCTCGGGAATTGGCCTTGTGACACCACATCTGCCACCTTGCCGCCCTTTTCCTGTCGGTGTCCGCCACTTGCTCCTTGTTCCGTCCATAACTACGCGCCCCACATGGTTGCTGGTGTAACGCAGGCACGTGTGTGACTTCACACATGCACCCACATATATGCTGGCAACCTTGTGGGGCAGTGTATGTGGAAAGGGGACAGAACATGGAGCCAGCATCAGACACCGACAGGTAAAGTAAGCACGAACAGGGCAACAGGGGCACATTTTACACTAGTGGGGGGCAGCACTGGGGGTTCGGTCACATTCTATGCTCGTCCCAATAACGTATGCCATTACCACCACATCCGATTGAGCATGTTGGTCCTAAATTTTGTAGAATGTCCAATCAATGCATGCAACCAATTTTGGCCCATAATTGTTGGCATCCTCAATTGGGCATGCTCTTGGCGACACTGATTTTCATCCCATTTGATTATAATAATCAAATTGGATGGTCAGTTGGCCACCAAGTCACCTGATGTATGACCACCATAAAGGGACACTTAAGCCAGGAATGAAAAATCAGTTTTACTTTCCTGGGGCTTCTATCAGCCCCCTCCAGCTGTCCTGTGCCCACGCAGTAACTCATGGTTCCTCCGGTCCCTCGCCGCCAGCTAGTTTTGTTTTCACTGACAGGCCTGGCCACGAGTATTTTTCTTCGCATTCCCATCCGCAATAGCGTCCTGCGTCTGTGCAGGACATTATTGAGAACGGGAACATGAAGGATACGCATGGCCAGGCCTGTGCAGGTGCAGAAAGCCCACCGACTCTCTGTCAGGGCCTCTCAGCAAAAACGAAACTGGCTGGCA
This sequence comes from Hyperolius riggenbachi, assembly GCF_040937935.1. Classification (NCBI taxonomy): domain Eukaryota; kingdom Metazoa; phylum Chordata; class Amphibia; order Anura; family Hyperoliidae; genus Hyperolius; species Hyperolius riggenbachi. The sequence continues at coordinate 525,079,818 of NC_090646.1, read as the reverse complement.
GCGGGGGACCAGAGTGAGTGACTGCGAGGGCACGGGACATCTGCAGGGGGCTGGTAGAAGCCCCAGGAAAGTCAAACTGATTTTTTTCTTAAGTGTCTCTGCAGTCAGAGGGGCTGCTCCTCTCTGTAGTTACGCCCCTGACTAACCTCCTCCTAATGCATAACATTAACTACCTCCTAACGTTTAACTCTCACCCCCCATGCTTAACACTAACCTCCCCTCTTAATGTCTAACACTAAACCCCTCCTAAAGTATAACAGTAACCTTCCCCCTAATGCCTAACACTAAATCTCTCTGCTATTATTATTATTATTTTTTATTTATATAGCGCCAACATATTCCGCAGAGCTTTACAAAGCACAATAAGATGACAAGAGGAACTCTGCTGTACATTTGTTAGTTGTATCTATATGCAACTAACAAATGTACAGCAGAGTTCAAAGCAGCACAAATATTGTTACAAAAACACTAAACATTAGGAGGATGACCCTGCCCTTCCGAGCTTACAATCTAATGGGTAGTGGGGGACACACTAGGTAAGGGGGTGGAGGATGGATGAGGCAGTGACCCTTTGCCTGATTACATTGTGACAGATACTGTAAGTAAATAAGGGCTATAGAATGTTATAATGCTATTGCCTAACACTAACTCTCCCTGCTTATTCCCAACACTATCCCCCTTCCTAATGCCTAACGCTCATCTCCCTCTGCTAATGCCTAAGACATACCACCATGCCTAACACTAACCCTCACTCCTAATGCCTATTAGTAACCCTCCTCTTAATGCCTAATACTAGCTCCCTTCCCAATGCCTAACTCTACCCCTGCTCTCTGGCACCCAAATTAGTCAATGTAGTCTCAACAAGTACGTATAGTAGTCAACCAGCTGCTCATAGGTGAATGTGTTGCAGATTGACTACTGTTTAGTGATCTGCTATCCAAAACCACTAGCTGATTAGCTGGAGATAGCTAGGGAATCACGTGAATACGAAAGAGCGTGTGTGCAGGTGCATCAGTGCACATGCATCTGCGCACATTTTGGAATGTTCAGCCCATGGCATGCAGTGGTCAAAATGTAAAAAAGCCTTGTGCCGTTGTTCATGGTCATTGCTTAGAACCTACTTTTCAATATTCACTTTTTAGCTGCAGAAAGCTAACTTGTTACAAAAATGTAACTCTAGGGCAACTGATTGCTGGATTTTCGAATGATATTGACAACTGTGCCTGAAGCTGATCTTTGAACTGAGCATTTTCCTTACAGCACTGATGAAGCAGAGCTGTCTATTCAGCAAACTGAGCACAATAAATTGCTTTGTTTAAAAAAACAAAAAACAAATTCAATGTAATTGGACCTTTATATCAGCTTTTCTCCCTATCATTGCAGTCTCTTTAGAAAGTTACATAATAATATATCAAAAGGAAATTGCCTTTGTTCAAAGATATTTCTTCATGTCAAATGATGCTGACACCAACCGAAAAAGAAAGACTAATCTTTCAAATAGACAGTTGCTACTCTGCTGATTCCAAAAAAAAAAAAAAAAAGTTTGACTTGTGATGACAGCAAATTTTGATGAACAATTCTTCTATAAAGATGATTAGCTAGCATGTTATAGATCTGTTAATCTGCTGAGCAATTTTTATCTGAGCCAGTCAAGGTAGTTGAGTTATCAGCAGAAAGTCCCCAAGTCAGAAGCTGAAGAGATATGATGATATCTGGCTGAGAAGTGGAAGTGGATATTACTTTTTTCTATGGACGTACTCGTGTACTTGAATAAAACATCATACACGGAGAGACAGCTCATAAGTCATATAACTGACAGGTCCTGTAGAAGACTTTCACCAATTTCACAGTAATCCCACGACCATGAAGATAACAAGAAATTGTGTTATTAAATGTCATTTCTCCATAACTACATTTCATGCTGGGACAGAATACTGTATCATCTTTTTCCTCTCTTAATACTGACATGGGAGAAGTAAATGCTGGGTTTGTTAACGCTATCTTGGAACATATTTTAATGCTACATTTGCTATGTAATGATTTCATATATAAAAAGGCAGGTTGGTCAACTATAATTCAGTAAGATTGAAATTTACTGCACTTTAATGGACATTATTGCTAATGTGAGATTTGCTGTATCTTAAGATGGAGCCACTGCGGTAACACTCAGCATCACTTGTCATCTGATGAAGCAGCTGAGCCTGTTGGTTCAGTTACCGCAGGGCAGAAGTTGTCCAAACTGCTGAACATGTATGATGGGAGGGACAAAATAGCGTGAGGATTCTGCTGCAAGAGCTTTACTAGCCCCACCCCCAGCCAAAGAGGGTGGAAACGAGCAATAATTGTGTGCAGTTCCCCCAGTTCATGTCACTAGCAGACCTATGTCTTTTAACAGTGTGTGTGTGTGTTTGTAGTACTGTGACCAATGTTGGGGAACATAGGAAGGTAATGAAGATGCAGGATTTATGGTGCTTGCCTTAGTAATCAAATAAGCACCCTAGCCTTACTTATCAAATAAGCATCCTATCCTCCTGTGATATGTGTCTGGAGTCATTTCAATCAATGGCCTTGATTCACAAAGCCATGCTAACGCATAGCACGGCTACGCTATGCCTCGCACGCTTTTTACCGCTCATAAAACCTTATATGTGCTATAACAAACTTTCATGCCGCGTGAATGCGCACAAACATTTATTACAGTGCGCGTAAGGTTTTATGCGCGGTAAAACGCGTGCGAGGCATAGTGCGGCCGTGGTATGAGTTAGCACAGCTTTGTGAATCAAGGCCATTGACAGGACAGAAAAAAAAAACAACTTTACATAACCAAAGTACAGTTTGTGTGGGAATTATGAAAGTAGATAGTAGTAGCTCTGTGGGGGGAAGGGGTGAAATTTATCCTTGCTTGCATCCCAGTTTCAATGTCTATTGCGTATTATATCATGTACACAACGTGTATTTAAAATACTTGACTTGCAGGGTCTTACAGCTCCATATCCTGTCAGACGGCACTACTATTTTATTTAAGAGATAACTGTTGAAACTCACCATGACCCCTCTCATCATCATCCATACACACAATCACACGCACGCACGCACGCACACACACACACACACACATATGCATGCACGCACACACACACACACGCATGCACGCACGCACACACATGCATGTACGCACACACACACACGTATGCACACACACACATATGCATGCACGCGCACACACACACACACACACACACGCATGCACACACACACACATATGCATGCACGCACACACGCACGCACGCACACACACACACATATGCATGCACGCACACACACACACACGCATGCACACACACACACACACACAAATATGCATGCACACACACACACACAAGCACGCACACACACACACGCACGCACACACACGCACGCACGCACACACATAAGCATGCACGCACACACACACGAACGCACACACACACACACACACGCACGCACACACACACACACAGACACACACTAGCTGAGAGAGGGGCAATACTCATTCAAACCACAGATCACCTGACTCCTCCCCCTACTACTTTTTATAAAAGAACACTAAAAATAGTTTCTTATTGAAGGTAGAGCAGAGTTATGAGAGGCCAACCTGGCCTGCGCTACTTTCAATATGAAATAAGGGTTCAATAAGGGTTAAATGCCTTGTTTGTGGCCAGGGAGGGACAGAGGAACTTCTAGCTGCAGTGCTGATCGCAATGAGTTAGTCTTTCTAAGCAAAAGAAGAAATAGGCTGTGATGAATAGCGGAGATGCCGCCACGCGGTCTGGCGGCGGGGCGGCTGTCTCTGCGTTCAGACTGGCGGTTTCCGCACAGCAACATGTGTCTGGTTTGTCTGGACCTTCTAGTGCACACAGATGGAGAGCTACGCATGCGCGCGCCAGGCGACAGGACATTTATACCAGCAGAAGGGGAATCAGCTGATCAGGCCGATCAGCTGATCCCAGCTGGACTCTGGATTGGCTGAGTGGCTCGGGCGGAGCTGCACAGCACTGCAAGTATATATAGATCTTGCTTGTCAGTTGCTGGTTGTCTGCCGTTGCGAATACTTACATGTGAGCACTCAGACCTCAGTCAGATCCCACAGTGTGTTAGAACCAGGTGGACCTGGGAATTCACACTTAGCCAGATTACGCTTGTGTAATACTTTAGACCAGTTCCGGGGTGTTGTGACCAAGGATCTCACACCCAAGCTTAGGATTACTGTGTCATTGCTGTGTGATACTTTAGACCAGTTCTGGGGTGTTGTGACCAAGGACCTTACACCCAAGCTTAGGATTACTGTGTCATTGCTGTGTTATACTTTAGACCAGTTCCGGGGTGTTGTGACCAAGGACCTCACACCCAAGCTTAGGATTACTGTGACATTACTGTGTTATACTTTAGACTAGTTCCTGGGTGTCGAGACCACGGACCTCTCACCTCAGACTAGGACTCTGCTCTATTTCTGTTATGACTATTTGCTCTGTCGACCTCTCTATTGCTTTCTGATTCTGTACCTCTGCATATCTGCCTACCTGTTGCCAGACCCTGCCTGTACCCGGTTACCGAATCAGCCTTCTGTCTCTGTACCTTATCTGCTCGTGTGTTGCCAACCTGGCCTGCCCGACCTTCCAGGCTGTCACTCACCCCTTGAGTGCTCAGTCTATCTGTACTAGCAGTGACACAATTCCACCAAGTGTCAGTTACAACTAGGACTCCTGCTCCTCAGAGAGTCTGGCCGGTTAGCAGCCAGTGGCCTCTTCCCCTGGAGTCCCCTGTCTGCAGTACAGTCTATATCTGATATCCAGATATCCCTGGTTGCCAGGTTCTCACTATTCCCTCTCTCAAGGAGGTAGTCCCTGCACTTCCCAGAGCCACCTGCCCCTCAGGTGGTTTTCGGCCAAGCTGCTTGTATCTCCCGCCTCACGGGAGATAGCCTACAGTTACACCAAACACTTACTCTTTATTAGGTGTCCAGAGGTTAGTCATACTTGTATTATTGGTGATTCTGCAGATCATCCATAATCAAGTATACATCTGTATTATTGATGATTCTGCAGATCATCAATGATCAGATTCTCTCTGTGTGCTGACACCAATCGTTACATAGGCATTGTCAGGTGGTCTGCAGTAGGCTGGGAAAGGAACTGCAAACAAGGAGCTACAGGAGTGAGCTAGGAACCCGCATCACAGATATTTTAAATACATTTATTGCAAAAAGTACATGTGCTATAACATCATCATAGGTGCAATATGGGTAAAGGAGCTGGAGAAAACTTATTGGAGGATAACTACTGAAGCACACAGATCACTTGGAGCATGGAAGGAGTTTGAACACATGCCCTTGAGCTGAAAAAAAGTAAAACATAATGCCAGATGGATGGTTTCACTGAGTTTTTACTTTGCACTTTATAAAGCACATAGTGTTCCTTTCTGTTGTGGAGTGGATATGATTCAAGCAAATTAATGGAACATAACTGTTTCTCTAAATATAGTTATATATTTTCAGCCTACATGGGGTGAAACATTATTAAGCTAAGAGTCTGTAACATTTCAGAACAGAATGTAAGCGTTCCGCAATGACATTTTTGATTATTCACACACACATCAGTTATGCATTCTGTGCTGCCATGAATCAGAACATCTGATACGAGATGGATAATGTGCTGCTCACTTGACCTGAACTATTCTCTGGTATTATCAGGCACATACTGTATAATAATATTTGGGATTAAAGCAAAATGCAGCCTTATGCCGGCAGTAACTCCTCTTGATAAGGGGAGAAAATGTCTGAAAGCTACATAGGGATTTTACTTAAAGTGAACCTAAATCTAAGATAGTAATAAAAGTTTGATACTTACCTTAGTAGAGGAAAGCCTCTGGATAGACCTGAGGCTTTCACCCATCTTCCTCAACCCCACTGATCCACTGCTGAGGACCACTAAGCAAATCCGAGCTTGAGTGCAGAATGATAGTGTACTAATATCTGTATTAGTACACTATCATTCCAACCTTCAAGGGACACCGAGCACTTCATAAAAATGAAATTTCCACTTACCCGGGGCTTCCTCCAGCCCACTGTAGGCCGCAAGGTCCCCTGTCGTTATCCTGGCTCCTCTCCTGGTCCCCCACTGGCGGCTCCATTAGCAGACGACTTCGGCCTAAAGTCGTCCGGTCTGCTTCCCTCTTCCTGATGAGAGTACTCATGCCGACCAACTACGCATCATCAAGTCGGCCGGCGTGAGAGTCCTGCGCATGCGCGGTTCTCTAATATTGAACCCATAATCGACATTAATGGCCTCAATTCACTAAGATCATGCTAGAGAGAATAAGGTAAGAAAAAACTTATCACTATGCATCGATCTTGCCTTAAGTTTTAAGTCTTAAGTGTTAAGTCTTAAGTTTTAAGTTTTTAAGTTTTAAGTTAAGTAGAGATAAGTTTTCACAGAGAGAGTGGTATCTTATCTCTTCAGTCCTTAAAGAGAAACTCCAACCAAGAATTGAACTTTATCCCAATCAGTAGCTGATACCCCCTTTTACATGAGAAATCTATTCCTTATTACAAACAGACCATCAGGGGGCACTGTATGACTGATATTGTGGTGAAACCCCTCCCACAAGAAACTCTGAGGACCGTGGTACTCTTGGCAGTTTCCTGTCTGTGAACCTTGTTGCATTGTGGGAAATAGCTGTTTACAGCTGTTTCCAACTGTCAAAAAAGCATGCAGCAGCTACATCACCTGCCAACAGTAAAAATGTCACCATGTAATAAATGTCAGAATGTAAATCAGGGATTTAAAAGATTATACAATGTGCAAACACTGACTAACTGTAATGCTGGGGGGGGGGCATACTTTCTGACCACCCAGCACAACTAGGCTAAGAGCAGGATAATGGAAGAGGCCACACAGGCTGCCCAGAGCAACTGCAGCTCTTAGATTCCTATAATACGCAATGGCAGTGCAGTGCGATGTTGCACTACTTTTGCGATAGCAAACATTCAGACAGATACAAGACAGACTGGAGTGAGGTAGCCAATAGCAATCGCAGCAATGGCTACCTCCCAAGGACAGGACTGTAACGAAGCAGCCAATCGCGACCGCAGCAATAGCTTACTTCGTAAGGACAGGACTGGAAGGATTCGCCGCTCCTACGCAGGAGATTGGCGCAACCCACAAGGCAGAGTACAAGAGCACAGATAAATCACACAAGAGTATCACAAATAATTTACAATTACAGCTATCAATGTGAAACAATAATCCGCAAACGCAATAAGGAAAATAACAAACTTGCTAGAATGCGTATATATTGGCAATGAACCAATATATGATGATAGACTAGCAAAATAACAAACGCTGACTAGAATATGTATATATTGGCGATGAACCAATATATAACATAAATCAGGAACACTAGCTAAATCTGGAGCAATACAGCAAACTGAGCTAGGCAATACAATACTACAATTCTCTACACTAGAAGGACAGGCTCAGACTGAGCCACCGAACCACCGATGGTCCCATTAGTGGGCCTCGACTGCCCCGCCTCCTGGGGGCCCCAGAGCTAAGAGGGAGGGGGGCACAGCTTGGAAGAGGTGAAATTGGGCACAGAGCGGCGGGAAGGGGGGGAAGCCTCACCCCCCTCCCTCACCTAGGGCCCCCCTTCCGCGCAACCCCTCCTCCAGAAGTGCAGCCAGCAGCGAGCGGAGAATAGCTACCGAGCTTCAGATGATGCTAGCTCCGCTCCGCATGCCGCTTCTGCCCTGCTGGTCTCTGACTCCTACAGTGATGCTGTCCAATCACGCTCTCGCAGTACTTCCTGCGAGAGCGTGATTGGACAGTGTCACTACAGGAGACAGAGACCAGCAGGGCAGCAGCGGCATGCGTAGCGGAGCGGAGCTAGCATCATCTGAAGCTCGGTGAGCTATTCTCCGCTCGCTGCTGGCTGCACTTCTGGGGGAGGGGGGTGCGCGGAAGGGGTGGGCCCTAGGTGAGGGAGGGGGGGAGGCTTCCCCGCTTATCTGTGCCCGCTAACCCACCTTCCAAGTTGGGGGGTCACTTGCATTTTGTGGGGGTATCTGCCACCAACCTGATTGCATTGTGTGGGGGTATCTGCCACCAACCTGATTGAATTGTGTGGGGGTATCTGCAGCCAACCTGATTGCATTTTGTGGGGGTATCTGCAGCCAACCTGATTGCATTTTGTGGGGGTATCTGCAGCCAACCTGATTGCATTTTGTGGGGGTATCTGCAGCCAAACTGTTTGCATTTTGTGGGGTTATCTGCTGCAGCCAACCTGATTGCATTTAGTGGGGGTATCTGCAGCCAACCTGATTGCATTTTGTGGGGGTATCTGCCACCAACCTGATTGCATTGTGTGGGGGTATCTGCAGCCAACCTAATTGCATTTTGTGGGGGTATCTGCAGCCAACCTGATTGCATTTTGTGGGGTTATCTGCTGCTATTTGACTACTTTATGAATTATCATGAGGCATGTAACTACTTGAATATTTAATCTAAAATGTATCTGGTCAGACCTAATCTCTGTGAATAACACCGCTACTTATTTTGTGTTTTGTATTTTTTTTTTTAAGTCTGCCTATGACTCATCATGACCACACCGATGTTCCAGTGCGTGGTGACACCCATTTAGTTTCGCTGCGGCGCGCTGCACGCGCCGTATTTAGACATATCCCTATTGGAGACTGTCCTCAGAATTGCTCAAAATCTATTCCCTACCATAAAGTCATGCAAAATTTCTAGAGTACATGTGTATGTGAGCCCAAAATGGAGGGGGGGGGGGGGGGTAGGAGGAGGAGAGGGGGCGGGCCCCAGGCTGAAACTTCCTTGGTGGGCCCTTGGTGTCCCAGTCTGACCCTGAGTACGTATATATGTCCCTGTGGGAAATATATAGCGTAACTCCACAAGAAACTGAACTACAAAGTAGCAATACATGGAACTATAATTCACAATGTTCAGAGACCCAGTAACAGCCTAGTGTGAGCTGAAACTATGATGGGCGGAGCACGCTTGCAGGAAGCAAACCTTTATACTGAAGTCATCCAATGAGAGCAGAGATGCAAATCTCCACACAGGTGAATGGTAATCAGTCACAAGCAGGCTGGCTTGATTACCATTCCCTAGCTGACAGACTTTCACAGGCAATGCATGCAGAACTATGCTAGCAACTGCATGTAAATAAATCAGAACTGCTTGGCTGCAGTACCTCTGCAGCCAGAAGTACATGCTGCAGAAGCGACCATGACACTAACTCATTTATACATAATTATTGTAAAAATGAAGCACTTTTTTATTACATTATTTTCACTGGAGTTCCTCTTTAATTTACCTCCTCCGTAGTTATTTTTATACCCAGTTAATTAACAGCCTGTCTTTAACTTTCGAATTCTGGAGTTACTTTAAGGATTGAAGAGTTAACTTTAATGGCTGATCTGGCCATTCTGTCTTGTTCTGATACAGTCTGGGAAATTCCCGAGACTTTCTTCAGTCATGATTTGTTATTCTTCATTGTGTGATGCAAAGAATCCAGAAGTAGGAGGTGTAATGCAATCAGATGCTCTGGTGCTGATCACATTATGCCGTACAGTCTTCATTCCTCACTGGATGAAGTAAACATTGCTCAAAGCAACTCTGCAGATTGCAGCAAAGAAATCAAAAGCCGGTTTTACAGTTGATGGTAATATTGCTCCTTTAATTGCTATTCAACTATTTAATGTTGTTCACATTTTTAAAACCAGTTTAAGAAAAAAACGATCCTATCAGGTAAGATTTATTTGTCTGAGTTTATCTGTATGACAGCAGAGATGGTTTAAAGGAGTTCTTTCGCGAAAAATGTAGGCAGTTAAACAATGTGACAGATGACAGGTTTTGGGCCAGTCCATCTTTTTAAGGGGGATTCTCAGGGATTTCTTTGTGTTCAACAGCATTTCCTGAACAACAGTTGCAAAATTTAACTGACATAATAGTGTGCAAGTGATTAGGGAGGCTGGCTGGTATCTTGCTATTTTGGCAGTTAAACTGTTGTTCAGGAAATGCTGTTGAAAACAAAGTAAGCCCTGAGAATCCCCCTTAAAAAGATGGACTGGCCCAAAACCTGTCATCTGTCACATTTTTTAACTGCCTACTTTTTTCGCGAAAGAACCCCTTTAAGGTGAAATGGAGACCTAGGCAAGAAAAAGAACCAGAAGTAATTAATCCTCCGAACTTTCCTGCAGAGGTCCTGCACCCACACTGTTACTAAGCGATCCTCCAGTCCCCCGTGCAGTGATCCTCTCCTGGCCGGCTGACTGGTGAGTCGACAGCAACTGTGCATGCGCGGCCGCATGCATCCTCGATCATGCTCCCATCACCAGGAGTGTTCTGCGCATGCGCAGTAGAGACTTTTTGTCTGTGCATGCTCAGAGTGCGCCTGTCGATAGGAGCTCAATAAGGAGGCGTGGACCAGGGTCGCGCATCCAGATGATAGAGGGCCGCTGCGGAGGACCAGAGGATTGCTTTGTGACGGCACGGGAACAGGACGTCTGCAGAGGGCTGGTAGAAGCCCAAGGTAAGTTAAACCCGAAAAAGTTTAGGTTCACTTTAAACATGTATATTCATTGAATTATGCACAGCCACAAGATAAGTTAACATTTATGATTGCCATGTAAATATTTTACTTAATAATGAGATGTAGTGGTGGTGGTGAATACAGCGCATATTAAATGCTATAATCACTGTCCATTACTTTTCATTGATTTATTTGTGGTTACCACTTAACTAAGGCTCTGCAGAGGTTACTTTTAACAATTTTAGAACAATTAAGTACTTTGCATTAGTTAACAGTTTGGTTGCTGTGCATCTAATTATTTACAGTCTGATAGGAGATTCCGTCACACAACTCTGCTCCACTGAACAATCCCTTAGGCCATAATACTCTTTTACTAACTGAATTGTTAGGATTGTGGGGCTTTATTACTACCTCTACTCTTCGAGAAATAAATGGTACATTATTATCTTGGCCTTATGTAAGAAATATTTTAGAAATGCCACTTGCTAGACTGCTGTGCTCCTCCTTTTCTGAACACGAAAAAAGTGTGAAGATCTGGTGGTTAGATTATATTTGGTGCATGCTTTTTGCAGTTATGTGACTCAGACACAACTGTAGCCATAAGTTCAGCATCGGACAACAACAAGCAAATGGCTATTTTCTTATTTTGAAGGAAATATAGTTGGCAGTACCCACATTCCCTGCACTTCAGAGTTCCTTTAATGCAATACCTCATATGATAATATTGCTGAGCAACTGGGCCGGCTCTTTTATGAGGCAAACTGGGCAATTGTCCAAGGCCTCCAAGCTGACCGCTGTCTCCCCTTATTTATTGTGGTCCCTGGGGCTCCTGCAGAATGTTTAGCAGCTGCACTCCTCCATCAGGCTGCGCACTCTTATCTTCATCCCCGCTGGACTCCTCAGTGGCCCGGCGGCGTATTATTGTATAGGAACATGCCACTGGCACTGAGCCATGGAACCGAGGCACCCTTGCAAGGACAAAGATGGCAGCACGCGGACTGAAAGAAGAGTGCGCCAGCCGGACAGATGAGTTCACTCAACTGCTAAAAACTCTGCATGGGGCCACAGGGACCACCATAATAAACTTGAAGGGGGACTTGGGGGGGGGGGGGGCGGCAGATGGTTTTGGAGCCCTGTGGGGTATTTATCCAAAATGAAAGGGGTCCCTAATGCCGTAAATGGGGAGTGGTTGGAGGGAGGTGTCAGGGGTACCATGTTAATTTTGCCCATTGTAGCTAGAGCCGGCCCTGCTGAGCACATGGCTACCAAACTCTCCTTATAAACCATTACCAATTGCAACAGACCCATGATAGAAGAGCTATATTTGCAAACATGAGATAGGGTAACTGTTCTATACTTCCATATAATAGCGAGCATCTCCTGCAAGAGGCCATAGATACTCTTGCTGTGCTTCCTTTCCAGCTCACTACTATTCCTACATGCAAGTGCAGTTCCCCTGTAATGTGTCAGATGTAAAAGGCCCTGAAAGTGAAGAAAAATTACATTGAACAGTGCTAGACAAGCGATTACTGTGAAAAGGGTAAAATTCCTTTTTTTCATAACATTCACTCGCAGCATTCATTCCTTCTCTGCAATGTCCTGTTACTTCAGTCAGATCATAGAGAAGCTGAATGTAAGCTGACAACTATCAAGAGTGAATACTGCACTTTAGCTTTTTTGCTTTCCTAATGAAATCCGACACTTCTCTGTCATACTTTTGGGTTGCTTGTTTTCCTGGGACTGCAAAAAGCTATGTCAGATAGAGTTTACCATTCTCTACTTAAACCTCATGGGTCTGACTGTTACATGTTTCTTCTATCAGTGTTGAAGACCCCAGTTACAGCATTATTAAAGCTGGAAGCAAACAACCAGAATCCACTTACTACCTTCTTGTGGTAAGGCCTGAACTATAATTACACTATGAATACTTTAAAATCCGCAGCTACAGCTAACTGATGCCTAGCTCCTTGTCCAAGGGAACCCACTTGCACAGAGCAGACATTTTACCTGCAATGCACGATTCGGGTTATTTATGGTCTATTTGTTGTGGCCTTAGTGAACTTGACACCTCCAGCATTAAGTAAACATCTTTAAAGTGAATCTGAAGCAAAAAAACAGATACTCACCTAAGGAGAGGGAAGGCTTGTCCCGTTCCCTTCCTGGTTCACTCGTTCTACCGCAGGCTCCTCCGTATAAATGTCCCACTGTGGGAGACTTTGGAAGTCTTCGTGAGCCCGGTTACTCATGAAGACGGGCAGCTCTGTACTGCGCATGCAAGTGAATATCCAGAGCCGGCCTTTAGGGGTGGCAAGTGGGGCAATCGCCCCAGGCCCCGCGTCTGAGGAGGCCCCGCACCCTCTGCAGTGCTGGGGAGAGTGGGCATAGTTGTTAAAACTCACGTGTCTCCGATGCTCACAGCTACCATCTATTTCCTCTCCCAGCATCTGTGTATTGGTAACAGCGCCCCCTATGATGACGTGACCGCATGTCACCACAAGGGGAGCTGTTACCAATACACAGATGCTGGGAGAGGAAATAGATGGTACTGTGAGCATCGGAGACACGTGAGTTTTAACAACTATGCCCGCTCTCCCCAGCACTGCAGCCACCTTGCTGTCTAACCTGTACTGCGGGGCACCTACCTATCTAATCTATACTGCAGGGCATCCACCTATCTAATCTATACTGCGGGGGATCTACCTATATAATCTATACTGCAGGGCATCTACCTATATAATCTATACTGCAGGGCACCTACCTATATAATCTATACTACAGGCTGGCACCTATCTAATCTATACTGCAGGCACCTATCTAACCTATACTGCAGGCTGGCACCAATCTAATATATACTGCAGGCTGGCACCTATCTAACCTATACTGCAGGCTCCTATCTAACCTATACTGCAGGCTGGCACCTATCTAATCTATACTGCAGCCACCTATCTAACCTATACTGCAGGCTGGCACCTATCTAATCTATACTGCAGGCACCTATCTAATATATACTGCAGGCACCTACCTATCTAATCTATACTGCAGGCACCTATCTAACCTATACTGCAGGCTGGCACCTATCTAATCTATACTGCAGGCACCTATCTAATATATACTGCAGGCACCTACCTATCTAATCTATACTGCAGGCACCTATCTAACCTATACTGCAGACGCCTATCTATCTAATCTATACTGCAGGCACCTATCTAATCTATACTGCAGGCACCTATCTAATCTATACTGCAGCCACCTTCCTATCTAACCTATACTGCAGGCACCTACCTATCTAATCTATACTGCAGCCACCTTCCTATCTAATCTATACTGCAGGCTGGCACCTATCTAATCTATACTGCAGGCTGGCACCTATCTATCTAGTCTATACTGCAGGCACCTATCTAATCTATACTGCAGGGCATCTACCTATATAATCTATACTGCAGGGCATCTACCTATTTACTCTATACTACAGGCTGGCACCTATCTAATCTATACTGCAGGCACCTATCTAACCTATACTGCAGGCTGGCACCTATCTAATATATACTGCAGGCTGGCACCTATCTAACCTATACTGCAGGCTCCTATCTAACCTATACTGCAGGCTGGCACCTATCTAATCTATACTGCAGCCACCTATCTAACCTATACTGCAGGCTGGCACCTATCTAATCTATACTGCAGGCACCTATCTAATATATACTGCAGGCACCTACCTATCTAATCTATACTGCAGGCACCTATCTAACCTATACTGCAGACGCCTATCTATCTAATCTATACTGCAGGCACCTATCTAATCTATACTGCAGGCACCTATCTAATCTATATTGCAGGCACCTATCTAATCTATACTGCAGCCACCTTCCTATCTAACCTATACTGCAGGCACCTACCTATCTAATCTATACTGCAGCCACCTTCCTATCTAATCTATACTGCAGGCTGGCACCTATCTAATCTATACTTCAGGCTGGCACCTATCTATCTAGTCTATACTGCAGGCACCTATCTAATCTGTACTGCAGGGCGCCACCCTACCTAATCTATACTGCAGGCACCTATCTAATATATACTGCGGGGTACCTACTTAACTAATCTATACTGCAGGCACCTTCCTATCTAATCTGTACTGTAGGGCACCTACCTACCTATCTAATCTGTACTGCAGGGCACCTACCTGTCTAATCTATACTGCAGGGCACCTATCTATCTAATCTATATGGCAGGCACCTATCTAACATATACTGCGGGCTACCTACCTAACTAATCTATACTGCAGGCACCTTCCTATCTAATCTGTACTGCAGGGTACCTACCTACCTACCTATCTAATCTGTAATGCAGGGCAACTACCTGTCTAATCTATACTGCAGGCACCTATCTAATCTATACTGCAGGGCACCTACCTATCTAATCTATACTGCGGGGCACCTACCTATCTAACCTATACTGGAGGCACCTACCTATCTAACCTATACAGAGTGTGTGCTTCCACAACGTGTGTATCCACAGCATGTATCTCTAGGCCCCGCATATGACACTCGCCCCAGGCCCCGCGTACTCTAAGGCCACCTCTGTGAATATCCTTAGGGGAGTATCTGACTTTTTTTTTGTAGGTTGCTGGAGACTCCCTTTAATGGAATTTGCTCGTTTAAAGGCCAACTAACCACTAACAGCTAAAATCTATCATAATGTAGAGCTGCCAGCACTAGAGGAGCTTTCCCAGGAGCACAGCAGAATACACACATTCTAATACGAATAAATGAAAGACAGGCTGCCTAGTGGAGCAGAATGGCTGTTAGTGCACTTCCAGCGAACAGCCTCCACTGCCGACAACTCAGCATTATAACATATTTTAGCAGAAAGAATAATTTTTAGCTGGTGGGACCTGCTTTATGGTGTGCAGTTCTTGAAGAGACAGGTTTTTGGGTTCAACCTAGAAAAAGGTTTCTATAATAGCCGACAAGTGGTATAGTTATGTTGGACCTGAGTGGACTGACTTCAACAAGTCAACAAGTGATTTTCCAAATTTGAGTACTTTTGCTCTAGCTGAGAAGGTTTAAAAAAGCACCAACCAATAACAAAATAAACATTAAGGGGCCCATACACCTAACGATTTTCCCACCGATATACTGCAGATTCAATCACTGTGATCGAATCTGCTGTGAAATCGTTGCACAAACGCTGACAGAACGATCGATTTCCGTCCGAAATCAATTGTTTCCGTCTATTCAAGAGCCGTCCGTACGGAAGATTTTTCTCAATCGCCGGCAGGTCGGGAGTGCGTCGATAGCGGCGTTCAAATGCCCGACGATCGACGCAATACAGCTGCAATACATTACCTGATCCGGTCGGCGCGTATCCCCACTGTCACTGCTGCTCCGTCTCCGCGCTGGGCTCCGAGTCCAGCAGGCTTCACTTCTTCCTGTCAAGGGAGGAAGTTTAAACAGTAGGACAGAAAGAAGTGAAGCCAGCCGGAACCCGGAGCCCAGCAGAGAAGAAGACAGCGGTGACTCGCGCCGGCGGAGCAGGTAATGTATGCGGGCGAGCGTGCAGCGACAGCACCACCACAGATTGTGATCGGTTTCATGCTGAAATCGAATCACAATCTGTTTGCAGTAAAGGCAGCCATACGATTCCTCTCTGATCATATTCGATCATAGAGGGATCTATCTGTTGGTCGAATCTGATGGCAAATTGACTAGTGTATTGTCACCTTTAGACCTTTTTACTGACAAATAATAGGGAAGCTAGCCTAGTGCTTTCCCTTCTGTCAGTTTTAGGTTAGCTACATCTGATAAATACCATGAAACAGGGGCGTTTCTAGGGTCCTTGGAGATCGGTGGCACCTGTTGGCACCAGACGGGGAGGAATATGCGCTGCGGCAAAAAATGGGCGTGGTCATGCGGTGAGTGGGCGTGGCCATGGGTGGGGCCAAATGTACATGAACTTAGCAGCGGTGTAAGCTACAGATAACGGGCCTGCCCATCGAAATATTGGATGGAGCCCCCTGTCCTTTATTTAGATAATTTACAATCAGTATAGGCATAGATTAAAGATGTATACGCACATACAATTTTGATTGGTCAATCACTGACCCCCAATTTTACCACCCCCCGTGCAGTAAGTGGGCCAACAGACAATGAATTTTATGAACAGAGCTAAAATTGGCTAATCAAAATTGTATCTGTGTACCAGGCTTTACAGCTAATACTGTACATACTGAAAGTAGCAGGGATCAGCATACAATATAGCTGGTTTACAATCAGTAAAGGCACAGAGTAACACCTTACACTGTACACACTGGAGGTAAATCAGCACACAGTGCAGGCACTAGAGAACAGTGTATACTGTACATACTGTAGGCAGCAGAATTCAGCACACTGCAGCTAGCGTGCCAAAAATATGAGGATCACGTTGTGCGGTGTGCTTATCGTGCCGCACCGAAAAATGGGTGGGCCATGGACCAGAATATATTGGTTGGAACAGAACGCCGCCGAGCTAAAACCCTGTGAACAAGCACCGGCAGGTGCGAAACAATTGTCGGGAGGACGGGCTCTGTGTGTTAGGTGTCATCTGGACGGGTGAAGTAACTGATGGTGTTTCCATGTTTATGCTGCTACATTGATTTTAAACATGAAAGTGCAATAAATGCTGGCTGAAACGCCCTGGTGCCCACGTCTTTCCTCTCAAGTTTGAATAAGTTGTTGTTTACTTTGTGGAGGCACAGTGAGATAGCAGCTTGCACAGTATATGTGTATCCCCCAGTGATTGTTGGAGTGCGGGGATTTCTTTCTTCTTCCTTGTGTATGGACCAGAATATAGGTGTGGTAACGGCCGGGTGGAGACAAATTTACATGAACCTAGCAATGGTGGGACATTAGATTATGACAGTGGTGGTGAACCTTTTGGATGCCGAGTGCCCAAACTGCAACCCAAAAGTCACTTATCTATCGCAAAGTGGCAACCGCAATTTAAACTAAACACTGTACAAACGTTTTAACTCATACATGAACATTATGGAAAATCCAAGTTGAAAATAAACCGTGAAGATAAACAATTTCATCCATCCTACTCCTGAAAAATGTATTCAATTTTTTAGAACCTCCCGGTTTTAATTTCTGTTTTAAAAAGCTAAAAAAGTAGGTTTAATGCTATTGTCTCATATGATAAGGATTCAGCTTTTCCCATAGTCTCGCAGTTAGCAATCATGTGACCGCCAACAAGACAAATTCAGCAATCATGAGGCCCCCAACAAATCATGAGGCCCCCAACAAGACAAATTCAGCAATCATGAGGCCTCCAACAAATCATGAGGCCCCCAACAAGACAAATTCAGCAATCATGAGGCCCCCAATAAATCATAAGGCTCCCAAAAAGACAAATTCAGCAGTCATGAGGCACATAAATAGACAGCATTTCACATAAATAGGCAGAATGCCCCCTTAATATGGTAGCCCCCCAAGTTAGGTAGTGAGTGACAGGGACCCCCAGGTTAGCTAGTGAGTGACAGGCGCCTCCAGTTAGGTAGTGAGTGACAGGAACCCCCAGGTTAGCTAGTGAGTGACAGGCGCCTCCAGTTAGGTAGTGAGTGACAGGGACCCCGATAGTGAGTGACAGGGAGCCCCTTTAGGTAGTGAGTGAGTGCCAGGGAGCCCCTTCAGGCAGTGAGTGAGTGCCAGGGAGCCCCTTCAGGCAGTGAGTGAGTGCCAGGGAGCCCCTTCAGGCAGTGAGTGAGTGCCAGGGAGCCCTTTCAGGCAGTGAGTGAGTGCCAGGGAGCCCCTTTAGGCAGTGAGTGAGTGCCAGGGAGCCCCTTTAGGCAGTGAGTGAGTGCCAGGGAGCCCCTTTAGGCAGTGAGTGAGTGCCAGGGAGCCCCTTTAGGCAGTGAGTGAGTGCCAGGGAGCCCATTTAGGCAGTGAGTGAGTGCCAGGGAGCCCCTTCAGGCAGTGAGTGAGTGCCAGGGAGCCCCTTCAGGCAGTGAGTGAGTGACAGGGAGCCCTTTAGGCAGTGAGTGAGTGCCAGGGAGCCCCTTCAGGCAGTGAGTGAGTGCCAGGGAGCCCCTTCAGGCAGTGAGTGAGTGCCAGGGAGCAGAGCCGGGACAAGGTCCTCCAGCACCCAAGGCTGAGACACCAAAGTGCGCCCCTCCATCCCTCCCACACCACCCATCACACACTGATTGCTATTAGACTAAGAGGCGCCACAGGGCCCACAACCTCCCCAACACCTTAATATCTAATTATCTGGCTTGCAGTCACTGCCATGTATCCCCTTTTCTTATTTATTTCTGCTTCAAACACAATTAGGAATGACAGCTGAATGAATTCTGCGCCCCTATCCTACACTGCGCCCTGAGGCTGGAGCCTCTCCAGCCTATGCCTCGGCCCGGCCCTGCCAGGGAGCCCCTTCAGGCAGTGAGTGAGTGACAGGGAGGCCCTTTAGGTAGTGAGTGAGTGCCAGGGAGCCCCTTCAGGCAGTGAATGAGTGACAGGGAGCCCTTTAGGTAGTGAGTGAGTGCCAGGGAGCCCCTTCAGGCAGTGAGTGAGTGACAGGGAGCCCTTTAGGCAGTGAGTGAGTGACAGGGAGCCCCTTTAGGCAGTGAGTGAGTGACAGGGAGGCCCTTTAGGGAGTGAGTGAGTGACAGGGAGGCCCTTTAGGGAGTGAGTGAGTGACAGGGAGGCCCTTTAGGCAGTGAGTGAGTGCCAGGGAGCCCCTTTAGGGAGTGAGTGAGTGCCAGGGAGCCCCTTTAGGGAGTGAGTGCCAGGGAGCCCCTTTAGGGAGTGAGTGCCAGGGAGCCCCTTTAGGGAGTGAGTGAGTGCCAGGGAGCCCCTTCAGGCAGTGAGTGAGTGACAGGGAGCCCTTTAGGCAGTGAGTGAGTGCCAGGGAGCCCCTTCAGGCAGTGAGTGAGTGCCAGGGAGCCCCTTCAGGCAGTGAGTGAGTGCCAGGGAGCCCCTTCAGGCAGTGAGTGAGTGACAGAGAGGCCCTTTAGGTAGTGAGTGAGTGCCAGGGAGCCCCTTCAGGCAGTGAGTGAGTGACAGGAAGCCCTTTAGGCAGTGAGTGAGTGACAGGGAGCCCCTTTAGGCAGTGAGTGAGTGACAGGGAGGCCCTTTAGGGAGTGAGTGAGTGACAGGGAGGCCCTTTAGGGAGTGAGTGAGTGACAGGGAGGCCCTTTAGGGAGTGAGTGCCAGGGAGCCCCTTTAGGGAGTGAGTGAGTGCCAGGGAGCCCCTTTAGGGAGTGAGTGAGTGAGTGCCAGGGAGCCCCTTTAGGGAGTGAGTGAGTGACAGGGAGGCCCTTTAGGGAGTGAGTGAGTGCCAGGGAGCCCCTTTAGGGAGTGAGTGAGTGCCAGGGAGCCCCTTTAGGGAGTGAGTGAGTGCCAGGGAGCCCCTTTAGGGAGTGAGTGAGTGCCAGGGAGCCCCATTTAGGGAGTGAGTGAGTGCCAGGGAGCCCCTTCAGGAAGTGAGTGAGTGCCAGGGAGCCCCTTTAGGAAGTGAGTGAGTGCCAGGGAGCCCCTTTAGGGAGTGAGTGAGTGCCAGGGAGCCCCTTTAGGGAGTGAGTGCCAGGGAGTCCCTTTAGGGAGTGAGTGCCAGGGAGCCCCTTTAGGGAGTGAGTGCCAGGGAGTCCCTTTAGGGAGTGAGTGAGTGCCAAGGGGAGCCCCTTTAGGGAGTGAGTGAATGCCAGGGAGCCCCTTTAGGGAGTGAGTGAGTGCCAGGGAGCCCCTTTAGGGAGTGAGTGAGTGCCAGGGAGCCCCTTTAGGGAGTGAGTGAGTGACAGGGAGGCCCTTTAGGGAGTGAGTGAGTGCCAGGGAGCCCCTTTAGGGAGTGAGTGAGTGCCAGGGAGCCCCTTTAGGGAGTGAGTGAGTGCCAGGGAGCCCCTTTAGGGAGTGAGTGACAGGGAGGCCCCCTAGGGAGTGAGTGCCAGGGAGCCCCTTTAGGGAGTGAGTGAGTGAGTGAGTGACAGGCCCCCTCCAGCCGCTGCCGCTTCCCCCCCTTACCTCGTAGCAGACCTCAGGATCAGCGGCGACCCGACCAGTAAAAGCGGGCGCCGGACGCACCCGCTCGATATGCGGAAGTGATGTCACTTCCGCATATCAGTGCGGGCGCTGGGTCCTAGCGCCCGCACGATTGGTCGCCAGCTCGCCGCCTGATCCTGAGGTCTGAGTGACGCGGCGGCGGCTGGAGGGAGCCGCTGCCAGAGGGGGCCGGGCGGAGATCCGTGGCACCCCAGGATAGATTGGGGGCACGTGCCCCCCCAAAATAGGGCTAGCGACGCCCCTGCCATGAAATGTACACCTTCCCTGCTTATGGCATAGTAGCGATGTGTATCTTACTTATATCAGCTGCCATTACTTAAATATGGGTACATAAGTCATCTGTCACTGTCAGTTTTGAGAACGATTGAAGAAACTCTGTTACAAGCATCCATTCTCTTCTGCACTGATGTCCTTTATTTATTGACTCTGACTGTTATATTTAAGGAAAATGCATGAAAAGTCTTAGACTTCTATGCCCATAAGTTGCGGCAGGGGTGGTTATGCTCATTCGGATGTCGTGGAATTGAAATTTCGAATTTCCGATCGGAAATCGGAAGCCGAAACTCGGAAATCATATTTCTGCAGGAATAATGCATTACTGCAATTCGGTAATTTTAGCCCAATCACTGAACTCTAAACCAATGGACCACTCAGAGAATGCAGAAACAACTTGGAAGTATTTGGCCAATCAGAGAATGCAAAAAATGACAAAAAAAACACTACTTGGAAATCGGAAATCTGAACTCGAAAATCGGATTTCTGTAGAAATATTGCAATACCACAACTCGGTAATTGTAGCCCAATCACAGAACTTGGAAGCATTGGACCAATCAGAGAATGCAGAGTAAACTCGGAAGTATTTGGCCAATCAGAGAATGCAGAGTAAACTCCGAAGTATTTGGCCAATCAGAGAATGCAAAAAATGAGCCAAAAAAACACTACTTGGAAATCAGAAATCCGAATTCAGAAATAGGAAATAAATCGGAAATCTGTGAAATCGGTAATCGGCATTGGCGGAAATCGGAATTTCTGCAGAATCGGAAATCGACATTTCCAACCATCCCTAGTTTGCTCCATTATAAAAGTGGTTATATACACCTGTACCTTCATTACTTGGAACCCCAGTAGTCCAAGATGAGTGAAAACCTCTGTGCCTACCATGAAAGGGTATGTTGCTTTGCAAAGAAGAATTGCCAATCCTTTTGCAAAGCACCGATCCCCTGTGCTGACAGCCAAAGCAAGTGGGTTACTAGAGCTGAGGGGGACTCCATGCTCACAGAGTCCTTCTACACTTGTTACTAGCTCCTATAGCTGGGAGGCAGGGCTAGTATAAATTTGGGAGCGATCACTATGCTGATTATTGCTTTTAACGTAACACTATGATGTTTACATGCTTTAGACGTATGTTGATTAAAAAAAAATACAAGTTGCAGGAACAAGACAACAAAACAGTTCTATTGTGTGTTATCATTAAATGCCTGCCTGAACAGGACTTAAGCTATGCTCTGTACACACTTTCAAGTATTGTCATCTGCAGGGAACAAGACTCGATCCGTCTGGCAACAGTTTGGGGCCAACTTCTGAATAGACGCATTGCTAGGCCCAGGCTAGCAATGCGTCTGTTACTATAAAGGTGGAACGACCCACACCACACAATGCAGCTGGAGATGGAGGGGAAGGGTTAGTGGAAGAGCAATGCGCTTGGGGGTTGTCCGGGTGCATCCATATCTTCAGTCTTTAAGCCAGATATACAGTATGAGACAGTTGAAAAGTTGTTTTGAATTCTCTGGTAATATAGGGGTGTATGCAAGAAATTACTTTAAGCAGAATGAAGTGTGTAAAGTTTTACTGCACAATGACTAAAGTTTAATGTATGGCATGTATTGCAATCTGCTCTTCTCATTGTGAGGTAAAACTTTGTGCATGTAATTCTTCATAATTTTGTTTATTGCATACACCTAATAGAAAGAGATAACCTATATGTGAAAAGTGATTATGTGTTGATGTATGTGCATAACTAAGTGATACAATCTTAACTCATAGATGTAACATGTAAGTCAAACTTGAAATAAAGTTTGCAAAGTCTTAAAGAGAACCAGAGATGAAGCACCCTCATGTATTTTACTACATTTATCAGAGGGAACATGACAGTAAACACCTACCCTGCTTTTAGTTTCATTCTTATCTGCTTAATTGGTCTGTGTTCAGTTGTGATAAGAATCCCTGACTGAGCCTTCAGTCTAGGTTTGACCTGGAAACATTATAGCTGAGTCACTCTTCTGTGGAGTCTTTGCAAGCCAAAGTCTGCCCCCTCCTGGCTGAGCTTTGCTGCTTTGCATACTGAGAGCTCTGATGACATGGGAGGGGCTGCTTCTGCTGAGAGAGAAGCTCTGAAACAGACAAGTGTGGCTGCAATATGATCTGTGTGCTCTGTGTGCACTCTGCATAGATAATGATGATGACTGCAGTTTCATTCCTATGAGAGCTGCACATCATACCAAAATGAAAGCACACAGATGAAAGGCTGCAGCAAGCCTAGACAGCACATCCAGAACAACTCATAACCCGGAAGCAGAAGGGATATGAGCTGGCGGTCATATTGGATTTTTCCTGGAGCAATAATGGATAAAAAATACTAAAAAAAGGCACACCAGAGTGGTGAAATTATCAGGTAAAGCATTTATTCTTTACAAGCTATAGACTGATATGTTTATTTTGTGTGATCTCTAGTTCCCTTTAAGGTGGCCTCACACTATACAATGTTTTAAATATCTGTTCAAATCAAGAATAGCAATCATTTTTTTCTGACTGATTGTAACAATTTAAAAATCTGACCAATGTACTACACACCTATGTTAAATGACCCCCAATCATGAATAAAATAATTGAAAGCTCAGAAAAAATTGATTGGATTTGTACATCAAGTAATTGACAATCCATCACACACACCATACAATTCTTGATGACGTCGGTCTGAAATTTCCAACATGTCCAATCTCCAAAAATTGAAAAATAAAACAGGAAATTTGATCAGATATTTTTTTGGGACAACTGATCAAAATTATCAGATTGGTGAAAAATTGCATCTTTTAATTGTATGGTGTGTGACTACCTTTGAAATGTCAGTTAAAAAAAGCTTAACATGCAGTAAAGAGGTTAACTGCATAAGAGCCCACATGTCTAAAATAGTATAATTCTCAAGCTAAAACAAGCAACGCAGTAATTACATTTTGATATATTAAATGAATGGATTACATGACTCATTTTGTATTGAGCAACATGCATGTAAACAAGATAAAATGTAAAGTTTGTAATCATTTGAAAAATACTAGATACATTTCACAGATGGCTTATGTGAAGTATCACACCATGAACTTTATAGATAACTACTCACACCTCCTTGCAGACTCGTGGGTGAGCTCCAGTCGATAAATTGACAGGCGATTGACTCCACCACACATGTTGTTCTTCTCCCCCTTACACTCCATATTACATTCTGACTCACTGACGTTTAAGGCTTTAATTTTGTGTCCACAGTAGCATTCTGCTCCAAATTCAAGTCCAGCATACATGTATCCCCTGTACAGGAATAACAAATACGTGAATACTAGATGTGGATATTCTTACTGCAGCACAACATGCACATCATAAAACAGATACCAGTCATTCCCTGCTTGCTACATAACACTGTATAGCTGTTCATTTAAAACAATTGAGGATGAATATATACAGTAGAGTCCCGGTTATCCGGAACTCAACTAAACCAGCAATCTCAATTCTCAACCAACCAACACAAATCACTGGCAGTACTCACAGTGGTGAAGGCCAACTTCTAGGACTGTTTGTGGAATCCATGGCTCCCCCAAAGTTAATATATTTTTAATAACTAGGTTTAAACATTTAATAGTCCATTGTATATAGAGTGGTGTACAGTACTATTACTGTATTAGCTCACAATCAGAACCAGAAACTTTTATTTTGCCAAACACGACTGGGTTGTGCCCGGAATTGGGTTTGGTAAGTACAGGGCTAGTGTGGAACAGGACATACAATACAAATATAAATACAAATACAGCAATTTAACCTCCTTAATGGTACATTTATGAAAACTGAATTATCTCTAGACTTTTTGAATTACTGACTTACGTACCAATCACCTTATAAATAGTGGGAAGAAGTCACTTGTCAGCCATACCACAATATATGTAGGGCACTGTTACTGGTAAAAGTGCTGCCAGCAATACACCCACCTCCCAAATTAAAGGGAACCAGAGAGGACGAAGAAAAGCTTGTATACATACCTGGGGCTTCCTCCAGCCCCATACGCCTGGATCGCTCCCACGCCGCCGTCCTCCACTTGCTGGAACCGCCGGTACCGGGTCCCGTCATTGCCGCGAGTCGGCAAGTCGGCCGGCGGACGCGGCCAATTCTCCGCATCACAGGGGGCTCCCTCCATACAGGTACGCGTGCGGCTGCCTACTGCGCAGCCGCATGCGTACGGGTATGGAGGGAGCCCCTGTGATGCGGACAATTGGCCGCGTCCGCCGGAAATGACAGGCCCGGTACCGGCGGATCCAGGAAGTGGAGGATGGCGGCGTGGGAGCGATTCAGGCTTATGGGGCTGGAGGAAGCCCCTGGTATGTATACAATCTTTTTTCTATTTCAACGTAGCATTCCTCTCTGGTTCCCTTTAATAATAACCTTTAACTGTCATTTAAAAATATGTTTTGTCTTCTCAAAATGTAAAAAATAAATACAAATATACTTTTCATCTAAAAATGTTGCTTTTGTGTTCTCATATATTTACTTTTATTTCTGCCTGGCATACAGATCCATCCACCCCACCATACCTCCCCTTTTGGACATCTTAGATCTCATCCAGAAATACTCCCCAACCTGCTCTGTCCACTCCTCCAACACTCTATAGACGTCCACCCCTTACATCACTCACTCAATCACTAGGCTCCTGGATTTCTATAGGGCAGCCCCTACTTTATGGCACTCGCTCCCACATCAAGTTTGCCTCCCTTATGTGTCCCTCCCTTTCCCCAACTTTTATATTGTAAACCTATTTGGCAGGGCCCTCCTCACCATGCGCTCTTCTCCACCCCCATATGGACTCAGTGACTTCTTTGCTGTATTTATCCCTATGCAACCATTATTTAATGCTGTAATGTCCCTGTGTAGCATTGTTTGATGTTGTAATGTGTCCCCTATCTATCAGGACAGATCTCCGTAATATGTTAGCATTTTATAAATTCAGTAAATGAATGTTGATAATAATGTATGTGGTTAAATATTTGTTAAAAATAGAAGTACTATCTATTCTAAAAATCTGTATGTGAGTTCTACTATTTAAGAGCTAAGATTTGAGAAAGTATCACTCCACTATCAGAAAAAAAAGTGTAGTAGTGAGACCTCTACAATAAGTACTGATGATTTGTTTTCCTTTATTTAAACTGAGGCATTTCCAGTGATCCCAATACTTATTGGGTGGCAATATCAGATTACACCATAAGTCCCCGATTTTAATATTGGGATAACAGTACATTTTGGGGGCGGGGTATTTTTTCTGTGATGGGGTTTTAACAAATGTATTGCAAGGTTGAATTCTAAAACATTATCTGACTATGAGAATCCCAGGGAAGCTCAGGATGAATCACTAACCTTGAAATGTTATTTTTATTAAATGGAAGACAAAACAGTATGGTGTACTTCTCAATACCCTACCTAACCACTGTGTCCATCACTCACCTGTTGCTAAACTAGTATCCCAGCTGTGCATCCCCAATTTCATATTTTGATAATAATATCAGCCGGGACTTCAGCTATTATCTGAGACTTGGGCAGCTACACCTTTTGCAGAGCACTTAAATGCCTAAAGTTAGTCATACAACCAGGGCCGGATTTGTACTCTTTACCGCCCTAGGCCACTGTCACCAGCCGCCCCCCTTCAGTATAGGTAGCGAGATGACCCCTCCCCCTAGTATAGGTAGCCTGATGAACCCCCAGTATAGATAGCCAGATGACTCCTCCTCCCTTTCTCTCCAGTATAGGTAGCTACATGACTCCCTTAATCCCTCCTCCCCCCCCCCCCCCACTCTTCAGTATAGGTAGCCAGCTCGCCTTCACACCGCAGCAGCCATCTTTGTCACTTATTTCTCTGCTCAGCTCCAGTGCAGAAGCTTCCTCCTCCTTTCCGTCTCCAATGCTGCCCAAGTCCATAGCCACCGGCCACAATGCAAATGTGCACAGAGAGTGAGGTGACCGCTGCACAGGCCGCTGGCAGCAGAGTACCACGGTCAGGCACTTTGCATGTGCCTGATCTCCTTGAATTGCAGTATTCACAAGCTTGAAAATGCTGCCCCAGTTTAGCCTGCTGATTTGGTGCCATTCCTCCTGTGGTGCCCTAGGCTATGGCCTAGGCGGCCTTGGCCTAAACCCGGCCCTGCATACAACTTTTTTTAAACATATTAGTCTACTACATTAGATTTAAGATTTGATTAAAAAGCTCTGAATCAAGTGTAAATATATTTTAAAAATATAGGCCATCCTAGTTAGTGTGTGTTCTTTTCTTTGTTCGAACATAGATCAGATCAGAACAGACAGTTCTTTCACTAGTCAAACAGATGAGAGTGACTATTAGATCAGATCTCTGCTGAGAGAGTTCCAATACGTAAATGGTTGCAGCTGGTGCAGAAAGAATATCTTTATTTTGCTTTGCTTATCTTTTTTTTTTTGACAAAAATAAACTTTACTACAAAAAAAAGCATCTTAATAGCTATTTTAGGATAGCTAACAAGCCAAAAGTCTTTACTGGCCACAAACCTTTCTGGAAGCAGAAGCCAGCACACAACACTTAAGGGACTTCTTTCACTTAAAGCAACATTTTTTTTGTAAATTTATAATTTTATATAGCACCAATCAGGGCCGGATTTGTACTTTTTACCGCCCAAGGCCAACTATACTGTCTGTTTGGTTTGTTATATCTGTGTGCCCCAATGAGAATTCTACTTACTTTCCATCATTGGATGTCACAGACAATAACTATTTTAGTAATATGCGTATAGACTATGTTATGTTTTCCTTAAGAACGTTTATGTTATGCTTGCCATCTCGTTAATGATGGAACCATTGTGTCACCATGAGAGTTAGGCTGATGTGTACCTGCATGATAGAGCTTACAGGTCTTGCAGGGACGACACAAGTACAGGACAGAGGGTTCAAAGGGTAAATCTGTCCTTGTAGATAGGGATAGCTCCATAGAACAGCTTTACTGCCCCTCGCAGAGCCGCCCCTAAATTTCTGGTGCCCTAGGCCATGGCCTATGTGGCCTTGCCAGAAATCCGGCCCTGGCACCAATATAAGTGTTTAACGCAATCATTATCAAAACATTATAAGAAAAAGATTGCACTTGGTTGCAGGACAGCTTTTTCTTCCCTGAAATGTCACCTTATGTGATGTTGCTTCCTCAGTCAATCAGTTTCCA
Source organism: Hyperolius riggenbachi (assembly GCF_040937935.1). Classification (NCBI taxonomy): domain Eukaryota; kingdom Metazoa; phylum Chordata; class Amphibia; order Anura; family Hyperoliidae; genus Hyperolius; species Hyperolius riggenbachi. The sequence goes on along the minus strand of NC_090646.1, from coordinate 525,051,708 downwards.
TATCATATTTATACTGGTAACTAGGAGATATATAAAGCTGCCTATGATTGCTGTCAAACATCTGCAATGGGGCTTCCTAAATCAACACTTTAAAATAAAAGCACAGCATTGATTGATAAAGTGAGGGTAGCCCAGGTCTGTCCATGAGGCGGAGTAAGGCAGGTTCCTCAGGCAGCAGAAGTCTGTGGGAGGGACCAGGCAGGACCAGGAAGTGTGCCTCCGAGCTTGCTGCCACCTGCCTGGCCGTTGGGGCGCGCTGTGAGGTGAACTGGAGGGGGTAGCAGGCAGGAAGGGGGGGGGCGGCGACCACAGCGGTAGGGAGAGGGGGTCGGACCTCCCCTCCCTCGCCTGGGTGTCCCCTCCTGTCCACGCTCCCCCTCCAGATAGCAGGCCAGGAGGCACGTTCTGTGATGTGGCAGCGGGCGAGGAAATAACTATGGGTGTGTGACAAACTTACCTTCCAGCGACAGGTCCCGCGGCATCTCCGCCGAAGTCCGGGTGGGCGGCGGGATGCCGCAGCGGGGATCTTCTGGCGGCATCCCTGGCATCCCTCCGGTGGTAACTTCTGGCTTGCATGCGACCCTGAGGTCTGCCGAGCCTTATAGGCTCAGGAAAAAGATTCAGTAGGTGAGGTCATGTGTGACTTCACCAAGGGGGAGTGGCCAGGGATCGTTGTATGAGTACATAAGGTCAGGAGCTTCACTTGCTCACTGGCCTTGATACTAATCAGCTCGCTGGTTCTTGGCCTCAGCTAGCTTTTGAGTTACATCATATATGGTGGTACTCATCATATATATGTACTTGACTCAGTCAGTCCTCGTTAGCTCTTTGATAGCTGTAATAATAATTTGCTAGGAAATCATATATTGTATTTATCTGTGTACCGACTACTGCCTGCTTCTTGACTCCGCCTTTGCCTTACGTTTTTGTACCTCAGTCATCTGATTTCCTGTTACCGACTCGGCCTGTCCCTGACTCTGTCTTTGCCTGTTCCAGCAATTCGACTGACATCTGATTACACGTGTATGACCCAGCTTGAACTTTGACTACGACTTATGTTAACTATTTTAGTACCTCGATATTGTAAACTTGTGCACAAGTTCATACCAGACCTGTAACGATAGGGGAATAATCTCCACGGTCAGCGCATAACGTGTATGCTGACACTGAGGGGACTTCCCACAAGTGCTCAGACAGAGGACCCCAGTTATAGTGCAAATGCACCTGTGGAGGAACAGACCAGCCAGCAGGAGGAGCTGTGGAGCACAGAGGATTAACACCTCTGAATGTCCCACAGATAGAGATTGCTCAGTGCAAATGTAGCAATGAGCAACACTTAAACAGTATAGAAACAGAGCAGATTTGGAACAGATCAAATGAATGTCTGTTAAACTGATTGCAGACTTTGTGTGGACATACATTCACACACAGAGCAGATTAGAAACAGATCAATGATAATAAACAGCTGATAGTGGTGAAGGCCCACTATCAGTACTCCATCTGCCAGTGGAAAGGGCCCACTGACAGGCAAGGATGACTAGTGACTGGGGCGAGGGCCCACAGTCAATATACCATCTAAGTAAATAACAGCTGGCTGTGGGGAAAGCCACAGCCAGTACACCATCTGCCAGTGGAAAGGACCCACTGGCAGGTACAGAAGAAGTAGCCAGAAATGTAGCTGACCCGAATTGGTCAAAGACAAGAGTAGTAAGGAAAATCGAGGCACAGAAATAAAACACAGTAATTCGCGAACGCAATGGAAAATAACAAACGCGCTGGTCTGTGCATACACTGGCGAACCAGCATATGACGCAAACCAGCGATGGCTAACAACCAGCTACAGTACGGAAACCACGTAATATGTACAATAGTCCCAAGCGTACTGAAATGCCCTAACTAACAATAACAGATACAAAACAATCTCTCTCTGCACTAGAAGGAGAGCCTAATGCACTCCAAAGGGTTAACTAAGATAAACTAGACTTGGAGCTCACTGAACTAGAAGGAGAGGTAAACGCAACTCCACAAGATTAACTAGACTAAATATCACATGAAGAACAAGACATGAAATAACATGAACCCGGAACCGGAGTCAGACTGAACTGACAGTATTTCGGCAACGAAGCAGACTCAGGAAGTGACATTTATGCATGCAAGCACCAATCAGAAACAAACCTGCAAAAAGTCAAAGAAACAATCTGCATTCACTCAGCCCGCGGACTGCAGGCTGAGAGCAAGAACTGCATCTCATAAACTCATGCATAATTATGCAAACAGCATAACATTTGGATTCAGAATAGCAGGCCAGATTATAATGGAATGTGGAGGAATTGCAAATGGACAGAGCACTCGCTGTGAATGCCAGAAAAGCCATGCAAACAGCAGTCAGCATTGCCTAGCTGCAGTAGTGTCTGAAAGCAGAACGAACACCACAGGGGAGATCATCACAAGACCTTTACGCTTGTATCTGTATTTTGATCTGTACGTCACGCCAGCGTGACAGGGTGGCATTAAAGAAAGAGGAGACTTGTGGGATGTGATGTCTGCATTCCAAAACCTGCCCGCTGCCGCCGCATCAGAGAATGCGCTGCCTGTCTTGCTATCTGTAGGGGAAGCCTAGATGGGGGAACACCCACTGTGCCTGCTCCCCCCCCCCCCTTCCTGGCTGCTCCCCCTTTCCAGTTCACCTCACGGCAGGCCCCCCAAACGGCCAGGCAGCGTGGGAGGTGGGGCATGTGGGGGAAGGGGCCATTCCTCACATGTTTTCCTCAGGCGGCAAAAAGTCTAGAAGCAGCCCTGAGTGAGGTCATACACTAGAAGTATAAGAAGTGCATCTTACTGTATTGAAATGGACGGTAAACCCTTTTTACGCCTCAGCGCTAAGGCACAGAAGGGGAAAAAATTGCTATGTCGACTTTTTAAAAGTTAAATTGTTTTAAAAGTGTCAAGAGGACAAAACTAATTTTCTGCTTCCAGGCAATAAAACACATTGCAAAACTGATCTTCAAAGACCCCTTCTGCAGACTTCAAAATAAAAAAAAAAGCTATAATTTAATTTCTTTTTTGTTTTTAATTAGCATGCCAACTTCACTGTGAAATTGGTATCTTACGCAAAGGCAAATCATCATTAAATGTAGTAACCCAAAGTTACCAATCAAGTAAAAATGTCTGTTTCAAACAAAACAATCAGAGATAATTGATTTCTACAGATAAGTTCACTTTGCACATTATTTTTATTCTGTTATTATTTTTTATTTATTTATCATAGTGCCACTGGCACCATCATCCATGGTCCAGTAGAGAGTAAAATAAGTACAAAGTAGACTAACAAAAAATACACAGCTCTTATATAGTGGAAATGACAAATGTTGTTTGGATGGAACATACAGTATACCGCAAAGAAAAGAAACAATCAAGTTTATTCACTAGTAAAACTGTATGTGCCACTACTGTGTGTTATTATTATCATGCAACATTGCATAAAACTGAATGCATGATGAACACAACCATTATCATATACCCACTCATGCAGAAATCTATAGTATGTGGGATTTCAGGCATACACACATTGCGTGCATAGATTTTTACTTTATCCTGTTACAGGTGTGTGTAACGTACCGTATATATACGTGCATCTTGTGCCCTTAATATGTGCATGGCATTTACAACATTATTTTTATGCAAATTATTGTTGGAGCAATTTTTTTGCCAAATTTATTTAGAAAAAAACACTAAAAATGTACACATATTAACACTGAAGAATAACACTTTATCGCAAACCGAATGAGAATATGAGATATGTTCGAACATTATTCTTGGTTACATTCTTCAAAATTTTCTGGATTATTTTGGAGGAAATTAAAGAGTGTGTAAAATGTATAACCAAATCTAGCACTTTAATTGTAGATGCTGTATATTCTGGCGTATAAGACTACTTTTTAACCTTTGAAAATCTTCTGAAAAGTCTTATACGCCGGGTGTCACTGATGCCAGGTGATGCGCCCTATTTTGTTACCGACTCTCAGATCTCGCTTCTGAGGACTGTAGTGAAGCGGCGCAGGCGCACATGCAGGGGCGTAGCAATAGGGGTTGCAGAGGTAGCGACCGCATCGGGGCCCTTGGGCCAGAGGGGCCCTGAAGGGCCCTCCCTCAACTGCAGTATTAGCTCTCTATTGGTCCTGTGCTCATAATAATCACTTCTATAGATACTTTGAATAGTGGTAATCCTTAACAAAGTGTTCCCAATCCCCTTCTTGCACCTCTGACACTGTATTTGCCATTGGCAGATTTTGGTGCACCGCATCAATTGTTATGTTTAGACTGCTTGGGGGGCTCCATTGTAAAACTTGCATCGGGGCCCACAGCTCCTTAACTACGCCACTGCGCACATGTGCGAGATCTGAGAGGCAGAGAAGGAGGTAAATAGGATACAGAGGGTGAAAGAGGCATGTTTTATGGGCACAGCACAATATATTCTTCCATAACACTCTGATAAACAGGTAGACAAGGAGTGCTGACCAATCCGCTTAGGGAGAGTTGAACAATCCAACCAGTCAATCGCCTATATAATGGTATATACTGGGTACCATATACAGTACAGCACCAGTATCTGCTCATACATAGCACCAGTATATGATGTTTTTGTAATTTTTATTTTACGTGCATTGGAAGAGGGGTAGTCTTATATGGCAAGTATATCCCAAACTCTATATTTTAACCAGAAAAGTTCTTATACGCCCAGTCGTCTTATATGCCGGAATATATGGATCCTTTTCAGTCTTGTTTCAAGCTTCTGAGACATCAGCACAATGGTGCACAAGAGCTGACCTCTGGATCACACAGAGAGAGAGAGACCAAGAGCAGTTCTAAAGTCAATAATCATGATCCACACACTCCACCTGCAAGGGCCCCCATGCCCCCAACAGGCCCCCGGGAACTGCATGTGTTGACTTATGGGAAATCTAGTCCTGTTTATTTTAATACTTAAAGTACTGGACAGAAATGCTGCATATAATTCCCCCCAGGACTCCTTTTTAGATTCTCTCATGTCCTGACTAACCTATTCACATGGGTCTGTGTGCATACCCGTAATGACGTGATGCCATACAGGACGTGATGCCATATGGTCGCATCTGAGGATGACTCTAGACTGCCAGATTGCTGAGCCTCGTCCTCTACCTCAATGCATAAAATAGTTGCGCAGTCACATGAGGTAAAGAGAGGAATAGTAGCACTGCCACATAACAGGAGTGGGTGGAGCTGAGCACAATTTGAAACCAAGTATGCTGAGCCCAGAAAAACTCATTTCTAGTCAATAAATGAAAATTAAAGAAAAAAATTGACTACTCCAGAAAATGATGCAAGTGAGATGGATACATTGCCAGGATGAGGAGCATTTTTCTGGATTTATGTGATCCACAGCAATGTTTGATTGCTGCTGTTGAGATTCCTCATACTGGCTTAAAGGGAACCAGAGACGACCAGGTAAAAAAAAATAAAAAAAGCTTTAATACATACCTGGGGCTTCCTCCAGCCCCATAAGCCTGGATCGCTCCCACGCCGCCGTCCTCCGTTGTCTCTATCGCCGCTCCCGGGTCCTGTCACTTCCGGCGGACGCGGCCAATTGTACGCACGAATAGGGGCTCCCTCCATATCCTTACGCATGCGCCTGCATAGTATGGAGGCGCATGCTTAAGGGTATGGAGAAGACCCTGTTCTTGCGTACAATTGTCCGCGTCTGCCGGCAGTGACGCACTGCGCGCGCGTAGACTGGCTGAAAGTACGGGACCTGGTACCGGCGGATAGAAGCAGTGGAGGACGGCGGCGTGGGAGCGATCCAGGCTTATGGGGCTGGAGGAAGCCCCAGGTATGTATAAAAACTTTTGTCCAACGTCTCTGGTTTACTTTAATCTTATGTAATATAAAAAGAGGAACAGAAAAAAAAAAGACTCCAGATATCCATGCACTTTTTAATAGAATAGATATTAGAATAAAGAAGGCATAGAATCTATGGAAAGCTATTGAAGATTAAAGTCCTCTTCACTGATGTTCAATCATTGTATCAATTGAACAGTGATCAGGATAGGCTGTTGTTTTTGCAGTCAGGTAAGAAGGAGCAAAAGGTGGTGGTGGTACGGGGATTGCAGTGTAGATGGGAACAATACATTATTGATACATATATAGATATGTACTGCATTTAGCAATTGAAGGCTAGTGGTGGCAGTGATGCAAGTCTCATCAAATGCTGAGTGTTTCAAGGTATACCTCAGAGAAATCAGGGAAACAGTTAATACCGGGGGGACAAGTCATTTCCCTTACCTAATATTGGATGGTCTACTTTTGGACTTCCAAATACTATATATGTTTTTTTTTTTAAATCCACATCCAGCAGAAAATACATTTCATTTACTTGCAACATTTCATCATTATCACTTTAAAGGACCACTATTACAAAAAAGTTGAAATTCAAAATCCATGTACATGCATACATATAAGATGTACATTTGTCCCAGAGTAAAATGTACTATAAATGCCCTTTTCCTAGGTCACTGTCACTTATTGTAGGTAGTAAAAAGGTATGTAGTAAAAATCTGACAGGTTTTGGACTAGTACATATTCTCATGGGGGATTCTCATGGTATTCATTGTTTTGAAAAGCACTTGAATGACAGATGCTCAGTCCAACTAATAAAACAGTAAAAACAGTGTAAAAACCAGTAGGGAGGCCAGCTGGCATCTTTATGTAAATTCCCTTTCTAGGGATTGATTTTGTAAAAACAGCAACATAGGGAAAAGGTAATTTTAGTACATTTTACTCTGGGAGAAATATCCTTCTTATATGGTACATCCACACATGTATTTTAAAATTACAATTTCTCACAATAGTGATCCTTTAATTATTCTGAAATGTTCACCATTCATAAAAATAGATATACATGTATTTCCCTAGTGGATAATTATATATTTATAATAATTATTTGCCTCTTCTAACTAGTAGTCCCAGATACTGGAACTGGGACATTGCGGCTTTGTTCTCTCCAATCCAGAATGGCAGTTGTAAACAATAGTGTAACTGTTTAGCATAAAATTAAAAATCAATTCTTTATTTTTATCTGGTAAACATGTTATAAGGATGCTAACCAAGCAATCCAAAAAGTAAAAAATCACTATTACTTTTCTTGTTGATAAATGATCATTCCCCAGTTTACCTGACTCTTAATTGGTACATTGCCGCACAAAGGAAGTTGCAGGGCATGCTGGGTTGTCTTTTTTTGCTTCTTTACTTTCTCCTCAGACTTAACTAATGTAGCCTGATTGGCTGAAGCCACTTTCCCTCCTGTTTTCCCCTCTCACACCTCTTTTCCTCTCTGATTGGCCAATATTTCTTATGCTGAGAAAATGGACTTTCTACTGTAGGTGGAAGTGGCTGAAGACTGGGAGGAGGGCAGGAAATGGATACACAGTCAGGCAGAGGAGAGTAAGGGAGGAAATGACATCAGGATTGGCTTCAAAATAGACACAGTTAAAATGGAGAATCCTAAGAAGGATTTTATCTGTTTTTTACTATAGAAAAATCACTAAAATCAAAATGTGGACAGTGCAATACATATGTAAATAGAGCAAGTATTTATCAACTTATATGTGGTTTTGTTTCTGAGATAGTATGGCTGACAGCTCCTCTTTAACATCTCTTATCTATTAAAAAGAATGAGGCAGCCATACTGTGAAGTTTCTGGTAGATGGAAGGGAGGCCTCTGTTTCTCAGGGCATGGTTTCCAGTATTGCTGTAAAAGACTTCTATGGCCCTTCCCTCAACATCAAAAGTATGACTTCCTTGTCTACCTCAAACTTATTTAGGTAAACAGACGTAAGGATTGCTTATATCAGGACTAGTGTTGGGCGAACATCTAGATGTTCGGGTTCGGGCCGAACAGGCCGAACATGGCCGCGATGTTCGGGTGTTCGACCCGAACTCCGAACATAATGGAAGTCAATGGGGACCCGAACTTTTGTGGTTTGTAAAGCCTCCTTACATGCTACATACCCCAAATTTACAGGGTATGTGCACCTTGGGAGTGGGTACAAGAGGAAAAAAAAATTAGCAAAAAGAGCTTATAGTTTTTGAGAAAATCGATTTTAAAGTTTCAAAGGGAAAACTGTCTTTTAAATGCGGGAAATGTCTGTTTTCTTTGCACAGGTAACATGTTTTTTGTCGGCATGCAGTCATAAATGTAATACATATAAGAGGTTCCAGGAAAAGGGACCAGTAACGCTAACCCAGCAGCAGCACACGTGATGGAACAGGAGGAGGGTGGCGCAGGAGGAGAAGAAGGCCACGCTTTGTGAGACACAACAACCCCGGCCTTGCATGAGGGCAAGAAGCGTGCGGATAGCATGCTTTGTACCGCCATGCAGTCATAAATGTAATAAAGATAAGTGGTTCAATAAACAGGGACCACGCGGCAACGCTAACCCAGCAGCAGCAGACGTGATGGAACAGGAGCAGGCGCAGGAGGAGAAGGCCACGCTTTGTGAGACACAACAACCCAGGCCTTGCATGAGGGCAAGAAGCGTGCGGATAGCATGCTTTGTACCGCCATGCAGTCATAAATGTAATAAAGATAAGTGGTTCAATAAACAGGGACCACGCGGCAACGCTAACCCAGCAGCAGCAGACGTGATGGAACAGGAGCAGGCGCAGGAGGAGAAGGCCACGCTTTGTGAGACACAACAACCCAGGCCTTGCATGTGGACAAAAAGCGTGCGGATATAGCAGCAATGCTTTTTGCCGCCATGCAGTCATAAATGTAATACAGATGAGAGGTTCAATAAACAGGGCCCGGAAACGCAACACCATCCCAGATGTTCATTGGTCATGTTACTTGGTTGGGGTCCTGGAGTGTTGCGTAGTCATTTCCAATCCAGGATTGATTCATTTTAATTTGAGTCAGACGGTCTGCATTTTCTGTAGAGAGGCAGATACGCCGATCTGTGACGATGCCTCCGGCAGCACTGAAACAGCGTTCCGACATAACGCTGGCTGCCGGGCAAGCCAGCACCTCTATTGCGTACATTGCCAGTTCGTGCCAGGTGTCTAGCTTCGATACCCAATAGTTGAAGGGTGCAGATGGATGGTTCGACACAGCTACGCCATCTGACATGTAGTCCTTGACCATCTTCTCCAGGCGATCGGTGTTGGAGGTGGATCTGCACGCTTGCTGTTCAGTGGGCTGCGGCTGCATGGGTGTCAGAAAATTTTCCCACTCCAAGGACACTGCCGATACCATTCCCTTTTGGGTACTAGCTGCGGCTTGCGTTGTTTGCTGCCCTCCTGGTCGTCCTGGGTTTGCGGAAGTCAGTCTGTCTGCGTACAACTGGCTAGAGGAGGGGGAGGATGTCAATCTCCTCTCTAAAGTCTCCACAAGGGCCTGCTGGTATTCTTCCATTTTGACCTGTCTGACTCTTTCTTCAAGCAGTTTTGGAACATTGTGTTTGTACCGTGGATCCAGAAGGGTATAAACCCAGTAATTGGTGTTGTCCAGAATGCGCACAATGCGTGGGTCACGTTCAATGCAGTCTAGCATGAATTGAGCCATGTGTGCCAGAGTCCTACCAGAATCCTCATCATCCTCTTGTGAGCGTTGTGATAGTTGTTGTGATGCATCATAGTCGTCACCTTCCTCCTGGTCTGCTTCTGCTGACCATTCGCGTTGAATTGTGGAAGTCCAACGTGCACCGCTCTGGCCCTCGTCAGTGGTGGCATGAAATTCCTGCTCCAACTCCAGCTGTTCCTCCTCCTCTTCTTCGTCATAGCTGCTGGGGCCAGCGTTCCCTGAGGCGGATGGCCTGATGTTGGTACCATCACGCTGATCGTTTTCTCCTTCAGATTCCCCCAGTTGCATCATGACAGCTGTTTCCTTGATTTTTAACATCGACCTCTTCAGTAAACACAGCAGTGGTATGGTAATGCTGACTGAAGAGTTGTCACTGCTCACAAGCAACGTGGATTGCTCAAAATTTTGGAGGACTTGGCAGAGGTCCAACATGTTGGCCCAATCGGATCCACAGAAGCTTGGCAGCTGGCCGGATGCGCCTCGGTACTGCGCCGTCATGTACTGGACCACTGCACTCTTTTGCTCGCAAAAGCGGGCTAGCATGTGCAGCGTAGAATTCCAGCGCGTAGGGACATCACACAGCAAGCGATGGTGGGGGAGATTGAAGCGCTCCTGCATCTTGGCGAGTGCCCCCGAAGCAGTACTGGAATTTCTACAATGTTTGGACACTCGACGCACCTTCAACAGCAGATCGGGCACGCCTGGGTATGTCCTCAGGAACCGCTGAACTACTAGGTTCATCACGTGCGCCAGGCAAGGGATGTGTGTCAGCTTAGCCAACCTTAAAGCGCGAATGAGATTACTCCCATTATCACACACAACCATGCCCGGTTTCAGGTCCAGCGGTGCCAGCCACAAATCCGTCTGTTCCTTTATTCCCCTCCAAATTTCCTCCCCTGTGTGCTGCTTATCCCCAAGGCAGATTAGCTTCAGCAACGCTTGCTGACGCATGCCAACAGCTGTGCTGCACTGCTTCCACGATCCTACTGCTGCTGGGTTAGCGTTTCCGGATGAGGTACAGCTTTGAGATGCGTTGGAGGAGAAGGAGTCAGAGAGGTAGGTGCTGCTGTTATCCAGTGGGAGGGACGGCGGTGCAGCTGTTTGTGGCGTGGGCAACACCCGTGCCGTAGCAGGTGAGGAATCGCTGCCAGGCTCCACAAGGTTCACCCAGTGCGCGGTAAGGGAGATGTATCGACCCTGGCCGAACGCACTCGTCCAGGTGTCAGTGGTGAGGTGAACCTTGCAGGCAACGGCATTCTTCAAGCTTCGGGTTATTTTGCTGACCACGTGCTCATGCAACTCAGGCACTGCAGAGCGTGCAAAGTGGTAGCGGCTGGGAACCACGTAACGTGGGATGGCCACTGACATCATGCCCTTGAAGCTGTTTGTCTCCACCAATCGATATGGCAGCATTTCGCAGGCCAGAAGCTTGGCTATGCTGGCTGTTACTGCCACGGCCCGGGGGTCATTTGCTGGCAATTTCCTCTTGCGCTCAAACATCTCCGACACAGACAACTGAACCGTAGCGCTGCACACGGAAGGGCTGTTGGTTGTTGTGTTTGATGAACACTGGGAGACCTCAAGAGCACTACTCCGGAAAGTGACAGTGTCAGCGTCGTCTGATGTTTGTGAATGTTGTGAACCACGCAATGGCTGGGCTACTGCTGCTGCTGAGGCGGGTCTGGTGAACCCAAGGGAGGCAGTGTTGTTTCTGGTACCCTGTCCTGACGCGTTTGCCCAAAGAGTGGGATGTTTGGATAGCATGTGACGGCTCATGCTGGTGGTGGAGAGGTTGTTAATATTTTTCCCCCTGCTCAGGCGGGTCTTGCACACCTTGCAAATCGCCATGGTAACATCCTCAGTGCAGTCTTCAAAGAAAGCCCAGACTTTGGAGCACCTGCCTCCTTGCTGGCGATTTCTGTTTGCTCCTCTTTTGCCTCTCACTTGAACTTCCACGCTTGTGGTGCCTGAAATTGCGCGCCGCCTACCTTGTGGCACAAGGCGAACTCGTGCAGCAGTGTGTTCTTCAACAGACTCATCTGTGCTGCTGCTACGACGGCGATGTTCTCGTTCACAAACAAAATCTGGGTCTCTGTCCACATTGTCCATACCCTCCTCTTCCATCTCCTCAAACTCGTCATATGTCATTGTGGGCCACCGCCGTGGAGTAGAGCTCCCCACAACAACCTCTGCGCAGCACACTCCAACGTCGTCTTCCAGATCTTGTCGGCCGACCTCCTGCAATTGCAACCCCTCCTGCCCAAATTGCTCTGGGATTTGGGTTTCCGAGTCCTCTTCGGACTCGCCTTGTATTTCAGTGCGCGGTGCATTTCCCACAGTTAACGGTTGTGAATCCAGGCACAACATTTCTGGCTGTTCCTCCATTGACCTTTGAAAGGTGGAAGTTTGTTGGGCTGGGAATAGCTCCTGCGAATACCCCATTGTGTCCTGAGGTAATTCATCGGACTGGTTATCTGGCAGTTGTGTGCGTGGTGTCGCTGCCGGTTGTGTCAGCTTTGTGCCCACTGGCTCCTTGTAACTGGCTGAGGACTCGGACCTCGTGCGTGATGTGCTGGTGCTGCTTAACCCACTGCTGGACGCTTGAGAGGTCATCCAAGTAATTATCTGGTCCTGTTCTTTTGGATTTGTGAGGGTTGTTGTCCTGGACAACATGGGCGGTATTGAGTGGGTTTTCTTGGGTGCTCCCCTGTGGCCTGTACGTGAACCGTCAGGGGAAACACCTCTTCCCTTGCCCCTCCCTCTTTCACCGGATTTCTTCCTCATTTCACTTATCCTTACAGTACACGCTGACTGGCAGCAGTACAGTGGCAGTACAGAAATGCTATACAGTACCACTATTCCCAGCAGCGACACAGAGCACAATGCTATACAGTGACGGGTGAGCGGTGTACCACTATTCCCAGCAGCGACACAGAGCACAATGCTATACAGTGACGGGTGAGCGGTGTACCACTATTCCCAGCAGCGACACAGAGCACAATGCTATACAGTGACGGGTGAGCGGTGTACCACTATTCCCAGCAGCGACACAGAGCACAATGCTATACAGTGGCGAACGAGCGGTGTACCACTATTCCCAGCAGACACAGAACAGTACACAGAATGCTATATAGTGTGGCTGAACGAGCGGTGTACCACTATTCCCAGCAGACACAGAACAGTACACAGAATGCTATATAGTGTGGCTGAACGAGCGGTGTACTACTGTTCCCAGCAGACACAGAACAGTACACAGAATGCTATATAGTGTGGCTGAACGAGCGGTGTACTACTGTTCCCAGCAGACACAGAACAGTACACAGAATGCTATATAGTGTGGCTGAACGAGCGGTGTACCACTGTTCCCAGCAGACACAGAACAGTACACAGAATGCTATATAGTGTGGCTGAACGAGCGGTGTACCACTATTCCCAGCAGACACAGAACAGTACACAGAATGCTATATAGTGTGGCTGAACGAGCGGTGTACCACTATTCCCAGCAGACACAGAACAGTACACAGAATGCTATATAGTGTGGCTGAACGAGCGGTGTACCACTATTCCCAGCAGACACAGAACAGTACACAGAATGCTATATAGTGTGGCTGAACGAGCGGTGTACTACTGTTCCCAGCAGACACAGAACAGTACACAGAATGCTATATAGTGTGGCTGAACGAGCGGTGTACCACTGTTCCCAGCAGACACAGAACAGTACACAGAATGCTATATAGTGTGGCTGAACGAGCGGTGTACTACTGTTCCCAGCAGTGACACACAATGACTGGGGGGGACCCTGGCTAGCGTGGCTGGAGCGCGAACTACCCTGCCTGCCTACCCAAAGCTAAACCCACAGACAAATGGCGGAGATATGACGTGGTTCGGGTATTTATTTACCCGAACCACGTGACAGTTCGGCCAATCAGAGCGCGTTCGGGTCCGAACCACGTGACCCGTTCGGCCAATCACAGCGCTAGCCGAACGTTCGGGGAACGTTCGGCCATGCGCTCTTAGTTCGGCCATATGGCCGAACGGTTTGGCCGAGCACCGTCAGGTGTTCGGCCGAACTCGAACATCACCCGAACAGGGTGATGTTCTGCAGAACCCGAACAGTGGCGAACACTGTTCGCCCAACACTAATCAGGACTAGACCACAGAGACCAGATCTATGTTACCCAAAGTCCTAGGTAGAAGCTACAGATTTGTAAGGAACTGGAGGTGGAAGGGGTGAACATAGATAACAGATATGCTTCAAGTCTAATAGAAAAGGCTGCTGAATACATACAAAAAAAGATATGTTACAACTCAAATCAGGAAAATGAAATCATAAAAAGGACTGTGGTTTATCATGATATAAAGCTGTTGATGTGAGCAAACTAATAAAGCTCTGTTCATTCAGTAATCACCATCTTACCGTTCAGCACAGTTGTCCTGGCAACGAAACACTGTCATCTTTTTGTAGTCAAAAAAGGACACTCCACGAAGCGCTCTCTGTTTTGTGTCATCCATATAGCAGCCAATATACTTTGCTGCAAAACAACATAAATGCAAGTTGTTAGATGTACTGTGGATGAGTAAATCGGAAATCACACTGTTAAAAGTCTCATGCAGAATCTCATGCAGTTAGTTGGCATTGTGTCTACTGTTGCTATAGCACTACTGTGCAACAACCATGAGTGAACAGAACTGCAAACTCATAGGATTAATAATGCAGATGATTATATTATTTTGTATACATGTCCTGTTTTCCCAGTGTAACAACATTGTGAGAAGAAAAAAAAATCACAATTACTTAAAGGGATACTGTAGGGGGGTCAGGGGAAAATGAGTTGAACTTACCCCGGGCTTCTAACGGTCCCCCGCAGACATCCTGTGTTGGCGCAGCCACTCACCGATGCTCCGGCCCCGCCTCCGATTCACTTCTGGAATTTCAGACTTTAAAGTCTGAAAACCACTGCGCCTGCGTTGCCGTGTCCTCGATCCCGCTGATATCACCAAGAGCGCACAGCGCAGGCCCAGTATGGTCTGTGTCTGCGCAGTACACACCTGGTGACATCAGCGGGAGTGAGGACATGGCAACGCAGGCCCAGTGGTTTTCTGACTTTAACGTCAGAAATTCCAGAAGTGAACTGGAGGCGGGGCCGGAGCATCGGTGAGTGGCTGCGCCAACACAGGATGTCTGCGGGGGACCATTAGAAGCCCTGGGTAAGTTCAACTCATTTTCCCTCGACCCCCCTACAGTATCCCTTTAAAGGGTAACTCCATCACTGTTAAATGACTGATATAACATACTGAGCCTGGTTTATTAATGCCAAGTTAGGTAGCAATCTCCAGTGATTGTGAAAAAGTTGTGTTTTGATGACTTCATAAAGATAAAGTGCATCAGCAATGGGACATCAGTAATTCCCAAAGTTATCCTAGGCAATGACTATAGAGCCTTATGCAGCAATCACCATCAAATAATACAGGTTCTCTTTTTAAACAGATACCAACCCAAATGGCTTACAACATACTAAATTAGGATCTTGCAATTATGGGGAGGTGGACTTTGTGTTCCTCTTTTCTTTTGTAGACACTTTTTTTGTTGAAGTGAAAAACATTGTGAAATATTGGCTGACATTTATTTTTCTTCCTACATTGGGTGTGCCAAGTGGATTTGGGAGAATTCTGCCAACTGGTTTGCTTCAATACACAGTTTTTATTCACTATCATCCTAACTGCTGTTATAATTTGTCTTGTTCAGTTTTGGGTTTAACCACTTCATGTTTAGGGCTGAAGGGAACAAATGTGCAAGCACGTGTACGAGAGCCTCCATAGTGTGAATGCACATAGACTTGTATAAAGTTCCTACTTGCAGTAACGGTGCACAAATTGGATGCTTAAAATTGTCAATTTTTCATGAAGTGGGTAACATTGGGTTTTAACATTGGAACTTGGATCTGTGGGTCACAGTGAGCATTGTGGCATAGCCTCATTTTATCTATTTTATCTGCACAACTGACGATGGGATGGTATTAATAAATCTTGGAGGGAGTGCTGTGTGCTTCTCACCGAACAATTTCTGTGGTACCCTGGCAAAAAACGGGAGTCCCATTTGATGAGTGCAGCCACAGCCATGCTCAGACGTGACATGTCGCTTTACTCAACCACCAGGTAAAAGCCACAGCGTGTTAAGCGCTGACATGCATGGTGTTACAAATTCTGCTGCATCTTAATAGCGCGTACGTACGAAAAGGGCGTCGGGAAAAAAGGGCGCGTGGTATAAACGATAAATGGAAAATATCGTTTATAGAAATATTGTGTAGAATTTCGTTTATAAATAGTGTTTTAAGAATTTATAAATCACTAAATAATGTGTATGAGATCGGCAATTCTTAAAACGTTAATCTTCCCTATTTGTAAAGTGAAACTTATATTTACGTTTATTAAAAACCCTCCCTGTACCTATCCCTAACCCCTAGACCCCCTGTTGGTGCCTAAACCTAAGACCCCCCTGTTGGTGCCTAAACCTAAGACCCCCCAGTTGGTGCCTAAACCTAAGACCCCCCAGTTGGTGCCTAAACCTAAGACCCCCCAGTTGGTGCCTAAACCTAAGACCCCCCTGTTGGTGCCTAAACCTAAGACCCCCCAGTTGGTGCCTAAACCTAAGACCCCCCTGTTGGTGCCTAAACCTAAAACCCCCTATGGATAATAATGTTTTACAGACATTAATAAATAAAAAATGTAAAGAAAAAAATGTAAATTATTTTTTTGGGTGGATAATAATGTTTTAGAAATGTTTTAGAAATAGTGATTTATTATCTTCATAAGGCTCCCTGCACACTGCAAATCCGTTTTCCGATTCCGATTCCGATTCCGTTTCCGATTCCGATTCCGTTTCCGATTTTCCTTGAATACATTCAACAGAAAAACGGATCAAAAAACGCAGCATGCAGTTAAGATTAAAAATCTGAATCGGAATCGGATGTAAAAACAGATTAAAAAGCGGAATCGGAATCTGAAATGCATGCAGTGTGCAAGAGGCCTAAACGTTATTCGTCACGGGCTCATTTTGTAAACTTAAATCATCACAAACATAGTTATAAATCCTTAAAAATCTCCGGGCGCCGTTATAAATCCTTAAAAATCTCCGGCGCCTTTTTTTCCCTGTTCAGCGCCCATTAAACGATATTTATAATGGAAGTGAATGGGGCGCCCTTTTTGTCCACTTGTCTCATGCGCCCAAATCTACTGCTTCCCTTAATAGCACCCAAATGGCACTAGTGGGCTTTAGACGGGATGTTGAACTGCCCAACAAGCGCACAGTTCAGTCTCCGATCTGAAAGAGGCCTAAAACTGGAGTATTCCAACCAAAATTGTTGATCTCACTTGTTATTTTATATTTGTGTAATTTCAATGCTTAAAAGTGTAAAGTTACTCGTATATTAAACAGGCCAGCCTTCAGCTAATATCCATTCCTGGAAGACAAGGTACTTACTGATGCTGTTTCTGTTGTAATGGGATTGCACTGAACACCTGCACATCAGCCTTGCCAGACAGATTTTCTGCACTATGAGCCAGAAAAATGGAATCCTGGAAGACTGAGCTCTGCAGGCAGCATGTTGGAGGCGAGATTTTGTCCTCTCAGTTGAGTGAGGCTGCAGTTTCACAAATTTAATTGTATGTCTTGATGCTCTGAGTCTGGTAATGCATGAGTGTGTAATTGTGTGTGTGACTGCTTGAACTCTGTCTATGCATACACGGCAATTTGTATACAAAAAGTCAAATGTGTTTCAATGCATGTTGCGTGTTCGCATTTATATATAAATGTGTGTGTGTGTGTGTGTGTGCGCGCTTGTGTGATCCATGGTAAAGAGAAAATAAGCACTTTGCTGCATACGTACTGTAACGCCACCGGTGAGTTGGGTGCAAGGTGAGCGGAATGAATGCCTCTGAGAGAGGAGCAATTCTGGGTCTGGCGATCACTGGCACCTGAATTACCCGTGTGCAGGCCGTGGACTATAGCATTGCACTAATTGCAACGCCCAACTCAAGAAGACCTGCCTTAAGGCTAGCAATGCATTCTGTTGCTATGGATGGGGGCAGAGGGATGACAACAATCAAGACTGCTTGGATACTGGGGGTTGTTAAGGATTCAACAGGATCCTTAAAGAGACACTGAAGCGAAAAAAAAATATGATATAATGAATTGGCTGTGTACTATGAATGATTACTAGAAGTTTAGCAGCAAAGAAAATATTCTCATATTTTTATTTTCAGGTATATAGTGTTTTTTCTAACATTGAACAATTCTATAATATGTGCAGATTACACAACAGTCAGCATTCAAAATGATTATTTCAGAGCAGTCTGTGAACTAATGACCTCTCCTCTGGCAGAAGAAAAGTAATTAGTTCAATAACACTTGAGATAATAAAAGTCAGATAACAGCCCTCTCCACGACCTTGAAAGTCGTAGAGCTTAATTGCTTTTTTGCATAGAGATAACAACTGGAGTTTCTTAACTCTTCCTGTACTGGAAACAATTAGACTGATGTATCTGATCTTAATGTTTTATTTCTTAGCTGAACTACACATACAATCATGATATCATAATTTTTTTTTTTTCGCTTCAGTGTCCCACCCTCCCAAAAATACTCAAATAAAATGTTTAATATAGGGATGGGACGAATCCACAATTTCTTTGAATCCGAATCCGGATCCGAATCTAAAAAGGTTCTCGAATATCTCGAACCTTTCGAATCCCGAATCTAACGAATCCTGCACATAAGAATTGTGCGATCCATGGTATAGTTGCCCGCAGTATAGGTACCCAGGCATAGGTAGCGAGGTAAAGGTGCCTTCAGTATAGCTAGCTAGGTATGGGTGCCTTCAATATGGGTAGCTTTCAGTACAGGTAGCAAGGTATAGGGGCCTTCAGTATAGGTAGCAAGGTATAGGGGCCTTCAGTATAGGTAGCATGGTATATGGGCCCTAAGTATAGGTAGCAGGGTATATGGGCCTTCAGTAAAGGTAGCAGGGTATATGGGCCTTCAGTATTGGTAGTTAACTAGGTATAGGGGCCTTCAGTATAGGTAGGTAGAGGGACCTTCAGTATAGGTAGCAGGGTATAGGGCCTTAAGTATAGGTAGGTATGTAGGTAGGTATAGGGGCCTTTAGGTAGGTAGGTAAAGGGACCTTCAGTATATGTAGCAGGGTATAGGGCCTTAAGTATAGGTAGGTATGTAGGTAGGTATAGGGGCCTTTAGGTAGGTAGGTATAGGGGCCTTTAGGTAGGTAGGTGTAGGGGCCTTTAGGTAGGTAGGTGTAGGGGCCTTTAGGTAGGTAGGTAGTTGGGAGGCCTGTAGGTAGGTAGATGGGTGGGTAGGTATAGGGGCCTTTAGGTAGGTATGTAGGTAGGTAGGTATACGGGCCTTTAGGTAGGTATGTAGGTATAGGGGCCTTTAGGTAGGTGGGTAGGTAGGTGTAGGGGCCTGTAGGTAGGTAGGTATAGGGGCCTTTAGGTAGGTAGGTATAGGGGCCTTTAGGTAGGTAGGTATAGGGGCCTTTAGGTAGGTAGGTGTAGGGGCCTTTAGGTAGGTGGGTAGGTAGGTGTAGGGGCCTTTAGGTAGGTAGGTATGTATAGGGGCCTTTAGGTAGGTAGGTATAGGGGCCTTTAGGTAGGTAGGTATAGGGGCCTTTAAGTTGGTAGATGGGTGGGTAGGTATAGGGGCCTTTAGGTAGGTATGTAGGTAGGTAGGTATAGGGGCCTTTAGGTAGGTAGGTAGGTGGGTAGGTAGGTAGGTGAAGGGGCCTGTAGGTAGGTAGGTATAGGGGCCTGTAGGTAGGTAGGTATAGGGGCCTTTAGGTAGGTAGGTGTAGGGACCTTTAGGTAGGTAGGTGTAGGGGCCTTTAGGTAGGTGGGTAGGTAGGTGTAGGGGCCTTTAGGTAGGTAGGTAGGTATGTATAGGGGCCTTTAGGTAGGTAGGTATAGGGGCCTTTAGGTAGGTAGGTATAGGGGCCTTTAGGTAGGTAGGTATTGGGGCCTTTAGGTAGGTAGATGGGTGGGTAGGTATAGGGGCCTGTAGGTAGGTGGGTAGGTAGGTGTAGGGGCCTGTAGGTAGGTAGGTATAGGGGCCTTTAGGTAGGTAGAGGGGCCTTTAGGTAGGTAGGTAGGTAGGTATAGGGGCCTGTAGGTGGGTAGGTAGGTAGGTAGGTAGGTATAGGGGCCTGTAGGTGGGTAGGTAGGTATAGGGGCCTGTAGGTAGGTAGATGGGTAGGTAGGTATAGGGGCCTTTAGGTAGATAGGTATAGGGGCCTGTAGGTAGGTATAGGGGCCTTCCCCATGCCTCCTCCGCTCACCGCCAACCCCCCTCCCCGGCCTCCTCCGTCCCCCCGTGCCTCCTCCGCTCACCCCTGCATGAGTATCTACTCACCTTTCCGTGGAGCGCAGAGCGGCAGACCTCTTCGATACTTCCCTGTTCCCTCTAGTGGCCGGACCGGCTCTTACTGATGACATCATTGTAAGAGCCGGTCACTAGGGGGAACCAGGAAGTCGGCGAGAGGTCTGTCGCTCTGCGCTCCGTTTAGGTGAGTTGATGCTGGCGAACGGAGGAGGCGCGGGGGGGGGGGGGTCAGAGGAGGTCGGGGGAGGACGAGTGCGAGCGGGGCAGGGAGCGGCGATGCAGCGTCGGGATTCGGCGGATTCGTGTAGTGAAAAATGGCGTCGGGATTCGAATCCACGAATCTCGAATATTTCCCAATATTCGAGGGATTCGTGGATTCGCCGGATTCGTCGTCCCACCCCTATTTTAATACAAAAAAAAAACATTACAATAAAAAAAAAACATGTAAATATTTACCTAAGGGTCTAAACTTTTTAAATATCAATGTAAAGATAAAATATTTCTATTTTTTTTTTATTTTAAACTTGTAAATAGTGATAGATGCAAAATGGAAAAAATTGCACCTTTATTTCCAAATAAAATATTGTCGCCATACATTGTGATAGGGACATCATTTTAACGGTGTAATAACCGGGACATATGGGCAAATACAATACATGAGTTTTAATTATGGAGGCATGTATTATTTTGAAACTATAATGGCTGAAAACTGAGAAATAATGAATTTTTTCCGTTTTTTCTTATTCTTCCTGTTAAAATGCATTTACAGTAAAGTGGCTCTTAGCAAAATGTACCCCCCAAAGAAAGCCTAATTGGTGGCGGAAAAAAACAAGATATAGATCAGTTCATTGTGATAAGTAGTGATAAAGTTATAGGCTAATGAATGGGAGGTGAAAATTGCTCGGATGCATAAAGTGAAAACGACTGAAGGCTGAAGTGGTTAAAGGAAAACTTAAGTCAAATAAAAAAAATGACATTTACTCACCTGGGGCATCCCTCAGCACCCCGAAGCTGGATGGTGCCCTCGCAGCCCCGCTCCGATCGTCCTGTCCCCGCCGGCGGCTACTTCCGGTTCGGCGACAGCCGCCGACAGGCTGGGAACGCGACTGATTTTCCGCGTTCCCAGCCGCTGCTATCACCCTCTATGCTGCTATAGCGTATATATAGACGCTATAGCAGCATAGAGGGTGATAGCAGCGGCTGGGAACACGGAAAATCAGCCGCGTCCTCAGCCTGTTGGCGGCTGTCGCCGAACCGGAAGTAGCCGCCGGCGGGGACAGGACGATCGGAGCAGGGCTGCGAGGGCACCATCCAGCTTCGGGGTGCTGAGGGATGCCCCAGGTGAGTAAATGTCATTTTTTTTATTTGACTTAAGTTTTCCTTTAAGCAACATCGGGCGGCTGCTGTACACTCAGTTGATGAGCAAAAATTTGTTGGCCAAATCAGTTGTTATCGGCCATTTCAGCAGACTTTAATCTGGTGTGTGTAGATACTTTAAGGGGCTGTGATTCAGCTAACCTCCAGATGGTAAAAAAACACATATTTTCATAATGATGCTATGCATGTAAAACACTTAAAATGGCTCGGATATGAAACAGATATGGAGGCTGACACATTCATTTCTTTTTAAACACTGCTAGTTGCCTGGCTGTCCTACTGATCTTTTGGTTTTGAAATCACACACTTGAAATTAGCATGCGGTCAACATTTGTCCTGTCTAGGGAACCAAAATGGCCATCCAACCAGCACAGAAAGCAGATCATTTTTCATCTTTGATTTCTAATAACTTTTTAGCACTTTGCAATGAAAAAAGAAAACCAAAAGTGGGTAAAAAAATACTATCAAAATTATTTAGAGTATTTGTTTGCTACCTGGTGGTTTAAAAGGCATTTTATTGACAAGTTTGAAAATATCACCTTGAAAAAAACTAAGGAGAAAAAGTGATTTGCACAGGTTTCTTTTCCATTTTCACTATACAGTATATGAGCCACTAAGCATGACCAGGAATATAATCTAATCACTGAACCTACCCACTGCTTCCACAGCACTAAACGCCGAACATGCACTTTTCTCCTGGCGGACTCAAAGCGCCAGACCTGCAGTCACTAGGTTGCGCTCTATAGGCAGAAGCAGTGTTAGGGAGTCTTGCCCAAGGTCACCTACAGAATAGATGCTGGCTTACTGAACAGGCAGAGTCAAGATTCAAACCCAGTTCTCCTGTGTCAGAAGCAGAGCCCTTAACCATTACACTTTCCAGCCACTGATTGGTAACAAGAATTACAAATATCACAATCAGAGATTATGATCAGAGATCACAATCAGAGATTATGGTCTTAAAATTCCTTAACAGGCCTATGAAACAAGAATCTCTCTATCTAGCTGTGTGATTTTTAACTGGAAACGTGTATCTAATATGCAAGTGTCAGTAGCAACTCTATTGAAAGAAGAAGAAAGAAATGATCATCACTGCTGACAAACCTTTTAATGGTGCTGCGTCCGCTGTGCATTTCAAAGCATAGCGGTGCGGTGGTGGAAGGTGATGGGTGCTGAGCATAGATAGCCTTTTATTTAAGAGGAGTTTACTGAATGTTACTAAACGATTAGAGTTGCTTACATTTTACAATATTCATCTATAAATTATTCAGTCAGTGTTTGCCCATTGTAAAATTTTTCCTCAGCCATATATATATATATATATATATATATATATATATATATATATATATACATACACTGTATATATATATATATATATATATATATATATATATATATATATATATATATATATATATATATATATATATATATCACAGGTGACGTCCATCTTTACTGCTGGCAAGGTACATCACTATGAAATGTTTGTTGTGTGTTCCAAAGTGAGCAGAAACAATACCAGGTCTCTGGGTCAGAAGGCTGTATGACCTCATAGCCTAGGCTACATAGAAACAGGTGATGCAAGGTATACTAATTCAATACAATTCTCCTTTATTCTTTATAAATATTCTATATCGCTTCCATACCAATATACAGCAATATATATATATATATAGACATAGGACATGTTTCTGATGCTGAAACCAGGATAATTACTGTAAAATTGGGTGTCTAGAATAATGTATTACATATCATTACAGTGCCTCTTTAACCCCTTGCCGACTGCTCCACGCCAATTGGCGTGAGCAGTGTGGCAGCCCCAGAACCGCTCCACGTCCATTGGCGTGAATGGCTGTCTATGGGGCTAGCAGGAGATCGTGCGCATGCTGCGCGCATCTCCTGCTCGGGGGGCAGAGCTCCGCCTCCCCTTCAGTTTCCGAGCGACGATCGCTGCTCGGGAGACTTAGATGGCAAAACCGCCGTCAAATCACTTTGTACAGCGCTGCGATCCGCAGCAGCGCTGTACTGGGGACATCCGTATGACACAGCTGTCCCCCTGGGACACAGGGAAGCGATCTGCTGTGATAGGCTGAAGCCTATCACAGCCAATCGCGATGATTGGCTGGTGGGGGGAGGGAGGGTAGTAACATTAAAAAAAAAAAAAGCAAGATTTTATTAAAATATAACATAAATAAATATTTATAAAAAAGTGAAATTTTCAGCAAAAGTTAGATACTTATCTTAAAAGAAGGCAGCCTTTGGAGAGTCCTGCAGCTCTCCCTATCATGCTCGACCTTGCCACTCCAACGCTGATACCAGGGCCTTAAGTGCAAATTGATGGGCCCTCCCAATGTTCACACCCTTACCCTTGCCTATCCCTGGTGACCCTCACAGCCTGGGGGCCCATCTTGCAAGGTTCATAAAACAAGTGTGGACATTGTAATCCTTCCACCTATAACAAGAGTAGCCACAAAAACAGCTGATCTGAAGGATGGACCATTTTTTTAGAGGGAGTAAAGTAGTAGTTGGGACCCCGTTACAGCTCTGGGCCCCCCTGTGGTTCCAGGGGCTAGTGGTGCTCGTCACAACTTCATGAGTACCTTGTGATCACGAGTCGTTTTTGCCTATCACAAGGTCGTAATCAGCAATTGTGATCGGCTCTCGGTCATTAATGCTGATCACGAATGCACTCATGATTACACTCGTTACCCAACTTGTGGTGATGAGGGTGATGAGTTACTCGTGATCACTAGTCGGTATACATGATTAAAAACCCGCTGAGTTTAGTGGTTAAAAGCAAAGCCCCCTTACATGCTAGAAACACCAAATTTGCTATGTTAAGAAGAGCAATGGAAACAAGAGGAAATTGGAAAAAAAAAAAAAAAAACCTTATAGTTTTTAAGAAAATTGATTTTAAAGTTTCAAAGGAAAAAAGTATACATTTAAATGCGGTAAATACATTACCTGTCATTTACCGCATTTAAATGTATACATTTTTCCTCTTGTTACTCTTGTTCCCACTGTTCTTCTTAACATATCTGGCAAATTTGTTTTTTCTAGCATGTAAGGGGGCTTAGCTATTAACCGTTAAAGTAAAATCATGATCACGGCCGTGATCACGGATATCACTTTTAATCACGGTTAAAATCCGAGTCGAATTCGGAATTGGGCATCAAGCCCAAACCCTCAGGATTTCGATACTGCAGTGATACTGCCATGATCGGATTTACTCTAATCCGTGATTGGGGGTATCTGAGCACCACTGGCAGGGGCTGCTCGCTTGTAGTTATGCCCCTACTGGAACCATCTGAGCATATTCAACAATCCTTGTCAAATATGTTTCCACGGCCGTGCTCCTACCCGTATGTGAACAAGACTACACTGTACAGGTGCAAGTACGACCCACGGCTGCACAGTAGCATGGAGCTGCTCCTCCGCCGCCTTTTCCTCTGTGCACAAGTGGCTTAGTACTGTTGCACAAATACAGGCTGTACTTGCATCTGCGCAGAGTGGCCACATGGACTGGAGTTCATCCGCAAAAAACAAAAGGGTCCCAGCAGGTAGCAGTGGAGCAGAGGAGAATCGGAGAAGCCTCTGAATCACCCACAGGCTACCTTTTAACAGCTAACTTTCTTTCCGTCATGGGTTTGCTCTAAGTAAACAATTAAAACAAATTCAGATACACTGATTAAAAGAGTTTATCCCGGTTTGTTTAATTTGTGAATTTTATTATATTTTGGGAGTAAATTTGTATTGGTGAACACAGACAGCACAAAAGTCACCGACTGCCTTGTTAAATAATGCAATGGAAATGAGATTTCTGAGTTGCTGGAGTGGGATCAAGTCCCAGCTGAAGTGTTCACTCTGCCGTTTTAGATTTAAGCGGGGAATTAATATTCACACCACAATTTCTTCTCCTCTAAACCCATCTGGTATTAAGCACCTGCGAGCAAAAGCCGCCTTGCCTTCCATTTCCCATCGGCATAACATCCAGGCTGTTATAACAGTTCTATGATGTCACCTTTTTTACACGAAAGGCAGAAATCGACAAGACGGATAAGACCCAGCTATGAGCTCTGAGTATATGCTACTATGCAAGGTATACGACTTGGCTGATGCAAATCAAGGACGTTTTGAGCAAATCTAGGAAAACTAGCTACATTCATCAGAGTGACACATTCATTTTTGCAGGAAAATTTCAGTGGTAAAAATATTTTATTTGAATTGTTACAACCGGAAAAGGACAGTATTCTCAGACATAAAATTCTTGTTTGTAATGCAAAATAATGTAATGAAAATCTTACCAAGTTACCATGCAATCAGGAATTCCTATCAGATATGTTATTGTACTTGCTATATATTTTGTTCATCATGTTACCATTTGTTACTGTATTTACTATGTCTCCCAATTCTGTATTATGTATACCATTGCCTGTATTATGAATTAATAATAATAGTGAGAAAAAGTAGATTTTTTTAATGTGTGCTATTGCACTTTGCGCAGTGCTTTGAGTGATGAGAAATCTCCCCCCATGAATACACTTTTGCTATAATAATAAGACAACAACCATATAGTTTACTGACAATTTTATAGTTATCCTCTATAATAAAACCCCTGTGTCCGTGCGCTGTCCCTGTGTAGCGCACTGCGCAGCACGGACAATGCTACACAGGGATAGCGTGGGACCAGGGAGGCGAGCGGGCGGCCGATCTGTGGTGGGCGGCGGGTCAGCAGGCGGCGGTTGCGTGCGCGCGAGTGCGGCGGGTGCGCGCGCACATGTGGCGGTGGGTGTGTGCGGCGGCGGCGTGTGCGCGCATGCGCGGTGACACTGCGGCAGAGAGTGGGAGGGGAGTGGAGGAGAGGGGAGGTGGGAGGGGAGTGGAGGAGAGGGGAGGTGGGAGGAGAGGAGAGGGGAGGTGGGAGGGGAGTGCAGGAGAGGGGATGGGGATTCGACACAGACCTAGAGCCCTAGAGCGGACGTGTTTGCGCACAAGCGCTAGGGGACTGGCCGTTGCAGAGAGGAAAAGAGGGTGAGGGCAGTTGTGGCAGATCCCTAGCACCAATTTTTAAATGGGCAGGCTTATTTCTAGTATATAACTAGGTAAGGGGCTCTTATGAGAGAACTTGGTTGTACTCTTACTGCGGCGTGACCAGATAGCTCAATAAGCCCCCATTATTGCACTACCTTGTCTTTCTTTTTAGTCACATGGAGGTGGGGAAGAGTCTCTTGACTTTAAAAGGTCCATGTATTGACCGGGATATGGAGGCTGCCATCTCTGAGGTGCAAATCTGAAACAAGCATGTGGCTAATATGGCCAGACTTAAATTAGAGCACCTGATGTATTGTATTGTACTCAGTTCTGGGTATGTGGCTGAAAGTATTAGAGACAGAATCAGCAGGACAGCCGGGAAATTGGCAATTGGCATAGTTTAAAAGAAAAAAAGTAGCCTTTACATCCCCCTCACTGCATTGTGCCTTTAACACTTGGACAAGGATGCTCTGTGAGGGTGGAGGATTGGCAGCCCCCAATGGACGGTGCACGCTCATTTTCGGTAGTTAGGTCGCAGAATTGCCCCATTTGCAAAACATCGGTTGTTTAGTTTTCATAATTGCCAGTAAACTTTATGTGTGCTTTGTGCACACATAGGCCTCAATTCACTAAGTTGTTATATATTTATTGAATATTTTATCAATAAAACGTTCAATAAATCTATAACACCTTAGTGAATTCAAAATTAGATTTTACCATGAGGTAAATTATCAAACGTTTGATAAAGTGTTTGATAAAGCTTAGTGAATTGAGGCCATAAAGTTTACTGTAGTTTTGCAAATCTACCCCAATGAAACATAAACACAGGAAGTTTGCATACTACATTGGCTTTCATTGTATATGAGAATAACTCAGAGAATGACTCAGAGCAAAGAAAAATGACATAAAAGTCATACCTGGAGCAATCATAAAATGGGAATCATACAGGTTTGCTTTATTCACAGTATTTGGGTACAAGTTCACTTTAACTAAATCTTTTTGAACCATTATACTAACAGGGAAAGATTTGTGCCTTTTGTTGCCCTTCCTGATGGCTCACGTTAAAGATAAGGTGATAAACAACAGGATTTCAGTGCATCTAACCCATCCAGCCGGCTTTGTTTCTGCTTCACAGACCCCAGCAACATTCTCAGTGAGTTGAGATGGAGAAAACAATGCTGCCGTTCTGTAATTTCCAGGTAATTAAACCTAGCAGGGGACAAGGTGACATCACAGGCAGAAACCTGGGCTCTGTCGGAAGTGCCTGAATCTGATATCATTGATCTGGAAGGTGAGCAGATTGACATCCAAACAAAGACCACACAAGCAGTCTGCACACAAGGCAGAAGGAAAACCGAGTCTCTGTGTTATATACCAAGAAACAAAAGTCTATTTGTTGAAGCTTAATGCACATTAATGCAAGCCTTTAGTCCTGTTTCTGCGAACGCAAGGATGGAAAGACATGATTGGGAGTCTATTATTTTTATTTTTATATAAATGATGTCAGATTTATAATTACACCCAATCTCTAGTAAATCTCTAGCATAACCGCTACTAATGTGATCCAGCAGAGTTGCTACTGTGTTACATATGAAGCAACTTGAAGTCCGGTAACAATATTTTTTATTGAGAATTTTTTCTAAATATTATAGTCGTGAAAATGACATATCTTGTAAAACAGTACAATGTTACATTAAAGAATTTTAAGTATACAATAACACTTATGTGTAGAATCACAACAGATTTAGTGTCAGCTTTTCCATCTTAACATAATAATCGCATAACATTACATCGGCTTGAAGCCAGTTCTGCATAGAGGGTAGATCAACACTGAAGGGAAATGGCAAGCTTTTAAACGTATTCTCAATCAATATTGTAGTATGTATATCCCATATGGAAACAAAATGTCTAGGAATAAAAAAAGGCCTCTATGGATGAATAGAAAGGTTAGGGATAAAATGAAGAGGAAAAAGAATGCCTATAAGGTCCTAAAACAGGAGGGGACTGAGGCTGCACTAAGCAATTATAAGGAGTGCAATAAAAATTGTAAAAAAGAAATTAGGCTGGCAAAGATCGAAGCTGAAAATCAAATCGCTAGGGATATCAAATCTAACCCAAAAAAGTTTTACAAGTACATCAACTCTAAAAAAAGAAAGGTTGATTGTATAGGAATCCTAAAGGATGAGGGTGGGAACTCAATGGTGGACGACCAAGGTAAGGCAGAGTTATTAAATGCTTTCTTTGCTTCTGTCTTCACAAAGGAAACAGCACTGTTGCAAATTACAGAGGCAGAAGAGTCTCAATCTTCTAACTGTAATATTAAATACTTAACGCAGGAAGAAGTAAAGGCAAGACTAAATAAATTAAAAATAGACAAGGCACCTGGCCCGGATGGCATGCATCCTCGGGTTCTAAGAGAATTAAGTTCAGTTATAGCTAAGCCCCTTTATCTTATCTTTTGTGACTCTCTTGCAACTAGCAGAGTCCCAGTGGATTGGCGTACAGCCCACGTTTTCCCATTATTTAAGAAGGGCAAAAAATCTGATCCAGGAAATTATAGACCTGTAAGCTTAACATCAGTTGTATGCAAACTATTTGAGGGGTTACTAAGAGATACTATACATGACTTCATAGTAGAAAATAATCTTATTTCTCAGCATCAACATGGGTTTACTAAAGACAGGTCCTGTTTGACTAACATGCTCAGCTTTTATGAGGTAGTGAATGCTAATATGGATATTGGGAATGCTGTAGATGTGATATACTTGGACTTTGCAAAGGCCTTCGACACTGTTCCCCACAGAAGTCTGGTGCAAAAGTTGAGGATGCAAGGACTGGGGAAGAGTTTGTGTGCATGGATAGGGAACTGGCTAATGGACAGAAAACAAAGAGTTGTGGTCAATGGATCGTACTCAAAATGGGAGACTGTTAGCAGTGGGGTCCCACAGGGGTCTGTACTGGGTCCAGTGCTCTTCAATTTATTTATTAATGACCTAGTAGATGCAGTAGTGAGCAATGTTGCTATTTTTGCAGATGATACAAAATTGTGCAGAATCATCAACTCTCAGGAAGATAGTGTCATATTGCAACAGGATCTGGATAGGATGGCTATATGGGCACATACATGGCAGATGAAATTCAATGTTGACAAATGTAAAGTCATGCATTTTGGTCGTACCAATGGTCTAGCACCATACAAAATAAATGGGATACAGTTGGGAACATCAAACTTGGAGAAGGACTTAGGAGTACTCATCGACAACAAGTTAAATAATCGTACTCAATGCCAAGCCGCTGCAGCTAAAGCGAACAAAATTTTGGGATGCATTAAAAGGGAAATAAAAACTCGAGATGCTAGCATAATATTGCCCCTGTTTAACTCTCTAGTAAGGCCACATCTGGAATATGGAATTCAGTTCTGGGCACCACATTACAAAAAAGATATTGCAGTTTTAAAGCAGGTGCAGAGACGAGCTACAAAATTGATACGTGGGATGGAAGGTCTCGCTTACCAAGAAAGGTTAGATAAACTGGGTTTATTTAGTCTAGAGAAAAGACGCCTTAGAGGAGATCTAATTAACATGTATAAATACATTAGAGGGCAATATAATAGCTTGGCGGATGAGCTTTTTGTCCCTAGGCCTTCTCAAAGGACTAGAGGACATGAACTGCGCATGGAGGAAAAACGTTTTAGCCATTTATTTAGGAAAGGGTTCTTTACAGTAAGAGTGGTTAAGATGTGGAATGCATTGCCACAGGAAGTCGTTATGGCAAACTCTATACCTGCATTTAAAGGGGGCTTAGATGCTTTCCTTGCGTTGAAAGACATCCATGGCTACAATTACTAGGTTATGCCTAATGATGTTGATCCAGGGATTTTATCTGATTGCCATCTGGGGTCAGGAAGGAATTTTTCCCATTTGGGGCTAATTGGACCATGCCTGGTGGGGTTTTTTTCGCCTTCCTCTGGATCAACAGGGGTATGTGGGGGACGGGCTGGAGTTGTACTTTGTACTGGTTGAACTCGATGGACGTATGTCTTTTTTCAGCCAAAATAACTATGTAACTATGTAACCTGGAAAATGGGGGAGTGAAACCACCCTATTGAGATTCCAGGGATCTCAACCGAGATAGATCTTATGATGTCGTGTATAAAATATCATAACAGAATTCTTATCGGGAACTAAAAGTAAAGAGAATATTGGGATTCAAGAAAAAAAAACACTCTTCTACTAGCATTATAATATCAAATAATACCTTTCTGTTATGTTTAGGTATTCTTTCTGAAAAATATTCCTTGTATAATGTGTTTAGCTGTAACGCGTAGCAGTTTTGGAGCAGATCCTCCTAGAGAATGGGGGATTCAAACCACCCTACTGATTATCCAGGGGTCGCATCCTATGATGTTCATTATATTGAAAATGATTTAAATTTCCCTTATAATACAAGGACAATGATGATATGGTTATTTGATGACAGCAACTTGAAGTTCAGAAAACGTGTATTATATGATTCCTGTGGCACCCTGCTGCTTTGCAGCAGAAGATGTGCTACTGTACTAGCAGAGAATAACAGCCTATGGACAGGGGTGTTACTAGAGGGGAGCAGAACATGTGATTGCGGAGGGCCCATGCTGCGGGGGGCCCCAACAAGCAATCTCCCCTTTCTCCGATACAGGGGACTATAATTCAGATCAGGTGTTTTTGTGGCTACACTTGGTATGGGTGTGAAGATCACAATGGCCACACTTGTTTTATGGCTCTTGTGAGATGGGCTCCAAGACCGCGGAGGGCACCAAGGAGAGTCAAGGGTAAGGGTGTGAAAATTGAGGGGCTCAATCAAAAGTTTTGCTGGGGGGGCATACATTGGGCTTGATTCACAAAGCGGTGCAAACCTACTTAGCACGTCTAAAGTCTTTAGACGTGCTAACCAGGGTGCTAAGTAGGTTAGCACTGGATTTCTCAATCAGATCGCGCGCTAACTTTGCGCATGCAAAGTTTTACACGCACAAAGTTTTATGCGCGCTAAGTCCCATAGGCTTTAATGGGCACTTCGCGCGGTGCGCCCTGCGCTCTGTGCAGTGTGCGCATAAAGTTTTACGCACGTAAAGTTTTACGCGCATAAAGTTTTATGCGCGAAAAGCTCATTCAGATGTGCTAAGGGGGTTTTCACAGGCGTGCTAACAGTTAGCACCGCTTTGTGAATCAAGCCCATTGTAGTTAAGCCACTGCTTCTGGCTCTTCAGAATGCTGCTAGAGTGTTATATAATAGCAACAAATCAGTGGGATAACACTGAGGCATCTGTGCTGGACATTTATTCTTGCTGCAAGATATTTCTAGGGATGAGCAGAGAAAATGTAAAAGTTCAGTTTTGCAGCAAATTGGGCTGCTGTAGCTTACTGAACTTTTGTACGGAATTTCGGCATATATTTCTCTTTCAAATTTGGCTTCAGAGCAAATTGCATTAAAGCCGATAACGTCAAATTGAGCGGTTAATAACACACCCCCCTCCCCCCCCCCCCCCCCCATTCATGCTATTATCACTACATTTGCTGGGTGTATTAAAAAGAATAGTGGGAACAAATAGTGAAAAATTCCTATCGTTTTTGAGAAAAGAGATTTTAAAGTTATAATAAGATGTTTTTTAAATGCCTTTAACTGATGGATAATGTATTATATTATATTATATTATACCTGTATCCCCAAAAACAGCAGTATATTTTCTGCTGGGTCAAGTTGCAACACTTTTGCAGGGGATCACTGTACAGCTGAAATACAGCTATATAAACATAAAAAAGTAGGGTCCCCACTTCCAAGCACCTTTAATCCCTTGTCACTCATGTGGGCTAATATAGCCAAAAATTAGAGCCTGGACCACTTGGGCTCCGCACCCTAAACTATATCAGATTGCATGGTCCATGATGGGGGGGGGGCTCTGGAAGAGGGAGGAGGCAAAGTATTTTTGAGAGCTCATGAGGAAAGCCATGCACCTGTTGACAACAGTCTACGCATCTCCTGCCAAAAGAGTTATCTATAAAAAGAATCCTTTGGACTTTTTAGCACTAAAATGCTCTCAGCCGTTTTTTCTTAGCCAGATAAGAGGATTTTATCTTCTATTTACTTTTCAGGCCAGGTGGCTTTAATCTGCTTACTATTTGATTGGCTTATTTGCATAGAAAACAGGACTAGTTTAACAATTGCAATGCAGTAAAATAGAAATGGACCTCATGCAAGTTATTTGCAGGACTAGTACCGTATGTACCTATGTTTATCTCATCTTGTCATATGTCAGTACTCTATTAATAATACATCAAACTATGCACATATCTTCCGTTGGTAAAAAAAGAAGGCAAAGCGAGAATGCTAACCACTAACAGTAATATTACTAGAAGTGTTTTGCCTAAGTACTACCAACCACTGTACATTTCAATTCTAGCAATAAAGCACGCATTGAGACGGAGATGCTGTTATCTTTTTAAACTCTTAACCTCAATCATAGCTCTGATGTAATGGCTTCACCTTTGCTGCCTTCCTACAAGTGTGAAATACTCTATGCAGGACTCAACTCTAATTACAATGCATTATAAGAATATGGCTTAGTGTGCAACTCTAATTACAGTGCAGAAAGAAGGTAATAACACTGTGTGGTGTCCTAATGGATGTAAAATTGATGTCAGTTTAAGCAATGGTACATACATCCTTAAAGTCCATAGAAATACGTTTTTTTTTTTTTTTTTTTACTGCTAATTCAACAAAATCTCACCACTTATCTTTTGCTTAGGTGTAATGTATTATTTTTATTATTACTATAATTATTGATTGTACAGTTGCTCGTTTATGTTAATTTTTTTGTTGTTGTTGTTTTGTGAAATGCATATACAGTAGAATCCCTGTTACCCGACACAAGTGGGTATTGCCAGTTGTGTTCTTGCCGGTTGCTTGAGAAGTCAATCAACTGGCACTAAAATAACATGTGTCTCATGTGCCACACTGGGAGCCGTACATGAATGCCGGGAGCTGCAGGAAGTGTAGGAGATGGTGCCTCGAGGTTCTGTAAATCAATTCTGCCATGAAAAATGTCTGCAAAACTTTAAAGTCCTGCCCCCATCCCCCCCCCCCCCCCCCCTCACCAGGAATGTCGGTTAGTTGAAATTGCTGGATGCCTGAGTTACGGTTAGCTGGGAATCTACTGTATATACTCCACATTTAAGTAAAGTACAAGTATTTACAAGCACCTCCTTGCATTGATGCCTTTATATCTTCCCCCATGTGCAAGCAATCATTCATTTTGATCTTGTTATATGAATCCGAGAGACTGGCAGAATGCTCTTGAAAAAGTTGTACCCACAAATGAGGCAGGTCTCAGATCAAGGGCATGACTCCACAATAAATAAATACATTAATGAATAAAAGTTTGATATTTCCGAATGTAATTTTTTAAAATGCATCTTTATCTATTTATTTATTTATGGATATAGTTAAGCATGTATTATCCATTTATTGTTTCAAGTTGTGGACCATTTCATGAGTAATTGCTATTTGTGTTCAGATCCTCTGGATTTCGAGGTCCAGATGATGTTGAAAATCAAGTACAGGGAGGAACCTATGAGAAAGAAATCTAAAAAGTTCCCCTGGGACTTGCATTCCAATACAGCGTCACATGCTGCTGTCAAAAGGGTTGGTCAGCACACATGTAAGTAATGGCAGGTACACATCATCACTTGTAAGATGTAAAGCCCTGCTACAACTTTGTCATACTATAACTGGTATAGTTAGAAGAGAAACCGTAACCAAGAATTGAAATTCACCTCAATCAGTAGCTGATACCCCTTTTCTCAAACAGATCATCCCCTGTATGGCTGATTTTGTGGTGAAACCCCTCCCACAGTGTGATGTCAACGCCTCACAGCTCTGAGGTCCTGACATCACACTGTGAGAGCCTTGTTGCATTTTTGGAAATAGCAGCTGTTTCCAACTGCCCAAAAAACAAGCAGCATCTCCTACCAGTAACATCACCTGTCAGCAGTAAAAATGGCACCATGTGATCAATGTCTAAATGTAAATCAGGGAAAGGAAATATTTGACAATGACCAAACACTGAATGAATCATTTATACATAATTATTGTAAAAATTAAGCACTTTTTTTATTACATTATTTTCACTGGCATTCCCCTTTAACTTCTTTTCAGCTGCTCCTGTTTATTTAGCACATACACTGGTGGTTATCTTATGCATGTACATCAAGGTGAGTGGCAGCTGTCCACTAGACTTTACATGTGGACTTTACATGTGGATGTAACTGTTCCACGTGTCAAGTGCTGACACACTAGCGGTTACAAACATCCAGATTGTGTTGCAATTTATTACAACTGTAGATGCTCCCTCTCGAGAACTGGACAGATGAAAGGCATTCATTTTAATATTTTATATAACTTTAATATGAAGTGTCAGGGGTAGATTAGGATACTAATGACTTATAAAAATGTTGCATTTGAAAAATGTATCCCAGACTCAGCACAAACCTAGGAGGCTATTGTAGGGTTCTGCTTAGCCATTTCACATTTCTGGGTTTTTACCTCTTGATTCCTGATGTCTGGTCTAATATGTTGCAATTACAAATGTAGCAAAATAATCCCCACAGCATGACATAAAGAACTACACAGGACCTGATTTAGTGCTGCAAAGACTAAGGCCCTGTTCACATCATCAAACGCGGATGGCCAGGCGATCGGAACGCAACGCGTACAAATGCACGCCATCTGCGCTTGCATATGTTGCGTGGCTGATCCCATTCACTGAAAGTGAATGGGTCAGCCGCGCGTTTTGTAAAAAAATGCATGCAGCATGCGTTCGCGGACCGCACTGGACTGCACTGGTCCGGTACGCATGCAGTGTGAACATCAGACAGTGCAGTCTATGCACTTTCTGATGTTGTGCATGTTGGCCTCCTGCACGCGTTGCCAAAATCCGGATGGCAACGCATGCAGTGTGAATGGGGCCTTAGGTCATTAGTGGATAACCTGCTACATTTCCCTGCAAATATCGCCATTGTTTTGTTGAGATGCAACCTGCAGCCTTTATTAACAGAGGATATATACAGTGGGGTGCAAAAGTTTGGGCAACCTTGTTAATCGTCATGATTTTCCTGTATAAAACGTTGGTTGTTACGACAAAAAATGTCAGTTAAATATATCATTTTTTTATATCAAGTTTATTGGATTTACAGAAAGAGCGCAATAATTGTTTAAATAAAATGAGGCAGGTACATAAATGTGGGCACTGTTGTCATTTTATTGATTCCAAAACCTTTAGAACTAATTATTGGAACTCAAATTGGCTTGGCAAGCTCAGTGACCCTTGACCTACATACACAGGTGAATCCAATTAGGAAAAAGAGTATTTAAGGAGATTAATTGTAAGTTTACCTCCTCTTTTAATTTTCTCTGGAGAGTAGCAACATGGGGGTCTCAAAACAACTCTCAAATGACCTGAGGACAAAGATTGTTCACCATCATGGTTTAGAGGAGGGATACAGAAAGCTGTCTCAGAGATTTAAGCTGTCTGTTTCCACATTTAGGCACACATTGAGGAAATGGAAGACCACAGGCTCAGTTCAAGTTAAAGCTTGAAGTGGCAGACCAAGAAAAATCTTGGATAAACAGAAGTGATGAATGGTGAGAACAGTCAGAGTCAACCCACAGACCAGCACCAAAGACCTACAACATCAGATGCAGATAGAGTCACTGTGCATTGTTCAACCATTTAGGGCACTTTACATAAGGAGATGCTGTATGTGAGAGTGATGCAGAGGAAGCCTTTTCTCCACCCGGAGCACAAACAGAGCCACTTGAGGTATGCTAAAGCACATTTGGACAAGCCAGCTTCATTTTGGAATAAGGTGCTGTGGACTGATGAAACTAAAATTAAGTTATTTGGGAATAACAAGGGGCATTATGCATGGAGGAAAGACAACACAGCATTCCAAGAAAAACACTTGCTACCTACAGAAAAATATGGTGGTTATTCCATCATGCCGTGGGGCTGTGTGGCCAATGCAGGGACTGGGAATCTTGTCAAAGTTGAGGAACACATGGATTCCACTCAGCATCAGCAGATTCTGTAGACCAAGTCCAAGAATCAGTGACAAAGCTGAAGCTGCGCCAGGGCTGGATCTTTCAACAAGATAACGACCGTAAACACTGCTCAAAATCCACTAAGGTATTCATGCAGAGGAACAAGTACAATGTTCTGGAGTGGCCATCTCAGTCCCCAGACCTGAATATAATTGAAAATCTGTGGTGTGAGTTAAAGAGAGCTGTTCATGCTCGGAAGCCATCAAACCTGAATGAACTAGAGATATTTTGTACAGAGGAATGGTCCAAAATACCTTCAACCAGATTCCAGGCTCTCATTGGAACCTACAGGAAGCGTTTAGAGGCTGTCATTTCTGCAAAAGGAGAATCTACTAAATATTGATGTCATTTCTTTTTTGTGGTGCCTAAATTTATGCACCTGGCTAATTTTGTTTAAACAATTATTGCACACTTTCTGTAAATCCAATAAACTTAATTTTACTCCTCAAATATCACTGTGTGTGTCTCATATATGATATATTTAACTGACATTTTTTGTAGTAACAACCAATGATTTATACAGGAAAATCGTAATGATTAACAAGGTTGTCCAAACTTTTGCATCCCACTGTGTATCTATCTATCCATCTATCTATCTATCTATCTATCTATCTATCTATCTATCCATCTACATATATGTTTATGTTATAACAGTGTATTACCAATATGGTTTATATCTTGATCTTTTTCATGATATTGTTTTTTTAATAAATGTGCGTGATAATAAGGTTGTCAAACATTTAAAACACTGAAAACAGCAACACTTGTGATTGCTGTGCAATTTCCTTTTCTTTCTACCTCTTGCACTTCATTCTCTAGTAATGACTTGAGCACATGCTGCCTCAACCACCTGGTCATCTTGCTACTACTGTTTGTCTTTTAGAAATGATGTAAATAAAACTATTTTTTTAACAACATGAACAGAAACAAATGGCAAATGCTGTGACGAGCAATGTCACTTTTGCCACTGGAGTGGATGTGCTGAAACAAATAAAAGCTCTCTGTAATGGTTTTCAATATGTTAACTCTCAGAGTTCTGGTTCTCCATGAGCTTGCTGGGTACTCTGTAATTCTCAGAGCAGTATATTATTTTTAGACACATCAATGACATGGATAGTGATGGCAGAAACAACCTTAAAAGAATCATCAGCCAATATTAATCTGTGGTGTTAGTGTGAGTTAAAGAGAGCTTTCCATCAAACCTGAATGAACTAGAGATATTTTGTATAGAGGAATGGTCCAAAATACCTTCAACCAGATTCCAGACTCTCCCATGATGATGGTATTGCGGCCTGCCGTAAATATCTTCAGGGTCAGGGCATACCTGTAAAGCCTATTGCTCATAATTATTTCACTTTTGGACAGGACCTCTCTTTACAGCAGATGGGCGTGGCAATGGGTTCACGATTCGCACCACAGTATGTAAATCTCTTCATGGCCAAAATCGAAGAGGAATACCTCAATGCATGTGGCATAAAACCCATGACCTTCTTCCGCTTCATTGATGATATTTTAATCATCTGGTCCGCAAGTGAGGATGATCTTCTCCAGTTCCACAGGAACTTCAATGCCTTCCATCCTACAATCAAATTGAAACTTACCTACTCTCACACAGAGATTAACTTTCTGGACACCACCATATACATCAGAGGTAACAACCTACAAACCTCTGTGTATCACAAACCTACAGACCGTCCCACATACCTAAGATATGACAGTTTTCATCCCAAGCACATTAAAAACTCTATAATTTACAGCCAAGCTATAAGGTACAACCGGATTTGTTCTGACAGGATGGACAGAGACAAGCACCTGGATCACCTTCAGAACACTTTCATTAAACAAGGTTACAGTCCTCCTATGGCTGAGGCCCAAATCAGGAAAGCCAGCATCATCCCCACGACTGAACTCCTGAACTATAAGCAAAACCAGAAAGAGGACCGTGTCCCTTTGGTTGTCACCTTCAACCCACACCTGGAAATCTTAAGGAGGATTGCTAAGGAACTTCATCCCATTTTACACAAGGATTACAGACTGAGAAAGATATTCCCTAAACCTCCCCTCTTGTCATATCGGCAACCACACAATCTAAAACAGATGATTGTCAAGAGTTCTTTGAATAGGCCTCAACAAATCACCCTGCCGACAAAAAAGATGTGGGACCTGCAGACACTTTTACTCCACTGACAGGTTACCGATACCAGATTCACAACAGGAGTACAGAGTACAAGGCACATTTTCCTGTGGTTCCACCAATCTGGTATATCTGATCATGTGTGCTAAATGTCCCAATGTTATGTACGTGGGAGAAACTGGACAAACTCTGCGCAAACGTATGAATGGACACAGGCACACTATTAACAATACCAAATCTGAACTCCCAGTTGCTATACACTTTCATTCCAACGGACACAGCATGTATGATCTTTGTGTCACTGCCCTGAAGGGTGGCTTCAAAACGTCAAATGATTGATTAATAGCAGAAATAATATTTATAAATTGGTTCAAAGCTGTGGATAAGGGCTTGTATAAGGACAAAAACTTTTTATATTGTTATGAAGCTGAGGATATTTGAACTCTTTCTCAGCCTATATAGCTGAAATGTGAACTCAGAATTTACGATACCTCTGTGCCAGTCCAACTCCCAGGTCTGTGAGCATGGAGTAAACAAGGATCCTTATCTTAGCTTACAACCTCTAACCCCATTTAGATGTTCTGTTTCAATTAACCACTTGAGAACTGCGGTGTTAACCCCCCCAGTGACCAGGCCATTTTTATTTAATTGTGCCACTGCAGCTTTAAGGCAAAGCTGCAGGACTGCACAACTCAGCTCACAAGTGATTCATCCCTCCTTTATTCCCCCCCAACAGAGCTCTCTGTTGGTGGGGTCTGATCGCCCCCACATTGTTTATTTTTTTAATAAATATTTATGTTTTTTATTTTTAAATAAATTTTACAAATTTTTTTTTCACTTTATCCTCCCTCCCTCCCTCCCTCTCCACTGCCGGCCAATCACGCAATCGGCTGTCATAGGCTTCTGCCTATAAGAGCCGATCGCTCTCTAGTCCCCCAGGGGGACAGCCGTGTCACACGGCTGTCCCCAGTACAGTGCTGCTGCAGATCGCAGCGCTGTACAAAGTAGTTAGACGGCAAAGCCGCCCACCCCCACTGTTAACTCCATGACCGGAACAAAATGCAAATGTTTTTGGCTTTATTAAAGAAGTGACTATAAAGTGTTCCACTCAACAAAATAGTCACCTAATCCGCTTCAGGCAACCTCTATGGTAGTGTAGCTAGCTCTAGTGCTGGTGCAGGTCAGGTCTCAATAAAACATAACTCACATCTCGGTTCATTAAATGCACCTATTAGCATCATTATGAAGAATCATTGCCACTTTTATGCAAATTTAGAGCTTTGCAATGAAAACTGTCAAAGCTCATTAGATGATGCTAAAAATAATATTATCTTGCAGGGCTGCAGCTTTCCTTCTCATTTCAAGCAAACTGCTTTGGAAGAGCTATGTGTTCCATAATTTACACAGGATAAATATATTATATGCTGAATATGTCACAGCGAAGGCAAGTAGAAAGCAACTTATTTTTATTTTATAAATAGAATCGAGAAAATAAATCCTGAATTGAAGCAGACTCGCATATAAAAACTGTAGCCTTCTAGCAGTGCTTTTTCCCGCCCACATGCATCCTTTAGACAATAAGACACTTCTGTTTTAGACAAAGCTTCGGGAGTCAAGCCTAGATATGAAAAATGATGCATACATGCCCTGTAAACATAACAGCTTGAATTCAGCACTAAGAAACATAACATAGAAACTGCAGGAGGCTGTTAATTCAAAGAGTGCTGACAGCAAGTCAAAAAAACTCCACCAGAAATAAGTTTGTGAATGCCAAATACCGTAGTATAAGAGTGGCATAAGATACTCTTCAAGGTGATTTACCGTACCGAGGATGATTCTGCTGGCTGGTACAGAGGGGAGGCTAACATATCTGGTACTTGGCCTAAGTCCCTCTGAGTAAAGAAAAAGGATCTAGGAGGTTTAACGTTTGCAGCAGTTTCAAAGTTTTGGCTTATGAGAGGGTAGCTGAACTGGGAATCCTCCCTTTTTCCAAGACCTGGATGAAGCTAAAGTTCTTCAGGTCTACAAACTAATTGAATTCATACTGCAGATGGTTTTCTAACATTTAGAACCATGTTTATTGCATCTGTTAAGCAACCACAATTTAGTAACTTCCTCCTCTCAGTTTCCATGCCATTATATGAAGCTTCCAACCAAAAAATGATTCCGGTGAACTTGCAATCTTTACCTCAATCCACCCTACCCCGATACCAGGTTATAGGGGAGCCCTAGGTTGTAAAATGTCAACTTTAACTACTACACAAACAATCTTTCTGCTCAAAGATTGTAACAAAATAGAAAAAACTTTATTGGCACATAACTTTAAACACACAGTACCTATAAACCCGCCCCCCAATTAAAAAACAATCAGCTTTAAGATGGAGCGTACCCCACTCATCTGCCAACCATACACTAATTGATCGTTTGCACAATATTTGCTATGCACGTGCTGAAAGGCATAACAATAACATTTCTATGGCTCTTTCCTCCTGTAGGACTCAAAGCGTGTAGGCTCTATCAGATTCAGTAATTGGTAGTAGCATGAAGTGTTACCACAACAACATTATATTTCTGCAAAAGCCAAACTGAACAGGTGGGTTTTCAGTCTGGATTTAAACACATCCAGGGATGGAACTGTCCTGATCTGCTGAGGTAAGGAGTTCCATACCAATAAATAAGACCTTGAATGTGTGAGCGCAGTTTGCTAAAGTAGTCTACTCATGTCTATTTACAAATAAACATACATTACAACAAACAGCATACACCTTGGAAGATTTTTTCATATAGTTTGACTAAGTGATGCAGTCCAATATCCTGTTATCTTCTTTGCATTAATAATTCATAATGTTCTGCAAGAAGATGGAGAAGGGAAACAGAGGAGCAAATCTTGACAGGTATTAAAACATGGCATACGGGGACACCATAAAATAGAAAAAAAGACACCTCTACATTAAACACTTTGGTGAAACCTACACACCCATCAAACTTCACACACAACAAAGCTAGAGATAAAAGATAATGTGGGTACCAGATACTGAAATTCCATGCAGTTTTTTTTTTATTGAAAACCAGAAGCAGAGAAAGATATACTAGACTGTAAGTGCAATGCACAGCTATCACCTGTTTCCCAAGCAGCACATCTTCAGAAGCTGTCAGAAAAAGGGAAATGATTCAGCTACCAAACAGGCTCACCTGCTGACAAACAAGGAGACTCTGATTCACGTTCACTCCAGCTTGTAATGACCATATGCACAGATTATACACCATGACACTTGTAGGCCACACTCCTAACTCATAATAAATAGGAATTCTCAAAAACTCAAATAATGAAAGTCAATAGTGACGCAATGTAATGCGTATTGTATGCCTTTTACGTGCATTTTTATATGTGTTTTTTAATGTTTCTGATGTATTTCCACTTCCTGTTGTCTTCCTAGTGATTTGCATAAAACACAATAGAAAAACGCATGGAAAACGCATACAGAACGCATATGCGAACACACAAAAAATGCACTGCAAACACAAAAACGCACATGACAGAAAACGCGACCTTACACACACTGACAATTGTGCACCCAGTCTGAAGCTGAACATCTGAGTTTGTACATGCACCATGTGAACAATGACATTGTTAAAGAGTAACTTGCTCATGTAAAGCTAAATACCTTTTTACTTTTTTTACATTAAAAAAACAGCTAAATATTTTGAAATAATTTCTGCTTTAAAGATTAACTGTCGGGCATAAAATCAAAAATCAATTCTTTATTTTTATCTGGTCAACAAGTAATAAGGATTATCCTAAAGTTAAAATCACTATTACTTCTCTTGTTGATAAATGAACATTCCCCAGTTTACCTGAGTCTTATCTGGTACACACAAAATTTGGTACACAAAAAGGAAGTTGCCAAAAGCAGACCGCGGGACATAGGTAATGGGACTTTTCCCCTACTCAGAGCAGGTGAAAAGTTTACCCCTATGTTTGATGGGAAGCATCTCTTCCCGGGGGAAAAATGCAATTGTATAGGGGCAAGGAACTCGTGGGTGATTATATCACCCAAGCGGGTTCTTTACCACCCCGGGGGGTGTTAAATGCAATTGCATTAGGCAATGTTCCATAATTTAAGAACTCGCCAGCGCATATTGCTGGTTAGTTTGGTAATTGCATAGGGCCCACTGTGCCCATTCCTTATGATCCTACAAGATCTATATCTTGGCTGATTAAAAAACTGATTTACTCTTATTCTCCTGCATGATTCATGCACCAGCAGAAGTGTGTGGGTTTCTCTTAGCATTAGCAAAGCCCAGTTGTTAAGGTATTTTATAAAAGCAAGGCTGTCACAATAATACCTTTCTTAAAGTATTAATACCGCCTTTATAGGTACATACGTGGCACTTAAGAGCTACCTAACTGAAATCTGCTTTCAAAATGCCAAATGTTTGAGATGATAAAACATGATATTTAAAGACAACATTCATGTGTATTTCGTCATAACAGAATGAGTTCATTTCTAGAGATTCTTGAATATGTTTCAACCCACTCAGTTTTAGTATAATATATTTATATAAAACTGACATCTTTTGCAGTTCTTTAGGGCTCTTTCACGTCTAGAACATGTTCTAGTGCAGTTCTCCTGCACAAGTGATATGCCCTACGGCGTGTAGTCAGGATGTAGCAGTACGACGCAGTCAGCGGCGGTAGTAATTAATTAACCCGACGGAAAAACGCCGCCTTCAAACGATTAAAAGCTCCCGGGTGTGCTGAACCACAATGCATCGAAACGCAGCGTCGGGTGTGAAAGGTAAAATGAAAGTCTATGGACTTTGATTTTACCTTGGGTAACGCAAAGTTTCGACTTTGCTTTACACCGCAGAAAACGGGCTCTGGTGTGAAAGAGCCCTTAGAGAGCCCATAGTTATGTCACTAAGGGCTTTTTCCACTGAGAACAATTGCAATCAGGCTGCAATTCAATCATGTTTCTCACGTTTCTCACTAAAGCATTTGCGCCATGGTTCTACCACAATCTGTCTGGTGTACGGCGCTATTGGGGTGCATTTGTGCTTGCAATTTGTTACGGGGGAAAAAAGGAGCAATGAAATATTTAAAATTAAGCTCCTAAACTTTGTATAGGAGGCCAATCACACAAAAGTACAGAAGACTCAACGATTGCGATTGGGGAAATCATAATCACAAACTGTGATCCGGGAATGTCTCAAATGCAGCGCACTAATGGTAACATCACCACATGGCTTACATTACTTCAAAGTGTAAACCTAGCATTTTGAAATGTAAATGTGATCTGGATTAGAGTGCAAATTAGCCCTAACTATCCTCAGAGGCATTCACAATGTAATCCCTACCACAGTTGAATGTCCCTACCCTAGTATAAGGCTAATATGGGGGAACCAATGAACTTACTAGTATGTTTTTGCTATGTGGGAGGGAACCAGAGTGACTAGAGGACACCCACACAAAGTCAATAAGAACATAAAGCCCGATCTACACGATACGATTCTTTGTGCAATTCGATTACGATTCTATGTACGTTCCGATTAAATCCGACATATCCGATCGGGATTCGATTCTATTCAATTTGATTTGCCGTTGCAAAACAATGGCAAATCGAGTTGAATTGAATCAAATCCCGTTCGGACATGTCGGATTTAATCGAATCGTAAATAGAATCGTAATCGAATCGCACAAAGAATCGTATTGTGTAGATGGGGCTTAAAACCTCCATGCAGATAGTGTTCTGGCTTAGATTTGAACATGGATCCCAGCAAAGCTAGGAACGAGTGAGAGATCCACAATGCCCCTGGGCCGTCTGTTTGTAGACTACTCAGACTTCTGGTTGACAAAAAAACTAATTTATATGGAAATATCTGTGTA
Source organism: Hyperolius riggenbachi (assembly GCF_040937935.1). Taxonomy (NCBI): domain Eukaryota; kingdom Metazoa; phylum Chordata; class Amphibia; order Anura; family Hyperoliidae; genus Hyperolius; species Hyperolius riggenbachi. The sequence continues at coordinate 525,007,145 of NC_090646.1, read as the reverse complement.
AATAATTGAAGCTTCGTGTGTGAATGATTTTAAGTTGCTTCAGGACTTTTTATGTACTCATTTCATCAGGTCTTTGATTCACGCATGCATGTCAGATTAAGATGAATAATATTTCACCTTTAAGTGACTATAAAATGTATAATTGTTCTTATTAAAATCAAAAATAGTGCCACACTCCATTTATAAATGCAATGTGACATCCTAAGTTTCAGTTCACCACACTCTAGTGGAAAACCACCCCAAAGTTTTATTTATTCTATATTTAACCACTTGAGGACCCACCCTTTACCCCCCCTTAAGGACCAGCGCTGTTTTAGCTGATCTGTGCTGGGTGGGCTCTGCAGCCCCCAGCACAGATCAGCGTGCAGGCAGAGCGACCAGATCGCCCCCCTTTTTTCCCCACTAGGGGGATGATGTGCTGGGGGGGTCTGATCGCTACTGCCTGCCGGGTGTTGCGGGGGGGGGGGCACCTCAAAGCCCCCCTCCGCGGCGAAATCCTCCCCCTCCCTCTCCTACCTGGCCCCCCCCTGGAGATCGGGGCTGCACAGGACGCTATCCGTCCTGTGCAGCCAGTGACAGGCTGTCTCCTGTCACATGGCGGCGATCCCCGGCCGCTGATTGGCCGGGGATCGCCGATCTGCCTTACGGCGCTGCTGCGCAGCAGCGCCGTACAAATGTAAACAAAGCGGATTATTTCCGCTTGTGTTTACATTTAGCCTGCGAGCCGCCATCGGCGGCCCGCAGGCTATTCACGGAGCCCCCCGCCGTGATTTGACAGGAAGCAGCCGCTCGCGCGAGCGGCTGCTTCCTGATTAATCAGCCTGCAGCTGGCGACGCAGTACTGCGTCGCTGGTCCTGCAGCTGCCACTTTGCCGATGCACGGTATAAGCGTGCGGTCGGCAAGTGGTTAAAAAAAAAAATTGGCCTCATTGGGTCTGATTTGCTGACCTTTGTCAGGTAAAACTTAGGCAACAATTAAGGATCAACTTTATTCTTGAAGGAGCTTTTCATGCCTGACATGTTGTAAAGCATTATATTGCACCTGGAGCAATGGCATACCTAGAAATCCCCGGGCCCCCCTGCAAAAAAAAAAATCCTGCCCCCCCCCCCCAGGGCCCGCTCAGGGACTTTTGGGGGCAGGAGGGGTCGCAGCATAAGAGGAGAATGTGGCAGATCGGTGGGGAGGGGGGAAATTCCCCCCCCCTCACCTCGGGCTCTCCTCTCAGCGCTCCCCGTCCTAAAATCATTGGTGGCAGCGGGCAGGCAGCAGCAGCGGCGGTGGCGGCAGGATGATACATTACCTCCTTCTCGCTGGAGGACTTCCGTTCTTTAAGAGCAACTTCCTGTTTACACAGGAAGTTGCAAGAAGCTCTTAGAACGGAAGTCCTCCAGCGAGAAGGAGGTAATGTATCATCCTGCCGCCACCGCTGCTGCTGCCTGCCCGCTGCCACCAATGATTTCAGGAGGGGGAGCGCTGAGAGGAGAGCCCGAGGTGAGGGAGGGGGGGATTTCCCCCCTCCCCACCGATCTGCCACACTCTCCTCTTTTTGCTGCGACCCCTCCTGCCCCTCAAAGTCCCTGAGCGGGCCCTAGGGGGGCCCCGGGGCCCCCCACGACGGCAGGGGTCGCGTCCCATATTGGTATGCCAGTGACCTGGAGATAAGTCCAAATCCAAAATACTACCTGTAGGAATTTCAACTCTCTTCAGTTGTAGCTATCTAGTGTTACGCGCTCGCAGCTCCAGCTGCTTCTGAGGAGGCTGGAGCTGCGAGTAGGGCTGTACCCCTCTCCTCCTTGCTTGGCTCAATGGGTGAGTTTCTTTTCTTATGCACAGAGCATTTTACATTTCTCCACTGAAACTTGACTATAATACTTCTATGCACTTTTTGTGACCCAGATTATTCCCTAACGTTAGCACAATGCACGGCACACTTTACATTTGACTGCCATACACACATTGATGGTTATAGATTGATTGTTTGGCACAGCTCTCTAGAGAGTGTTTTAGGTTTGCACAATTAAATATATTTTGTATATTTTTTGATATTGCACAGATTTTTTATCTTTTGTATGGTAACACAGGCACTTTATTTGCTTTGTATTAAACCCCTGTTGATTGAATTAATCATTAATCATTGGCATTGACATACCTAGTAAGGCCACATCTGGAATATGGAATTCAGTTCTGGGCACCACATTACAAAAAAGATATTACAGTTTTAGAGCAGGTGCAGAGACGAGCAACAAAATTGATACGTGGGATGGAAGGTCTCGCTTACCAAGAAAGGTTAGATAAACTGGGTTTATTTAGTCTAGAGAAAAGACGTCTTAGAGGGAATCTAATTAACATGTATAAATACATCAGAGGGCAATATAATAGTTTGGTGGATGAGCTTTTTGTCCCTAGGCCTTCTCAAAGGACTAGAGGACATGATCTGCGCATGGAGGAAAAACGTTTTAGCCATTTATTTAGGAAAGGGTTCTTTACAGTAAGAGTGATTAAGATGTGGAATGCATTGCCACAGGAAGTCGTTATGGCAAACTCTATACATGCATTTAAAGGGGGCTTCGATGCTTTCCTTGCATTGAAAGACATCCATGGCTACAATTACTAGGTAATGCCTAATAATGTTGATCCACGGATTTTATCTAATTGCCATCTGGAGTTGGAAAGGAATTTTTTTCCCTTTTGGGGCTAATTGGACCATGCCTTGTAAGGGTTTTTCTGCCTTCGTCTGGATCAACAGGGATATGTGAGGGAGCAGGCTGGTGTTGTACTTTGTTCTCTGGTTGAACTCGATGGACGTATGTCCTTTTTCAACCAAAATAACTATGTAACTATGTAACTATAATGACATCATGCTAGGAGGAGTAGTGTTTACCTGCAGTGTTGGTGGATTTTATCTGTATTGTTTTTTAATTGCTTTTATGGGATATGTCCCTAATAAACTGTCACATTGTTGAGGACTTGTACAGTCTGATCACCTCGTGACCCACAACAGTTAATAGGTATCTTTTTGTGTATGAACTGGACTTGGGAGACTTGTCTTGTGCAGAGAGAAGGTGAGTTATGTGGGACACCTCCTTAGGGTTTAGTCATAGAACACATTCCTGAGGGCTCAGACTCCCCAACAATTAAAACACATAAGAAGTTAACTTTAATGGAAACTTATATCCAAACCAGAAGTGTTTACGAAATAACTGCTTCTTAATTCCACAAACAAGAAATGTCTTTCATTTTTTTTTTTTTTTTTTTTTTTTTTAGCTTTTTTTCTTTTTGTGTTTACTAGTAATATGCTATACTGCTTATGCATGAGCTGTAACGATGCAAAATCATTTATTACATTTGTTTCCTTTGTTACAAAATCATAGTTCACCTAATATTTCCAAACAAAACAGATACAGAAATATTTTTGTTACCATAGCAATTGCAAATCGTTTATAATACCAGCTTGTGTACTTTTTTTCCAAGGACCAAACGGTTGCTTCATTTGCTTCACTAACTATCACAAGTTTGTTCAAATGCATAAAAAATAGCTTACTTGGGTTGACTTAAAGTAATTAAAATACATAATTTAGTTAACTAAAAAGTAATTCTCATTTAAAAAGAAACTTTAACCAAGGATTGAACTTCATTCCAATCAGTAGCTGATACCCCATTTCCCACGTGAAATCTTTACCTTTTCTCGAACAGGTCATCAGGGGGTTTGTATGGCTGATATTGTGATTAAATCCCTCCCCCAGTGTGATGTCAGGACCTTGGTACTGGCAGTTTGCTGTCTGTAAGTTGCATTAGGAAATAATGTTTTTTTCCAACTGCAGAGCAAGCAATATCTCCCTCTGTGCATAGAATTCTCAGTAACAAACATTCTGTATTGATCACCTGGCAGAACTAAAGATTTCACCACTAGGGATAAATTCCAGAATGTAAATCAGGGAGAGGAAGGATTTTACAATGGGCAAACACTGACTAAATAATTCATAGATGAATGTTGTAAAAAATAAGCAATTGTATTCATCATGTTATTTTTACTACAGTTCCTTTTTAAGTCCTAAACACTTTTATTACACTTTTATCACAAATATTGTTTAAAGCACATTTCTTTGTGTGTGTGGGGAGGAGGGGGGGGGGTGATGTAGTGCCTACCTCTAGTTCAACCTCAGGATGATCTTGAGGCTTCTTCAGTCCTCCTCCACTCCACAGTTGCTTGCTGGGACCCTCTTCATCTCCACGACCACGCTCCTGTCCATGTACTAGTGCAGCCACAAAGCACAGGCACAAGTACCATGGATAGAGCCATGCACAAGCAGCTCCATGATACTGCACAAGCATAGGCCATACTTGCCCCTGCGCGGCTGTACTCATACATGGACGGGATCACTACAAGAACTTATGCGACAAGCCCGTGTCGAACATATTCAGAAGGTCCCAGCACTGGATCAGTGGGCTCCGGAAGGATCTGGGAAGCCTCTGAACTAACCAGAGGCGTCCCTCTACTGAGGCACGTATTCCATTTTATATTGATTCTTTGGCTTCTGGTACACGTTAAAACCTTAAACAACTGTAACCTAAACTTTCCCACTAATCAGTTACTTCAGGTGCACTTTAAACCTTTTAACAACTGTAAATCTAACTCTCATAACAACATTTATTTTAGCGTGGGCTAACAATTTGTGGACTTGCAGCCTTTGGCCCCTTAAGGACACGCTTTTTTATGACCTCTGTTGGTAGCCATATTTTAATAGTTTTAGCAGGTCCAATAATTGTCTTCTGCAGGTCATAAGTATGATCAAAATTATTCGTATTAGGCAGAAGGCTAACAATTCATGTTATTGTTTTAATGGGGATATTTTGTTTAAATATTGGAATTGGAAATTGCACAAAAAACTTCAAACACACACCTATTTTCTCTGTGTCTGTCTTTCTTTCCCTCTCTCTGCCCTTTTGTTTTGCTTTTCTTGTTTCCACAGCAAGGATTTCCTGAGGGAGGAAAGGTTACTTATCTTACTGTATTTGTCCTTTTGTCACACAGAGTGTCGTTGCACCATGCCCACACTTTATCATAGATGACAAAGTATTAAATATATATTATTTTTAAATATGCGCAATATAAATGTGCCTGAAGCTTTCCTGATAGATGAATCACTGCTGCTTCCTGTGTCTTTGCTTTTGGCGACTCTCTAGATTTGGGTTGTTACTTTTTATTCAGTACACCCTGTGCTGCCAACAGCCTGAGACTGCTGAGCGGATTCAACCTTTATCTGTTCATCTAGTGAGAGTATAAAAGACCAGTGCTTGCTAGTCATTCTGCTTTAATCCTTATATGAATATCAATAACATTCTGTTACCATAAGAAAATATGCTGTCGGCATAATTCACTATACACCACTATGACTGGGAATATTATAAAGAGAGGGCTATAATGGAGAGTGCTGTGGTAACAGAGGACAGTATAACGGGGGGGGGGGCAATAGTGAAGGACAATATTGCGGGACACTAACTGAAGTGCATTGCAACTGGGGTCACTATGATAAATGAAACGATAAAGATTACTACAGGAGAGTAGCAGTGATGAGTGAAAATGCAAAAATTATTTTGGCCAAATTTTCGCCTAATTTCGTTTCAACAGGTGAATTTTCGATCGAATATTTTTGCATTAATTTTTGCCTAATGCCCGTGATTTTCGTGTTAAATTCGTAGTTCATCGTGTACGTATTTCCGCGTAGTCGGTTTTCCACATAGGGGCATAAGTGAATGCATATAGCAACTTTATTGCGGACATTTTTCCACATAAGCATCCGCATACAGCAAAGGTCTATGAGGATTATTATGGGTATTTTTTCCGCATAAGGGCATAAGCGTCCACATACAGCGAAGGCCTATGTGGATTATTGCGGACATTGTTCCGCATACGGGCATATGCGTCCGCATACTATGAAGGTCTATGCGGATTATTGCGGACATTTTTCCGCATAAGGGCATAAGCGTCCGCATACAGCGAAGTTTCTTTAATTTTCGATACTAGTCGAAAACGCGAATATTTCTGAAGATTTTCGTGAAAATGACTTGGGCGAAAATTTGCATGCAACACTGGAGAGTAGATCTACAGCCCTATTAAAGTTGCATGTTATATGAGCTTTATTTGTTATCAATATTACTATTTTGTATTTTATTTCAGGTCTGGTCAAAGAGATGTATATGTTGGTTAATATTTTGAATATGTAGTGCTTATTTTTGCAAAGCGATATTTGCTTAGGAATTTACTGTTTCAGTCATTTCTTTTTTTCATTGTGGCACGTGGAGAAGGGGTGGTTGCTTGTGGTCTAGTAATATGCACTCTTCACAAGCAAAATGTCAACACCGTGAAGAAATGCATTTAGCCACATAGAAATCACAGTACCGGTAGAAAAGAGAATCATGTGCAGATGATTATGTTTTTGTATGTATCGGGTCACAGGACAATCAGTTTTGGGTGAGACCGTATTCTGAAGCTGTGTGTGACTCGAATTTGTAGGTGTGTGCCATTGCGATGCATTTTGAGCACTATGTTAGTGCCATGCAGCCATATTTCACACAATCGGACATAGGAATATCAGAGAACACACAGAAAAGGGAGTAGATCAAATAGGGCATTACAGAGTGCATATTCTGGTGGATTCGCTGAAGGGCTCGTCAAGACCTGTTTGTAAGTGCAACTGGAAGTGACATCTGAAACAGCTTGCCACCATCAATAATTGTACCTGTGTGCGACAGGACCCTTTGCATCAAGCACAAGAAGTACCTCTGCACACATGTTGGCAAGCCACTGGGGTGCCTTTAAAGAGCAGCTGTCAGCAATACTATCTCAGAAAAAAACACATATATAAATAGATAAATACTTGCTCTACTTACATAACATATGTATTACACTGTCCACGTTTTTATTTTAGTAATTTTTCTATAGTAAAAAATGAGACAACCCTTCTTATAATTCTCTATCTTAACTGTGTCTATTTTGAAGCCAATCCTAATGTAATTTCCTCTCTTACTCTCCTCTCCCTGATTGTGTAGGCAGTGCCCACCCCCCTCCCTTCAGGCACTCCCACCCAGCTCTGCAATAGAAAATGCATTGTCTCAGCATGAGAAATAATTGACCAATCAGAGAGGAAACAGTAAGGGAGGGGAAAACAGGAGGGTAATAGGCTTCAGCCAATCAGGCTGCATTAGCTAAGTCTGAGGGGAAAGGAAAGCAGCAAAAAAAGACAACGCAGCATGCCCTGCAACTTCCTTTGTGCGGCAGATTTACCAAATAAGAGCCGCGGAAACTGAGGAATGTTGTTTTATGGTGTTCATGGTTAGCATCCTTGTTACTTGTTTACCAGATAAAAATAAATAATTGATTTTATGCCCGACAGTTACACTTTAAGTCCTTGATACAGGACTACATGTCTGGCATATTGATGCCATCATCGCAAATGCACCAATGAATGGCATTTCTTTACGGTGTTGAAATTTCACTAGTGAAGAATGTATGAATTACATTGTATAAGTAGCAATGGCATTATATACAAGACATAGGGCTCAATTCACTAAAGCGTGCTAACACTTAGCACAACAGTGATAATAAGCCACTTTGCATGTGATATTATGGCTTCAATTCATCAAAGAGTGTTCGATAACAAAATCCCTGTCCTTAAAATACCGCATTCGGTATTTTACACTTCACTGTGCTAATTCATCAATATTTTCCCATGTGTGGTAGAGGTTCGTTAAGTTACCGAACTACTAGGCTTCAGTTCATCAAAGGCTGTTGGATAACAGCGGAGTGGTGCAGAGCAGCTTGGAATGTCCCTGTGTTGTTACAAGCTGATAACAATAGAAGGCATCCAGACATCCCTTTACATGTAAACGTGTTATATTTACTGTTACTTATACTGCCTCTGCTGCTCTGAATCTGTCCATCAGTGTTTCTTAACATTTTACTTATTTGCCACAATGTAGATAAACTTCCTGGAGACATTACAAATGCCATGCTTGGTGATTTCACCACTTGCATCTTTGCATATTCAAACAGGGACTCAAAGGGTTACACCACCGTTCTCTCTGCTCACTGCCTGGGGGGTCTGAAAGCTTGTGTGGAGAAGCCTGTGTGACCTATCAGCGGCACTTGCAGGAGAACAGGGGCTGTTTCTATTGGCTGCCTGCTCCTGCTAATCATGAAAACATTCACACAGAAGGCTTTCGAAGCCTGTAACGACAGGGGAGAGCTGGAGATAATCACTGAATGTGTGAGCTAATGCGGTAACCTTGATGAATTAACATTTACTGACATATTTACTGGCACATGTCGGTAATTTATCTCATTGCTCTGTCATTTCAGCTTCTCATTCGGTAACAGCTTTGATGAATTAACATTTTCGAAAGTGCTCCGTTAAGTCAGCTGTTTTCAGCATTACCGAATGCGGTAATGCTTGATGAATTGAAGCCTATGTGCTAAGTATCATTATCATGTGCTAAGTATCATTATAACGTGCTAAGTATCATTATCAATGATACTTAGCACATGATAATGATACGTTGCACCTGCAAAGCCTTTACACGTGATAACTGAGTTATCACGCTTTAGTAAATCAAGCCCATAGACAGTGGCTGAGGGGTTCGGCTGTTAGCATTTGATAGAGGTGAAATTAAAGTGAATATATAAAATATTTGTCCTGTTGACTATGGAAAGCATGCATGCTTATGCGGCACAGTTTATAATGAATGATCCATTTAAGTCTAAGCAAAATTTTGAAATAAGAAATGTCTGTAAAGCAAATTCTCGTAGTCAGCCAACTTCGCTACGCTGGAACTACGCATAGTTTTACACAATTACGCTTTGACAAACTATGACTTCGAAATCAAATATTTGTTTCGTATGCATTTCGGAGACTACGCCTTAAAATACACGATTACGTGAAGTGGAAAGCGTAGTGTATGCGGATGCTTATGCCCGTATGCAGAGAATTTTACGTATTAATTACTCTTTAAATGCTTATACCGGGAACTCTTCTATGCGTACATTCCCCTTTCCAATGCGTAAATTTGTAAGCATACAATCGCACGCGGAAAACTAGACGCTAGTAACGCATTGGTAGTTCACTACGCAACACACTTGTTAACTATGCATAGTGGGCGTAAGCTACGCGTAGCGGTACATCGCTACATGTAAATTCGTAAGCGTAGTTTTGAAACTTCACCTACAAACTAAGATGCGTAGTTTCGAACTACGATGCGTAAATTCGCACTGGCGTAGTTTCTGCGCATCCCTGCTTTTTCATGTGTTGTACTCCATTTGCAGCCTTCTCTTTCATATGTAGCAACCCCTAATTTAGGTCCAGGTGCCCCCTGGGGCTGATGCAGCCCAAAGCCTGGGCCTCTGTGGCCTTTCCAGAAATCTAGCCATGTGTACAGGATGTCCCGGGATTTAAACACCTGTCATGCATTCTAAGTTCTAGCAGTGCAACATATATTTTTGTAGTAGGCATCGATTATGATTCATCATTGGGAAAAAAAACCTTAATCACTTATTAAAGATAAAGAAGGCACAGCTCATGCAACACCTGTGGTGACAAATAGGAAATTCATTATGTGACTCCCAGCCATCCCTATGGAACTTTATGTACCAGGCAAAGGCTGCAGTGATTACCAGGAAGTAGCTGGCATTGCTGCTTTCTTCAGCCATGGTCTAAGATTCTCGACTTTTAATTCTTCTGTATAGTAAACTTGTTTTTTCTGTAAACTTCGAATAAACTTTAAATAAAAGCATCTTTTTTACTTTTAGGCTGTATTTTGGTATTTATTTGATTTCCTATTGCAAAAGCCCGAATAAGCTGGTTGGACTATGTCATAAGTCGAGTGTCATGCCCTAGATATATTTTGAATGAGACTGAACAGCAAAGTAAAAAAAAGTTATAAGCAACATTGATGAGAAGATAACCCTATCAAGTCAATTTACATCACCATCTTAAGGAATTAGAAAGCATTTTAGCAGAGGTTAATTGCTATAGACACACCACATATGCCCCAGTGCTGCCAAGCCGTGTGTTTTATCACTGATTGACAGGCTATTCTCACTAGCCATCTGGTAACAAATCTTTGCATGTCAATTCAAATCAATCTAAAGGATTGTGCAAGTTAAGCTCGGCTGCTGCTGCCACACTATTAGCTGAGGCCAGCTAGCACTGACTTCTGCTTTTGCCTCCACATACAAAGGCTGTACATCCGAGAGATGAAGATCATTCTGTACACCTGTAAAATATTCACCAAGTTCATGCATACACTGAAAATGATTTAAGTATAGTTGTACTTATACAGTACACAGGCTCTATGATCTCCAGGGGGCTTTCTAATAAATACTGCAGTTCTTATCAAGAAAGGATTTTGCCTACCTGAAGAGATCTTTGAACTGCGTGTGATTTACCCCCTGGTTTATTAGTAGCCTCCTGTTACACACTTTCTGCCTGCTAAACATTGTATCACTGTAATCTCACTATGACTTATAGATCTGCATTTCATACTGATGATCTGCTATGTGCAAATCAGGTCTGATCTAGGTACAGACAGGAAGGGAATAAGCACACAGATCAGGCTGATAAGCAACTAATAAATCATACATACAGTATGTGAGCTGAGAAGCACAAGGTGGGGAGTTTGAATGGTATTTAGGGCTGGGGTCAATAGATGTTGGCAAAAAATGTCTACAGTGAAACAAAATCAGTAATGCATTATAACTGGATTACTGGTCAGGGTACCATTTGGAAATTATTTAGCATATTTCTGCTTCAAGTCCACTGATCCTTTATGCTGGGTACACCTGATACAATGTCATCACGCGATTATTTCTGACATGTCCGATCGGCTCCAAATTGATAAAGTGATTTGTTTTGCGCACATATAATTGGAAAATCGATCGCTTTATCAATTTGTACATGAACACACAATGCAATGCACAATGCAACTTGCAACAAGAAAAAAAAAATTGTTCAAAAAGACTGTTGATTTTTAGAAAAAAATGTAAAAATGCAACGGAAAACATTTTTAAACTCATTTTTCTAGGTTAAGAACCATTTTTTCCTTTGCATTTCTAAAAAAGATTTTCTCACAAACTACAAGGTCTTTTTGAAAAATATTTTAACATACAAAGCAATTTTGGTGATGATAGTAAGTATGGGGGCTTTGCTATTAATTAGGCGCAAAATGACATGAAAATTATGCAACATTGCAAAATTAGGGTTCTTGAGTATGGTTACAAGTGAAAATAATTACGTCTTTTTTCCTGAAATTTAACATTACGATACATTGTATTCGCGCATTGTGATGCAAAATTACGATTATGCAAAATTTGTGCTCATCACTAGCAATTCCCTCCATCATTAAATCAGAACCTAAGCCAGCACAGTGGGCAACACGGTGGCGTAGTGGTTAGCGCTCTCGACTTGCAGCGCTGGGTCCCCGGTTCAAATCCCAGCCAGATCAACATCTGCAAGGAGTTTGTATGTTCTCCCCGCGTCTGCGTGGGTTTCATCCGGGCACTCCGGTTTCCTCCCACATCCTAAAAACATACAGCAAAGTTAATTAGCTCCCCCCTAAAAATTGACCCTAGACTACAATACATACACTACGTGATACTTACATAGACATAAGACTCTGATAGGGATTAGATTGTGAGCTCCTCTGAGGGACAGTCAGTGCCTGTGGAAGATGTTGGTGCTATATAAATACTAAATAATAATAATAAATCGACCCTGGACGTTTACAACTTCCTTATATAAGGAAAACGGATAAGAAATTAATTATTTCTAGGCATAAACTACAGTATATTAGATGACAGACTAAGTTGACACACAACAAAGCAGGCTAAGAATGTTGTGAAATCCCCAGGTTACATGTGTAGTGCTGATATCAGCAAGATACAAGCAGCTCTCATCATGGCAAAAAGAGACCAGAAATTAAATAATGGCAACATACTGTAGTGAGAATTCCTTGTACTTCAGCATGCAGATAATGGCATGTCTATGTGGATTCTGCACTATAGAAAGGTTTTCTTTCCCCCTAACTCTCCATTACCAACATGGATATTTTGTGAAGGAGATCTGCACAATGATGAACAGACATTATCATTGATGGCCACCTTTTGAAGATGCTTCTTGTGTGACTTTTGTGCTGATCTTTCATACTTGCTGAACCAGAACAAACATACATTTCAGGTGTTCTGACTCCACTTATTGTATTGTAGACATTATCATTGATGGCCACCTTTTGAAGATGCTTCTTGTGTGACTTTTGTGCTGATCTTTCATACTTGCTGAACCAGAACAAACATACATTTCAGGTGTTCTGACTCCACTTATTGTGTGCTTATTGTAGCTAAGGCACTCAGAAACCACTGAAGTCAAAAGTATGTATTTTTTTAAGGTCGGGTAGTCTTTATTGATCTGCTACACTTGTTTAACACCTTCTTTGAGTTTGGAATCTAGTTATCTACACTGGCATTTTTAATATTGTTCTATGATGGATATAAAATTAAATGATCAATATAGAACCTTAACAAGAAGCTACAGCCAAAACATGTTTATTTACCCAAACTCTAATATAACTCAGAACAGATTAGAACTCCTGTCAGCCATTCATTACTGCCTGCAGGAAAATTATTATTTCAAGTCATTCACCTGGGTGGAAGATATCTGACCTTGACTTTCTGCATGACCTAAAGTGGCTCTGACCCCTACTTAACCTAACCCAAACCTCTATCCTATGCTTATCCCTAAGATTCTTCTCCTAAACCCAACCTTCATTTCAACTCCTGTCTGATTGGCATCTCCACGACAGTCATCATTTTTACCGTGTGCCTATCTATAGCGTCCCTCCCTCCAGTCCAAAAACCTTAAATTTCACCAAAGTGTATCCCTAAAGGGACCCATACACTGGTCGATTTCAGCCATCGATCGATTGATTCTATGGAATTGATTGATCGTTCAGAAATTGATTCTATCAAATTCCCAGATCGAACAATCTGCGGCCGATTTTGATCGATTTGATCTATCTGACAGGATGGAAAATCTAGGTTGATCTGCTGCTGGCAGTAGATCAATGGCCTATAGAGTTGCATTGGATCTAATGGTCCAAAAATGCATTTAGTTCTGAAATCTGTTCTTAGTGTGTGGCACACATCAGATAGATTCCTGTCAGATTCAACCTGACAGGCATCTGACAGAAATCTATCTGCAAATCTATAAGTGTATGGCAACCTTAACTTACATCCTTCAAATGATAACTAACACAAAACAGTCTCCTGATGCAGTGATAAGCCTAGCCTGACCCAACAACTTTTTCAAATCCTAACTGGCAATCCTAGCCTGATAAAAACCTAGCCCTAGACTGAATTAGTGCTGAGCAGTGTTGCATGGGAATTTTGGCCAAAGTTATTTTCTCATTAAAAATGCTATTTTTGATTTTGAGAAAATATTTGTGAAAATACATTGTATTTCCACAATATGGTGAAAATTCACTGAAACTCAAAAATATAATAGGTATTTTTACCTAAAAAAATCATGAAAAGCATGAAATTGTTTATGAATATCGCGAGAATTTGCGAACAATTTGAAAAATCTCAAACTTATTTTATATGATTTACAATGGCATTTTCAATCGAAAAGTCAAATTTAATGTGATTTTCGTGAAAATGTATGTAAAAATAATATCAGCATTTTCGCTCATCACTGGAGCAGAGCACTTACCACTTAACCCCTAACCTTTCCTATAGGTTAAGCTATCTATTCTCAGCAATATATACTAGGATGGAGAATTACTGTACTTCAGTGTGGTTTTATGCACTGATAAACAGGGGTAGAAATCATGAATGTCTTTGCCTGTGTCCACACCAGACAAATTCCTCTCATTTCATTATGATGCAACCCATATTACTTATGAAGAGTAGAGATCAGCAGCACCACAGAGATGTATTTAAGCTCTTTATTGCATAAAAGATCAAGCCCAGGGTCAGCGATGTTACCCAAAGCCCAGGGACCCATACAGGAAATTAGAGAACCTCTTCAACTAGGACAATAATCACAAAGTCTGCTGCAGCTGCCCAAAAAGACTGACGACTGCATGAGTTATGGGATTCAGCCTCTTGTTGGCATTTGACGTCTTTGCAGTATGTAGGTTTTAAATTAGGCAATTGACAATAAAAGTAAAAATAACCCATGTAGCCTTAGCTTTTAGACAAAAAGATCAACACAAGAGCTAGGAAATGTATGTATGAATGCAATATGATAGCTTCCATTCTCACTTACTTCAGGTGCCCTAGTTCAGGTGTTTTTTGTTTGCTTGTTTTTGCCATTAACTGTATTTCATAGACATCATGTACTGTAATTATAAAAAATAGTGCATACAATGTTATTGCAAAAACTGAGAGTGTTTGGAATAAAATAAAATGTCAAGCATTATTAGGATTGCTTTGTGAACACCTTCAGTATTCTCTTTCCCCCCACAGAGATAGCCTGTTCCATCCTCCCAGATCCTTTCCGCCCAGGAGGTAAGGCAGTTCACATGATGTGAGCAAAGTAAAATCCTGCCCAAGTGATTAACAGCTTATCCATTACCATGAAGCTACCTGAAACAAGCTTTGCTGGTGACTGACAACTTCTGTCTGTTAGTCAGTCACTACTGTTGATTAAATCTGTAGTTCAGGGCAACATAGGAGAGCTATGGCATTATGGGGAAGCCCACGTATGCCTATTTTTTTTCCAACCCTAGCACCCAAACACATACCACTAAACATCATCAATTTCTTTGCTTCAGCTCAGATTTATGATGTTTGGGTTACATTTGTGAATTACCCAAATCCAAAAACTGTATGACAATATCACAATATCAATCCAATCAAGTATGAAAATGATTGTGAGAGCATGGACCAAAGCTGGAGCCCCATCAATGAATGCTAAAAGCATGTCCACCAGAGCAGGGACAAGGTCCTCCAGCACCCAAGGCTGAGACACCAAAGTGCACCCCTCCATCCCTCCCACCCCAGCCATCACACACTGATTGCTATTAGACTAAGAGGGCCACAGGGCCCACAACCTCCCCAACACCTTAATATCTAGTTATCTGGCTTGCAGTCACTGCTATGTATCCCCTTTTCGTATTTCTTTCTGCTTCATACACAATTAGGAATGACAACTGATTGACTTGTGCGCCCCCTCCTACAGTGCGCCCTGAGGCTTGAGCCTCTCCAGCCTATGCCTCGGCCCGGCCCTGATGTCCCCCTATACTCCATGCTGGGGTAACTCTAACCTTTGCCATTTGTTAGTATTTCCAGACCCAATTTTGTGGGCAGCCAAAGGGATTAAAACTTGAAATCACATTATAATGCAAAATAAACCTGCCACCTTCACTACTCTCAAAAGACTGTATAATCTGCCAAATAAAATGTTTTTCACTATCTACAATTTAGGCAAGTACAGTATATCAGTTCCTGTTTGGTATCCAGGCTCCATTGTTAGAAACTGGTAAGTTAACCCCCATGGCATTATGATTCTTTTCGGATTTTAGGGTCTAAAAGCGATGCAATTTTTTGCACTCTTTCAGACCCTAAAACCTGGAAAAAATCATGCTGCCATGGAGATCTGCAGCAGTTCCAAAAATCACTCACCTCCCTGGCTCCAGCGCTGCAGTTTTCTCTTCATCCTCCGGGTGGCGCTGCAACTCTAAAGTGAGATTGCTGGCTGTCGTCATGACAACAGTCAGTGATCTCACCAGCACAGCCCCGGAGGAGAGGAAAAAGAATGGAGGCCGACATCGGGATCCCTGGGAGGTATGTAGAAACGCTACCGCTGCGTGCATTGCTCTGCATATAGCCTCCGGCGGCCACCCTGAGCAGAGGCCACGATCACCGCTCTTAGCTGCGGTTTTCTGCCCCGACCCTCGCTCGGGATAACCGCCAAGTAGGTTAAAGAGGTTGCTTATGATAAAGGGAGTTTCCCAGGGCCCTATCATCAATTTATGATGCACTAACTGCATTCAATTTACCCAGATTAGATCAATTCTATTTAAAGTAGAAGAGGATGTGCCCAGTACTGGTAGAAAACAAAGGGATACTATATTGGAGGAGATGCCTATGATGGTTATCTCAGCAAGGGACCAATTAGTACCACTTAAATTCTTGCATAGGGCGTATTATATGACAGATAGAATGAAATGGATAGATCCAGTGTTTCAGATGCCTCTAAGATCACGGAACATCCATTCCCATGTTTTGGTCTTGCCTTAAACTGTTTATTCTGTGGAGTGGAATGGGTAGAGTTGTGAACACACTACTTAAAATAAATGCTACCTTAGAACCTGGTTTTTGGCTGCTGGGAAGAATAGGTGATCAGGAACTGAATATGCATTAAAAAATATTTGTTTATTTGGCATAAAAGCCAGAAATGAAATACTAAAAATCACAACCCTCCTACACAATGTTCTTGGTCCCGAGCATTAATAAGGTACTCCCACTATATAAACTTTCCTATGCTAGTAGAAATCTGTGCAAAGTGGGAATGTAGCATGCTAGATCCAGATACTCCTGTTTTTAAAGCATTAGTAGGGGTAGCAAATTCTGCTTAAAATTGCAATAGTACAGAGAGCTATTTTCACTGGGGCTGAGGAAGTTTTGATTTTTTTCTTATTTCTTTTTCATATATCTTTATTTTTTTTTGTTTTCTTTTCTTTCTACTCTCATTGATGTGCATAACAGACTTGTTTTGATTATTGCTGAAACTTCTTGAATATTGTACAAGGGTTGTGCAAGAATCATTTGGGCCGAACAGTCTTATGGTACAGTTGGCGATGGGTTGTATGCATAATCTTAGGAAAAAATGCTTTTGTATCTACCATCTACGGTTAGTATGTTGATAACTGATGCACCTGGCAACTTTGGTTTAGTGATTAATATATATAGTTTAAAATAATATGTGTGTAATCTAATCTTGCACATTCATCTGAAACCTTGTCTAAACTTTAGTAAAGTTTATCTGTTTAAAAAAAGCATAATCTGTAGTACTGTACTAGTGGATTACCACCAACAAAAAAGATACAACCATAATATATTTAGGTAAAGATATGCATATGTACTTGAAAATAATTTTCTACAGAAATGAGACGAATCTTATTCAACAATTATATGCCAAAATGTATGTACTAGGTGTTAATGAAATATACAGAAATTCAATGCTTGGTAATATTCTCGGTTGTTTAGACTGAGATTAATTTAACAATGCTTTTTCTAGAAGCCTCAGGGTCATTTAGTATAATGGTTCTGCAGAAGATGATTCTCACAATTTTTCATGAATAGGGGCTGTGCACTCCTATCTCTACATTATGTATTATGCACATATATGCAGTGTTGAAGCATAAATTATATTTCTTAGCAGCTCAAAATACGTTAATATTGATTCAAAGACAAACCCTCAGCACTGTAACGCTCGGTGAAGCACAGAGAGGTCTGATTACCGGTGATCTGCAGTATCACGGGAAATACAGACGTATACCAGATTATATGTGATCTGCAGTATCACCGATAATCCAATATACTAGCTAACCTCTGGTCACCTGAGTAGAGAGTAGTGATTGGTGCAACAGTAATACAGAGGACAAGCCTCAGTGCAGCGAGGAGAACTGCACCGATCCCTTCCGCAGGTCTGAGTTCTCCAAGACGGGAGGAGTCAGACAGACAGTGGGAAGGGAGGTCCGAAAGTGACACTCAGGCGGAAGTGTCACTAACGGGATGGGGAACCGCCTCAAATCGTGAGGTCGGTTCTCGAGGTCGGACAAGCTAGGTCGTAACCAGACGGGCAGATAGGTACAATATCAGTAGGCAAAGGCGGAGTCAAAGTACAGGCAGGGTTCGGCAGCGGGGTGTCAGAAATATCGGGGTACAAAATCAGGAGGCAGAGGCGGAGTCAAAGTACAGGCAGGGTTCAGCAACGGGGTATCAGATATAACGAGGTACAAGGTCAGAGTTCAGGAGGATAGTCGAGGCAGGCAAAGGTCATAACAGATAATCACAATCAAACTAGTACTTTAAGCTATCAACAGAATCTAGCTTAGTGGAGGATTACAGCTCCAGCTGGTCCCGGCACACTAACGGATCTGACTACGGATCTGGGTGCTCCCACATGTGTGAACGCAACACCAGACAAGGAACAAGTGAACAGCCAGCTGTATATATACACGGAGGCCTCTCCAGCACCTCCCTAAGTGCTGGACCAATCAGGATGGGAGCCAGAGTCAGCTGACCAACCTGGTCAGCTGACTCATCTCTGGCTGACATAAATTCTTCCTGAGTGCGCGCGCGCGCGTCACTCTAAACCCTGAGGGACTACGAGTCCCAGCCACAACTGCCCCACTCTGCGGTGTCTCCGCAGCGGGGGCATGCGGACCAACCGCCGCGTCTGACGCGGCGGTTTCCCCGCTCTTCATGCGTCCCTGCACGGAGACAGCCACCTCATGCTGAGGAGAGGCGGCTGCCTCTCCGTGTGTGTGGCGCGTGTGTGCGCGGAAAGAGCCGCCTGCCGCTGGATCATGGCGGCGGCTCTTCCGCGTTCTCACAGTACCCCCCCCCCCCCCCGAGGAGTGGACTCCGGACAGCTCCTTCCAGGTTTCTCTGGATGTAAAGCATGAAACTCCTTCACTAAGTCATCCGCATGCATACGGTTCTCAGGTACCCATTGCCTCTCCTCAATGAAGTACCCTTTCCAATGTACGAGGTACTATACAGAGTTCTGTACCAGGCGTGAATCTAAAACTTTTTCCACTTCATATTCAGGTTGGGCATCTACCAACACGGGAGGAGGAGGAGCAGGGCCCACCTGGACTGCGGGTTTGAGAAGGGATACATGGAAGGACCTTACCCCCCGCATGCAGGTGGGAAGGTCAATGGTATAGGTAACTTTGTTAATTTTCCTGATTACCGGGAATGGACCCACAAACCTGGGACCAAGTTTGTCAGAAGGTTGTTTCAATGTCAGGTGGCGAGTTGACACCTAAACCAAATCTCCTGGTTGAAAATTCCACTCTAATGAGCGTCTTTTGTCAGCCTGACTTTTCTGAGTCTGAAATGCTTTCACAAGGTTGTCCTTTATGGTCCACCACATGTCCCTAAATGTCTTCTGCCAAACCTCCAAGGCTGGGAACGGACTGGACACCACCGGCAATGGAGAAAACTTAGGTAACTTCCCGGTCACTATCTGGAATGGACAAAAACCCGAGGAAGAACTCTTTAAGTTATTGTGTGCAAACTCTGCGTAGGGCAAAAACTTGACCCAATCGCTCTGCGCTTCAGCCACGTAACAATGTAAAAATTGCTCTAACGATTGGTTGACCCTCTCAGTTTGGCCATTTGTCTGTGGGTGGTAGCCCGACGAAAATGACAGCCCCATGCCCATCTGGTGACAGAATGCCCTCCAAAATTTTGAGACAAACTGGACTCCCCGATCGGAAACTATGTCTTCCGGAATGCCATGCAACCGAAAGATATGGACGATGAATAAGTCGGCCAATTCCTGGGCCGAGGGGAGTCCTTTCAAGGGCACGAAATGGGCCATTTTACTAAAGCGGTCGACTACCACCCATATGACCGACTTGCCCTCTGACCTAGGAAGCTCCCCCACAAAATCCATGGACAAATGGGTCCACGGCTCACTCGGGGTGGGCAAAGGCTGCAGAGTACCTACAGATGCCAGCCGGGAGGGTTTGCTTTTTACGCACACCGCACATCCCCTAACAAATTCTTTGCAGTCAGCTGCCAGAGAGGGCCACCACGCACACCTGGCCAAGAGATCCTGCGTTCTAGACGCCCCAGGATGTCCCGAATTCGTGTGTGAGTGGACCATCTCCAAAATCTGGAGACGGAAGGGCAATGGGATAAATAACACTCCCTCAGGTTTCCCTTCTGGGACATCCTGTTGGAAAGGACCCAAAACTTCTTTCCAGTTCTCCCAAGTCTCGGTAGCGGCTAACACCAACTTTCGTGGAATAATGGATTCAGGAATCGAGGGCTGTGCTCCTTCCAGCCAATGACGCCACTCTTCGAAGGCTAGCTTGATAGCTAGAAGCTCCCTATTGCCTATATCGTAGTTTCTCTCTGCCGGAGAGAACCTCCGGGAAAAATAGGCACATGGATGTAATCTCCCCTGAAGACCTGAACGTTGAGACAGCACAGCCCCTACCCCAACCTCTGAGGCATCTACCTCGACTATAAATGGAAACGAAGTGTCCACGTGCCTTAATATGGGCGCCGAGCAGAATAACCCCTTCAGAGTAGCGAATGCCTGTAAAGCCTCGGGAGGCCAATGAGTGGTGTCTGCCCCTTTCTTAGTAAGGTTGGTGAGGGGTGCCACTACTGTGGAATATCCCCTAATAAACCTTCTGTAGTAGTTTGCAAACCCTAGGAACCGTTGTAGGGACTTCAATCCCACCGGCTGCGGCCACTCCAGTACCGCAGAGACCTTGGCAGGGTCCATGGAGAGGCCCGAGGTGGAGATTATATATCCCAAAAAAGCCACGGACGTGACTTCGAAAATGCACTTTTCAAGTTTAGCATATAACAAATTTTGTCTCAGTTTGTACAAAACCCATCTAACATGAACTCTGTGATCCGAGAGATTGTTAGAAAAGATAAGAATATCATCGAGATAAACTAACACGAACTTCCCCAACACCTCCCTAAAGACCTCATTGATGAGTTCCTGAAAAACGGCCGGGGCATTACATAACCCGAAGGGCATCACCAGGTACTCGTAATGCCCGTCCGGAGTATTGAAGGCCGTTTTCCATTCGTCACCCTTTCTGATCCGCACAAGATTGTATGCCCCCCGTAAATCCAGTTTCGAGAATATTTTAGCCTCCGTGACCTGTGTGAAAAGGTCATCTATTAATGGCAACGAGTAGCGATTCTTCACTGTGATCTTATTAAGCCCCCGGTAGTCGATACATGGCCGTAAGCCCCCATCTTTTTTCTTAACGAAAAAGAACCCTGCCCCGGCGGGTGACCGAGATGGCCGAATGAAGCCCTTGGCCAGGTTCTCACGGATATATTCCTGCATGGCCACTTTTTCGGGCCCCGACAAATTATACAGATGGCCCCGGGGAGGTACACAACCTGAACGGAGATCGATGGGACAGTCGAATGGCCGATGTGGGGGTAGTTTGTCAGCTGCCTTGGGACAAAATACGTCGGCATATTCAGAGTACTGGTCTGGCACACCTCCCACCTGAACTCTGGTTTGCCCCAATGTCAACTTCCCCAAACACCGTTGAAAACAATGAGGTGACCATGTGGTTAACTGACCCGTGGCCCAGTCTATTTGAGGTGAATGGGTTTGCAACCACGGCATGCCTAGAATAATAGTGGAGGTGGACATGTGTAATACAAAAAATCGTAACTGTTCCCCATGCAGTACCCCTATGGTGACCTTCACCTCCGGAGTCTGTGACAGTGGGCGCTCCCGTTGCAGAGGGGAATCGTCCACTGCCGTGACCTGAATGGGGGGACTCACAGGAGTGAGAGGAATACCCAACTCCTGAGCAAATTCAATGTTCATAAAATTAGCCGCTGAGCCGGAATCAACAAATGCTTCAGTGGCTATGGACTTGTTCTCCCATGTAATGGTACAGGGGAGAAGCACTTTTTTCTCTTTAAGGGGAAGTGAACTGTGTGCCTAGGGTGTCACCCCCCACTACTCCTAGGCAGACCCGTTTTTCCGCCCTGTTAGGGCAGTTTCGCACCCTATGCCCTGCCTCTGCACAATATAGGCACAGTTGTTCCGCCATCCTTCGCCTTCGCTCCACCTGGGTTAGTTTTGATCGGCCAATTTGCATCGGTTCTGGTGGAGGTAAGGCCGGAAAGGGTGAGACAGGCGGAGATGCTGTTACTGAGGATGCAGCAACCGGTGCCGCATACGAAGTCACCCTGACACGGTGACTGCCCCTAGCCTGCCTCTGATGGCGTAGCCTGCGATCTACTCGAATGGCCGATGATATGGCCTCATCAACTGTTTTGGGCTCGGGTACAGTTAACATTAAGTCGGAGACCTCCTCCGATAATCCAGACAAAAAGTAGTCCATTAGGGCAAAATTGTCAAACCTAGAGGTGATTGACCACCTACGGAACTCTGCCGCATAATCCTCGACCGATCCTCTGCCTTGCCGCAAAAGTTTGAGCTTCCGCTCTGAGGTCGCAGCAAGGTCAGGGTCGTCGTAGATTATGGCCATGGCCTTAAAGAATTCCTCTACCGAGGTCAGAGCAGTATCGGTAGGAGGCAGGTTATATGCCCAGGACTGGGAGTCCCCAGTCAACAACGTCTTAATAAAGATGACACGTTGGGTCTCAGTCCCCGAGGATCGGGGTCTCAATTCGAAGTATGACAACACTCTACTCCTAAAATTCCGGAAGTCAGACTTGTGGCCGGAAAACTTATCAGGTACGGGCATACGTATGTCATCACTAGGAGGAGATCGCACCGAATCAACTGACGTCTGAAGGGTTTGCACAGAGCCTTTTAGGGCATCAATTAAGGCTTTGTGCTGGCCCAGTGCTTGATGGATATTATCCACCGAAGTGGCAAGCACAGTCAGAGGGTCAGCTCGTGCGTCCATCAGTTTATTGGTCTGGCGTTCTGTAACGCTCGGTGAAGCACAGAGAGGTCTGATTACCAGTGATATGCAGTATCACGGGAAATACAGACGTATACCAGATTATATGTGATCTGCAGTATCACCGATAATCCAATATACTAGCTAACCTCTGGTCACCTGAGTAGAGAGTAGTGATTGGTGCAACAGTAATACAGAGGACAAGCCTCAGTGCAGCGAGGAGAACTGCACCGATCCCTTCTGCAGGTCTGAGTTCTCCAAGACGGGAGGAGTCAGACAGACAGTGGGAAGGGAGGTCCGAAAGTGACACTCAGGCGGAAGTGTCACTAACGGGACGGGGAACCGCCTCAAATCGTGAGGTCGGTTCTCGAGGTCGGACAAGCTAGGTCGTAACCAGACGGGCAGATAGGTACAATATCAGTAGGCAAAGGCGGAGTCAAAGTACAGGCAGGGTTCGGCAGCGGGGTGTCAGAAATATCGGGGTACAAAATCAGGAGGCAGAGGCGGAGTCAAAGTACAGGCAGGGTTCAGCAACGGGGT
This sequence comes from Hyperolius riggenbachi, assembly GCF_040937935.1. Classification (NCBI taxonomy): domain Eukaryota; kingdom Metazoa; phylum Chordata; class Amphibia; order Anura; family Hyperoliidae; genus Hyperolius; species Hyperolius riggenbachi. Next base: position 524,983,948 of record NC_090646.1, on the reverse strand, counting down.
ATCAGATATAACGAGGTACAAGGTCAGAGTTCAGGAGGATAGTCGAGGCAGGCAAAGGTCATAACAGATAATCACAATCAAACTAGTACTTTAAGCTATCAACAGAATCTAGCTTAGTGGAGGATTACAGCTCCAGCTGGTCCCGGCACACTAACGGATCTGACTACGGATCTGGGTGCTCCCACATGTGTGAACGCAACGCCAGACAAGGAACAAGTGAACAGCCAGCTGTATATATACACGGAGGCCTCTCCAGCACCTCCCTAAGTGCTGGACCAATCAGGATGGGAGCCAGAGTCAGCTGACCAACCTGGTCAGCTGACTCATCTCTGGCTGACATAAATTCTTCCTGAGTGCGCGCGCGCGCGCGTCACTCTAAACCCTGAGGGACTACGAGTCCCAGCCACAACTGCCCCGCTCTGCGGTGTCTCCGCAGCGGGGGCATGCGGACCAACCGCCGCGTCTGACGCGGCGGTTTCCCCGCTCTTCATGCGTCCCTGCACGGAGACAGCCGCCTCATGCTGTGGAGAGGCGGCTGCCTCTCCGTGTGTGTGGCGCGTGTGTGCGCGGAAAGAGCCGCCTGCCGCTGGATCATGGCGGCGGCTCTTCCGCGTTCTCACAAGTACATACGGGAAATTATATAAAAAATACATTTAAGGCCCTATTTACTAAGGCTGTAAGATCATATACTTTCCCACTGAATCCTTCGATAATAGCTTCAATGTCACTCAATCATTAAGTAAAACTAAGTATGATGTATGTGTGTGTACATTCTAACATTCGCTCAGGTGCTTCTTAAACATTACTTAAAGCGGAATATAACCCTGCATTTCAACTTTGCTCTAAAACATTATTTACAGTATATTATATGCAACCAGCATTTTTTTTTTTACTAGACCAGCATTGGAAGGGTTACACAGGGCTTTAAAGTTCCTGGAGATTTCTGCAGACGCATCCGAAGCTGAAATAGATACATTTTGTTTACATAAATGTATCTAAGTGTTGAATGTGACTCATCTCTCTCACTGAGAAGGAGTTGGAGGACAGCCAAAGAGTGTGTAACATTTCTCAATAGATACATTTGACTAAATAGAATGTATCTATCTGAACTTCTGCATATCTCTCCACAACTTTAAACCTCTGTGTTTAACCCTTCCAATGCTGGTCTAGTAAAAAAAAATGCTAGTTGCATATAATATGCTGTAAATAATGTTTTAGAGCAAAGTTGAAATGCAGGGTTATATTCCGCTTTAAGGTACAGTTTTGTGTGCTACACAACATTTGTATTTATAGGTTTCAAGGACACAGGAACTCCTGAGATACTTTCGTATTCTTCTGGGAAGACACTAAACATTGTAATGACTTATCTGGATTATATATCACACCTACACTGCTGGTCATTTTAATGTCTTGAAAAAAAATCTCTGTTGATATACATCTTCCCCACAGTCTACTATTTTTCACCTTAAGTAATTTTTCTAAATTAGGAAATCGGTAAGGTTGGTCATACAGCAATTAAATTAGCATAATTTATGGCAGCCAAGTGCAATAGCTGATCGAAAAATTGTCCATGTGGAACAACAGTTTGTGTCTCAACTTGCCTTGGTCCTTCTCCTTAACCCATTCGCGTTCCGTCGTTTTCACGTGAGAAATGTTCACCTCCCATTCATTAGCCTATTACTTTATCACTACTTATCACAATGCACTGATCTATATCTTGTTTTTTCCGCCACCAATTAGGCTTTCTTTGGGGGGTACATTTTGCTAAGAGCCACTTTACTGTAAATGCATTTTAACAGGAAGAATAAGAAAAAAAAATGGAAAGATTCATTATTTCTCAGTTTTCAGCCATTATAGTTTTAAAACAATACATGCCTCCATAATTAAAACTCACGTATTGTATTTGCCCATATGTCCCGGTTATTACCCCGTTAAAATTATGTCCCTATCACAATGTATGGCGACAATATTTTATTTGGAAATAAAGGTGCATTTTTTACATTTTGCATCTATCACTATTTACAAGTTTAAAATAAAAAAAATAAAGAAATATTTCATCTTTACATTGATATTTAAAAAGTTTAGACCCTTGGGTAAATATTTACATGTTTTGTTTTTTTTATTGTAATGGTGTTTTTTTTTTTATAGTAAACATTTTATTTGGGTAGTTTTGGGAGGGTGGAAGGTAAACAATAGATTTATAATGTAAATGCGTGTTAATTTTTTTTTTCAGGTGTAGTATTACTTTTTAGCCACAAAATGGGGGCCATGAGTTTGTTTACATGACGTCACTCTAAGCGTAGCACACGCTTAGAGTGACGCATCGGGGAGGGAACAGCCAGAAAAAGCACAGCTTCCGAGAGAAGCTGTCGCTTTTTCAGCGGGGGAGAGGAATCAGTGATCAGGCACCATAGCCCGATACATTGATTCCGTAGCTACCGAATCCGCGGCTGGTAGTGCGCGTGCATGCGCGCGATCGGCCGCGGGAGTGCGCGGTAGCGCGCATGGTTCCTGGACGTAGAAACTACGTCCAGGAACCAAAATAGGTTAAAGAAAACATCAAGCAAATTGTGCTTCCACATGATATACTTACCCAAGGCTTCCTCCAGCCCCTTGCAGCTTACATGTCCCATGTAGAGATGGCCCGAACCTCCGATTACCGCAAACGCGATCTTACGCAAAAGTTTGGTTCGCGCGAACTTCCGCGAACCGCAATAGACTTCAATGGGGAGGCGAACTTTGAAAACTAGAAACACTTATGCTGGCCACAAAAGTCATGTTTCAAGGGGTCTAACATCTGAGTTTTTGCATGGATGAGGGGATAGATGCCAAAAGTCCTGGGGAGAAATCTGGATTTGCCGCAAAGCAGCGTTTTAAGGGCAGAAATCACATTGAATGCTAAATTGCAGGCCTAAAGTGCTTTAAAACATCTTGCATGTGTATACATCAATCAGGGAGTGTAATTAGAGTACTGCTTCACACTGACACACCAAACTCACTGTGCAACGCACCGCAAACAGCTGTTTGTGTAGTGATGGCCGTGCTGGACAAGTGCGCACCATGGCGAGAGTGCAGGCTGTGACGGTTTTCAAGCCCATATGGTCGCCGGGCTGTGGTTGCTCAGTGATAGAACAACAGTGACTGTCCAGCTGATCAAATTTGGTCTGTCCACAACACAATGAAGCAATGACCTTATTATTTATCTTGGGTTTGCCCCCCCCCCCCAAGACACTCAAATCACCGTCGGTCATTGCTTCATTGTGATATGCAAGCCCCTTCACCACGGCAAGGTAATGATCACGAAGGGGAATTGGCACATGTACATGCCTTTGTGTTTTATTGTTGCAGCTGCAGTGCAGCCAGAAAAATTAGGCAGGCATGTATACGCACCAGAAAAATTATTGTAGCAGCCGCTGCTAGCAGCGGCCTTAAAAATTCAGGAATCCACCTGGTGTCCTGGACCCTGTAGGTGGTAGCGGAGAAGGCAGTCAAGCGGCCTGCAGGCAGAAATGCTGTGTGGGGAGCGACTTAGTCTTGGGGCAGGCAGTCACACGGCGTTCAGGCAGAGATGCTGTGTGTGGGGACTGCCCTCCGGGATCCATGCCTCATTCATTTTGAAAAAGGTGAGGTACTGAACACTTTTGCGACTTAGGCGACTTCACTTCTTAGTGACAATGCCTCCAGCTGTGCTGAAGGTCCTTTCTGACAGGACTCTTGAGGCAGGGTAAGACAGAAGTTGGATGGCAAATTGGGACATCTCTGGCCACAGGTCAAGCCTGCGCACCCAGTAGTCCAAGGGTTCATCGCTGCTCACAGTGTCTACATCCACACTTAAGGCCAGGTAGTCAGCTACCTGCCGGTCCAGGCATTGGAGTAGGGTGGATCCGGAAGGGCTAAGGCGAGGCGTTGGACTAAAGAATGTCCGCATGTCCGACATCCGTATCATCGCCATCATCATAATCATCCTGCCCAGCTTTGCTTGCCTCAGACACCTCCAAAACTGCACCAACAGCAGGTACTTCATCCTCCTCCTCACATGTTATGTCCATAGTGTCTCCTAACTCAGACATATGAGATGGTGTAACTTGCTTAGTGCTTTCATCTGGTTGTAACAATGATGGCTGTGCATCAGTGATTTCCCCACCAAATAACTCCTGCGAACTGTCAAATGCAGCAGATGTGGCTCTTGTAGTAGCGCTGGTGGCTGCGGAAGATCAGGTGTTCTGTGTTAAACAGTCAACCACGTCCTGACAATCTTGGGAGTTGATGGGACGTGCCTTCTTCTGAGCACTGTACTTTGGTCCAGGACCGCACAAAATCACATCAGCACGACCTCGCACAGACCTGCCGGGTGGCCTTCCTCTGGGTCTGCCTCTACCTCTGCCTCTACCTGTTTTGTCCGTTTTGTCCACATCGGGGGGATGAAGTGAAAGGTATGCACTGACTTGTCTAATACAATGTGCAGTCACACAGGTGCAGTCAACAGGTATGCACGGAGTGGTCTATCACACTGCATGCACTAACGTAGGTAGGTGGGTGCACTGAAGTGAACAACAGGTATATGCAGTGATGGGTATTACAATGTGCACCTGTCACACACAGACAGGTACTGGACAGGCCCAGTGACACTGCGTGTGCTCACGTAGGTTGGTGGGTGCACTGAAGTGAACAACAGGTAATAGGTATATGCAGTGATGGGTATTACAATATGCACCTGTCACACACAGACAGGTACCAGACAGGCACAGTGACACTGCGTGTCCTCACATAGGTAGGTGGGTGCACTGAAGTGAACAACAGGTAGTAGGTATATGCAGTGATGGGTATTACAATGTGCACCTGTCACACACAGACAGGTACCGGACAGGCACAGTGACATTGCGTGCGCTCACGTAGGTAGGTGGGTGCACTGAAGTGAACAACAGGTAGTAGGTATATGCAGTGATGAGTATTACAATGTGCACCTGTCACACGCAGACAGGTACCGGACAGGCACAATGACATTGCGTGCGCTCACGTAGGTAGGTGGGTGCACTGAAGTGAACAACAGGTAGTAGGTATATGCAGTGATGGGTATTACAATGTGCACCTGTCACACACAGACAGGTACTGGACAGGCACAGTGACACTGCGTGTGCGCTTACGTAGGTAGGTGGGTGCACTGAAATGAACAACAGGTAGTAGGTATATGCAGTGATGGGTATTACAATGTGCACCTGACACACACACAGGTAGTCACTAAATGTGCTGGGCCAGGCAGTAGCACACACAGTAGGAATTACCAAGGTTGTCTATGCAACACAAGTGTCTGTAGGACACACATACAAAAAAAAAAAAAAAAAAAAAAGATCACAAGAACAAGATTAGCTCTCAAAATAGCTGTTGAGGAGTGTTTTTTTTAGCAACAAGAATCAGCAAGGAGCAAGCTAACAAGCCTACAAGAGCCTAACTAAGCTTTCTCTGTATGCACAGCAGCTAGAACCCAACAAAAACAGTGAAATCCCCAAAGGACCGCACCATAATGAAATGTCTAAATATTAAAAGAGCTTTATTGGTTTTCTCATAATTGCAACCATGAATAAAAACATTTAAAACAACACAGTACCAAGTACCACAATGGTCGTCCCTAGGAAATAGGTATAATACATAAATATTGAATGATAAACCCACCACTACCTCTACTCCATCAATACATGTAAAATACAGCAAAAAAGGTAAGTAAGGTGACCTGATCGCCTTCACGATTCACCGTTAAACGGCGGCTTCAACCGGGCAAGCCTGGTTGAAGCCGTCGTTTAGCGGCGATGCGAATCGCGAAGGCGATCAGGTCCCAAGTCCACACCGCCATCCCTCCTCCTGTGCATTCTGGTGAGTTGAAGCCGCTGTTTAGCGGCGAATCGTGAAGGCGATCAGGTCACCTTACTTACCTTTTTGCTGTATTTTACATGTATTGATGGAGTAGAGGTAGTGGTGGGTTTATCATTCAATATTTATGTATTATACCTATTTACCAGGGACAACCATTGTGGTACTTGGTACTGTGTTGTTTCAAATGTTTTTATTCATGGTTGCAATTATGAGAAAACCAATAAAGCTCTTTTGATATTTAGACATTTCATTGTGGTGCAGTCTTTTGGGGATTTCACTGTGTTTGTTGGGTTCTAGATACTTTGTTAATCCCCTTTCTGAACACCTTGTAGTTATTGATATTACCATGCAAATGAGCTTTTATTATCATGCACTGGTGCTGCCTGTTTCTTTGTGAATAATACAGTGTCTGCACAGCAGCTCTCCCTTCTCTAATTACTGCAGGCACACGAGTGAGTCCAATGCCTGACGCTGCCAGCCTTTTATAAGGGGGGTGGGGCTCCAGGAGGGAGTGTAGCCTGATAGGCTACAATGTTCCTGCTGACTGTGATGTAGAGGGTCAAATTTGACCCAATAACGCACTATGGGGGTGAACCGAACTTCCGGAAAAGTTCGCGGATCTCCGCGAACGCGAACCGCGGAAGTTTGCCGGGAACCGTTTGCCAGCGAACCATTCGGGCCATCTCTAATGTGGATATGCACAGTTTGAACTGAAATTAGATGCATTATAGTGTGATCATATAGTATGTAATGGCATAGATAATGCTGGTCATTCTTTCTGAATGTAGTTATGTTGATTATTTCTTATTATTTTTTGTGACATTTTCTAGTGAGAATTTAGACATGCTGTGATGTGCTCTTTGGTTTCCTCTCGAGGTTATGCAACCTTACATGGGGTGGTAACCACCACAATATTGACCTTAATGGTATAAATATGGCAAATTTCTTTATATAAGGGCCGCTTAATTTCTGTATGACAATGAAGGACTGTTATTAGAATATCCTAAATTTATGGGTACCTCAGAATTTATATATGTTGATTGTAATTATTTTTACATGTAAGAAAATGTATGGGTGTATTATTGAGTGTCCTCTGTAAGTGTTAATTGTAGGCCCAGTGATTGGCCTGATGAAGGAAGTTGGATCTCACGAAACGCGTTGCTTTGTGCTTAATAAATTAATTTCTTACTGTACCGTAAGTGATTTCTTGTCTGAGGTAAGCCACCTCAAGTTGATTTTAAAACTTGGTTTTATAATCCTTGGGCGCCTCTCCACCATGTGTTGTTCCTACCACGTCCCCCTTTTTGGGGGAGTCCTTCTCGGAACCCTCGGTTCCAGGTCTTCTTATGCAGAGTGCGACCAGTACAGGCGAACGACCTGTACCCGTTTGGAGGCGGTATCCTCCTAATACACAGGTGATGGTTTCTTTTCTTGTAACCCGCCTTTGTGAGTACTAACTCGTTAAATATTACAATTCTCCTCCACTTTTGAAACGTGCTACACCATTTGAGCTCCCGGTGTCTCTGTTTTTTTTTTCAGGATTTCCTGCCCACTACTGTTTATCGGTATAGAGAAGTCTGTGGGTGATTCTGCGGCTTGTTTGATCCGCCTCCACCTGACCACTGCTCACCAGGATTCTCTTCTTCGATGCTGTGCTCCTGTGCATGTACAAGCTTAGACATTCAGGGCAGGCAAGTATGTCGCAATTTTTTAAAATTTAGCTTGGAGGTTCTCTCATATACATTGTGGCTAAGGCTGCATTCTAGGCAGTCTTTGCATTCTTGGCTTTGAGCACTTGAAAATGGGCCCCTATTGATCCGCTGTGAGTCAATGATCATTTCCAGACTTTCAGGCAGAAAATCCACATCTACTATCCCAGCCAATAAGCCACCATGCTGTCCAAAATCCAAATACATTGATGGATCCACAATAATGGCTTTTGGCATCTTCATTTCACTTGGCAAGTTTTGTGCACCATATACAGTGTATAATATAACCATGATTGTATTCCATCGTTGATTTATTTATATTTTTGCTCCTTTAGGTAAGGCTGGTGATGTGCAAGTTTGTTTTAAAATATTTTATTTGTTTTCTTGGTTCTTGATAGATTTGTTGTGTTCCTTACATATTGATTTCCTTTTTTATGTTATTCAATTAAATATGATTTATGTTCAGACCCATAGCACTTCTCAGGAATGATAGAATGACTATGATCCTTCAGTTACTGTGTCAATAAGTTCAGTCTGTTAGCAGTCAAGCCAATTTGGAAAGCAAATAAAATGATTAACTACAACAAAAAACAGGCTCTGATCTCCATGTTAGTGACACAATTGAAGGAAATCTTGAGACTGAAATTTGTTATTTGTAGTAATTAATTAAATTCAATTTGTGCTAAACTGTTAACTTTAACTTTTTTATGCTGTAACAATATAAAAATATTCTGGTGTCACGTATTTAAAATTTAGATTCTATAGGACAAATTTAACAAACTGGAGTGTGCTGTTGGGGGGAGGTGGGTTGGGGTGAGCGGCTCTACTTACAGTACTTACAAGGGGGCTGCCCCCGTCCAATGTAAGTTATTATCTTCCCCATACAGAGCCTGCACAGTGATGAATTTTCCTTTTACCGGCAGTGTCGTATATGCATTCCTACCACAATTAATGCTGGGAGATGTAGTTCAAGAATGCGAGTACAGAGATGGTGCATGCATGATACTGTGGGGAAGTAATTCCTTTAACCCCACCCCCATGGCACATACCATTAACCACTTCACCACTGAGGGGTTTTACCCCCTGACCACCAGAGCAATTTTCACTTTTCAGCGCTCCTTCCATTCATTCGTCTATAACTTTATCATTACTTATCGCAATGAAATGAACTATATCTTGTTTTTTCCGCCACCAATTAGGCTTTCTTTAGGTGGGACATTATGCCAAGAATTATTTTTTTCTAAATGTGTTTTAATGGGAAAATAGGAAAAATGTGGGGAAAAAAAATTATTTTTCAGTTTTCGGCCATTATAGTTTTTAAATAATGCATGCTACTGTAATTAAAACCCATGAAATTTATGTGCCCTTTTGTCCCGGTTATAAAACCGTTTAAATTATGTCCCTATCACAATGTTTGGCGCCAATATTTCATTTGGAAATAAAGGTGCATTTTTTTCAGTTTTGCGTCCATCCCTAATTACAAGCCCATAGTTTATAAAGTAACAGTGTTATACCCTCTTGACTTAAATATTTAAAAAGTTCAGTCCCTAAGGTAACTAATTATGTATTTTTTTTAATTGTACATTTTTGAATTTTTTTTTAATTACAAAAAAAAAAAAATGGGGAGTGTGGGAGGTAATGAGTTAATTTTTTGTGTAAAAGTCATTTATTTGTATGTGAAAAATGTGTAGGGTGTAGTTTACTATTTGGCCACAAGATGGCCACAGTAACTTTTTGCTTTATTGCGACCTCCAAGCCTCCTTCCGGAAGCTTGGAGGAAGAATAAGGAGGCTGGACACGTGAGTTTCTTCTCACAATGATCGCGCTGCCCATAGGAGAGCAGCGGGTCATTGTGGGGCTTAGATCAACGAACGGGAATGGATTTTCCCGTTCATTGATCTCCGGGCGAGCGGGCGGCGGCGTGTTTACTAGCGGCGGGCGGCGTGTTTACGAGCGGGAGCGCGGACAGCGTCGGGAACGCGGAAAGTACGTGTTTCTCCGTCCCTGGTTTTTAAAGGATGGAAAAAGGGGCGGAGAAATACGTACGCGCGGGGGTAAAGTGGTTAAAGTGAACCAGAGACAAAGCACCCTCATGTATTTCACCATATATATCAGTGGGAACATTAGAGAAAGCACCTAACCTGCTTTCTGTTTCATCCTACACTGCTCAGCCTGCTTGTTAACAGCCCTGAAAAAAATCCCCAACTGAGCATTCAGTCCAGCTGAGTCTGTCTTCTCTGAGGTCTTTTCAAGCCCAAGCCTGGCCCCTTCTGGCTCTGCTATAATGACTCAGCTATAATGATTCCTGAGCAAAGCCAGACTGAATGCCCAGTCGGGGATTTTATCAGGGCTGATAACAATAATTGAGGGTAAAATACATGAGAGTGCTTTGTCTCTGGTTCACTTCAAGAACCTCCCTCATACAGAGGTTAATTTAAAAAAAATCCCTGGTGCTCAGTTTGCTTTAACCACATTTTTGACACATATTTACTTTTAAAGAGAACCTGAGGTGGGTTTTAAAAATCCTAATTGCACACAGAGGCTGGGCGGTTTGATTTATGGGGGCAAGCAGAGCACAGGGGGTTCTGGGGGAGAACAATATAGCAACACAGGCTGGGCATTATATGCAGACCCAGCCTCTGTGTGCAATTAGGACTTTTAAAACCCACCTCGGGTTCTCTTTAAAATCAACGTGAAGTGCAGGGAATACGGAAGCCACCACCAATCCCTTCATTTTGGAAATGCCACTTGTGCTCTTCCCTGAGTTTAAGGCTTTTGAATCAGTGACCCGCAAACAAGGATATCATTTAATTATTTTCACTCCTCTGACTGTATAATTGTTCCAGATCTGAGACATAAAAACAACTAAAATCCAAAATTAGCATGACTGCAACACAACTAGCATATTTTTTTGTAATGAAATAAAGATAGCAGCCTTACTGCTCTTTACTTTTCTGTTTTCCTTTAAATCCTTTGATAAACAATATTAATACGAGCAAAGACTGATAACTGTTAACATACTTCACTTAACCCTTATACTGACTAATTTTCTTTAAAAAGCTACATGTCAGTGCCAGCTATGTTTGTATTGTGTTTATTAACAATTTCAGCCGCCCGGATGTGATCATCACCTCCAGGCGGCTGCTCTGGTGCAGTGGTGCGCTTTGGCGCGCTCCAGCACGCTATCGCGGGCACGCCCCCGTGCTGTTCCCCGGTAGTCCTGGGATCAGTGAACGGGAACATGGTGGCCATCTTGTGGACAAATAGTAAAACTACATCTACATACATTTTTCAAGTCAATTTACACAGATTATAACATTAAAAATGAACTGTTTATTTTCAAACACCAAAAAAATTACCCAAATATTTTTTTTATGGAAAAATAAAAAAATTACAATAAAAAAAAGACCAACTTAAATAGTTACCTAAGTGTCTGAACTTTTTAAATATGCATGTGAAGGGGGGTATACTACAAACATTTTTTAAATTATAATATTGTAAATAGTGATGAACGCAAAACTGAAAAAATGCACCTTTATTTCCAAATAAAATATTGGCACCATACATTGTGATAGGGACAAAATTGAAATGGTGTAATAACTGAGACAAACGGGCAAATAAAATACATAGGTTTTAATTATGGTAGCATGGATTATTTTAAAGCTATAATGGCCGAAAACTGAGAAATAATGTAATTTTTCTATTTTTTTCTTAATATTACTGTTAAAATGCATTTAGAAAAAAATAATTCTCAGCAAAATGTACCACCCAAAGAAAGCCTAATTAGTGGCGGTAAAAAACAAGATATAGATCAATAAATTGTAATAAGTAGTGATAAAGTTATTAGCGAATGAATGGGAGGTGAAAATTGCTCTGATGCATAAGGTGAAAAATCCCCGCGGGCTGAAATAGTTAAACTTCTTGCCCAAATCTACATGTACCAAAGTCCATATTAGTCAGTAGGGATGTCATTGAGGTGCAAATAAATGTGGGATGATTTAGAGTTATGCTAATTGTTATGATACATTTGGTTGATCCATTTTCATGGATTTGCATGGATTTGCAGTAACATTTGCCAAATTCTGCACCATCTTAGACTTATTTGCAAAGGCGTAGATTTTCAGCACCCAGGGACAAAGTCAGTTTTTGCACCCCCTCGTGACAAGGTGTGAACCATAAGGGGGTCCATCATTCTTTATAAAATAGAAAAAATTACGGGATATCAACCATTAATTTATGTTACTCGTCTCACCTATGGATTGGAAAATAGACTTATAAGTTACAAAAATAGGAGCTCAGAGTATATTAATAGTGTGTTGCTTTTATTCACCAAAAAACCTACATACAGTATAACAATATAGCAATAAAAATCCCCCCTTTAAAAACAAAAGAAGCCCTCTGCAGAGGGCTGAATATTATTCGACACGGACATTAAGTTCCTGCCTTGCAGTTGAGAAAGCCCTGACTGGGCGTCCCGCTGGAGAAGTATACCCGCAACATACCTGTCAGTGCTGGTCACGTGAGTTAAAGGCCGATGGCCACTGTAGCATATTGATTGAGGTTTAGCCTGGATTATAGGCTTGTAATGAATGCGTACATGTATTGTGCATAGAGGCATGCCTATTAGGCATACGGGGTGACTGATAACATCAGGATCGCAGCATCTTGGCTGTTTCTTTGCTTAATACTGAAGCTACTTACTCAATCTTTTGGGCCTGAAGAAAAATCTATGTACACAAAAAAGCAGATCTCAAAAAATAGGAGTGCACTCCATTGAGAACTATATGATGCCCTTACTAATTATGCTTCTATTGTTTTTAAAGGGGGAATTTTTATTGCTATATTGTTATATGTAGGTTTTTTGGTTAGTAAACGCAACACACTATTAATATACTCCCTATTTTTGTAACTTATAGGTCCATCATGCTTTCCCAGAAATGCTTGTTTTAGAATAATTTTCTACATGTCCAATCTGCACCTGATTAAGAACAGGATCGATTTTCAGATCAGTACTGCACAAAATTGATCTTGTTCTTGATCAGTAGCAGATCAGACATGCTGGAAATGATCGATTTGACCCATCGATCTGGCAGGAAATTGCATTGTGTGTACCAGGCATCAGCAGTTGGGAGATTCGCAGAAATACACATGATCTACTTCGCTGATGCAATCATGGCAAGCACTGATTCCAGCAGGGAGATGAAATAAAACAAAACTCCGGGGCAGAGAGAGCAGGGGGAAGCGGGGAGAAGATTGGATCCTTCCACCTTCTTTCATAGACTCTTTGACAGGGACGCATTTTGTATGGATGCGAAAACACAGAACACCTATAGATGTCCATAGCAGTCTCAGGGTTAAAACATAAATGGAACCCAAGGTGAGAGTGATATGGAGGCTGCCATATTTATTTCCTTTTTAACAACACCAGTTGCATGGCTGTCCTTCTGATCCAGTGTCTCTTATACTTTTAGCCATGGGCCCTGAACAAGTATATGCAAATTTGGTACTCTGACTCAGCTGACTCAGGTTTTACTGGATTAGCTATATTCTTGTTCCAGGGTTTTGACTCAGACATTACTTATTATTATTACTTTTCACCATATACATGCTGCCACTTGGAGAAATCATACAAAAACATGGCCTGACATATCATTGTTATGCTGATGACACCCAGCTATATTTGTCATTCAAACCTGGCATCACAGACCCTACTCCACAAATAAACGCATGCTTAGCTGAGCTTCAGGAGTGGATGAATATGAATTGGCTAAAACTTAATGCTGACAAAACTGAGGTACTTGTTATCGAGGGCCAGGGCTCAACAGCAAAGCAGCCCCAGTCTCAACCAACACCGCTAAGGATAGGGAGCTCAGACCTGAAAATCTCAGACTGTGTGCGCAGCCTGGGAGTACTGATTGATAGGAAATTAAGCTTCAGGAATCAAATCTCAGCTGTTGTGAAACATTCCTTCTTTCATCTAAGGAATATTGCAAAGATTAAACACCTAATTCCTTCAGAGGATCTTCCAACCCTAGTCCATGCCTTTGTCACATCAAGGTTAGACTACTGTGACGCCCTCTACACAGGCCTGCATAGGAAAGACTTACGCCGCCTGCAATTAGTACAGAATGCTGCTGCAAGGCTGTTAACGAGCCAACCCCGCCATTGCCACATAACACCAACCCTGAGCTCACTCCACTGGCTACCGATAAAATGGAGAATTCTGTTTAAGATTGGCTTACTGACATTCAAATCCTTGCACAACCTGGGCCCTGGATACCTTAAGGACTTGTTGCAACTGCATCACACCCCCCACAATCTTAGATCAAAAGGACGCAACACCATGGTCACCCCCAGAGTCCACCTCAAAACCTTTGGAGACAGAGCCTTTTGTCATGCTGCCCCTACACTTTGGAACTCCCTGCCACACCCAATCAGGACAGCTCCATCCCTGGAAGCATTTAAGTCTAAACTGAAAACCTACCTCTTTAGTCTGGCATTCATGAACATCTGACTATCTCCTCTGTAACACAACCCAGCCTGCAACCCTGTATTAATCTGAGACACAACTATGCGCTTTGAGTCCTATGGGAGAAAAGCGCTTTACAAATGTTATTGTATTGTATTGGATTATTTATTGTATTTATAAAGCGCCAACATATTACGCAGCGCTGGACATTAATTTAGGTTAGAGCCAATATTTAGGGGTGACAAACAGCAATATGACAATACAGGAATACAAGAAAAACCAGATCACACAGCACAGTATGAGTACAAGGTAATGCTTAGTCAGTCACTGGATGGGAGCATGGAGATTAGGCAAGTTAGGTTCACTCAAATGCATAGCATGGGTGCACAGTAATGGAGGTGCATGATCAGGTAGGACACAAAAGGAGGAGGACCCTGCCCAAAGGCTTACAATCTGGAGGAGAGGTAGGGACACGAGAGGTAGGGGACCAGAGTTCAGCTGTGGGTTTAGAGCATTGTGAGGGGTGGTAGGTGAAAAGGTGAGTTTTGAGGGCCTTCTTGAAGGTGTTGAAGGAGAGGGCTGCCCTAATGGGTGGAGGTAGGGAGTTCCATAGTGTTGGAGCTGCTCTTGAGAAGTCTTGGAGGCGTGCATGGGACTGGGTGATGCGGGGGACGGTCAGGCAAAGTTCATTGGAGGAGCGGAGTGAGCGGCTTGGTGTGTATCTCTGAGTAAGATCAGAAATGTAGGTTGGACAGGTTTTGTGGACGGATTTGTAGGTCAGACACAATACCTTGAATCTGATTCTGGACTGGATATGCCAGAAGATCAACAGGACTGCCAGGCAACTGGCATTGTTTACAAAGAAATAAATATGTCAGCCTTCATAGCACTCTCACCTCAGGTGCCCTTTAAGTACATACTGTATATGCTCAGCATACATGAAACTACAGCCATGCCTGGTCAGGCAGACAATATGGGGTGCTGGGAGAAGGGACAAGTCCTCTCCTTTTGTTATCTGTACATGTGTCCTCTTAGCAAAAGAAAGGTAAATGAACCACAACCTGAACAGTAAAAACCAGGAATGTGAGCTATTCAGCTACTATGTTGCCCATTGCTACAATTTTGTAAACACAAATGTGTTTTCTAATTGCTTTGTGTAATGTGAGACAATTAACAAGCTAAGATCAGAACTAGTCCCCCAGGTGCTATAGACCAACAAATCATTAATAACTCTGCTGCATCTGCTGCAATGCTATGGCTACAAAGTGTACTGCTGGTGCTGCCGGCAAGTCTCCGCCATAAAGCTGAATGTTATACTGGGCAAAATGACCTGAATGATCAACGAAAGTGGCTTATAGAATGCCAAAGTGTGTTCAGCAAATGTCACCAAATGTGTTCTGCTAATAACATTGCAAGATATAATCTGGCTGGTATGTACTGAACTAGTGAAGGAGACATTAGGACCAGCGCTAATTTACTTATGAAACTATGCTTGAGGAGGGACAGGGCAAAAAGTCAAAACATTATAGCCCTGATAACCAACAAAACTGGAATACTAAAACAAAAAGTTCTGCAAAGGAATTACACAAGAGAACTTATTGGCTCAAAGAAATACAAATATACAAATACTGTTATAGAAAAGTCCCTTCAATACGGTAAAATGTTAGATCTTTATTAAATACAGGTACAAAAAAAATCCCCTGAGTTACACAATGTTGAAAATAACCTCCTGTTATCAAGTTTTGATAAAGATAAAGATAGCCTGCACTTCTTGGGTTCCAACAGCATTGTCAGTAGCAATGTACAGTATATTGCAGAAATAGTATTTATACAGTGCTAGACTAGAGCATGTACACAAGATGCAGGTGGCAGGATGAATGCCCTCACAGAGTACAGCTGAGAAGCCCATATATTCCCACATCCATCTATTAAGCTTTGTGGTAATATTGTTTGTATTCAAGATATTGAATTTGAAAACCCATATTTTCCTAAACAGCACATTTCAGCACCCGAGCAAGTGGACAGAGTCTCTAGGAGTTCACATGGCACTGTCCACTTGCTCAGGTGCTGAAGTGTGGTGTTCAGAAGAATTCAAGATTCCAAATTCAATATCCAGAATTCAAAATCCAACACCAATCTGCGGCTCTTATTTGTGGTCATGGCATTGGATTTACCATACTGTACTCACCATGCAGTAACTGTTTGGATTGAATAGGACTTGTGTATTTTATTTCAATGCTATTCGGTGGATGCAGGGGTTTCTGTATACAATGTGCCTGATACCATTTTATTCCTGCACTATTTATACTAGAATTGCAGTAACCACCCTGCATGAAAGACCAGTAATAAAAACTCATTACAGGTTTAGGAGTTAATATTAACATCTCTGTTGGGTATTTACAGGGAAACTGTAATGAAGTCCTAGGGATGGCTTGAACAAGTCACCAAATAAACAGATCCTTTGTATATTGTACTGAAAATCCATAATGGATATTTCCTCTTCATGACTGGCCAGAACTGAGTTGAATCCTGTGAACAAAGATCCACCACTACTGTTTCAATAAGTATGACTTTCAGATATCGTTTAATTGTCCAACTCTTGTTTGCCTATCTGGACTTGTCACCTTTTGGATACAGATATTTAAAAGATGAGAAATGGTACCCGTTTTCTTTCCTAACACAACACTTAATTTTGAACTTCATCGTTCACTGTCTTCTTTGCCTTTCCAGCCACTTGCAGAAGGCAGCTTGTGTTCCCATTCCCCAAGGATAAAAAACCTGGACAACTCATAATCATGCGCTAATTGCTATCATTAGCTTCATTTTGTAGGTGATTATATTAGGCATGCTAATTCACTGCAGCGCAAGGTAGGCTTCCAGATACCTCAATCTCTGCAGGCATCAGGCATTATTAATGTGCTCAGCGCTTGCTTGCCTCTTGCTGAATGCATGGGGCTGTGTTGAAACAAATTGCACTTGACTTTCCAATGCATGAAAGCATTAACTATTTCCTTTACTCTATGTCAAGCATCTTATATAAGTATCTAACTCATCTTACATGATAATCAAATATCACAAGCAAAGCAGCAGGCTGGATCCAGCCACTTTGTCACTTTGCATTTTGTAGGTAGAGAGGATTTGAGTCTCTACGATTAGTAATATATATATATATATATATATATATATATATATATATATATATATATATATATATATATATATATATTTATTTATTTTATTTATTTTACACTGAGCATATATATATATATATATATATATATATATATATATATACAGGTATATATATATACCTTAACAACATATATGTTCCGAAAAGAGAACCTGGCATGGGTTTATAGTGAAACATCTCTAAGGTGGAAAAAGTTTGCGATTGATTCATTGCAGACCATAGTGGGGGTTGCTGACCAGCTGGTATAACAACAGCTGCTTAAAGAGGAACTCCAGTGAAAATAATGTAATAAAAAAGTGCTTCATTTTTACAATAATTATGCATAAATGATTTAGTCAGTGTTTCCCCATTGTAAGATCTTTCCTCTCCCTGATTTAAATTCTGACATTTATCACATGGTGACATTTTTACTGCTGGCAGATGATGTCAGTGGAAGGAGATGCTGCTTGTTTTTTGGGCAGTTGGAAACAGCTGTAAACAGCATTTATTTCCCACAATGCATCAATGTTCCTGACATCCCACTGTGGGAGGGGTTTCACCACAATATCAGCCGTACAGAGCCCCCTGATGATCCGTTTGTGAAAAGGAAAATATTTCTCATGGGAAAAGGGGTATCAGCTACTGATTGGGCTGCAGTTCAATTCTTGGTTATGGTTTCTCTTTAAATTGCAGTTCTTTGCAAGCATGCACTCTATTTGGAGAAAGGATCGCTTAAAAATTCCCAACATCCAGCATGTGTAATCAGAAACTGAAAGGCTATTCACTTATGGGCGTGATTGAACATTGCGTGATTGCAATGCTATTGGAGGGTGAACAAAGCTTCATGCATTATTGAATGGTACATGCTACTACAAACTTTTACTTTTGCCAGTACATTTTTTAATGTTTTTAATGTTTTTTTTGTTTTTGTTTTTTTTTTTGGGGGGGGGGGCAGTGCACAAGCCTTTACAGTTTTACGCTATGCTCAGTTCTAAAGTTTGAGGTACAGCTACACTGATTAGACATTTGAGGGATTTATGTAGTGGAGTTTTGCCAAACATCCTCTGTTTGCTCAGCTTTGTGTGGTGAGCACATGCACATCTCCGGGTATAAGTGTAGTTTGTGCCTTTTGGCATATTGGCCCACTGATTATGTAAGATAAGGATACTCTATACTAGTAATGTACTGGAATATCACTGATACAGTGATGTTTCAGTGAACTGGTGTTGTCTAAGGGTCTCTATTAACTTATTGTTTTTTTCTGCGGTGTGCCTTTTCATCAACAGTTTAATTCACCTCAATGGTATAACAAACCTAATTGGGCAGATCCCAAAATACAGTACATTGTAAAGAAAACATTATTATTAATAATAATAATAATACTCATCATCATCGTTTAGCCTTGCCTTCTACAATGCGGTGCCTAGTCTATAGTCATGTCACTAATGCTGGGATCACACGTTACATTTTTCGTGTTCGATTCTGCGCGTGATCTATTAGCCATTCGATTTTCTGCTCGATTCTCTTATCTTCCACTTGTTTTTCTTATCTTTTTTCCATTCACTTCTATTAGAATCAAGCGGAACATCGGACATGTCGGAATTTTATCATCAAAGGCATCTATCAGAATGATTCTTTGCAAAAAAAGGTTATGTGTAATAACAGCATAACAGTGGAGCTCACAATCTAATCCATACCATAGTATTACTCTAATGTCCTTACCCTAGTTTAGCGACCAATTAACTTTGTATATTTTGGGGATGTGGGAGGTAAGTGTAATTCTTAACATGCTTCTTTAAAGTACCGTATTTCGCGCTGTATAAGACGCTCCGGAATATAAGACGCACCCAGGTTTAGAGGGCAAAAAACAGGGAAAAAAAAAAAAAAACTAAACCTGGGACGTCCATATTTCAGGAGTGTCTTATACATGACCTCCCCCAAATGGTGTCCTCCTGTGTACCTCATGTGCCCTCTTATCTCACCCTGTCTACCCTAAGTGTCTTGTGGTCTCCACCCTGTGCCCTCTGGTCCCCCCGTGTCCTCTGGTCTCCCCCCTGTGTCCTCTGGTCTCCCCCCTGTGCCCTCTGGTCACCCCCCCCTGTAGTTACCCCCCTGTGGTCTCCCTTGTACCCTGTGGTTGCCCTCCTGTGTCCTCTGGTCCCCCCTGTGCCCTGTGGTTTCCCCGTGTCCTCTGGTCCCCCCCTGTGCCCTGTGGTTGCCCCCTGTGTCCTCTGGTCCCCTCCTGTCCCCTGCGGTTGCCCCCCTGTGTCCTCTGCCTCCCTGTGGTCACCCCCGTGTCCTCTGGTCCCCCCTGTGATCGCCCCCATGTCCTCTTGTCCCCCCCCTGTACTCTGTGGTCCCCCTGTGTCCTCTGCTCCCCCTCCTGTGTCATCTTGTCCCTACCCCTGTACCCTGTGGTCACCCCCTGTGTCCTCTGGTCCCCCCTGTGGTCGCCCCCCTGTGTCCTCTTGTCCCCCCCCCCTGTACCCTGTGGTCACCCCCCTGTGTCCTCTGGTCCCCCCTGTGGTCGCCCCCCTGTGTCCTCTTGTCCCCTCTGTGCCCTGTGGTCCACCTCCTGTGTCCTCCTGTCCCCTGTGGTCCCCCCTGTGGTCACCCTGCTGTGTCCTCTTGCCCCCCCCCCCCCCCAGCGTCCTCATGTGTCCCCGCTGGCCTGGCCTGCCCCTCGCTTATGTCTCCGGTCCCCACGCTTATGTCTCCGGGTCCCCTGCAGTCAGCGGCAGCAGCAGCTTTCCTCCTCCATGTGTCCCCGCTGGCCTGGCCTGCCCCCCGCTTATGTCTCCGGTCCCCCCCCGCTTATGTTTTCGGGCCCCCTGCAGTCAGCGGCAGCAGCAGCTTACCTCCTCCATCTTGCCCGCGGCGATTGAAGACATCCGGCTTCCCCCGTGCGGCTTCCTCTAGTGCCGGCTTCTAATGACGCGCCATCAATGACGCGTCATTAGAAGCCAGCACTAGAGGAAGCCGCACGGGGAAGCCGGATGTCTTCAATCGCCGCGGGCAAGATGGAGGAGGTAAGCTGCTGCCGCTGACTGCAGGGGACCCGGAGACATAAGCGGGGGGACCGGAGACATAAACGGGGGACAGGCCAGGCCAGCGGGGACACATGAGGACGCTGGGGGGACACAGGCAGGGAATCCCCGATGGTGTCGGGTCGGCGGGTCGTATCGGCGGACGCGTGGAAGTCGGGGATTCCCTGCCTTTGCCGTATAAGACGCAGGGACTTTTTCTCCCCATTTTTGGGGGAGAAAAAGTGCGTCTTATACGGCGAAAAATACGGTAGATGGCAAACAGTTAAAGTATATTCTGGCGTATAAAGCTACTTTTTAACCCTTGAAAATCATCTGAAAAGTCCGCGGTCGTCTTATACGCCGGGTGTCATTGATGTCGGGGTGATACGCCCCATCCTGTTACCGCCTCTCAGATCTGCTGAGGACTGTAGTGAAGCTGTGCATGTTATATACTGGGTACCACATACAGTACAGCACCAGTATCTGTTCATACATAGCACCAGTATATGATGTTTTTACATTTTTATTTGGTATGCATTGGAAGAGGGCTAGTCTTATACGGCAAATACATCCCAAACTCTAATTTTACCTGGAAAAGTTGGGGGGTCGCCTTATATGACTAGTCGTCTTATACGCCGTAATATACAGTATTTTTCAGCTTATGATAACTAACATACCATCAGAAATGATCTTTTATGATTTCCCCGATTACACTGAACTTCTCAAACATAATAATCTCTGATGGCTATGGGTAGCTACATTTCTACCATTTGTAGACAACTGAGACTGTCTTTTTTTATTCAAGACTAAGCTACAATGGCTTAAAAAAACCTTTAAATTCTTTACATGACTTTCCTAAGCCAGTCACAAGTCTGCCATAAAAGTGAAATACACTTGAGAAAAAACAACAATTGCTTGGTGATGCAACAGCTCTACACTTGCTGCAGATATGACAAAAAGCAGCGCACAGCATAGCTTTCTGGTACAGGTTTTATTTACAGGGAATCTGGGATGTATATTTCTCATGAAAATATATATATATTGTTTTCTGTATACACTTGGGAAGCAGAGTGCAATAACCTATAGCCACCAGGCAGTAAATGACATACAGTAATTAGAATGGGGTTGCTGCAGTTGTGTTTGATTTCTCTCTGTAGAGCTGGCTGCATTATTGTGGCACGTTGGATCAGATTGGAAAAATCAGAAATAATTGGTACAACTCTTCGATCTAACAGGAAGTTGCACCGTTTGTACCTAGCATTAGGCTTGTGCTATCTAGAGCTCGGTTACAGACATGCGTTTACCACTGACTATGTGGTGCTAGCTCTTAGTCAATTTACTTTTTTTTAATTATTATGTAGAGTAGGGTTCTGGGGGATTATCTGTGTTTTTACATGACAAACTAATATCATTTTGGTATTTTTGGTACTACTGGAGTGGCCATTTACATTTCAAAATTCTCTAAATTAATATAAATATAAAATTGCTGTCAATGGTTGGTACTAATTGCCAATGCTTGGCACTGGTAGATTCTCCCCAAATTCTCCCAGTGTTTCCATTTGCATTTTATTTTTTCCACTTAATTAAATTAGCCCCCTTCCTTATGTACACATTTAGTTAGGATATTTATAACTACAAAGATAAAAGATGTAAAGTTAGGCCTAGACAACTAGAGAATGTTATCAGAGACAGCTGCCCAGGGCATAGAAAAGAGATGAGCCTTTTATCTTTGCTTTGAAGAAAAAATAATATTACCAATAAAATATGTGTACAATTTTTATGTGTAAGCTACTAAGTGAATGTTTATCACAGTAAATGATTAGCATCTTGCCTTCCAGCACTAAAGCCTGAGGTGTAATGCCCTTCAAAAACTCTGTATAGAACGTGTATGTTTTTCAGTTTATGAGCGTTTCCTCTTACCAGCCAAGGCAAACAGGCTATCCTCTCTGCTGGTTCTTTCGTGTGTATCAGTAAGGAAGAGACAACAACGGTAAGCACTGCACAAGCATTGCTGTGAAAAGGTTAATGTGCCAAAGACACTACAGACAATATTTACAGCACACTATACACAAGTAAAATGAATTGGATTCTTACAGTATATATTTTTGTCACAACTGCCATTGTGCCAATCACCTAACGTTATAGTCTATCAGTGCAGACCAAATCCGTCACAGCTCCAATAAAAATTCCTCTTTATTCAAAAAGAGATTAAAAAACACATACAAGTAGATACATAGAACAAATCTGCAGAGTAGCTACTGTCCACAGGGCAGACAGACACAGCAATGTCTCAATTCCAGCAGCACATTTATATACAAACATACAAGTCAGGTCAGACCAATCAACATAAAATATGCTAATAAGCAGACCTGGCGGAATTGGGGAACTGCAGGGAATTTAGCACACAAGACCCCCTTGCCCCGCCCCCCAAACATTTATTGATGGTTTCAAGGAAACCAAATCACACCCCCACTAGATCCTGAGCAGAACTAAATATACAAAGCAGACTTACTTGTCATTTAAAAACATTTACATCCTGTGGCATCTGGCGTGGAGACTAAAAGGCAATTTAAAAACACACATAGAACAAATTTACAGAGTGGCATAGACCCCATTGGTACAATAGTTACATTCATTGCACACGCCTCCTAATTCTCCTCTAATTTGCATGCTGCTCCACTCCATTTGATTGATGTAAAAGTCTAACCATATATGCATTATTGCAAAAGCAAAGTATGGCCTTAAGCCCCTTTCACACTGGGGCATTTCCATCACGTTATGTTTACGCATGGTAATGCTTAACAATGAAATTCTATGGGGCCTTTCATACCTGTGCGTTGGGATGCGCCATGGCGGAAGTGTTATTTTTGATGCTCATCCACCGAGAACGCATCCGCGTGTTGTCTGGCATCTTCAGCGGCGATGTGCGTCAACGTGCGTCGAACTGTAAGTCATGTAAGCCTATGATGATGCAGATATTTTAAAGCGGCCGCCGCACAAATTCGCATTGTGTATGCATGGAAATGTATTTTATGAACACACTAATGCGCAATTCATCTTTTCTGCAACAGGAAGTGAGCGCTAGAGAGCCTCACTTCCTGCTTGGCCTACTGCCAGATGGGAATTGCCGTTGTGGTGTGATGCAACCCCCCAAACCTCCAACACTCAACGTGAAAGCAGCCTAAAGGTTTTCTGTATTTATTTATTTTACTTTGCAAAGGTTATTGATTACAGACTCTGCATCTTGGGTTAAAAATCCATATGCACAGGAAATCTCTGGTATGGACAGTGGTTCAGCATATCAAAATGGTTGCTAACCATATAATTAATGAACCAATTTAACAACAAAAGCAGGACATTTAGATGAATACAGTATGTTAATATTGCATAAGAAAAAAGCCAAATGTGGTTATTAGTATTTATATAGCGCTGACATCTTCCACAGAGCTGTACAGAATATATTGTCTTGTCACGTAACTGTCCCTCGGAGTAGCTCACAATCTAATCCATACCATACTCATTTGTGTATATCTTGCAGACTGTTGCGCATGTATCGTAGTCTAGAGACAATTTAGGGGGAAGGCAATGAAATTAGCTGTATATGTTTGGGATATGGGAGGAAACTGGAGTGCCTGGAGAAAACCATGCAGACACGGGGAGAACATACAAACGCCTTGCAGATAGTGCCCAGGCTGGGATCCAAACTGGAGGCCCAGAACTGCAAGGCAAGAGAGCTTTATTTGTTCTCATTTTTAAATGCTTTTATAGACAAACAGGCCATGGTGAGTAGTTATCAGGTCTCCAACCAGCCCCGTCAACTACAAGAAGACAAGCTAGTGAACTTTAGTTCATTGTGTTGAGAGTGCAAATGTTACTATATATATTCTGATCCACTGGTATTGTAAAGCAATTCCTGGTATAGTCCATTCTGCAAAGCTCAGCTAAAATGATACATGTTCTAGTGTGGAGCAGGTCATCTATAATCTGTTTGTGCACTGCTGAACTACAAACTTCTGAGAAAATCAAAGGCATGCGGAAAGCCTTGCAAGTGCACAACAGGCTTCTGTTTGCTCTTTTTCATGACATGTTATTAATAAAAGGGATTAGGATTTACAAACACAAGAACTAAAAAAATAATGTAATTTCTTTTGTTCACACAATATTTACTATCTGAAAATAAAGCCCATTACTTTCAAATTACACTGGTAACCACACACTTGTGTTTTTGCGTTCCCCCCCTCCTTATTTTTCCTCAGGAAAAGCGTCACATACGGTAGTTCAGAGCTACAAAGAAGGGCCCAAGATGCTAAATATTGTATTAAGGAGAGCTCAGCCTGGTAAAAAAATGGATAAAAGCTTTGCCTTCAATTATAGCCAATCACCTGGAGTCAGAAAGGTCTGAAATCATTGCGTCCTGTTTATAAATAATGGAATGTGCTGTATCATCCACACCTTTACAAATAAAGTTATGAAAGTATGAAAAGCAAACTGAACTAGCTTCTTACAATTAATAATGTCCAAAGAATTAATCACTGAAAGTTAGTTTCTGTGGCATTGATCAACTTTTTTATGTTCTGTTTTCATATTATCTGTCACCATGTATTGTCTGTCATTACCGATGTACTAATAAGTAGGCCTGTTGGTCAGCATTTGAATTTCCACCTTTGCATCTCTTTGGTGTAGCCAAACTAGTACAGGCATTTGATGAGAAGATTCAAACATGCCATCTGGCTGGACATTTCATATTTACAGGTGTCTCATTGCTTGTTTTTTAATGCAAATTCTATAACAAGTAGGATTAAAATGAAAGTAGAACAATAAGGGTCCTTTTACTTAAAGAGAACTCGAGATGGATTCTAAGAATCCTATTAGCACAAAGAGGCTGGGTCTGCATATAATGCCCAGCCTCTGTTGCTATACTGTCTCCCCCCCCCCCCCCCCCCGCCCTTGCACTCTGCTGCCCCCCAGCGTGTCAATAGCAGGCTGTTTACATCCACACTGTCACTCTCTGCCGCTCTCCTGTCTCTTCTATATCGCCGCTTCCCGCCTGAGTCCCTTCCTTTCCGCTGATTGGAGTGTGGGTGTAAACAGCCTGCTATTGACACGCTGCATGTTGCTCGCACGCGGTTTGATTTATGGGGGCCAGCAGAGCGCAGGGGGGCCCTGGGGGGAGACAGTATACCAACAGAGGCTGGGAATTATATGCAGACCCAGTCTCTGTGTGCTAATAGGATTCTTATAACTCCCCTTGGATTCTCTTTAAAGAACAACTATCAAAGAAACTTTTTTTCTGTAAACCTCACATACCTATAAAGCTTTTAGCCAGCAATACTACAAAGGGTTTTCAGAGGTCTCTCAGCACAGCCTGTGTGAAACAATAGCTTTGTTTATACCAGCTGAATGTAACAAATTTGTGTGCACAGGCATCGAGGGGAGGGGGAGGCAGTGCTGAAATGTAACCTGGCTGTAAACTGTTTACTTTACACTGTGAGGCAGAGAGTGAGACACAGGATCGGGCACACAGACAGAGCTGCAGCTGATGATTATTTACGCACACTTGAAGCTATATTTCTGCTTTATATAATTCTGAACACATTTTACTCACAGTATTACAGTCAGTGAAGATTGTTTCTTTATGTTGGATGTGCTGGACACAGTCCTCCATAGTAATGCCCACAGTGAACACTATTTGCTGTAAATATCATATTTTCTTCTCATAAGATATGAAAACATGAAAAAAGCCTCTGTATTGCTATTTGCTGGTAATTACTGGAAATATATGTGGCATTTAGAATTTTAGTTAACTTTGTTAGTTGTCCTCAATTAGTTGTTCTCAGTTATAACGGAAAGAAAACTGATTTTTAAAGTATTGACCAAGTTTTCCTATGGCTCAGTTCCCACTTTACACATTTTAGCTGAAAGCTTTTACAAAATGGAGAAAAAAAACCAACGCATACCAACGCATACTAACACATACCAGCACATTAAGTGTAAAAGGGCTCTAACTGTAGAACATAAATGATCCTCAAAGCCTGGTCTAGAGGCACGTAAATATTCTAGTATTATACAGGCACTATCATAACATAAATTAGATAGTACTACATTATTTAGGATACAAAATGTTATGTTAACTATATTGCCTTCAGCATCAGAAACACTTCCTGTACCTATATATTGCTGTATATTAGTATGTAACTCCACCCCCCCCAGTAAAGTTTAGGCTGGGCTTCGAGGTCACACAGCATTCTGTCCCAGAGCAGTCTTGGAAACAAGGTATTGTTTCTACTCACCTTGAAACACACACAACACACAAACATTCTACAGAGATGCACCCCGACAAGCAGTAAACCACCTGTGATACATTTAAGAATGTAAAACGGAGAGGAAAGATTAATTAAATAATTCATAAATTTATGCTGTAAAATATAAGCATTTTCCATCATTAAAGGGAACCTCCGGACTAAAAATCTACTCAACAGAACTGAAAAGGCTCGTGTTTCTTTAACAGTTTCACAGCATCAGAACTTTATTTTTCTTACCCAAGCCTCATTTTTAGCTGCACAGAAGCTAAGCTTCGCCACATCAAAGAAAACTGCCCGGGCTTTTTTTCCCTGATGCTGTGCAAAGCATGATGGGATTTCCTATGTTGTTATTCACGTTGCCTAGAAACTGGGAGGGGTGATCAGCACACAGGACAGTTGGAACTGTGTCTCACACTCCCTGTCACCTCCTTACAACTAAAAAGATGGCTGCCCTCATGAAATCAAACATCAAACATTTGCCTGTTCTTTTAAAACAGGGTGGGTAAGAGATTATATTACCTATCTATTTTAATTAACATAACTAATGTAACTTAATGACAGTTTGTTTGTATAGGCTGAAGCTCCTCTTTAACATTCAGTGACAAAGCTGTAAAACACTTGCATAGGTCAGAGTGAACCCTTGCAAGGGCTGCTGAAATGTTAACAACATTAAAGACAGCCTACATTTATTTAGAAAGGAATTTCTCCCTGCAGATGTTTGCTTCTGTTATAAATGCTAGATTCTACGGGCAGCGACATCTGTAGATTCCACTTTGATACTCTTTGTACATTTTATTTCAGTAACAGAAAGTATGGTAATATAACTAGAGAATTAAGTGGTTTATATTTCTTAATCTGTGACATACTGTTTCCTTGAAGTGTATTATGTATCTGTATAATCTACTGTGCATGTTTTATGAGTCAGCCTCCTAACAAAAATAATTAGATTCTGAAATGCATTTAATCATTTTCTTTTATTGCTACAAACAATCAGCAACTCTATCTGCACTGCCACCAGTATGTTTTATTTATCATTGTCTAGTTTGTTAGACCAAAAATGGTGGTAATCAGACTGATAAGCAAAGCGCAGTCTTTTCTCAATGCAATCCTCTGTTCTTACATACGGTATTCCATACTCACCTTCTAGCGCTGTTCCTCATTATATGCAAGGAAACAACGTGACACTCATGAAATGGTAATACAGTATACAGCTATCAGTATCTACAATGTTCCGTGCTCATTATACCCTACAACAAAAACAATCACCTTGGCGACAAATTCCATAAATAAAATACAAGCAGGAAAATGTAAATAACATTTAGCATGATGTGTCTCTCAAAGTGCACAGATATGCTGCACATAACAAGGCTTTGATGATGCACATAAAAGCTCATTAACAAGTGGAATGGCCAACATCCAAATCTATTTATAATTGTCTGATGATGACTGTGCATCCTTACACTACTAGCAATCGCTAGTGCTTGTGCTAAACGCTAGCGATTGCGATTCAGCAAGTCCCTAATTTTTTTCCACGATTCCAATCACAATTTTGCTATGCAATGCATAGCATAGCAAAATTGCAGTAAAAATCACTCCACAGCGCGATTGTGCTTTGGTAAAAATTGAATCGCGGTAGTGGAAAATACCTACCGTGATTACTATGTTATTTAGCAAACCCTAGTGATTTAAAAATTGCTAGCGATTTGCGATTTTGCAATTCAGCATCGCAAACGCTCCTAGTGGAAAATGGCCCTTTCCCAGCAAATTTGTCTGTTCACTGTTATCAAATCTGCTGGAGATTGATGCCCAAAAATAACTGCCTGATCATTATTTTGATTGAATTCAGCTGAAAGTTATTGATCGCTCCAGATGGTAAGATCTCACTCTGAACGGGGTGGGGGCACAGTGGTGTATCAATGGCTGACTGATGGACCCTTCCAGGCCTCTCCCTCCAACTAAAATAGTGAACCTTTAGGGCCCCTGCAGAGTGTCTGAGTGTTTTAATACTACGTCCGTGCCACCAGGTCTTGGAGACAGCACACAATAGGGTGCGTGCCAGTGGAACAGAGAGTGTGATCTGTGCCCACACACTGCTGGGGCCCCAGGGGAGCACTAGATGGGAGAGAACTGGGTCACCTCCCAGTAGGCCCTGCACTGCCGATATAGATTTTTAATAGATTTCATGTTGATGTGGGTGGTCATCTGCCAGTGTATGGCCACTTTAAGACAGGTCAATAGAGTAAAGAGTGTAAAAACCAACAATGTTAGTATCAGTTTATGCTCAATGCGTATCATTCTGGCACAGAAGATAGTGTTACAGTAGGTAGGTACATCTAAATTTTAGACACTACATCTCATAAAGTTTCAAGGACAAGATACTAACCACCAATTGATGATTATATTCTGGACGTATGTGATTCGGAGTGTTTCAGGCTGCCAGTGCCCTTCAGAGTTCCAAATGCCCATAGTACAAGTGCCCTCAGTGAATGTAACTGTGACTTCTTCCTCCAAACTTTACTTTTTCTATATGCTAGTTAATTCATACAGCTATTACAGACTAGGGTTGAACAAAAAATTACTGTGAGTGTGAGCCTCTGTCTGTAACCACACAGCTACATTTATTCATTTACTAACTTTTTGAGTAGCTGTCATTATGTTTTAATATCACCCAGGACAGGTAGGCAAGATCTTGGAACCTAATAGACCATTCTTAACAAATCCATATCAGGTTTGCAGGATTGGATATATTTCTGATGATCTCCGGTCCAGGAGAGCTGTTATTTTAGTACATGAGGTCCTAGGAGTCTGGTGCATGCCTTAGTGAGTGATGCCTTAGTTTACTGTGTATGCCCTTTGCTGTTTATTTACTCTGTCTTGGAAAGTTGCCTTTTGCACATTTGAAGGGAGAGCAAAATGAAATACAGTAAAATCATCTGATTTCCATCTGCATCCAGGCAGTGTGTGTATCTTTAGTGGTCACTCTTCTTCTTTTTTCATTTTGTGTTCATATTACGGGCAAGGCAACAACTATTTCCCTAAATACCAGAGTAATTCATTATTCAGCTGTCACTGAAGCAGTGTTCTGTAGCAATATGTTATACTGCATCTTCCCACCAGGCTACTTCATCACTGCCATCACCTCTCTGGCTGTACAAGATTTAAGCTGCTATTTTATAGGGATGAAATTCCCCGCTGCTATTTTTCTTATTATTACTTTTTTTTCATAACCAAGGAGAATACTCACATAGCAAGATTTTATGTATCCATTTTATGGGCATAACAATAAAAGTGAAAAAGTAAAACACCGTGTAAAAGCAAGGCTAAAAAAATACACTAATATAGTATGAGATTTAAATTTTAAACTCACTAGTGTTTGATTACCTTAAAGCTAACGCAACACAAATCTGAATGGCAGAAACTAAGAAAACGCATACAAAATACTTGATAAAAGGATATCTTTAAAAAAATTGTTAATTTTAAAGATATGCGATAACGAAGACTGATGGATGGATACGCTAATGGAGACACGTGGGGGTTGAACCGGCACCCTGGTATGGTGTGGCTTGGTTGTGCGGCAACTAGTGAGTCGCAACAAGGGACCGGACTAGAGCGGATCAAACACGGGTGGAACCCAGCCAGAGGTCTAAGAACGGGAGTGAGCCTGTGTAATAAATTCTAAGTGCGTATTTTAAACTTAAACATGGGAGTACAATTCAAGTTTATATTTAATAAAAGAAAAGTTGTTTTACGATATGATGAGCATTTTTATTTGAGGTTAAAAAGCAAAGATACCCCATATGTTGGAATGACATGGTGCTGATCTGAAGTCTGCTGTGGTTGTCAGGGAGCTGAGGGACAATACTTAGAACAGTCCCAAGATGCCATTAGACCCAAGGGGGTCTTTATATCTGGTGAGTCGCACACAAAGGGTGTGGTGGAGGCTGTCCTATCAGTGAGGAATTGAGTAAGGCTCATTGAGTGGTGTATGGTATTTGTGGTTAAATGATCTTACATCTATCAAAAATTCAATGTGGATGTTGATGGACTTATGCAGATATTTGCCTGTGACTGTTTAATATTGAGTAGCGTCGTACCTCTCTTAGGGCCTGAGCCCACTAACGCAGTTGTGCGCAGTTGTATACGCTTCTGTCCGCTTTTCAGCATCTGTAGCATTGATGTGTAACTGAAAAGCAGACACAACTGTGCACAACAGTGTTAGTGGGCTCAGGCCCTTAATGAGTATTGGTTTTCTTGAAGTGAGAGGTGGTGAACCAATTAACTAGCATTCATTCCTTTGATTTGCAGTGCACTTTTGTGTTTTGAATAATGAAAGATATAAAGATATAAGCTTCAAAACAATTGCAACTTAAATATTTCCTGTCAGGCTTGACTTCCATCTAACCAGCTTCCCTATTGGTCCATCAGCATCTGCCTGATAAATGGGTTTCAAGGTTGTTAGAGATGCTTAGACTTTGTTGGAACTAATGTTTTTTTATTGCTACACTGATTTCAGCAACCTTTGTCTCTGAAACTGCCAATTGTTTGATACACAGTTTTCACTGAAGGGAACAAGCGATAATGCATTATAATATTTTTTGGTTTTGCTGCTCAGGTTTTGTTAAAACTTTTTAAACACAGCTTTCATCCAAAAACACTGTAAAAAGAAAACACCCATTTCCTGATAGAAAAGGAACATAAAAATGAACTCCTAGAGCACAACTCCATATTCTCTTCATACAACAACCATCATTGGATAATCCCATGCAGCTCACATACATTGTGGCCCTTATTCAATTCAGTTTTCTCCTAAGTTTTCTAATAGGTGATATTAAGTCACCAGCAGGCAAGGAAATGCTCAGAATAATTTTGATGGTGTTTTTGTTCACCTACTTTGTGTTACTTTTTTCAGTTGCAGGGTGCTGAAAAGTTATTTAATCAGAAAATGAAAAATGATTTCCTAGGAGAAAACTTAGGAGAAAAAGTGATTTGAATGAGGGCCTTAGGGTCTGGTGCACTAACTAGAGGTAATATTGTTGGAGACCGCAGCAGTGTACTTTGAGTTACATTATTAGAGTGACTTGTGGTGCTTAAGTAACATAGTTCATAAAACGCCAAAAGTTGGGTTGAGCTTCTTTCCTAATCATTACAAAATCAACAATATAAAACAACTATAGTACTAGTTAATGTAATAATAATTATAGTTTTAAAAATCCATTTCAGCAACCTACATCACTATGTTAAAAATGGACTACAACCACAAACCTTTGATTAGAGTGCACTAATGTGGACAAGGGCTATATACTGGTGTTACATATAAATGTATGCACAGATAAAACTAGAAAACATAATAACGTATTTTTAACATCAGCCAGTTTAGTTTTTGACCAAGCTTACCTCTTGCTTCTTCCTGCTCCCTTGTTGCTCTTCCTTTCAGAGCCCTGTTCCAGGTACCTCCAAAGTCTCCTTGCTTACTTCTCTCTGTTAATTCTTTTCCAGAGGCTTTGAACCATGGTCCATATCTTCGTGGTGTGCTTGGTGATTCGGGAGCCTCTTTAAATACTCTACTCAACTGGGCCACTCTAGATTCCTGTTGATCAGCTCCATCACTGTTTCCATCTAATACGGTTTTATCAATATCTGGTATAATGTGTTCTCCTTCAAAAGTTGCGTGCAAAAATACAACACTTCCAGCTGTTAAATACAAGATGATGAATGAAAAAAACCTTACTGGCTTCCTGCGGAAATATCGCTGGAATTTAACAATTATTTTGGCCATATCTTGTACATTATATGGGTTTATTTGACGGGCCTTCCAAGAAATTTATTTATTCAGAAGGCAGTAGTGTAATTCCATAGCTGTACGATATTGTTAGCCAAACTCTTTATCCAGGGAACAGAATATTCAACGGAGGTACGAAGAGTGTACAGATATCCTACAGTTTTTAAATTATCTTGAGGAAAACACATTTGTTTCCACTAAAACCTGTGTCTTCTGAAAATAATAGATTTTTTTCAGGCGATCGTGTTGTTGTGCATTCCATCTCTGCACAGTCTATTCCTTGCCAATAAAAGCTGCAAAGGGGAGCCCTAGAGACACCATTGATGGACAGATCATTTTGAGAAAATTGAGAGTTTGAAGGTGGTTTGAAAGCTGATCAGCTGACACAGCTCACTTTCATTCTCTTCGCTTTCAGCTCCTGTGCAGAGATTCTTCGAAGCATGGCTTTAATTGAAATTACACCGTTTCTTTTTCAGTAAAGGAAAAAGGTCCCTGGGTAGAAAACACTCAGAGGAACTCCTTGTTACATAAACTGTCATTCACATTGGTCCAAGATGAAAATGCTGCACCTACAAGTCAAATGGAAAACAAGCTCATTAGCTTTCAGTCTGTTTGGCTATTCAGTTTAAAACACTCAAAACAAAGCCTTTTTGTATACAGCTACAAACAAAAGTGAATACAAGAAATACTAATGCCAATAAAATGTCTTTTAATGTGCAAAATGTATTAATCTACCTAACCTGTTCGAGTCTACACTATATACAAAGGCGGAATTAAAATGCCATATACAGCATAAACACCATGATAAGTGCCGTTATGGATGTAGCAACATAATACAATCATATAAGAGAAAGGAATCCATGTCGGGCCTCAATAATCTACAAGCAAAGCCTGATACCAAACTATGATGCAAAATTATGTAAAGTTTATTGGTTAAAAGAAACGTTAAAAACAATTCATAGTTTTGTAACAAATTGGTGTCTTTTAAGTACCGTTTCCCTAATAAAGTTTATAACATTTTATAGTTTGGGATCAGGCTTTGTTTGTAGAAAATATTGAAGTCCGACATGGATGCCTTTCTCTTATATGATTGTTCTACACTATATACACACACAACACTTGAATAACTGTATGTTTTATTTTATTATTTTTTACATTTTTTTTATAGTTCAATATGCTCAAGTAGATTAGCCACATCTTATATCTTAAAGTACTTCTGAGGCCAAAATGAAGAAAATTACACTTTACCTTTTTCTTAGCAGAATCCACGGAGGACGCCCTGCGCGTCCTCCGCTCCGTTCCACCGTCAATGTAGGCCTTTCCGTTCCCCCAGGGCTTGCCCCGACCCCACCGAACGGGTCGCATCAATTCCACCCCTAAGATGGCCGCCGCCTTGATCCGCGGCTGCGCAGTACGCTTTGCCACGATTGCGACTGCGCAGCCTTTAGCACGCCTCCCACCGCGTAGTGGGTCCTGGCATCCTCCTGAAGTGTACGTCGGGCGTGGTGGGAGGCGGGCTATAGGCTGCACAGTTGCAATCGCAGCAAAGCGTACTGCGCAGCCGCGGATCAAGGCGGCGGCCATCTTAGGGGTGGAATCAATGCGACCCGTTCGGTGGGGTCAGGGCAAGCCCTGGGGGAACGGAAAGGCCTACATTGATGGCGGAACGAAGCGGAGGACGCGCAGGGCGTCCTCCATGGATTCTGCTAAGAAAAAGGTAAAGTGTAATTTTCTTCATTTTGGCCTCGGAAGTCCTTTAAAGGGATAAATCATTATTTCCTAGTTAGTTACTGAAAATGTTAATAGACTGTGTTTCACTTTGCTCAGAAGCTTTTCAATATATGTTGCACTGCCACAGCTTTTGTCTTTTGATTAGCAGAGAGGGTTTGTTCAGAATATAGTTTGGCTGTAAGCAGAGAAGACAATGTTTTCCTCAATGTAATAGTATTCTGAATAAACTTGATATAATGCAATATAGCAATGGCAGCTCTTATCCCTACCGTACTCTATACTGAGGGAAATGTGTGTTTTTTACGCAGATAATCTTAAATTGGAATACAAACAAGTAATACCATATGAGAAAAAAGTAGAAAAGCAAACTTTTAATGAAAGTTATGCCAAAATGGAATTCTGCTTTAGGTATTTTATTTAGGTTCACTCTAAATCTAAGTAAATTACAATAACTAATAAAAAAAACTCTTCGTGCAGGTATACATTTCAGACATGCGTAGATCTAGATATAAACAAATACCAATGCTTTACAAACATTAATACCATTAATATTAGTATATGCATGTGTATGCATATAAATAAATATGTACATATTGCTTTGGATATGGTAATAATAGCATACAACATATCATAATATTAAATGCATTAAGTTATTACATCATTAAAAGTAATCCACAACATCCAATTCAATTAAGGATAAAAAACAATAAGTAAGATTCAGGACATCTTAGCTTCATTGTATATTGATATTTAAATACATTGTACTGGCAATGGTTATGATATACCTTATATGTCACTAATAATTTTCTATAGTGTATTGCATTAGCTTAGCAATTGTTATATGATTAGATAATCACAACATATTTTAACATTTTCATACTCAAGTACTACTCTATTAAAGGACAACTGAAGTCAGAAGTATATGGAGGCTGCCATATTTATTTCCTTTTAAGCAACACCAATTGCCTGGCGGACCGTTTGATCTATTTGGTCGCAATTAGTGTTGGGCGAACACCTAGATGTTCGGGTTCGCGAACGTTCGCCGAACATCGCCGCGATGTTCGGGTGTGCGCGCCGAACTCCGAACATAATGGAAGTCAATGGGGACCCGAACTTTCGTGCTTTGTAAAGCTTCCTTACATTGAGAAAATTGATTGTAAAGTTTCAAAGGCAAAACTGTCTTTTAAATGTGGAAAATGTCATGTTTCTTTGCACAGGTAACATGCTTTTTGTCGCCATGCAGTCTTAAATGTAATACAGAGAAAAGGTTCCAGGAAAAGGGACCGGTAACGCTAACCCAGCACCAGCAGCAGCACACGTGATGGAACAGGAGGAGGAGGCGCAGGAGGAGAAGGCCACGCTTTTTGAGACACAACAACCCAGGCCTTGCATGAGGACAAGAAGCGTGCAGATAGCATGCTTTTTACCGCCATGCAGTCATAAATGTAATAAAGATGAGAGGTTCCATAAACAGGGACCGGCAACGCTAACCCTGCAGCAGCAGCAGCACACGTGATGGAACAGGAGGAGGCGCAGGAGGAGAAGGCCACGCTTTGAGACACAACAACCCAGGCCTTGCAGGAGGACAAGAAGCGTGCGGATGGCATGCTTTTTACCGCTATGCAGTCATAAATGTAATAAAGATGAGAGGTTCCATAAACAGGGACCGGCAACGCTAACCCAGCAGCAGCAGCAGCACACGTGATGGAACAGGAGGAGGCGCAGGAGGAGAAGGCCACGCTTTCAGGCGCAACTCAGGCCTTGCATGAGGACAAGAAGCGTGCGGATAGCATGCTTTGTACCGCCATGCAGTCATAAATGTAATAAAGATAAGAGGTTCAATAAACAGGGACCGGGCGGCAACGCTAACCCAGCAGCAGCAGACGTGATGGAACAGGAGGAGGCGCAGGAGGAGAAGGCCACGCTTTCATGCGCAACTCAGGCCTTGCATGAGGACAAAAAAATGCGTGCGCAAAGCAATGCAATGAGTAGTTTTCAGGACACAATGGGCTATTCGGAGGAGCTATTCCCACCCCCACAATCTTCTACCTGTGAAAGATCAATGGAACAGCCACAAATGTTGTGCCCGGATTCACAACCTTTTTCTGTGGAAAATGCACCTCGCACTGAAATGCAAGGCGAGGCCGAGGATGAACATGACGTCAACAACTCAACATGACGCAAAATGGGGGCGGAACAGAAAGCTGCTTTCAATGTTTTGAAGGCCTTAATTGCCTCCGGTGGCTATATAGTGTGGCTGAGCAAGGTACACAGAGTGGCAGTAAACACAATGCTATATAGTGTGGCTGAGCGAGCGGTGTAGTACTGTTCCCAGCAGACACAGAGTGGCAGTAAACACAATGCTATATAGTGTGGCTGAGCGAGCGGTGTTCTACTGTTCCCAGCAGACACAGAGTGGCAGTAAACACAATGCTATATAGTGTGGCTGAGCGAGCGGTGTTCTACTGTTCCCAGCAGACACAGAGTGGCAGTAAACACAATGCTATATAGTGTGGCTGAGCGAGGTACACAGAGTGGCAGTAAACAGAATGCTATATAGTGTGGCTGAGCGAGCGGTGTACTACTATTCCCAGCAGACACAGAGTGGCAGTAAACAGAATGCTATATAGTGTGGCTGAGCGAGGTACACAGAGCGGCAGTAAACAGAATGCTATATAGTGTGGCTGAGCGAGCGGTGTACTACTATTCCCAGCAGAAGCAGAAAGAGGGGGTCCGCTCATGTCCTTAAATGAATCCTTTATTGTAACATATCCAAGATCAACACCAAATCATGCATCAGCAGCTGACATGTTTCATACCTACTGGTCCTTAATCATAGCATGAGCTATGATTAAGGACCAGTAGGTCTGAAACATGTCAGCTGCTGATGCGTGATTTGGTGTTGATCTTGGATATGTTACAATAAAGGATTCATTTAAGGACATGAGCTATGATTAAGGACCAGTAGGTCTGAAACATGTCAGCTGCTGATGCGTGATTTGGTGTTGATCTTGGATATGTTACAATAAAGGATTCATTTAAGGACATGAGCGGACCCCCTCTTTCTGCTACTGATCTCTGGATTTGGCCTTCCTGGTTCCAGCACTGTCCTAGCCTGAGTGAGCGGTGTCTGGTGCTCTTTCTGTTGTATTCCCAGCAGACACAGAGTGGCAGTAAACAGAATGCTATATAGTGTGGCTGAGCGAGGTACACAGAGTGGCAGTAAACAGAATGCTATATAGTGTGGCTGAGCGAGTGGTGTACTACTATTCCCAGCAGACACAGAGTGGCGGTAAACAGAATGCTATATAGTGTGGCTGAGCGAGGTACACAGAGTGGCAGTAAACACAATGCTATATAGTGTGGCTGAGCGAGCGGTGTACTACTATTCCCAGCAGCGACACAATGACTGGGGGGACCCTGGCTAGCGTGGCTGGAGCGCGAACTACCCTGCCTGCCTACCCAAAGCTAAACCCACAGACAAATGGCGGAGATATGACGTGGTTCGGGTATTTATTTACCCGAACCACGTGACAGTTCGGCCAATCAGAGCGCGTTCGGGTCCGAACCACGTGACCCGTTCGGCCAATCACAGCGCTAGCCGAACGTTCGGGGAACGTTTGGCCATGCGCTCTTAGTCCGGCCATGTGGCCGAACGGTTTGGCCGAACACCATCAGGTTTTCGGCCGAACTCGAACATCACCCAAACAGGGTGATGTTCTGCAGAACCCGAACAGTGGCGAACACTGTTCGCCCAACACTAGTCGCAATAGTGTCTGAATAACACCACAAGCATGTGGCTTGTCAGATCTGAAAATAATGTCAGAAACACCTGATCTGCTGCATGCTTTTCAAGAACTATGGCTAAAAGTATTAGAGGCAGAGGATCAGCATGACAGCCAGGTAACTGGTATTGTTTAAAAGGAAATAATTATGTCAGCCTCCATGTCCCTTTCATTACAGCTGTCCTTAACATCTTAAAGGTATCCTGAAGTATGATTGATGAAGAACGAATGATATATGTATTTGCTTTTACAAAACAAAAAGCAGTTGTCTGGCTGTCATGATGTTTTGAATGCAGTTTCTGAGTGGTAAAGTCAGTGGAGACAAATAGAGACCACAACATCTTGTCTGCATACTCAATCTAGGTTATTTAATAAAAAAATATTTAACATTTTTCTATTCCTATAGAAAGTATAGGTAGGAGGATCTCTCCTGGACCTGTTCTGTCACTTGCAGTGGAGCTGCAACTGGGCACTTCGGACTTGTCTGCTTGCATTCAGTTGCACATTCACAGTAAGTCTTATTGTCATTTGCAATCACTCTGCAGTTCAGAGCAGTTCAGGATGCTGTCATGAGTCCTCCTATGGTTTGCTGCAGTTGAACTGCAGCGAGATAGCCCTAGTTTTCCTGCATGCATGTTGTTGCATAGTACTGCATGCATTTGTTATGATAGTCCTTCAGCTAGCAAAGCCAGCTCAGGATTGAATGATTACCATTCAGCTGTGTGGAAATTTGCATACCTGCATCCATTGGCTGATGCCGGCAATAAAAGTCTGCCTCCCATTTCAGACTCCGCCCGACATAGCGTTCAGCTCTCTGAGTTGTCATTGGGTCTATGCTGTGAAAGTTGTTATTGTAAAAATGTATAATGCCTTGCTCTGTATTTTCATGTCTGCTGGACGTTTGCTGACCTGTGGGGGTCAGTGAAGTCCTTCTGATCCTGATAGTTTGGATTCTGCCAGCACCACATTGGTGACTGGTAGTATTCCTTCTAGCCTTGTTCTTGCCTTGATCTTGAGGACAAACTATAGCAGCAGTTACCATTAGTTTCGCTCCTGCCTGTTAGTCTTGTCTATCTCAGTGTGGATATTGCCGTCGCTAAAACAGCGACTAGATTGGCTGAGCATTCCGTCTGTCTGTCTGTTGTCTGTATTTTTAATTGTCGTTACTTGTTTTTTAGCTAGTGAGTTATTTGAAAGCTAACTTTTCATATATTGCGCATCAGCATGATATATATGTACTCTAGTCAGTCAGTATTGTATTATTTGCAATATTGTATATTGTATTGTGTACCGACCTTTGCCTGCCTCTCGACTACGAATCTGCCTAATCCTTCCAATATGACTGACATCTGAATTAACGTGCATGACCCAAGCCTGTTACTGACTACGTCTGTTGTTTATTGTATCACTTAGCATCTAGCCTGATAGGCGGCCCAGAGCTGCAGTTGCTCTGGGCAATCTTGCTCCCTTGTCCATTACACCTGTGTCCATCTATAGAGCCTCTTCCATTATTCAGCTACCAGCCTTGTTGTGCTGGGTGGTCAAAGTATGCCCCCCCCCCCCCCCCCCCCCCAGCATTACAATAGGCATTAAAATTCAGTGCAGTGCCTGATTTTTTCTGTGTTGGCAAATTCTAATTTCCCTCTGTACTACAGCTTCCATTATTTATACATTAGATATTTTACACATGCATTTTACGGTTATATAATTGTATCCCTAAATAGAAAATAAAAATAAATAAACACATTACTCCTTCAGCAGTGTATTGGATATATATAGTTCCAAGGGGAGTCAGGAGGGACAAGGAGGCAAACCATACTAGGGCATCCTAGTGAATTCCTTCTAAAATAATGCTTTGGCAATATCTATCTAAATAGATGAAACATTATGGAAGTCTGAGTTACTGGTGGAGGTTAAAAAAAGGAATATATTACAATAACTTAGAATTGTAAATAATAATCAAAAAAGACCATTTATGCAAAAAGTTGCAATTATTTATTTCTGTATAAATCACATGAAACAATACAGTGCTATCCCCTCTAAAACAGACCCCTTTCCTATCACAGGACACATTTGCATGTATATTTGAAGATCCTTATATGGTGTGCAAAAATCTATTTCCATGCAGTTTTACCACGGTTTGATTGCAGTCAGTAGTGGAGGAAGGGGGGCAAATTAAACATCAGTCCCATAGCATGAGCAGCATCATATGTGGTAATGTTATTAGACAATATGCAGTCTATATGCACTGATGCTCTACTTCAGGACCTGTGTCAAAGTCTTTCTAAGAAACTAACAACCCTGCATATATAGAAAGTGCAAACCATGGACCAGATGTGAGAATAGGATCTTGCCCAATCCATCTTACTTTCTAAGAGGTCAGGTTAATAGTATGGTTGAAATTCAGGGTTAGGACATGGGGGAAAAAATAGGCAAAATTGTGGTAGATTTTTTAAAGTGGTAAATATAGTGGTAGATTTTTGGGGGGGTCCGCAGGGATGCGTATAAGTCTAGTAGGAAAATGGAAGAAGTTCTAAAGAGAGGGGGCAGCCCTTGAGACGTCTTGGGCCCATGCATAGAAATACAGTTTCAGTAAGGAAGTCATCAGAAACTACTGAAGGATCTGAGAGGACTGCTAGCATTGTATTTATGTATAAGGTCAGTGAGTATTGTGAAGTGGTTTAAAGGCAAAACAAACATAATAGCTTGAACTGGAAGCCCTTGTAGAAATTTCAGGACAATAACTACAAATCAGCAGCAGTGAGAAGACAGATAATGCTAGCTGTGCCATTCACAATGGATGGTGCATGGAAGGATAGAAGGATTAGAGCTTGGTTAGTAGAATACCAGATAGGAAGATTGTGTATTGGTCGAGGAGAGTGATAATAAGAAAAAGTACTTGGTACATTGTCTGCAGGGAAACAAAAACACATATTTTGGAAAAATTGGGTAGAGGAAGCAGGTTTAAAGCCGCATCTACACGAGTAGATGCGGCCGCGATGCTCCTTATCAATTGAGCCGCTGATGCGGCTCGATTGATAAGATCCGACAGGACGGATCTCCGCACCGCCGATTCCCTGCTCACTCCCCGCGAGGGGACAATGGCAGGGAATCGAACGGAAGGTAAGCGGCGCCGGCGGGGACGAGCGGGCACGAGCGGGGAATCGAATGCGGCGCACGCGCGGCGAGTGGGGACGCGGCGGGCACGCAGAAGAGGCGATCCGGCGGCTAATCGAGCCGCCGGATCGCTGCAACATCTTATAGTGTAGACGGGGCTTTACAGAAATCTTGTAGGTGGAGAGTAAAAAGATCACAGACTCACAGACATATCTGTAGGATGTTAGGTAAACGACACAGCTTTTCAAAATAAGCTTTACTCTGAAAAAATAAATAAATAAGAAATAATCTAGAGATGAAGAAGGTCATATAAGATAGAAAGAAAAATAGTTTATCCTTAAGTGGGTGAATAATAAGGTTCTCTCTTCTAATGAAGAAGGGAATGCAGTAATTCAACACTGTTTTATGAATATACATTGTATTTATCTATAATTGATTTTCACTGAGCCATTAACATTGATAATTGCATGCTCAGCAGTAATTCTGCAGTTTCCCTTTGATTTTCAATTACATTTTATAGGACAGTCACACATCTTGGCTCATCTCTAATTAGTGACTTTTCTTTTCCCAAGCTCTTCTTCTATTAGAGAAGTAAATGGCTTTGGATAACAGAAAGTCTTAATCAGGGCTGGCAGTGAGCCAGGACTAAAGCTGGATTCTTGAATTGGACACCCAGATTCAGGAGAGCTTGTGCAGTCAGTGTGCTATGCTACAGCCACATAGTTAATGTATATTTTATTATTTACATTATCTACCAACATTTGTAATTAAAGCCTAAACAAATAATTCATTAACTTGGTCCATACGTTTCAAGGGTCTTTCTACACCGGATGGGTTTCCCCTGGGCTATCCAGTTTCCTCCCACATCCCCAAAAACATACTAATAATTTAATTGGTTTTCCCCTAAAAAAAAAACCCAAATAACAATTGGCTCTAGACTACGATGGACATTTGACTATGGTAGGGATTAGATTGCCCCTCTGAGGGACAGTTAGTAACAAGACTATGTACTGTGTAAAGTACATCAGAAGATGTTCACTCTTTATTAATAATAAATAATAATAAATCTCACTAATATTATAAATGCGAACGTTTGGATGTTTGTTACTCGATCATGCAACAATGGCTGAATGGATTTGAATGAAATTTGGCACACACACATAGTACATTACCTGGATTAACATATAGGATACTTGTTATCCCATAACCAAAAGGTGGGCATAGGCAAATACAAATTTCACTGGGAAAATGTAAACTGCAGCAAATCACATTTGTTTCATTTCAATGCAAATTATTGATGCCAAAGATAGTGTTGGGCGAACATCTAGATGTTCGGGTTCGGGCCGAACAGGCCGAACATGGCCGCGATGTTCGGGTGTTTGACCCGAACTCCGAACATAATGGAAGTCAATGGGGACCCGAACTTTTGTGCTTTGTAAAGCCTCCTTACATGCTACATACCCCAAATTTACAGGGTATGTGCACCTTGGGAGTGGGTACAAGAGAAAAAAAATTTTTAGCAAAAAGAGCTTATAGTTTTTGAGAAAATCGATTTTAAAGTTTCAAAGGGAAAACTGTCTTTTAAATGCGGGAAATGTCTGTTTTCTTTGCACAGGTAACATGCTTTTTGTCGGCATGCAGTCATAAATGTAATACATATAAGAGGTTCCAGGAAAAGGGACCGGTAACGCTAACCCAGCAGCAGCACACGTGATGGAACAGGAGGAGGGTGGCGCAGGAGGAGAAGGCCACGCTTTGTGAGACACAACAACCCAGGCCTTGCATGAGGACAAGAAGCGTGCGGATAGCATGCTTTGTACCGCCATGCAGTCATAAATGTAATAAAGATAAGTGGTTCAATAAACAGGGACCACGCGGCAACGCTAACCCAGCAGCAGCAGACGTGATGGAACAGGAGGAGGCGCAGGAGGAGAAGGCCACGCTTTGTGAGACACAACAACCCAGGCCTTGCATGAGGACAAGAAGCGTGCGGATAGCATGCTTTGTACCGCCATGCAGTCATAAATGTAATAAAGATAAGAGGTTCCATAAACAGGGACCGGCAACGCTAACCCAGCAGCAGCACACGTGATGGAACAGGAGGAGGCGCAGGAGGAGAAGGCCACGCTTTGTGAGACACAACAACCCAGGCCTTGCATGAGGACAAGAAGCATGCGGATAGCATGCTTTGTACCGCCATGCAGTCATAAATGTAATAAAGATAAGTGGTTCAATCCTCCATTGACCTTTGAAA
The DNA here is from genome assembly GCF_040937935.1 of Hyperolius riggenbachi. Classification (NCBI taxonomy): domain Eukaryota; kingdom Metazoa; phylum Chordata; class Amphibia; order Anura; family Hyperoliidae; genus Hyperolius; species Hyperolius riggenbachi. The sequence continues at coordinate 524,940,739 of NC_090646.1, read as the reverse complement.
GGTGGAAGTTTGTTGGGCTGGGAATAGCTCCTGCGAATACCCCATTGTGTCCTGAGGTAATTCATCGGACTGGTTATCTGGCAGTTGTGTGCGTGGTGTCGCTGCCGGTTGTGTCAGCTTTGTGCCCACTGGCTCCTTGTAACTGGCTGAGGACTCGGACCTCGTGCGTGATGTGCTGGTGCTGCTTAACCCACTGCTGGACGCTTGAGAGGTCATCCAAGTAATTATCTGGTCCTGTTCTATTGGATCTGTGAGGGTTGTTGTCCTGGACAACATGGGCGGTATTGAGTGGGTTTTCTTGGGTGCTCCCCTGTGGCCTGTACGTGAACCGTCAGGGGAAACACCTCTTCCCTTGCCCCTTCCTCTTTCACCGGATTTCTTCCTCATTTCACTTATCCTTACAGTACACGCTGACTGGCAGCAGTACAGTGGCAGTACAGAAATGCTATACAGTACCACTATTCCCAGCAGCGACACAGAGCACAATGCTATACAGTGGCGGGTGAGCGGTGTACCACTATTCCCAGCAGCGACACAGAGCACAATGCTATACAGTGGCAGGTGAGCGGTGTACTACTGTTCCCAGGCCCAGCAGACACAGAGTGGAAGTAAACACAATGCTATATAGTCTGGCTGAGCGGTGTACACAGAGTGGCAGTACACACAATGCTATATAGTCTGGCTGAGCGGTGTACACAGAGTGGCAGTACACACAATGCTATATAGTCTGGCTGAGCCGTGTACACAGAGTGTCAGTAAACAATGCTATATATAGCGTGGCTGAGCGAGATACACAGTGGCAGTACACACAATGCTATATAGTCTGGCTGAGCGGTGTACACACAGTGTCAGTAAACAATGCTATATAGTCTGGCTGAGCGGTGTACACAGAGTGTCAGTAAACAATGGTATATAGTCTGGCTGAGCGGTGTACACAGAGTGGCAGTACACACAATGCTATATAGTCTGGCTGAGCGGTGTACACAGAGTGGCAGTACACACAATGCTATATAGTCTGGCTGAGCGGTGTACACAGAGTGGCAGTACACACAATGCTATATAGTCTGGCTGAGCGGTGTACACAGAGTGGCAGTACACACAATGCTATATAGTCTGGCTGAGCGGTGTACACAGAGTGGCAGTACACACAATGATATATAGTCTGGCTGAGCCGTGTACACAGAGTGGCAGTACACACAATGCTATATAGTCTGGCTGACCCGTGTACACAGAGTGTCAGTAAACAATGCTATATATAGCGTGGCTGAGCGAGGTACACAGTGGCAGTACACACAATGCTATATAGTCAGGCTGAGCCGTGTACACAGAGTGTCAGTAAACAATGGTATATAGTCTGGCTGAGCGGTGTACACAGAGTGTCAGTAAACAATGGTATATAGTCTGGCTGAGCGGTGTGCACAGAGTGGCAGTAAACACAATGCTATATATAGCGTGGCTGAGCGAGGTGCACAGTGGCAGTACACACAATGCTATATAGTCAGGCTAAGCCGTGTACACAGAGTGTCAGAAAACACAATGCTATATATAGCGTGGCTGAGCGAGGTGCACAGTGGCAGTACACACAATGCTATATAGTCAGGCTGAGCCGTGTACACAGAGTGTCAGAAAACACAATGCTATATATAGCGTGGCTGAGCGAGGTGCACAGTGGCAGTACACACAATGCTATATAGTCAGGCTAAGCCGTGTACACAGAGTGTCAGAAAACACAATGCTATATATAGCGTGGCTGAGCGAGGTACACAGTGGCAGTAAACAATGCTATATATATAGTGTGGCTGAGCGAGCGGTGTACTACTGTTCCCAGCAGCGACACACAATGACTGGGGGGGACCCTGGCTAGCGTGGCTGGAGAGCGAACTACCCTGCCTGCCTACCCAAAGCTAAACCCACAGAGAAATGGCGGAGATATGACGTGGTTCGGGTATTTATTTACCCGAACCACGTGACCGTTCGGCCAATCAGAGCGCGTTCGGGCCCGAACCACGTGACCCGTTCGGCCAATCACAGCGCTAGCCGAACGTTCGGGGAACGTTCGGCCATGCGCTCTTAGTTCGGCCATGTGGCCGAACGGTTTGGCCGAGCACCGTCAGGTGTTCGGCCGAACTCGAACATCACCCGAACAGGGTGATGTTCTGCAGAACCCGAACAGTGGCGAACACTGTTCGCCCAACACTAGCCAAAGACCGCAAAGCTCACAAACCTGGTCATTGAGTAATTGTGTGTTAGGGTTGGAAAAAGTAGGTGCAGCCAACACCAGCCAAATACATACCCAGGCAACGCTGGGTCATCAGTGCGCAGAGACAAAATACAAATTTCACTGGGAAAATGTACACTGCGGCCATTCTTACACTGTTTGTGGTTGGGTTTTCAAACTTTGCACAGTTTGTCACTGGGTGACTGGGATTAATATTTAGAAAAGTAGCTGGAGCTTACAAAAGCCAATCAAAATTCACTTATTGATTTTCAAGGGGAATATTTAATTGCTGCTATTTTTGTACTGTTAATGGCACAAGCCTCAAACCTGGTACAGCTGGTTATTGGGTGACTGGGGTTCAAATTCAGAAAAGGGGTGGAGCCACAGCCAATCAGATTTGATTCATTTCAATGCAAATTACTGATGCCAAAGACTGCAAAACTCACAAACTAGGTAATTGAGTAATTGTGTGTTAGGGTTAGAAAAAGGGAGCGGAGCCAACACCAGCCAATTACATACCCGGGCAACGCCTTGCCATAAGCTAGTACCAAATAATACCTCAAAAGTAAAGGGCAGCACCAGTACAAATTATAAATGAAAGCTCATTAAATTAACCAATTAATTAAAGTGTGTGTAGAAAAGGAAAATAACCATTACACAAAAACTAAACCAAGCAAAGTCCTCATAACCCCGCACCACACGCAAGTCCAAGTATAAACAATACGCTTTATTTGAAAATTGGGTTACACAAGATAAATAAAAACATTTTAAAACCAAAGATCCAGGTAACACACATGGATCAATAATATAATATATACTGTAAATAAATCATCATAAGCCTAACTCCTTCCTCACAATAAAAAGATATTGCAACAGTGAGATCTAAAGTCATATAAAGTACCAAGTGCTAATAAACTGATACAATTGTCAAAAAAGTGCAAAAGTGTAAAGTGCATTCAGTGACCAAAGTAGATCAGAGAACAATGAATGAATATAAAGTGCACCAAGTGGAGAAAAAAGGAGGGAGGGAAGGAAAGACACCCCCAGGGTTGATGATTGAAAAGACACAGTGATCAAGCCGAACCAAAGATGGAAACCACTAATGTGAGAAAAAGAACTCACCAGAGCAGAATGCAAAAAGAGGAAGGGCAGTGTGACCTGGAGCCTGCCGTCGCGATTCACCGCACTCGGCGGCTTCTACCGGGCAATATATTTTTATTGTGAGGAAGGAGTTGGGCTTATGATGATTTATTTATATATTATATTATTGATCCATGTGTGTTACCTGGACCTTTGGTTTAAAAATGTTTTTATTTATCTTGTGTAACCCAATTTTCAAATAAAGCTTATTGTTTATACTTGGACTTGTGTGTGGTGCGGTGTTAGGAGGACTTTGCTTGGTTTAGTTTTTGAGTACCAAATAATAATCTGGTTCCATTACCAAATCTGAGGTTGCCAGGCTTTTTTTTAACTGGTTAAAGTTGAAAGACAATTTTTTCAATGTATGTACTGTAACTGTTGGCTAATATGCTGAATTTACAGTGCCTGTCTAGTGGCTAATGTTAAAAGATGCTTATAGTTTCTGAGTGTGCTGTACTCAATCTTGACAACTTAGTTTGTTGTATTTGGATATCCATATACTGATCTTGTACATTTGCTAACTGGCATGTTATAGGAAAACTGAGAACAGGGTTTAAAAATAATTTTCAATCCTATAGCCACATAAGTATTTTTATAACAAAAATGAGCATGTTTATCAATAACTTATTGTTAGTAAATATTATATTGTTTATCAATAAAAAACTACCAGCGATAATTTTTTTTCCTGACACACATAGAACTAATTGCCCCGCCCCCAATTCCATCTTTCAAAACAAAGATAGGCATTCTTCCAATCATGGAATTGGTAGCAGGATTATACACACCAATTGTGTTGGGACTGGGAAGTCTGAACATAAATAGTTAAATAGCTAAATATGATTTTTTGAGTTCAGATCAGATTTCTGTTTACGCCTATTTTAGGAGTATACATGGGCAACAAATCATTTCCCACCCAAAAATCAAAATCAAAATTATGTATTTGGGTTTTCATATTATTTCATAATGCCTGAGGCTTGGTGTAGTTTAGTGAAAGAAACGAGAAAAGTGTTTAGAAACCGATTCAGCAGACCAGGATTATCTGATCCAGTTAATGTTGTATACTGATATCCACTTCCTTCATTGTGCACCTGCTGACAAAAGACTCCCTGCCAGCCAGACTGCAGATTATTTGATGCCTTTTGTTGTTTTCCTAACTTTGGCTGTCCTACTCTGATTCCTTATGTATTAATTTGTAATATATATGCGTTTGTGTTACAAACCAATGTTTATATCATACTCTGTAAAAGGTCAATAATACCACTACTGATGATGATTATGATGATGGAGATGATGATGATAATTATTTAGGAAATGTGAGTTAATTCCCCCACTGAGAGGGATATGTAAGCTGATTTCTTTTCTTTATTTCCTTTAAAACAAATATCACTGACCCAGAACATTTATGCAGGTCACATGCTCGGACACGTTTCTCACTTCCCTGGTTGCATTCCTGTTACAGGTCAATGACCCAGATGTTACTTAAAAAATCTGCAAGACAGACAAATATATGGCATTTCTACAAGAAAATAGAGATTTCTGCTTAGATGCTTCTCTCACTTCAGACTTATTTAAAACTAAACCTACAGTGAGAGGAATATGGCTTCTGCCAACATTGTTCCTTTGTAATAGTTGCTGATCCCAAACATCACGTTTCTAACTCAGAATGTGGTTTCATCCAGCATATGGTTGGAGATCAGGTGTTCTTACTCAAGTATGAAATCACTGGCTGCATGTCTGTCCCAGGTGTGCGACTCTAACAGTTTTGAGTCTAAAATATTAAAATACCAGCCAACCACTTCGTAGTTATTTAAAAATGCAGGAAAGATGGTAACTTCTATCATCCTCTCACTACATTTTTCTTTCAAACAATGTTCTGAATATACTGGTTCATTCCTTGTCCATGGTGCTGACAAAGTAATGGAAAGTTTTATTTCCCCATGTACTTTAACAGAGACAATCTCTCAGAAGGACTCAGCTGCGAAGCTTTGATTACCAAAATTCCAAAGCTCTTAAGGTAGCCATACATCAGGCGACTTGGCAGCCAATTGACCATCTGATTCGATTGTTATAATCAAATTGGATGAAAATCTGTGCCGCCAAGTGCATGCCTGACCGACAATGCAACCTTCTGGCCAAAATGGTCACATTAGTCGATCGGACATGCTGCAAGATGTAGGGCCGATTTGCTCGATCAGGTGCATGCAATTTTGGGATGAGCGACAAACATAATGAATTCCCCGGGGCTGCTCCCCCAATGGTTAATGTCCCCCCCAGTGCAAGTTATACATTACCTGTCCGTGGCCGCCGCTTGTCCTCCGCTGGAATAAGGCTTCTGCCATTCTCTATATACGCACCCCACGTCACACACGTTCCCACATTACTAGGCAACTACGTGGTGAGCATGTATGGAGAATGGAGGACAGCAGAGGACAAGCAGCGGCCACAGACAGGTAATGTATAACATGCACTGGGCACGACATTAAACATTAGGGAGACTGCGTCAGTTTGGCGAGGCGGCTGGATGGGGAGTCACGAAGCCAATTCCTGATCAATTGCAGCTTGCAATTGATTGGGAATCTGCCTGCGGTGTATTGGCAGTCAACAGATCTCTCACTAATCAAATTTGATTAGAGAAAGATTTGTCTTTTGATCAAATCTGCCCATCATCGCTAGATGTATGGCTACCTTTACACTATGGAGTTGTTGTTTGTTAATCTAATGGCCTTTTGAACAGTTAAAAGACCATACCATGTAAGATGCACGTTTCCCAAATTATAATGTAATTTAAATGACTTTTTTCTTATGTTGCTGTCACTTACAGGAGGTAGCTAAAATCTGACAAATCTGACATGTTTTGGACTAGTCCAATTTTCAGGTTCTTCTTCATTTGCAAAATCACCTACTGAATGCCTGCTGTTCAGTCCAACTGCCAAAATAATGTGAAAATGCATTGATCCCTTCCAGGGAGTGTTTTTTGTAAAGAATAAAGAAAATACTGAGAAGCTCCCATGCGGAGATGGCATAACCCAAAATCAATCAGATCTGTCTGATTTTTACAACCTAATGTAAATGACAGCAACATAGGAAAAAAGTAATTCTCTGAGAATTTCTGTGAACTTTGGGTTGTTCTGTGAATTTTCAGGCTAAACATTATCATGAATTAGTTGATTGATGAAATGATCAATACATTTGTTATCGTAGGGAAACAAATTGATAAATGAATTGTTTGGTAACGACAAACCACCATCACCAAACACCATCTGATTCTGACTGTACATACAAGATGTTTATTCACAGTCTTGCAGATTTGATCATCGAGGTGCCACTGTACCCAAACGTTATAGAGGATGTAATGCAGCGCAGCCAAGCTCATTATGTGTGGAGGACAGGTGGACTTTAAGAGTCGTCAGTGAATTAAAGTGCTATAATATGGAGTTTATTATTCAAGTAGCGAGTTTCCTTAAGACATTTTCATGAGTCATGCCCATATAATAACATTGTGTCCTCGCCTGTTTGGTTAATAGCCACCCTTGTGTCATATAATTCTTCTTTATCAAGTGAATGGCTGGTTATATGCAGTCTCTCACTTTCATTCTGCATGTCAAGATGAAGTTCTCCCTAAAGACCAGTGCTGTGTTACAATATCATTTTGCTGGTAATAAAGAATAATAAATGCTCGCAACACACGCAGGACAGAATTTCAGGCATCAAACTTTTTTTTACTTTGATGAACAAAGGCCCTCTGGAAGCACATTTCCATCTTGCATCAAGCCGTTTTATTAGAAAACTGTGAAGGAACTGCCCAGGGGCTTTGGCAGAGGAATGTATTAAAACTGCTTTCATGTACTCTTTAGTCATTAGGCTCCACAATTTCAGGCAAGCTTCTGCTTACTTTCAGGATATATTAATATGTTGCATGTATAATTTTCTTTACTGCTTAATGATATTGCCATGCACGTTAAGCACTTATTTAAAGAAGAATTGCATCATTTAAATAATTACAATAGAAATGTATTTTATATAAGGCTACTGTAATTGCCTCATTCTGTATTCTGTAATCATATACTTAGCTATGCGGAAGGAATCCTCTGGATCCTAGTGAGGCTTCCTTCGCTGTCCTCTGGTCCCCTGTCATTGAGCATGGACCCTCCAAAGATTACCGACAAGAGCTTGTCGGTAATCTGATCGGGGCCGTGCTCCCCTTCAAGCACCAGCATGGCATAGTGTGTCTGTGCAAGTATGGCTGGACCTGTGCATTAAGCCAGAGCTGCTCATGCACAAGCCGCTCCATGCTACTACACAGGCATGACTGTGCTTGCGTGGCTGCAGCAAGGCCACCCTTGCGCTAGAAGAGAAATATGTCCTCCATCAGAGGATCCATGAGCGGCAATGGGGGACCAGAGGACAGCGAGAGAAGCTTCATTCGGTTTCAGAGGCTTCCCTCTCCTTAGGTAAGTATGTGTTTCTGAACACGAGTTTTGTCTCGAGTTCCCTTTAAGGTGGCCACACACGATACAGTGAAATTATCCTATTTTATGGCAATTTGATCAAAACGATTGGTTGTACACAAATCGAAAGCTTTTTTTTATTTATGTGAGAAATCTGAATACATTTTTCCTGTTTTTTTCAGGAATATCAGGATTTTTCTGCTCAATTTTTATGAAAACCGACTGGTGTAAAGTAGATAGTCAATGTCTTAATTCATAGACCCAAGCAATATTTTTGAGAATTTCAAAAAAAAATTCATAATTGGGGAAAAACTGAACATATGTGTGAAACATTGGTAAATGTTAAAAAATAAATCAGAAAAAGAATGACTTTAATTCTTGAATGGAAAAAAAATATGTGGTGTGAGGCCACCTTTAGGCTAGGTAGGGGGTGGAGTAATTCTATCCTGCCAGTCTTATGCTGGGAATACACCATGAGATTTTTTGGCAGATAGATAGTTTCATAGATAATTTCCGACATGTCCGATCTGATTTTCAATCGTTTTTCTGATCGATTTCTCATAGAAGGGAATGGAAATCAATCAGCAAAACTATCTGAAAATCGATCAGAAAAGCGATTGGAAAATCGATCGTACAGTATATCTGCTGAAAAATCTCATAGTGTATTCCCAGCATTACACTGTGAGCTTCCTTACAGGAGGTGTGTCTGCAGCATGGAAAATACACCACTGGTAACATAACTAATAACAGCAGCCCAAATATTGACAGGTTCAGTAAGCATTGATAGAAGGTAGAAGGTATAGTTAGAAATAAGGATAGGTTATGGGGATCAGGGTAACTTAGAAGGAAAAAAAAAAGATATCAGGAGTAGAATGTTTTCTCAGGAGAAAAGCCAGATCAGGCTATTGGTTGTGCAGTCTACAATTCTCAAGAATAGACTGTATATAATTTAAAAGTCTTCAGAAAGTGTTCTCATTTATTTAAATTCAACTCTGTATATAACTGTTTGTCTGAAGTTTTTGCTGTAAACTCATACATCTCTTCACTAGTTTCCAGACACAGAGCTAACCACAATCTCTGCTCAGCTCACAGCCTTCGTGTGTCCTCCTCTAGGATCACCTCCTCGCATTTCTCATGAGCTTCATCCCTCCTCTGGAATCTCCTTCCAAAACGCATCCGTCACTCTCAAAACTTTGAATCTTTAAATGCTCCCACAAAGCTTACCTTTTCAGACAAGCATACGCTTTAACTTAGACCACGCCTCTTCAACCTCTAGCCAGGTTGGGCTCCATGCTAAATATAACCTAAAAACACACGACCCTTATTCAATTTAATTTTTCTCCTAAGTTTCTCTTTTTTAGCACTCTGCAATTTAAAAAGTACCAAAAAGTAGGTTAAAAAGTGCTGTCAATATTATATCGACAGTGAAAATATTACCTTGGCAAAAATTCAGGACAAAAGGTTAATTGCATATGGGAACTCAATTTACTTTTTTCCAAAGTATTCTTTTAAGTGATCATTTCACACCACATCAATAAAATGCATTTCAAGCAACTAGCAAACAATAAAATACTCAAAATATTCAGTAATATATTGTTCGAAAATATTGAATAATAATACTTTTGGTACTTATTCAATTGGAGAGTGCTGAAAAGTTATATTAAACTGAAGATGAAAAATGATCTCCTAGGAGAAAACTGAGGAGAAATAGTGAGTTGCATAAGGCCCTTGAAGCTCCCATGCCTAAAAGCCTATTTTCTATCCCCTATGACAAAATGGAATTGAATAAGGACCACTGGCCCATATCTAATTAACTTTTCTTTTGAGCTTTCGCCAATTGAGATCATTTTTTATCTCATTGAAAAAGTACTTAGCAATTGAAAAAGTACTAAAAAATGATGTAAAGGGTATTATCAAACTAATTTTGAATAATGTCTTGCTTGATGGAAGCTTTAAAAGTATTTTATTGGTGAGGTTTGATAAGGTTTGAAAATATCTTGAAGCAGATTCAGTAGAAAAGTTAACCACTTCCCGACCGCCCACTACACAGGGGCGGCGGGGAAGTGGAGCCCTGCAGGACGGCCTCACCCACAGAGGCGGCGGTCCATTTAAGGGCATGGGCGGAGCGATCGCGTCATCCGTGACGCGATCCTCCGCCGGCGCCTGTCACCGCTCGCTCGCCGCAACATCCCGCCGGCTATACGGAAGCGCCGGCGGGATGTTAACCCCGCGATCGCCGCATACAAAGTGTATAATACACTTTGTAATGTTTACAAAGTGTATTATACATGCTGCCTCCTGCCCTGGTGGTCCCAGTGTCCGAGGGACCACCAGGGCAGGCTGCAGCCACCCTAGTCTGCACCCAAGCACACTGATTTCTCCCCCCCCTGCCCCAGATCGCCCACAGCACCCATCAGACCCCCCCCCTGCCCACCCCCCAGACCCCTGTTTGCACCCAATCACCCCCCTAATCACCCATCAATCACTCCCTGTCACTATCTGTCAACGCTATTTTTTTTTTATCCCCCCCCCTGCTCCCTGCCCCCTCCTGATCACCCCCCACCCCTCAGATTCTCCCCAGACCCCCCCCCCCCGACCCCCCCCCCCTGTTTACTGTATGCATCTATCCCCCTGATCACCTGTCAATCACCTGTCAATCACCTGTCAATCACCCGTCAATCACCCATCAATCACCCGTCAATCACCCCCTGTCACTGCCACCCATCAATCAGCCCCTAACCTGCCCCTTGCGGGCAATCTGATCACCCCCCACACCAATAGATCGCCCACAGATCCGACATCAGATCACCTCCCAAATCCATTGTTTACATCTATTCTCTCCTCTAAACACCCACTAATTACCCATCAATCACCCATCAATCACCCCCTATCACCACTTGTCACTTTTACCTATCAGATCAGACCCTAATCTGCCCCTTGCGGGCACCCAATCACCCGCCCACACGCTCAGATTGCCCTCTGACCCCCCCTTATCAATTCACCAGTGCATTAATTACATCTGTTCTTCCCTGTAATAACCCACTGATCACCTGTCAATCACCTGCCAATCACCTATCACCCATCAATCACCCCCTGTCACTGCCACCCATCAATCAGCCCCTAACCTGCCCCTTGCGGGCAATCTGATCACCCACCCACACCATTAGATCGCCCGCAAACCCGCCGTCAGATTACCTCCCAAATGTATCGTTTACATCTGTTATCTTCTCTAAACACCCACTAATTACCCATCAATCACCCCCTATCACCACCTGTCACTGTTACCTATCAGATCAGACCCTAATCTGCCCCTTGCGGGCACCCAATCACCCGCCCACACGCTCAGATTGCCCTCTGACCCCCCCTTATCAATTCACCAGTGCATTAATTACATCTGTTCTTCCCTGTAATAACCCACTGATCACCTGTCAATCACCTGCCAATCACCTATCACCCATCAATCACCCCCTGTCACCCCCTGTCACTGCCACCCATCAATCAGCCCCTAACCTGCCCCTTGCGGGCAATCTGATCACCCACCCACACCATTAGATCGCCCGCAAACCCGCCGTCAGATTACCTCCCAAATGTATCGTTTACATCTGTTATCTTCTCTAAACACCCACTAATTACCCATCAATCACCCCCTATCACCACCTGTCACTGTTACCTATCAGATCAGACCCTAATCTGCCCCTTGCGGGCACCCAATCACCCGCCCACACGCTCAGATTGCCCTCAGACCACCCCCCCCCCTTATCAATTCGCCAGTGCATTAATTACATCTGTCCTTCCCTGTAATAACCCACTGATCACCTGTCAATCACCTGCCAATCACCTATCACCCATCAATCACCCCCTGTCACTGCCACCCAACAATCAGCCCCTAACCTGCCCCTTGCGGGCAATCTGATCACCCACCCACACCAATAGATCGCCCGCAGATCCGACATCAGATCACCACCCAAGCGCAGTGTTTCCATCTATTCTCTCCTCTAAACACCCACTAATTACCCATCAATCACCCATCAATCACTCCCTATCACCACCTGTCACTGTTACCTATCAGATAAGACCCTAATCTGCCCCTTGCGGGCACCCAATCGCCCGCCTACACGCTCAGATTGCCCTCAGACCCCCCCTTATCAATTCGCCAGTGCAATATTTACATCTGTTCTCCCCTGTAATAACCCACTGATTACCTGTCAATCACCTATCAATCACCCATCAATCACCCCCTGTCACTGCCACCCATCAATCACCCCCTGTCACTGCCACCCATCAATCACCCCCTGTCACTGCCACCCATCAATCAGCCCCTAACCTGCCCCTTGCGGGCAAACTGATCACCCACCCACACCAATAGATCGCCCGCAGATCCGACATCAGATCACCACCCAAGCGCAGTGTTTCCATCTATTCTCTACCCTAAACACCCACTAATTACCCATCAATCACCCCCTGTCACTGCTACCTATCAGATTAGACCCCTATCTGCCCCTAGGGCACTCAATCACCCGCCCACACCCTCAGAATGCCCTCAGACCCCAGCCCTGATCACCTCGCCAGTGCATTGCTTGCATCCATTCCCCCCTCTAATCACACCTTGAGACACCCATCAATCACCTCCTGTCACCCCCTAGCACACCTACCCATCAGATCAGGCCCCAATTTGCCCCGTGTGGGCTCCTGATCACTCGGCCAAACCCTCAGACCCCCTTCCGATCACCTCCCCAGTGCATGGATTGCATCTATTTTCCCCTCTAACCACCCCCTGAGACACCCATCAATCACCTCCTGTCACCCCCCTAGCACTCCTATCCATCAGATCAGGCCCAATACAACCTGTCATCTAAAAGGCCACCCTGCTTATGACCGGTTCCACAAAATTCGCCCCCTCATAGACCACCTGTCATCAAAATTTGCAGATGCTTATACCCCTGAACAGTCATTTTGAGACATTTGGTTTCCAGACTACTCACGGTTTTGGGCCTGTAAAATGCCAGGGCGGTATAGGAACCCCACAAGTGACCCCATTTTAGAAAAAAAAGACACCCCAAGGTATTATGTTAGGTGTATGACGAGTTCATAGAAGATTTAATTTTTTGTCAAAAGTTAGCGGAAATTAATTTTTATTGGTTTTTTTTCACAAAGTGTCATTTTTCACTAACTTGTGACAAAAAATAAAATCTTCTATGAACTCGCCATACACCTAACGGAATACCTTGGGGTGTCTTCTTTCTAAAATGGGGTCACTTGTGGGGTTCCTATACTGCCCTGGCATTTTAGGGGCCCTAAACCGCGAGGAGTAGTCTAGAAAACAAATGCTTCAAAATGACCTGTGAATAGGACGTTGGGCCCCTTAGCGCACCTAGGCTGCAAAAAAGTGTCACACATGTGGTACCGCCGTACTCAGGAAAAGGAGTATAATGTGTTTTGGGGTGTATTTTTACACATACCCATGCTGGGTGGGAGAAATTTCTATGTAAATGGACAATTGTGTGTAAAAAAATCAAACAATTGTCATTTACAGAGATATTTCTCCCACTTAGCATGGGTATGTGTAAAAATACACCCCAAAACGCATTATACTACTTCTCCTGAGTACAGCGGTACCACATGTGTGGCACTTTTTTACACCCTAAGTACGCTAAGGGGCCCAAAGTCCAATGAGTACCTTTAGGATTTCACAGGTCATTTTGCGACATTTGGTTTCAAGACTACTCCTCACGGTTTAGGGCCCCTAAAATGCCAGGGCAGTATAGGAACCCCACAAATGACCCCATTCTAGAAAGAAGACACCCAAAGGTATTCCGTACGGAGTATGGTGAGTTCATAGAAGATTTTATTTTTTGTCACAAGTTAGCGGAAAATGACACTTTGTGAAAAAAAACTATTAAAATCAATTTCCGCTAACTTGTGACAAAAAAATAAAAACTTCTATGAACTCACCATACTCCTAACGGAATACCTTGGGGTGTCTTCTTTCTAAAATGGGGTCATTAGTGGGGTTCCTATACTGCCCTGGCATTTTAGGGGCCCTAAACCGTGAGGAGTAGTCTTGAACCAAAAATGACCTGTGAAATCCTAAAGGTACTCATTGGACTTTGGGCCCCTTAGTGCAGTTAGGGTGCAAAAAAGTGCCACACATGTGGTATCGCCGTACTCGGGAGAAGTAGTACAATGTGTTTTGGGGTGTATTTTTACACATACCCATGCTGGGTGGGAGAAATACCTCTGTAAATGACAATCTTTTGATTTTTTTACACACAATTGTCCATTTACAGAGGTATTTCTCCCACCCAGCATGGGTATGTGTAAAAATACACCCCAAAACACATTGTACTACTTCTCCCGAGTATGGCGATACCACATGTGTGGCACTTTTTTGCACCCTAACTGCGCTAAAGGGCCCAAAGTCCAATGAGTACCTTTAGGATTTCACAGGTCATTTTGCGACATTTGGTTTCAAGACTACTCCTCACGGTTTAGGGCCCCTAAAATGCCAGGGCAGTATAGGAACCCCACAAATGACCCCATTTTAGAAAGAAGACACCCCAAGGTATTCCGTTAGGAGTATGGTGAGTTCATAGAAGATTTTATTTTTTGTCAAAAGTTAGCGGAAATTGATTTTAATTGTGTTTTTTCACAAAGTGTCATTTTCCGCTAACTTGTGACAAAAAATAAAATCTTCTATGAACTCGCCATACTACTAACGGAATACCTTGGGGTGTCTTCTTTCTAAAATGGGGTCATTTGTGGGGTTCCTATACTGCCCTGGCATTTTAGGGGCCCTAAACCGTGAGGAGTAGTCTTGAAACGAAATTTCTCAAAATGACCTGTGAAATCCTAAAGGTACTCATTGGACTTTGGGCCCTTTAGCGCAGTTAGGGTGCAAAAAAGTGCCACACATGTGGTATCGCCGTACTCAGGAAAAGTAGTATAATGTGTTTTGTGGTGTATTTTTACACATACCCATGCTGGGTGGGAGAAATTTCTATGTAAATGGACAATTGTGTGTAAAAAAATCAAACAATTGTCATTTACAGAGATATTTCTCCCACTTAGCATGGGTATGTGTAAAAATACACCCCAAAACGCATTATACTACTTCTCCTGAGTACAGCGGTACCACATGTGTGGCACTTTTTTACACCCTAAGTACGCTAAGGGGCCCAAAGTCCAATGAGTACCTTTAGGATTTCACAGGTCATTTTGCGACATTTGGTTTCAAGACTACTCCTCACGGTTTAGGGCCCCTAAAATGCCAGGGCAGTATAGGAACCCCACAAATGACCCCATTCTAGAAAGAAGACACCCAAAGGTATTCCGTACGGAGTATGGTGAGTTCATAGAAGATTTTATTTTTTGTCACAAGTTAGCGGAAAATGACACTTTGTGAAAAAAAACTATTAAAATCAATTTCCGCTAACTTGTGACAAAAAAATAAAAACTTCTATGAACTCACCATACTCCTAACGGAATACCTTGGGGTGTCTTCTTTCTAAAATGGGGTCATTAGTGGGGTTCCTATACTGCCCTGGCATTTTAGGGGCCCTAAACCGTGAGGAGTAGTCTTGAACCAAAAATGACCTGTGAAATCCTAAAGGTACTCATTGGACTTTGGGCCCCTTAGTGCAGTTAGGGTGCAAAAAAGTGCCACACATGTGGTATCGCCGTACTCGGGAGAAGTAGTACAATGTGTTTTGGGGTGTATTTTTACACATACCCATGCTGGGTGGGAGAAATACCTCTGTAAATGACAATCTTTTGATTTTTTTACACACAATTGTCCATTTACAGAGGTATTTCTCCCACCCAGCATGGGTATGTGTAAAAATACACCCCAAAACACATTGTACTACTTCTCCCGAGTATGGCGATACCACATGTGTGGCACTTTTTTGCACCCTAACTGCGCTAAAGGGCCCAAAGTCCAATGAGTACCTTTAGGATTTCACAGGTCATTTTGCGACATTTGGTTTCAAGACTACTCCTCACGGTTTAGGGCCCCTAAAATGCCAGGGCAGTATAGGAACCCCACAAATGACCCCATTTTAGAAAGAAGACACCCCAAGGTATTCCGTTAGGAGTATGGTGAGTTCATAGAAGATTTTATTTTTTGTCAAAAGTTAGCGGAAATTGATTTTAATTGTGTTTTTTCACAAAGTGTCATTTTCCGCTAACTTGTGACAAAAAATAAAATCTTCTATGAACTCGCCATACTACTAACGGAATACCTTGGGGTGTCTTCTTTCTAAAATGGGGTCATTTGTGGGGTTCCTATACTGCCCTGGCATTTTAGGGGCCCTAAACCGTGAGGAGTAGTCTTGAAACGAAATTTCTCAAAATGACCTGTGAAATCCTAAAGGTACTCATTGGACTTTGGGCCCTTTAGCGCAGTTAGGGTGCAAAAAAGTGCCACACATGTGGTATCGCCGTACTCAGGAAAAGTAGTATAATGTGTTTTGTGGTGTATTTTTACACATACCCATGCTGAGTGGGAGAAATATCTCTGTAAATGGACAATTGTGTGTAAAAAAAATTAACAAATTGTCATTTACAGAGATATTTCTCCCACCCAGCATGGGTATGTGTAAAAATACACCCCAAAACACATTATACTACTTCTCCTGAGTACGGCAATACCACATGTGTGGCACTTTTTTGCAGCCTAACTGCGCTAAGGGGTCCAAAGTCCAATGAGCACCTTTAGGCTTTACAGGGGTGCTTACAATTTAGCACCCCCCAAAATGTCAGGACAGTAAACACACCCCACAAATGATCCCATTTTGGAAAGTAGACCCTTCAAGGTATTCAGAGAGGGGCATGGTGAGTCCGTGGCAGATTTCATTTTTTTTTGTCGCAAGTTAGAAGAAATGGAAACTTTTTTTTTTTTTTTTTTTCCTCACAAAGTGTCATTTTCCGCTTACTTGTGACAAAAAATAATATCTTCTATGAACTCACTATGCCTCTCAGTGAATACTTTGGGATGTCTTCTTTCCAAAATGGGGTCATTTGGGGGGTATTTATACTATCCTGGAATTCTAGCCCCTCATGAAACATGACAGGGGGTCAGAAAAGTCAGAGATGCTTGAAAATGGGAAAATTCACTTTTGGCACCATAGTTTGTAAACGCTATAACTTTTACCCAAACCAATAAATATACACTGAATGGTTTTTTTTTTATCAAAAACATGTTTGTCCACATTTTTCGCGCTGCATGTATACAGAAATTTTACTTTATTTGAAAACTGTCAGCACAGAAAGTTAAAAAAATCATTTTTTTGCCAAAATTCATGTCTTTTTTGATGAATATAATAAAAAGTAAAAATCGCAGGAGCAATCAAATAGCATCAAAAGAAAGCTTTATTAGTGACAAGAAAAGGAGGTAAAATTCATTTAGGTGGTAGGTTGTATGAGCGAGCAATAAACCGTGAAAGCTGCAGTGGTCTGAATGGAAAAAAGTGGCCGGTCCTTAAGGGGGGTAAAGCCCTAGGTCCTCAAGTGGTTAAATAGACATGAGGCCACATGCAATTCACTTTTTCACATGAGTTTTCTCCTAGGAGATAATTTTCATCTTTTATTTAAAATACATTTTCAGCACTCTGCAATTGAAAAAAAATACCAAAAATAGGTAAAAAGGTGCTATATATAAAAATCATTTTGAAAAATGTTGCTGGTGGTTTAAAGGGCATTTTATTTTCAAGTTATGAAAATAACATGTAGGAGAAAACGCATGTGAAAAAGTTAATTGCATATGGGCCATTTAACCTCCTGGGCGATAATCCCGAGCTGAGCTCGGGGTATATCGCGCAGGAGGTTTTCTCCCCCCAAATTTTTTATGTTACACGCAGCTAGCACTTTGCTAGCTGCATGTAACTTCCGATCGCCGCCGCTCGCCGCCGATCCGCCGCTACCCGCCGTGCCGCACAGCCCCCCCCCCGGACCCCCTGCGCAGCCTGGCCAATCAGTGCCAGGCAGCGCTGAGGGGTGGATTGGGACTCCCTCTGACGTCACGACGTCCATGATGTCAGTGACGTCATCCCGCCCCGTCGCCATGGCGACCGGGGAAGCCCAGCAGGAAATCCCGTTCTGAACGGGATTTCCTGCTTACTCTGATCGCCTAAGGCGATCGGAATGGGTGGGGGGATGCCGCTGCGCAGCGGCTATCATTTAGCGAGCCCAGGGCTCGCTACATGATTTAAAAAAATAAAAAATTAAAAAAAAAGTGCTGCGCCCCCTCCTGGGCGATGCAATTGTATCGCCCAGAGGGTTAATTGACTTTGTCAAGAAAATAATTTTGATAGTACCTTTTCAACTACTTTTTGGTATTTTTTCAATTGCAAAATGCTGAAATGTTAGCTTAAAGGAGTTATCAGGCTAAATTTAGTAAAATGAGCTTTACTCACCTGGGGCTTTCTCCAGCCCCTTGCAGCCGACTGTCCCACGCCGACCGCTCCGCTCCCCGTAGCTCTCCCGGGCTCCGTGATCGGTATTCAGTCCGACCGCGGAATCGGCCTTACTGCATCTGTGCGAAGCGCCACTGTCAATCATGGCCACGTGGGCCGCGGCGAACTGCACAGGCACAGAGCTACTGTGCCTGCACAGTTCGCCGTGGCCCACGTGGCCATGATTGACAGCGGTGCTTTGCTGGCTTTGCATTAAAGACTATGTCTATAGACATAGACTTTAATACAAAGCCTGCATGCAGTGAGTTAGAATAATGCGATCAGTTACATCCCCATAGAACTGTATGACCAGTGAGTTGAAATGCAGAAATATTTTGCTATGCAACTGAGAACTCTAAACTAGTTCTAAACATTTCATGGGCACCATTAAAAAACAATGCATATTTAATTTCTTACCATTTTTAAGTAGAAGTAAGCACAAGGGCCGCCAACCCACATGATTATGGTGAAGGGGGATATGAGGAAAATAAACATTAAAGCGGATCCGAGATGAAAAACTTAAGGGGCCCATACACCTAACGATTTTCCCGCCAATATACAGCAGATTCGATCACTGTGATCGAATCTGCTGTGAAATCGTTGCGCACACGCCAACAGAACGATAGATTTCCGTCCGAAATGAATCGTTCCTATTGATTCCCGGCAATCTGTCCGTGCGGAAGATTTCGTTCGATCGCCGGCGCGTCGGGAGTGTGTCGATAGCGACGTTCAAATGCCTGCCGACTAACGCTAGCAGCAATACATTACCTGTTCCACCGGCGCGTGTCCCCTGGTTTCCGCTGTCCCTTCTCCGTGCTCGGCTCCTCCAACTTCGCTGAACTTCCTGTCTTGGCAGGAAGTTTAAACAGTAAAGCGCCCTCTACTGTTTAAACTTCCCTGGCAGGAAGTTCAGTGAAGCTGGAGGAGCCGAGCATGGAGGAGAAGACAGCAGTGACCAGGGGACATGCGCCAGCCGGAGCAGGAAACGTATGCAGGGGAAGGGGGTGGCGGCAGCGGCAGCTTCACAGATTGTGATCGGTTTCATGCTGAAATCGAATCACCATCTGTTTGCAGTAAAGGCAGCCATACGATCCCTCTCTGATCAAATTCAATCAGTGAAGGATCTATCTGTTAGTCGGATCTGATGGCAAATCGACCAGTGTATGGCTACCTTAAGTATAACAAGTAACTTGTCTATATATCTTATCTAAAGTTTAGATTGTTTATACAGTAAATCTAGCTGCAAACAGCTTTAATAGAATATGATTATTTTTTCCTGTCATACAATGACAGCAGCCATGTTGTTTGTAAACATTACACAGAGGCAGGCTTATCTGCATCTTGAGCAAAAAACATAATCCACCCTCCTCATCCCTCCTCCCCTCTGCCTCTGAAATCTCTGGCTAGTAATACCTTCCCCTCCTCCTGCCCAGACTGAGCTCCCCTTGCTTCTGTCTAAAAGTGCCTTGGCTCTCTGAAAACCTGTGGGCGTGGCTTGTTTAGTTGATAGGGAATTAGAGTATTAAAACAAAAACAAAAAAGTATTTGGCTTGAGGAATTCCCTATAAACAATAGGAAAGGAACACACTTATGCAATGAGTAAAAGTTCATCTCGGATCCACTTTAATTTTTGAATTGATTTTGTGTATTTTTTTATGAAAAAAAGTGATGAAGTCAAATTCTTTTCATCTCTAGATAATTAAATTAAGCAGCGTTGACCATTCCCATATGACATCCAGTAGTGCATTGGAATAAAAAAAAATCCCTTGCATATATTTGGATGGTTTAAATGAAACAAACCTTGCATCTCTCCACTATACTAATCTTTTCAGTTTAATGCTGAGAACACACGGTTCGCTTCTGCCGTGCGCTTCTCCTTCTTGATCGTTTTTGCCTCTCGATTCTGCAGCCGGTTCTCTTATCTTCCGCTCGTTTTTTTCTTATCTTTTCCCATTCACTTCTATCAGAAATCGAGCGGTGAAAGAATCGAAAGGGAGATTGGACATGTCGAAAATTATCTATCGAACCATCTAATCACCTAAAAACCAACCGTGTATTCTCAGCATAAGAGGACTGATGGATTTTTGTAACCTATTTATTTAAAGGATCAAAAAAATGACCCCAGCCAGTCTTCTTCCTGTTAAATCTTGAATTTGCATTCACTAATTGCCTACATATACAGGCCATTCTTTGCACACAATCAAATAATAGTGTTTCAAACAACCGCACTTACCCATAAAAGGATTTACATTATCAGTCACAGTAATTTAATTGTAACAGACCTATAAGATGTCTTCTGTATAATGAAAGGACAAAATGTTCGGTCTTATCAGTCCTACAAATGTTGGGTTGATGGTAATGCACTTACAGCTTTTATTGTTGCATAAAAAAAGTATTAAAATTTAAATATTTATTTATTATTTGCACCATATGCTCTGGCAGTCTTTCCTACTTAATCAAAGACAGATGGTTTAAGATTAAAGACCATTAAACTAATGGTAGTTATGCACCCTTTTTCCCCCACTTTCACTGACATAAATGGAAGAGAGTTAATTTTGCATTCATTACTGCCCTGACGGCAGTTCTGAAGTGCTGCGCAGTTGCACATGAGAACAAGTGAAGTAGAGTGAGTAATTTTCAGGAGCTTAGCCCTATGCTTTGGATATTAAGTAGAATTGTCATGCATCATTCTAGTGAGTGCTTCAAAAGCAAAGGTGCTGTTTACACGCACTGATTTACAAAATATGTTCGATTAACACTGAGGCTTTTCTGTGATCTCTGTGTTTCATTCTGCTCAGAGGGGAAAAATGCTTATGATATTTAAAACATGCAATAGAAATCTAGCATTGCATTACAACAGCATTTAATACTAATGACTGGACAGAGGCACAGTCCTGCCATCATCCCATGGGACTGCTTAGCCACCTTGTCCTCCCTCCTCCTTCTTTACCTACTGTATGCTAATGTTACTCATTAATGGGGATTGGGCATAATATTTCCTTTAAAGGATATATGAGTTAAAAAGGAGGCCAAAAAGGGTACATACATACATCTACTAAGGTATTCACTCCAGAACTGCATCCTCTGTTTTTCCCCACAAGGCTCAGTTTTTCCACAATCCATCCCCTACTAGTCTCGACCACAAGTGTTCAGGACCTTTAAACGGAATATCCTAGCTTTTGGACATGCTCAGTTGGCTCCAGGAGGCCACCCTGGCCACGCTCCCTTCACCACATGCTCTGCTGATTATTGTATTGAATGCACACGCGCTGAAATCAGGAAGCCGGTGGAAACAGGGCCAGAGCAGCATCCTGGAGCCAACTGCACATGCGTGAAAGCTAGAATATCTGGTTCAAAGGTCCTGACCACTTGTGGTTAGAGATTAGTACGTGCCGGATTGTGGAAAAATGGAGCCTTGTGGGGAGAAACAGAGGATGCAGTCCTGGATTGGATGCCTTAGTGGATGTATGCATGTACTCTTTTGGCCCTATTTTTTAACGCAAATATCCTTTAAGTGTGAAGATATTTCATGGTTTGGCTACTGCTGCTGTGCTCTTTATGTTAAAGGGACTCTGACCAGTGAATAAAAACAAAATCTGAACTTACCTGGGGCTTTCTCCAGCCCACCGTAGGTAGGGAGGTCCCTCGGCGTCCTTCTGGCTCCTCTCCCAGGCCCTGCTCAGAAATGGCTCCCAGCAACACTGGGGCCGAGTATCGGGCTCCCTCTTCCTGAAAGATGACGTCAGTCATCTCCATGTCGGCCGCCTCATGTCATCACGGCAGCCGGCATGACAGTACTGCTCAGAAGGACGCCGAGGGACCTCCCGACCTACGGTGGGCTGGAGAAAGCCCCAGGTAAGTTCAGATTTTGTTTTTATTTACTGCTTGGAGTCCCTTTAACGTAGTTGTTGTTGAGGAAAATTGTTTCTGCTGTGCTGTTGTTAGCTGCTGAGGATATCTCTTCTAATACAAGAGAGAGCTCCTTATGGCATATGTACAGTGCTGACCATAATTATTCATACCCCACTGGCACATTCAGCCGGGGGTTACTCATGTCTGGAATACCCCCTTAAGATTACTGTAACTTTAAAAAAAATCCCTGAAATTGCTGAAGCTGGGCAAGCTGGTAAATCTACAGAGGCTTGCCTCCTGCAGGGTCTTTAGGAAAAACTCTCTCACCATTGTGAAGACTGCATGTGGACAGCTATGTAAGGTATTTCACAGGTTTAAAAGTTTTTGACAATCCCTAAACTTCAGGAGGGCTGCCTGCAGCTTGTGTGAAAGGCTGGCAGGGACAGGAGTCCTATTACAGGCAAGTAGCCTCTGTGTGATGTGGGACTGCAATACAGATACGCTTTCTGCTCTATCTCAGTCTCTGCACTCCTCCTCTCTCCCTCCTTCACCCTTGTTTTCCCCCTTTCCCTAGTGCTGGCTGGATGTGTCCGTGCTGCCATGAATTGCGCCTTTGTGACAAAAAATGTGTCTTCTGATATGAACATTAAATGTGGAGATATGTTTGCTTTCTATGCTGTTTTGTGAAGTTAGGTGTTAAAAGGACCAGCACAACTGCAAGGGTTTGTTTGTCTATTAATTGCTGAAAATACTATTTAGATGGCAGTTGGTATTGGTATTGCTTTAGGGCTCATTCACACTATGTACGGTGAGTCATGACAGACAGCACCACACATAATGCCTGCAATGCAGGTAGCGTGAAAGTCTATAGACTTTCATGTTACCATTCACACTACAGTTTGCGTTCCCATGTGCTGCGTTGTAACTTAGGAGGGAACATCATAGCACATGACGTATGCATTGGCTTGCATTTTTAGAATACATGCTGCCGACCTATGCGATTCAGCACATTGCAATGCATGTATGAAATTGCGTTCATGCATGCGTTGCCTAGTGTGAATGAGCCCTTTGTATCACTTTGAAAGTAAAAACTGGGTACTAGCTGTTCCTTTTACAGAGAAACAGGTCTTTAGGTGCCAAATTCTTTTGTCCCTTTTCAAGCTTTGGAGCTGATATTATGATCTATATACTGGCAATATATGAACCCTTCTACTGGAATTGGTTTGTGAGACTTGAATTTTGTTTCTATTCTGCTGTTGCTAATGTTATTATTACTTTTGCCTTCCAACCACATCCTCTGAGATTTTCCACAATGCAGAACATCTTGTATTTTTTTTTAATAATACATTGCACTGTAGCCACTGGAACTGGAAAACATTTAGAAAAGGCCTTGTAGCCCTTTCCTGACTTGTGAGCAGCCACAATGCTCCTTTGTCTTAGCCATGACTGTCCACAAACCAGCTACAGAGAGCTCCTGTTTTTCACCTGTTGAATTTATTAAAACAGCTGTTTCCAATTAATCGGGGTAATTAGGATACTTTAGAACAGCTTGGACTATTTGGAATGGTATAGAACTTTGTATTTTCCCACAGATTGTGACAGTTTTTTTGGAAGGTATGAATAATTTTGGACTGGACACTTTTTGCTAAAATTTAAATAAATACTGAAAAATGTTTGCCTTTTGTACATCGTCTTATTATCTTTTGGGAGACACCTATGTCATTTCCCATCAAAAAAATTACTTGCTGGTTGAATAAAAGTAACTTTAACCACTTCCCGACCGCCCACTACACAGGGGCGGCGGGGAAGTGGAGCCCTGCAGGACGGCCTCACCCACAGAGGCGGCGGTCCATTTAAGGGCATGGGCGGAGCGATCGCGTCATCCGTGACGCGATCCTCCGCCGGCGCCTGTCACCGCTCGCTCGCCGCAACATCCCGCCGGCTATACGGAAGCGCCGGCGGGATGTTAACCCCGCGATCGCCGCATACAAAGTGTATAATACACTTTGTAATGTTTACAAAGTGTATTATACAGGCTGCCTCCTGCCCTGGTGGTCCCAGTGTCCGAGGGACCACCAGGGCAGGCTGCAGCCACCCTAGTCTGCACCCAAGCACACTGATTTCTCCCTCCCCTGCCCCAGATCGCCCACAGCACCCCTCAGACCCCCCCCTGCCCACCCCCCAGACCCCTGTTTGCACCCAATCACCCCCCTAATCACCCATCAATCACTCCCTGTCACTATCTGTCAACGCTATTTTTTTTTATCCCCCCCCTGCTCCCTGCCCCCTCCTGATCACCCCCCACCCCTCAGATTCTCCCCAGACCACCCCCCCAGACCACCCCCCCCCCCCTGTTTACTGTATGCATCTATCCCCCTTATCACCAGTCAATCACCTGTCAATCACCTGTCAATCACCCGTCAATCACCCGTCAATCACCCCCTGTCACTGCCACCCATCAATCAGCCCCTAACCTGCCCCTTGCGGGCAATCTGATCACCCCCCCCACACCAATAGATCGCCCACAGATCCGACATCAGATCACCTCCCAAATCCATTGTTTACATCTATTCTCTCCTCTAAACACCCACTAATTACCCATCAATCACCCATCAATCACCCCCTATCACCACCTGTCACTGTTACCTATCAGATCAGACCCTAATCTGCCCCTTGCGGGCACCCAATCACCTGCCTACACGCTCAGATTGCCCTCAGACCCCCCCTTATCAATTCGCCAGTGCATTAATTACATCTGTTCTTCCCTGTAATAACCCACTGATCACCTGTCAATCACCTGCCAATCACCTATCACCCATCAATCACCCCCTGTCACTGCCACCCATCAATCAGCCCCTAACCTGCCCCTTGCGGGCAATCTGATCACCCACCCACACCATTAGATCGCCCGCAAACCCGCCGTCAGATTACCTCCCAAATGTATCGTTTACATCTGTTATCTTCTCTAAACACCCACTAATTACCCATCAATCACCCATCAATCACCCCCTATCACCACCTGTCACTTTTACCTATCAGATCAGACCCTAATCTGCCCCTTGCGGGCACCCAATCACCCGCCCACACGCTCAGATTGCCCTCTGACCCCCCCCCCTTATCAATTCGCCAGTGCATTAATTACATCTGTCCTTCCCTGTAATAACCCACTGATCACCTGTCAATCACCTGCCAATCACCTATCACCCATCAATCACCCCCTGTCACTGCCACCCAACAATCAGCCCCTAACCTGCCCCTTGCGGGCAAACTGATCACCCACCCACACCAATAGATCGCCCGCAGATCCGACATCAGATCACCACCCAAGCGCAGTGTTTCCATCTATTCTCTCCTCTAAACACCCACCATCAATCACCCCCTATCACCACCTGTCACTGTTACCCATCAGATCAGACCCTAATCTGCCCCTTGCGGGCACCCAATCGCCCGCCTACAATCTCAGATTGCCCTCAGACCCCCCCTTATCAATTTGCCAGTGCAATATTTACATCTGTTCTCCCCTGTAATAACCCACTGATTACCTGTCAATCACCTATCAATCACCCATCAATCACCCCCTGTCACTGACACCCATCAATCACCCGCTGTCACTGACACCCATCAATCAGCCCCTAACCTGCCCCTTGTGGGCAAACTGATCACCCACCCACACCAATAGATCGCCCGCAGATCCGACAACAGATCACCACCCAAGCGCAGTGTTTCCATCTATTCTCTACCCTAAACACCCACTAATTACCCATCAATCACCCCCTGTCACTGCTACCTATCAGATTAGACCCCTATCTGCCCCTAGGGCACTCAATCACCCGCCCACACCCTCAGAATGCCCTCAGACCCCAGCCCTGATCACCTCGCCAGTGCATTGCTTGCATCTATTCTCCCCTCTAATCACACCTTGAGACACCCATCAATCACCTCCTGTCACCCCCTAGCACACCTACCCATCAGATCAGGCCCCAATTTGCCCCGTGTGGGCTCCTGATCACTCGGCCAAACCCTCAGACCCCCTTCCGATCACCTCCCCAGTGCATTGATTGCATCTATTTTCCCCTCTAACCACCCCCTGAGACACCCATCAATCACCTCCTGTCACCCCCCTAGCACTCCTATCCATCAGATCAGGCCCAATACAACCTGTCATCTAAAAGGCCACCCTGCTTATGACCGGTTTCACAAAATTCACCCCCTCATAGACCACCTGTCATCAAAATTTGCAGATGCTTATACCCCTGAACAGTCATTTTGAGACATTTGGTTTTCAGACTACTCACGGTTTTGGGCCTGTAAAATGCCAGGGCGGTATAGGAACCCCACAAGTGACCCCATTTTAGAAAAAAAAGACACCCCAAGGTATTATGTTAGGTGTATGACGAGTTCATAGAAGATTTTATTTTTTGTCAAAAGTTAGCGGAAAATAATTTTTATTGGTTTTTTTTCACAAAGTGTCATTTTTCACTAACTTGTGACAAAAAATAAAATCTTCTATGAACTTGCCATACACCTAACGGAATACCTTGGGGTGTCTTCTTTCTAAAATGGGGTCACTTGTGGGGTTCCTATACTGCCCTGGCATTTTAGGGGCCCTAAACCGCGAGGAGTAGTCTAGAAAACAAATGCTTCAAAATGACCTGTGAATAGGACGTTGGGCCCCTTAGCGCACCTAGGCTGCAAAAAAGTGTCACACATGTGGTACCGCCGTACTCAGGAAAAGTAGTATAATGTGTTTTGGGGTGTATTTTTACACATACCCATGCTGGGTGGGAGAAATTTCTATGTAAATGGACAATTGTGTGTAAAAAAATCAAACAATTGTCATTTACAGAGATATTTCTCCCACTTAGCATGGGTATGTGTAAAAATACACCCCAAAACGCATTATACTACTTCTCCTGAGTACAGCGGTACCACATGTGTGGCACTTTTTTACACCCTAAGTACGCTAAGGGGCCCAAAGTCCAATGAGTACCTTTAGGATTTCACAGGTCATTTTGCGACATTTGGTTTCAAGACTACTCCTCACGGTTTAGGGCCCCTAAAATGCCAGGGCAGTATAGGAACCCCACAAATGACCCCATTCTAGAAAGAAGACACCCAAAGGTATTCCGTACGGAGTATGGTGAGTTCATAGAAGATTTTATTTTTTGTCACAAGTTAGCGGAAAATGACACTTTGTGAAAAAAAACTATTAAAATCAATTTCCGCTAACTTGTGACAAAAAAATAAAAACTTCTATGAACTCACCATACTCCTAACGGAATACCTTGGGGTGTCTTCTTTCTAAAATGGGGTCATTAGTGGGGTTCCTATACTGCCCTGGCATTTTAGGGGCCCTAAACCGTGAGGAGTAGTCTTGAAACAAAAATGACCTGTGAAATCCTAAAGGTACTCATTGGACTTTATTCCCCTTAGTGCAGTTAGGGTGCAAAAAAGTGCCACACATGTGGTATCGCCGTACTCGGGAGAAGTAGTACAATGTGTTTTGAGGTGTATTTTTACACATACCCATGCTGGGTGGGAGAAATACCTCTGTAAATGACAATCTTTTGATTTTTTTACACACAATTGTCCATTTACAGAGGTATTTCTCCCACCCAGCATGGGTATGTGTAAAAATACACCTCAAAACACATTGTACTGCTTCTCCCGAGTATGGCGATACCACATGTGTGGCACTTTTTTGCACCCTAACTGCGCTAAAGGGCCCAAAGTCCAATGAGTACCTTTAGGATTTCACAGGTCATTTTGAGAAATTTCGTTTCAAGACTACTCCTCACGGTTTAGGGCCCCTAAAATGCCAGGGCAGTATAGGAACCCCACAAATGACCCCATTTTAGAAAGAAGACACCCCAAGGTATTCCGTTAGGAGTATGGTGAGTTCATAGAAGTTTTTATTTTTTGTCAAAAGTTAGCGGAAATTGATTTTAATTGTGTTTTTTCACAAAGTGTCATTTTCCGCTAACTTGTGACAAAAAATAAAATCTTCTATGAACTCGCCATACTACTAACGGAATACCTTGGGGTGTCTTCTTTCTAAAATGGGGTCATTTGTGGGGTTCCTATACTGCCCTGGCATTTTAGGGGCCCTAAACCGTGAGGAGTAGTCTTGATACGAAATTTCTCAAAATGACCTGTGAAATCTTAAAGGTACTCATTGGACTTTGGGCCCTTTAGCGCAGTTAGGGTGCAAAAAAGTGCCACACATGTGGTATCGCCGTACTCAGGAGAAGTAGTATAATGTGTTTTGTGGTGTATTTTTACACATACCCATGCTGAGTGGGAGAAATATCTCTGTAAATGGACAATTGTGTGTAAAAAAAATTAACAAATTGTCATTTACAGAGATATTTCTCCCACCCAGCATGGGTATGTGTAAAAATACACCCCAAAACACATTATACTACTTCTCCTGAGTATGGCAATACCACATGTGTGGCACTTTTTTGCAGCCTAACTGCGCTAAGGGGTCCAAAGTCCAATGAGCACCTTTAGGCTTTACAGGGGTGCTTACAATTTAGCACCCCCCAAAATGTCAGGACAGTAAACACACCCCACAAATGATCCCATTTTGGAAAGTAGACCCTTCAAGGTATTCAGAGAGGGGCATGGTGAGTCCGTGGCAGATTTCATTTTTTTTTGTCGCAAGTTAGAAGAAATGGAAACTTTTTTTTTTTTTTTTCTCTCACAAAGTGTCATTTTCCGCTTACTTGTGACAAAAAATAATATCTTCTATGAACTCACTATGCCTCTCAGTGAATACTTTGGGATGTCTTCTTTCCAAAATGGGGTCATTTGGGGGGTATTTATACTATCCTGGAATTCTAGCCCCTCATGAAACATGACAGGGGGTCAGAAAAGTCAGAGATGCTTGAAAATGGGAAAATTCACTTTTTGCACCATAGTTTGTAAACGCTATAACTTTTACCCAAACCAATAAATATACACTGAATGGGTTTTTTTTTTATCAAAAACATGTTTGTCCACATTTTTCGCGCTGCATGTATACAGAAATTTTACTTTATTTGAAAAATGTCAGCACAGAAAGTTAAAAAAATCATTTTTTTGCCAAAATTCATGTCTTTTTTGATGAATATAATAAAAAGTAAAAATCGCAGGAGCAATCAAATAGCCCCAAAAGAAAGCTGTATTAGTGACAAGAAAAGGAGCCAAAATTCATTTAGGTGGTAGGTTGTATGAGCGAGCAATAAACCGTGAAAGCTGCAGTGGTCTGAATGGAAAAAAAGTGGCCGGTCCTTAAGGGGTAGAAAGCCCTAGGTCCTCAAGTGGTTAAGTCAAAATTTGCCAGGGGTATGAATAATTATGGGCAGCACTGTAATACAAAAAATATATAATACTAGCCAGAGTGGTCCCTTACCTACAACAGTAGACAAAAAATACAGTGAAAAAGTATGGGGTAATACTCCAGTAATGTATGTTGAAATAAAAACTTATAGAATTAGTAGATAAACACCTTCATTCAAAAAACATTTTTTAATTGTCCTCCTGATTCCCTCCAGCCAGCAGCAATGACTCCCATAAAGCTGGCCCAGCGGCACCAATCGGCAGCTACTGAGCATGCACAGTCCTGAGCCACATGCACCCTAATTGCGCTCCCATGGGCGGAAGCATTCTGCACATGCACACTATGCAAAAATCGCTACTGTGCATTCATCAAACACTCCCGGAAGCAGGTGGGCAATCAGGGTGTGCGCAGCTTGAGGCTGCACATGTGCAGTTACTGGAGGTGACAGTCCAGCTTTGTGGGAGTCACCGCTGCTGGCTGGAGTGATTCAAGAGGACGTTGTGGGCATGGGACAACTCCAGGGCGCTGCAAGAAGCCCCAGGTGAGTTAAACTAATTTTTTTGCTGTTGACTTAAGCATTGCTTTAACCGTGATTTTTGAAAGTACTACAAGAATTTTAATTTCAAGTTTATGACATTTTCCCACAAGAGTCCCTGGCCCATGGCAGATCTGGTGACAATACAATGTTTGGGGACTTTGCAATTCTCTCAGAACATTGGCATTATATACTTGAATCCAAAAAACCCTCAGATCTAAATGGAGCTTTTTAACAATTTTGGTCTTTTTACAAATCACAAATTCGGAGTGGCAGATGGCTTTGTGGAATTCTACTACTTATCTCCAGACATTAGCTAGTCAAATAGCTTCTGTGTAGATAAAAACAAATATCTGCCCCCTGATTACCTACACGACCACCGAGTGTTGCTTTAAAATGAAATGAAAACATTTGAACATTGCATTTCCTCGGTACATTCGGTATGTCTATGGTTATTAATGTGCTGTATTTCAGCAATAACCCATCTAGGCAAAAGTATAAAAACTACAAAGCTTGCACTCAGAACATTTCCATAAGATCATCCCTGCATCTTTTATGATGTGAGTAATTCCGCTTTTACTTCTTTGAAGGGAAGACGATCCTGTCATATTTCTTGTTCCACATTATACAACAAGGTGAGCGGTGTTGAAAGGAAGCAAATGCTTTGATTTGGATATGAGTAAATTTAGAGAATTGCTGCAGGACATTAAAGGACTGGATCTGCAGGAGCAACAGTTAGAATGCACAAGGCAATATGCACATAACAAAGTCAGAGTCAACTCAAACATTGACATATAGGCACCACGGTGCACTAGGGAAACGTACATTAACAAACAAGCCTTCCCTTCTGTGTCTTATGAAATTGGACTGTTATGACAATCATATGAATGTGTCCATATGGAAATTGAATGGTAAGAGGTTAATGGAAAGCATTTCAGGCAGACTATTGCCGCCTCCCTTATAGGAATATAAGCATTCGAGAAGAAGCTATCTGAAGTCTTTCTATTCTCCATAAGAGCACTTTGAAGTCCTGCAGCCATCTACCTTGATGAAGGAAAAGGCATCAAGAGTCCTTTGTGTGGATGTTAATGCCTGGCAGTATGATGGTTAAAGTACAAATATGAACAGGGTGTCAACCACTTCAGGCTGATCTTTAAATGCTGTGTAATTTAGTAGTACCACATAATAGGATTTAAAGAAATAATTTTCTTGTAATAGTCTGAATAGTTCGGCAATTATCACCAGAGAGTACAATATCCCCTTGCAGTGCTGGCCACACACACATTTTTAAAATGACAGCTAAAGTATAAAAAACACATTCATTCGATTATTTTAACCACTTTCAATTCGGTCCAAACTAAATTTTCCGATTTTCTGTTTTGAGCATTTCAGTTAATTTAATTGAACGGCAATTAGCGTACTTTTTTAACTGGACATTTTTAAGTGCATTTATTTTGCACAGTACATGTTTATGAAATCAAAAGCATTATTGTACAATTTTATCCTGTGTGTGTTAGCAAATAATCTATAGGACCTGTATACAGCAGATTTAAAGGGAATCTGAGGTGAGATGGATATGGAGGCTGCCATATTTATTTCATTTCCTGCGAGGGTACAGCCCGTAGGTACAGACGCAGGGTACAGCCCGTAGGTACATACCCCTTTGGGGTATGGACTGGACTAAACACTGGTGGAGACGCCCAGAATAATGTGTGACAGGTGATTGTAATCAGATATGAGAAATGTAATGCCTTACCTTCTTGGAAGAACAAACCATAAAGAATGGAAATTGTTTATTCATGCATGTTAGACAACACGCATCTCTGGTTGCAGCCCGCTTCCCCAGGTCAACAATATGTTACTGCAGCAATTCGCTTAACCACTAGGGCGCCTTTCAAATGTCTGATTTTTATCAATTATGTTAGAACTCAGGCACTCATCCTCACCATATTGTAACCTCATACTACAGCTGTGATTCCTGGAAAAGGACACCCTTTGTTCTGCACTATCAGGCTTCTTCTGAATATTTGTAGTATAACTTTTATATTTGATTATATTACACTGGTGCAAGGTAGAGTACTTTGTTGTCACAACTTCCTTCTTTTTTTTTCTATGGTTTATTTTACAAAGTCAGACCATTAAAACCTATGTTTAACCCCCATCTATATTCAGGACCACAATAAAACCAAGGTGGATCTTATTCAATTGTACCATTTCAATTTTATCTTGTATATCCAGTTTCATAACTATAAGCTCACCATATATACCAATAAAATACTCAATAGCAGAATATTAAGGGAAATTTGGATTGTACATTAAAACATGTTACAGTGTATGATACACATTTTTCCCTTAATTCCATATATACTTTTAAATCTATATTCAAAAAGAAATATTGAATATTGGATTATCTTGAGCAAAACAGTTTGTAATCGTCAGTATCCAGGAAGGCAGAGTGCAGTTAGCAGGCCTTGTTATAGAACAATAAGTTCCACAGCTTCTTATCACACTTATGACTGTCTAACTTACCACTTTGAAATCAATTTGATGTCTCTTTTGTTATATAATATAGACCATTACAATTGCTCAAAGTAGCTTTGTTCTGAATGCTTTATTGTTAGGGATTTGGAATGTTCGCAAGTGTTTGCTTACAGTACCTGATTTAGGGTATTTACAGAACCCAGTGCTTCTGCCACATTGGTAGAATCCATGACTTATGATACCACTTCTTCCAATCAAAGAATCATTTGCAGCCATCAATGCCATTTTTATATTACTTAAAAAGTAGTTTCATCAAAGTGGTATAAACAGAAATAAACAACTTCTTTTAACACTTAGGTCCAGACTTCTACTCAGGCATCTACTTCATCCATCAACACGCAATTTAAAATATTGTATTAAAACAGTTAAATTGAGAAAGCAAAGTGTATGGCAAGCAAAGGATAACTGTAGTTTTACTGTATCCATACAATCCCTAACCCCCCTACACGTGCGTAAAAATATAAATAGTACCCAGTATCAGTAATTGGGCTCAGTGCAGCTACTGTATCTATACTCGTGCTCCTGTGTGCAAGAAAAAAGGGCGCCATGAAAAAAGGGCCCGGTTGGATAACGAAATGTTGCCGGTGGATAACGAAATCGTAATAACGATAAACATCATTTTCGAACTTGGTTAATGATAAATACCATTTTAAAAACAGATGGGAGATTATAACAAAAATATATTAACGTTAAAAATCATTACGTAATTCAACAATACAGCTTAACCCAACCCTACTCTCACACAGAACCCTCCCCTGGTGGTGCCTAAAACTAACCACTCCCCTGGTGACGCCTAACCCTAACCAGCACCGGTGGTGCCTAACTCTTACCACCCCCCCTCTCCGGTGTTGTCTAACCCTAATCCCCCTGGTGGTGCCTAACCCTAACCACTCCCTGGTGATGCCTAACCCTAACCACCCCCCCCCCCGGTGCTGCCTAAAACTAACCGCCATCAGGGCGGTGCCTGACCACTCCCCCTGGTGGTGCCTAAAGGTGCGTACACACGCACTACTAAAGAGAACGACGGGTCCATCAGACCCTCCCACTGGGCGGTCGTTCTCCCGACAGTAGTGCGTGTGTACAGTCTATCTGAGCGGATCGTTCAGAAACAGCCTTATCAGTCTGCAGACAGACTGTACACACGCACTACTGTCGGGAGATTGACAGCCCAGCGGGAGGGTCTAACGGACCCGTCGATCTCTTTAGCAGTGCGTGTGTACGCACCTTAACCCCAACCACTCCCTCTGCAGAAACACCCTTTAACACATAGAAATGATAATATCTTTGATAACATAAAATCTGTACATACAAACTAAATAATTTGACAAAAACTATAACGTTGCAAGCTTCAAAAATGATAACACACTTCAAAAACTGTAATGTTCTAATATTGTTAATGATATTTATCGGGCGCCCTTTTTTTGCCGTATTAACGATAATTGCATTAGAGTCTATGGCAGCGCCCTTTTCGTCCACTAGCTGCCGGCACCCTTTTTTCCTGCTACCTTGCTCCTGGTTCCAGTCCTTCTATGTAAACAATCAAGTAATGCTATACTGCACATACTCTGAATTGATTGCAGGCTCAGTTCTTGTTCCTCTCTGTGAGATCTGGGTCTATTATGCATCCAAGGCATGTACAGTAAAGCATCAATTCACAGGTCACATGTAAGTGGGGGCTGCTGTATTTAGAGCTACATTAAAGTACAACTGAAGTGAAAAGTATATGGGGGCTGCCATATTTATTTCCTGCTAAGCAATACCAGTAGCTATCCCTGCTGCTCATCTGCTGCTAATACTTTTAGCCGCAGACCCTGAACAAGCATATGCAGATCAGGTGTTTCTGACATTATTGTTAGATTTGACTGGATTAACTGCATGCTTGTTTCAGGTGTGTGATTCGGACACCACTGCAGCCAAGTAGATCAGCATGGCTGCCAGGCAACTGGTATTGTTTAAAAGGAATTAAATATGGCAACATCCATATTCCTCTCACTTCAGTTGTCATTTAAGGCATTTCCCTTATAGGGGATGTCAGTTACATTTATCAAGTGGTTGGCTATAGATAACTGTAATTTCTAGTGGCAGTACAGTTAGGCTTGGCTCACACATAAATCTTGACAACAAGATAGCAGAAATGTGCACCATCTGTCCAAGGATTTATTATCTCAATGTGACAGTATACATATAAAGTTCAGCAGTGCAAAAAAGCAGCAGTATAGTTGCGTACAAAAACATCCAGACAAAGCTTACATATCCGGTGTAACCGCGGTCATCCGTGAAGGATGCGGGGGTGGGCACTAGGGTGGAAAGCGATAGCCGTTTCGCGTCTAACTGACGCTTGGTCATGCTGCGTACCACTCAAAAGAGGGAAGGAATCTTCCAAGAAAAAATGAAACTCAAGCTCACACATAAATCTGCACTGTTCTGTAGGGATGCTCATTCGGATTTCGCGGAAATGCAATTTCCGTAATTCCGATCGGAAATTGCATTTTCGCATCGGAATGCGGAAATCGGTAATGCAAGTGCGTTAGGCGAATTTCCGCCGGAAATCGCGGAAATTTCCACCGGAAATCGCAGAAATTCCACCCAACTTTAACATTGATTTTCTCAAAAACTATAAGGTCTTTTTGAAAACTTTGTTTTGCATCTTGTTCACAACATTCAGTTTAACCACCCTGGCATTCTATTAAGATCGCCAGGGCGGCTGCGGGAGGGTTTTTTTAAAATAAAAAAAAAAAATATTTCATGTAGCCAACTGAAAGTTGGCTGCATGAAAGCCCACTAGAGGGCGCTCAGGAGGCGTTCTTCCGATCGCCTCCGGCGCCCAGAATAAACAAGGAAGGCCGCAATGAGCGGCCTTCCTTGTTTTGCTTACATCGTCGCCATAGCGACGAGCGGAGTGACGTCATGGACATCCTGACGTCAGCCGCCTCCGATCCAGCCCTTGGCGCTGGCCGGAACTTTTTGTTCCGGCTACGCTGGGCTCAGGCGGCTGGGGGGACCCTCTTTCGCCGCTGCTCGCGGCGGATCGCCGCAGAGCGGCGGCGATCGGGCAGCACACGCGGCTGGCAAAGTGCCGGCTGCGTGTGCTGCTCTTTCTTTGATGAAAATCGGCCCAGCAGGGCCTGAGCGGCAGCCTCCGGCGGTGATGGACGAGCTGAGCTCGTCCATACCGCCCGGCTGGTTAATAACCCCTGAAAATTTGATGTTTCTAGGACTTACGGGGGCTTTGCTATTAACTGTTAAAGTCGGCGGATTTTTACTGTAATGTAAACTGCAGAAAATCTGCTTCTGCCTATTTTCTGCATTTACATTACAGGAAAAATCCGCCGACTTTAACGGTTAATAGCAAAGCCCCCGTATGTCCTAGAAACACCAAATTTTCAGGGTTTATTAAACAGAATCTTCTGAACAAGATGCAAAAAAAGTTTTCAAAAAGACCTTATAGTTTTTGAGAAAATCGATGTTAAAGTCGGGCGGAATTTCCACGATTTCCGGTGGAAATTCCGCATTGGAATGCGCAAATTGGTAGCGGAAAGGGTATTTGGCAATGGCGGAATGCGGAATTACCGCGGAATCGGAAATTGGCATTTCCGACCATCCCTACTGTTCTGTTCCACTCCTGTCCTGTCAGTTTTGCATTAGTTTCTATAAGTTTTATTGTACAAGAATGGAACTGTATACTTTTTATGTGTAATACAAAATTGATACAAAACTGACAGGACAGGACTGGAACATAACTGTACAGATTTATGTGTGAACCCACCCATAGAAAACTGATACAAAACTGATGCAAACTGATGAAAATTGTCAGGTCAGGACTGGAACAGAACTGTACACCTTTTATGTGTGAACCCAGCCTAATCCTTTAACATCATTTGATGGCTACTGAAGGTGGCCATTAACAATACAATCCCTTGGATAATTGATTGTCCGAATCAATCATCATGGTTGACTGAAAACAATCATCTGCATCCACTAACAGAAGAAAATCTGCTAGCCAATCTGATCAGATTGATGGAATCGATCCAAAAAATAGATCAAATTGATTCACAATTTTCCTTCCATTAGTGGGCCCAAATGATCATTTCTGACCAATTATAGCGATCGAATTGGACAATCGATCATCCAAGGGATTATATAGTTAATTGCCACCTTAACTGAGAGGGATATGGATGTTTCCTTTTAAACAATACTAGTTGCCTGGCAGCCCTGCTGATCTCTATGGCTGTAGCAGTGGCTGAATCACACACCTGAAACAAGCATGCATCTAATCCAGTCTGACTTCAGTCAGAGCACCTGATCTGCATGCTTGTCGAGGGGCTGTGGCTAAAAGTATTAGAGACAGGATCAGCAGGAGAGTCAGGCAACTGGTATTATTTTAAAAGGAAAAATCCATATTCTTCTCAGTTTAGGTTCCGTTTAAGGATTTTAAGGTCTGTATTTCTTGGCTGTTTCACATCAAATCACATTCTATGTAGCTGCACTCATATTTGCAAAGCAATAATTAGGTACTACCGTGAGATTTTTATTCCCACATTATATTTTTCTTATACATGTCATGTCTACAAAAAAAATGTAATTCTCAAGCATTTCTGCAGTACATTAGCTGTACTGAAAAAAACAGAAACTAGTGGATAAAATAAATACCAAAGAACAAAAATCGATGCCAGACATGTTTTCAAAAATTAAATTACAAACTATTGGTATGTGATGTACAACCTGGAAAATTTATTTCTGTAGCAAAAAAATGTTTGAGAACTAACTGACATTAGTATTATATAAGTTTAGAGTAATTGCATTTTCTTTATATTTTTGAACCTTTTATGGCAGAAAGTGTCTAAATAGAATGACAACACTAATTTTAGTTCTATTTTAACTTGCTGAGATGTGTATTACTTTTTGTGTGTGCTGAAAACATCAGAGGCCTGCGTGTCTTCAACTTGGACAATTATTTCCTTATGTACAGTGAAGCTAAAAGTGGTCTTACAATGATCTTAAAAGCAACAGACTAAACCACATCAATTAGATACTCTTAACTTGCATTTATCTAAAGACTTAGTGGTCAGAACAAATGAGGTAAGCAATCCATTTTCAATAAGATAATAAAAACTACAATTCATTAGCCTCTATTTCATTAACTTTTGTCCTGGGTTTTATCACAGTAGATGCAGTAGATGATTTTTTGACCTTTTAGTATTGTTTTTTTTTCAATTGGCAGCGCTGAAAAATTATTTTTTAAATAACATGAAAATATACAGTATATCTTGGGAAAATTAATTGAATAGTGATCAATGTTGTTTAATGAGATTTATGAATATTAGTGCTACTCTTTTTTTCTTGTTAATCCTATTTTTTTGTAATGTTTAATGCAATATTACAGCCATAGCTGTACATTTTACCTTACTGTATACTTTCATTAGTAGTAGTACACCATTAGCCTCTTTAGTGACTACTGTACTTTTATTTAACAAATAATAGAGAATACATTGTTTTTAATATATTTTTATATGTGTCCTATTCTTCATCAAGTACTAAACAAACATTTTTTTTTAAATTTCTTTAAATTTTTAATAGCTGAAATTTTTTTATGTGCGCTGCGGCACCACTTATTTACGTGCCTCCCACAGCAATTCCTGCATGACCGATCAACCTAGCTGAATTAATAGAGGGGGAGGGGTCAGGTGATCAAGTCACAAAATATGCTGCTGAGTTAGTTGTCCATATTGTACTATTTAACAATGAACCTATTTCCATTCCCAAAACTTTCTATTGTCCCACTTTTATTCATTTCTATTTTTTACATCCTTCAGAACAATGATCTATATATATAATAGAGTAAGTGCCTCAACCTTCAAGCAAGAAGAAGAAGTAGCGCACTGCCCCCAGGGCCGGTCCAAGCAAGAAGAAGGGGCTGGTCCAAGCAAGAATAAGAAGTAGTGTCATATCAAACCAAGGGCAAAGAGGGATAATTTGCATATTCAGTAGCAGTGCATTGTGGGTAACCACAAATGTTCACTTATAGCTGAATTATTGCAGATTTGCT
Source organism: Hyperolius riggenbachi (assembly GCF_040937935.1). Lineage (NCBI taxonomy): Eukaryota > Metazoa > Chordata > Amphibia > Anura > Hyperoliidae > Hyperolius > Hyperolius riggenbachi. The sequence goes on along the minus strand of NC_090646.1, from coordinate 524,902,184 downwards.
TCTGTTTTAAGAAGGAAAATTACACCAAGCTTTGCTTTTTTTAGTAGGAGGGCTTTTTGGTCTCTTTTTTTATCCTACATTCTTAGTAGTTTGGGTCACCCTGAGCTGCTTGGTTACTCTGTTGTACTGGTCCAAGCCCTATCTCATACAGCCTTATCAATCCCTGCTATGTACTGATGAGGACCAAATGTCTAAGATAGGCTGGCACATGTGGGTTTGATATGACTGTGTAAAACTTAAAGCTATAGGCATGCTTGACTTACCATGGGTGAAAAGGAATAATTTGCATATTTAGTAGCGGTGCATTGTGGTAACTGCAAATGTTCACTTATAGCTGAATTATTGCAGATTTTCTTCTGTTTTAAGAAGGCAAATTACACCAAGCTTTGATTATTTTAGTAGAAGGTCTTTTTGGTCCCTTTTATCCCCCTGGTTTGGGTCACCCTGAGCTGCTTGGTTACTCTGTTGTACTGGTCCAAGCCCTATCTCATACAGCCATATCAATCCTTGCCATGTACAGATGAGGACAAAAAGTCTGAAACAGGCTGTCACATGTGGGTTTGATATGGCTGTGCAAAATTTAAAGCTATAGGCTTGCTATACACCAGTGGTTCTGGATGCTTGCTTGACTTACTAAGGGTGAAAAGGAATTATTTGCATATTTAGTAGCAGTGCATTGTGGGTAACCACAAATGTTCACTTATAGCTGAATTATTGCATATTTCCTTCTGTTTAAGGAAGGCAAATTACACCAAGCTTTGCTTTTTTTAGTAGGAGGTCTTTTTGGTCCATTTTATCCCCCAATACATTCCGAGTGGTTTGGGTCACCCTGAGCTGCTTGGTTACTCTGTTGTACTGGTCCAAGCCCTATCTCATACAGCCATATCAATCCCTGCCATGTACTGATGAGGACCAAAAGTCTGAAACAGGCTGTCTACATGTGGGTTTGATATGACTGTGTAACATTTAAAGCTATATGGTTGCTATACCCCAGCGGCTCTGGATGCTTGCTTGACTTACCAAGGGGGAAAAGGGGTAATTTGCATAGTTAGTAGCAATGCATTGTGGGTAATCACAAATATTCACTTATAGCTGAATTATCGCAGATTTCCTTCTGTTTTAAAGGCAAATTACATCAATACAGTGTGCGGCATTGCAGGAAGTGACGACAGTGGAACGCACGATGGAACACGGAAGAGGTGAGTCATCCCCGCCCGCTGCCCCTTGCTAATAGTGGCGGCTGCTACTGTGCTTAAGCAGGAGGGGGAGCGCACATGGGGGACCCAGGTGAGGGGGGGGTCTTGCTGAGCTTAAGCTGGAGGGGGAGTGCACATGAGGGACCCAGGTGAGGGGGGGAGTTCCTGCTGAGCTTAAGCTGGAGGTAGAGCACACATGGGGGTCACAGTTGAGTGGCCCCTCCCCACCGCTGTGCCCAATACCCCCTTCCTGCCCTCTACCCTCTTATGCGACGTATGCTACGCCGCGGGTCGGCTAGTTATGTATATTAGAATACATATGTTTTTAGTCAACCACTTTATTTTCCTCTATTTATAATGGACCTTTACCATGCCTGAACAAAATTGTAAAGAGGTGGCCCTATATGGGGTCCTACAGCTGAGATGTTTAGGAAAGTGATTTTAAACCAATTTTGTGTATTTGAAGTTGCATGGGTTACGTTTTCCCACCTGGACTTAATTCAAGTAAACTTCTTACTAAGGGTGACACCATACAATCTTGTTTGTCCATTTTTACCAAATATATGTAGTATATGGGCCAGAAAACAGAAAATACAAAGCTGTCATGCTGCATGGTAAAAATGTCTAATGATTGTATAGTGTATAGCCAGCCATAGACAAAACTTTAAAAAAGCCATTTCTGTTTACAGTTGTTGACATCAGGGGATTACAATGGACATTGAATGCTCCTAGTGTAAAGCAGGCCATACACTGGCTTGATTCGCGGCCGTTTCGACAGCAGATTCGATCCTGGGATCGAATCTGCTGCCAATCGTTCGCGGTAAATGCAGCCGCCGATCCGATTTCCTCCCGAAATCGGATCGGTCCGTCGATCGCGCCGTGGGGGAAATTACCCTCGATCGCCCGCGGGTAAAGTGCGCGTCGCTAGCGGCGGCCGATCCGATCAAGTATACATTACCTGAGGCTGGCTCCCGGGCGTCTTCTCCGTGCTGCACGGCTCTGTTCCGGCTCCATCCATCCCGGCGCTTCCTGTGTCACTGCAGTGACCAGGAAGTTCAAATAGAGGGCGCTCTATTTGAACTGGCTGGTCACGGAGTAACACAGGAAGCGCCGGGATGGAGCCGGAACAGAGCCGTGCAATGCGGAGAAGATGCCCGGGAGCCAGCGTCAGGTAATGTATACGGGGGGGACAGGCGGCAGGAGCAGCTCAGCAGATGGTGAATCGGTTTCAGGCTGAAATCGATTCACAATCTGTTTGCAGTAAAGGCAGCCATACGATCCCTCACTGATCAGATCCGATCAGATAGGGATCTGTCAGCTGGTCGATCTAATGGCACATCGACCAGTGTATGGCCACCTTAATACTGACAGCACAATGCTACCCAGCTTAGTCTGAATCCTGCTCTGCTAGAGGTGGGGTACATTCATGTACTTATAACAGATGTGTATGAAGCCATATTAAATGAATTTGTAATGAATTTGAAATGAAAATATCTGGTTTGAGCTTAGCTTAAAACTCTGATGCCTTAGCTTCTGTTCTGACTTGAAGCAGTGCCTCCCACCACACAGAAGGTTTCAATGGGTACATAGAAAACAAATTGAGGAATAACAAAAGCACCTGTATGTATAAAATTCTACCTGCCCTTTAAAAATAGTATTAAGCCTGATACGCACACCAGATCGTTCTAAGAGCCGCTTCGTCTGAGAATGACGCTTGTGTACACAGGTGTCCCAGAGGTCATTCAATGATCATTAATGTGCATTATGGCTCTACCTGCAACAATTGGCAGCCAATCCATTGTTCAACATACTAACTCCTGTCAAAAAACGGGCTATTGTGCACTGAGTATTGCTCTTCCTCTCCCCTCGATTGTAATGGATGCAATGCTCTGTTATAGCATACCAATGTAACTTTCAGCCTTCAGCTCCTGCACTGTCACCCAAAGGATCTAGTCCTGATCCCTTCAGATGACAAGCACTATGTATGCATGCAACTTTAGATTCTCTCAGCTGAGTGATTTTTCTGTACACACTGTGCTAAAAATGTAGCTTAGAAACTTTAACCCAGGATTGAACTTCATTCCAATTAGTAGCTGGTGCCCCATTTCCCATGGGAGGGAGATCTTAACCTTCTCTAGAACTGATCATCAGGGGGTCTGTATGGCTGATTTTGTGGTGAAACCCCTCCCACAGTGTGATGTCATGACCAAGGTCCTGACGGGTTGCTGTCTGTGAACCTCGTTGCATTGGGGAAAATAACAGCTTTTCCCAACTGCCAAGCAACTAGTATCTCCCTCAGTACATAAAGCTCTCAGTAACGAACATTCCGTACAGATAACCTGGCAGAACTAAAGATGTCACCACCAGTCACCACATTTCAGAATGTAAATCAGGGAGAGGAAAGATTTTGCAATGGGCAAATGCTGAGTACATCATCTATAAATACATTTTGTAAAAAAAATCTTGTAAAAATAATACCTTTTATTAGATAACTGATAGAGTTAAATGATGCAAGCTTTCTGGGATCTAGTCCCCTTCTTCAAGCATATTTCCAGATGTTACTGATTTATTTAACTCTATCAGTTAGCCATTAAAGAGAAACTCCGACCAAGAATTGAACTTTATCCCAATCAGTAGCTGATACCCCCTTTTACATGAGAAATCTATTCATTTTCACAAACAGACCATCAGGGGGTGCTGTATGACTGATATTGTGGTGAAACCCCTCCCACAAGAAACTCTGAGTACGTATTCCTGGCAGTTTCCTGTCTGTGAACCTTGTTGCATTGTGGGAAATAGCTGTTTACAGCTGTCTCCAACTGCCAAAAAAAGCATGCAGCAGCTACATCACCTGCCAACAGTAAACATGTCACCATGTAATAAATGTCAGAATGCAAATCAGGGATTTAAAAGATTTTACAATGGGCAAAAACTATTTATAAACACAGTAGCACAGCGCTAAAATCACTCTAAAATTTGCCAGCTAGAGATGGTGCACACTTATTACAGTTACCAATCCTGTTTCCAAAGTAATAGTCCAATGTTAGCTGCGCTCATTCATGCATCCAAAGATTAATTCGCCGTTGCGATAATCCCTTGGGCATAAACACCTCAAAGAAAATACATAAAACACATATGGCAGATAATAGTGCAGATTGTTTAAAACCACTGACACCCCTCTGGTGCAGACATATACTCAAGCTTGCTGACGTGAGGGTAGGGAGCTTAGAAAGCCACCACCAGTTACAATCAAACACTCCCCTCACCCTATGTCCTCCCTGCTCACCATCGTGCAGCCGGGTGGAACGCTTGACAAATGGCCTTTATAAGTCAGCAGTCTTCACTCCACATAACCACCAGCAGATGCCTTGTTCAGTATTTTAGCCCATGCATAATACCTCAAAACAATGACAATTATCGCCAATGTGTAAAAACGACTATTTAATATCTATTAAAAAGGTAATGCGCGTACATCATAAAACTTATTATAAGCATATCACACAAGATGTTACCGATCCCTCCATCTAAGATTACAGCACAGCTCGATCTGTAATGTTTTTTTAAAACATCTCCAATGTTCTTGAGATATTGCCAAGTGGAAAGAAGTTACACATTAATTGCCTATTCTGGAGAATTACACTTATGTTCTATGTATAAGGTCAAACAAGCAGTATTTCCTTTGGAGTAAGTGTAAATCTAGATGGCATGCTGATAACGCATCCCTAGGGAACATCCAAGTCTGTAATCTGCTTACTGTCAACTAGCTTTATTTCCTTTATTTTTAGTTTAGCACTATTTGCATCACTGTATGTAGGTCACAGGTATCTAATTCAAAGGCAATGAAATGCTACTTAAAAGGTTTTCCTCCAGCTACAGAATTAATTCTTTTGCTTATCTTAAAAAAGAGGTAGGGTCCTCTTGTTGGTGATCCAATAGTAATATTGACAAAATGTATTTTCTTACAGACAATCTGATTAACGATTTAACTAAAAAGACATTCACAAAATAATAACTATGAGTGAATAAAGTAGAATCTATTTCAAAGGTGCCTGATATGATAAACACTTAAAGGGAACCCTAAGTGACTTGTGACATGATGAGAGAGATGTGCAAGTACAGTGGCAAGCATACAAATAACTATGCTCCTTTTCTTCTTTCTCTGCATGAAAGAGCCAATATATAGCTGTGCAAGTTTCTTTCTCCAGTCAGAACCCAGTCAGACTATTAGACACTTTCCTTCCAGATAACTTGGCTTCTGCGAGCAGGGGATAGATAAAAAAGGTCAATAGTTCATTTATTTTAGCTCTCTGAGACAAGGGCCAGGCTGTGTTATTTGGCTGAGACAAAGTAATAAATCTACTTTTATACATTTTTAAATCTATCACAAAACTAAAAAATATCTAAAAGTCATTTTAGGGGTCAGATGATAGATTCATCTCCTCAGTTTATTTAAAAAGAAGTGGCAGTGTTGGTGTTTTACCTTCCCTGAAAAAAAAAAGCTAGGAAGACTGGAATTCTCAATTTTGTTAAGCATTATATAGGACAATACGTTTCTTTGGACTTGGCTCCCTTCACCAGGTCTATACAACAACATTGTCTATCAGTTAAGGTCAGCAAGCCTGAGCACAGATTGTTTTGTCATAAAAAAGAACACTAAAAGAAAAAATACTTATCTTTTTCTGATATGATAAGATCTTTCAGACTGCCACATTTATATTATAGATATCAACCTGTCAGTATGATTACCTGGTACCTCTTTTACCACAACCATTATGCACACTTATTTATCGTCACTTTGGTGCTGATTTGTAAAGTGGTAATCAGGACTGATCGTCACTTTACAAGGACGCATGAAGGCTGCCACTCTGATAGTGATGATCTTTAGAGAAAATAGTGCAAACTTTGATAGTGATGATCTCTACAGGAAATACTGGAGAACAGAGCTGCTTGTTCCATAAGTAATAGTAACTGCAATGCAAGCCAGTGGTGCTCTGTTCTCCAATTTTAAATGTTAGTACAAGGAAGGAACACCAGATCAGATCAGTCATTGTAAGTCTGTTTTTCAGTCGTTAACTGCTAACTATTCCTTGATATTCTCCCCCCTCAGTTCCTCCAACCCATAGGTGAGAAGTGTGATACTACTAGAACAAAAGAATTGAAAACATTGTAAAAGCATATGATACATTTTTTTTAAAGTAGAAGATTATGGGGAAAATAGAGAAAATCAGAAGATTCAGTGTGTCTAAAACAAAATAAACAAAATGTTTATTTGATTAATTGAAAACAGCTGTTACTTACAACCCTTGTATGTAAGACCAACAGTATGCATGTGGGACATTATACTATTACGTTATACTATTTGTTTCACTGTTTCTATTGTTTTCACTGAGAATTTATTCTTTAGGTAATGCAAAATGTTATTTACCTACATATCTCTGGATCACAATGCTGGTTTACCATAAAAACACACACAAAACAATAATAATGTTGAAGTTTCCCAAGACCTAAAGATAGTTTTAAGACACACTATAAAGCAACAAAATAAATCAGCATTACACCTTACCATACTGTTGTTTAAATGAAATGCCTTGGAAACACTTGCACTGAACATGTAAACTCCATGCATGCTGTTCTTGATGGGATTAAAAACCAAAACCCTAGAAGTGCAAAACAGTTATAGTAACCACTTACCCTATTGATGTGCTGCCCATGTGCAGTAAAAAGGCTTGTTTTATCTTCTATTTTACTTTTATGTTGTGTCTAAGAAATGTCCAAATGTTCCATTTCACCTGTAAAAGTAGATAAGCGCTATTAGTTTCCCTGAATACAGTACCACACAAATGTAGTTTGGTAAAAGACAAAAAAATACAGCAACACTTAAATTAATTTACCACTTATAAATACTCTAATATTACTTTTCAATTTTATTGATTTTACATTTTTTTTAAATGTGTGTGATTTTAAATGATGCTTGTGACTTACGATGATGCAAGGAACCATTCTACTCAATTTACAAAATCTTGTAAGGAAGGATAGCTCTGATAACCAATAGAACAGTGTAGGTCCATAATCAATTCAGATTTCCATGGCAAAGAGGGCCTACAAAAAACAAACAAACAAAAAAAACCACTTGGAATGTTTGAAGTATGCTTAGCAGGAATCTGTTATATAGAGTATGTGTTGGACCTATCTTAAAACCACTTCAGCACCACAGGGTTTTTTGCTTAAAAACCAGAGCAATTTTCACATTTCAGCGCTCCTCCCATTCATTCACCAATAACTTTATTGCTACTCATCAGATGTAAATGATCTATATCTTGTTTTTTTTTGCCACAAATTATGCTTTGTGAGGGTGATATTTGCTTTTAGTAATTATGTTATTATCTGTGCATTTTAAAGGGAAAAATGAGAAAAAAAAAGAAAAAATACACTATTTCTCCATTTCCATCCACTATAGTTTTTAAATAAACAATGTTACCATAGGTAAAACCCACATATTGTATTTGCTAATTTGTCCTGGTTATCTCAACATTTAAATAATGTTCCTAGTACAATGTATGGCAATAATATATTAGTTTCTGGTTTGTGTTTTTTGTTTTCTCATTGTACTCTATCAGTAATTAAAAGCCCTTATCTTCATGATTAACAGTAATACACTCTCATGGCATACATATTTTAAAAGCTAAGTCCCTAGGGTAACTATGTATTCTCTTTTCAATGCTGTCACTTTTGTTTTTTACAAGTATTTATTTAGGGGTATAGAGTAAATGAAAATAACAGTTTTATTGCTTTTCATTCAGTTTTCCGCTAAAAAAAAAAATCACATGACTTAGCTCTCAGTTGTCAAACAACACAAAATCTATTCTCTCACTTGTCACGGTTAAAATTATACCCTATATACAAAATCAGATAGCTTATTGGGCATACAGCACACTGTTTACCACAAGTACGCATATTTACTCCCCTGAGCTTCAGATGAAGTTTTGTGGGGAGTAGATAAGCGTAGCAAGGGATTCAAAGTGGTTAAAGCTGGATTATTATTATTATTATTATTATTATTGCTCTGAGTGCATCACAACATTTTGCTGCAACCAGTTCCTTCATAAGGCAGGACTAACATGGTCCTAGAAATAGACATCCCATCCCATGCTATGATATATTCTATTTTCTCAAGTTATGTTGCGCTTAGGGCAGTAATGGAAAATATATCTTGAGGATAGACTATTGTATTTAAATTATTCTTGAAGTACTGACAGGTAAAGCAGAGTCATACTGACTAGGGATTGGGCCACATTACCTTTCTAAATTTCCAACCAAGAGTCAATAGTCTGTGTTCAGTTGATTATGTAAAAGAAGAGAATGCATTTCTGGTGCAATACCTTTAATTCACTTTGCAAATTGAAAAAGAAATACACGTACAAGATCTAAAAAATTTGCAAGTGCATCTCACATGCTCAATTTTCCACTTGACTCTGGCCAGCGGGGGACATCAAGTCAGATCCTGACTTTACAAGGACACACTGGTGTGTCAAAACGTGTCATCATTATCACCCGGCACATGGAGCTTGCCTGGACTCCAGACCTACCATGTACCCTTGTTGATGACCCTGCTGGCCACGGTCGATGTCCGAGGAGTGGAACACTGGGCATGTGAGATACGCTTGCAAATTTATGCAAACCTTTACGTGGATTTCTTTTGCAATTTATGAACTGAATTAAAGGTATTTCCCCACAGAAGCGCTTTTTTCTCTCTTCTTTTTCTGGTACAGACACCCATCAAATGCCTCCACTGAGAGAGCTGCTCTGGACGCTACCTTTGCGCCTTACATTGTCTGACATTGGCATTGGAGAACTGATTCACTTGGGACATAATATCCTTTAGTTCAGGTTCAGAGTGCACATATTTGTCGATTCAGTTGATTATATACTTGGGAGTCTTCTTTAAGGAGTAGCTCTGATTTTATATTAAGTGACTCTAGACTACAGTAATTTTTGTCATAAGCAGTTCTTAACCAACACTGTAAATGCTTCATTTTATTACATTTGATGTTTTAATATAGGGTAAAGTTTTCTTTGGGAAGATAACAAATGAACTTAACAGTTTCTCTTTCCTGAATTCCAATGTCCCAGAGTTTATATCTACTCTGCATATAGGTCATAGTTAATTTCTGCTATAAACAAACTTGAAAGCTAATTAACATCTCTGCTGCCTGTTACACTTTGGTTCAGTTGGTTTCTAACAGCATTCCAAATGCACTGAAAATAAACCCCAAAGCTCTATTATTACATAGCGTACATCTCTTCTCTGCTGTCCTAATTATCCATAAATAGAGTCATGAACACCACCTTATCAAGAATAACTTTCTTACTTCGCTAACAAATTACCAGAAGAGGCAACAGTGTACAGCAAGAAAGCAGCAAAGTTCAGCAATGTCCCCCAGGAAATTGAGGGCAAACTGGAAGTTCTAGAAGCAATGGAGACTTGAGACTTTAATTGCCATCAGCAGTAATGTTCTTGCATACTAATTAGGGTAAAGGAAAAAAAAATCCCATATCATATATACCATTAATTCAGAACGGATGAGATGATGTGTCCTGCAGACTTGAACGGTCAGTGAAGCCTTTCCAGGGAATTTAAAAGAAACTGGAAGAAATGTAGCCAGAGTAATGGCAGCCAGTATAATCCTACACAGCATGAATTATCATGGAGATGTCATTATAAAATAATTTTTCAATTTACTGGGGTTGAGACCCCTGTCTTCAGCCATAACAATGCGTATCACTTAACGTCTAGAAAATAAAGCTGGAGAAGCTGGGATATTCCTTATAGATCATTAAAGATAATGAAATGCATAGCCATTGTTGTACTGCAATAAAATGACCAGAGTCAACTAGCTTAGGCCTACCCCAGCATATAGCAAATCTGTAGTTTGAAAGACGTTTCTTTTAAAATGATATAGTTTTGCTGATATAGGCTATCGATTCATCAAGACTTATCAAATCAATTGCCGACAGCTCTGAAAAATACCGAATAAGCTGATTTCAGGATTCATCAAAGTTATCTACAGATGTTAGCGAGCATTATTTGGAAATGATGCGATAAAACGGAAGAAAGTGCAATTCATGAAAATGAAAGTGGGTCTGGTTTAGCGTTAAATTTAGGATTAGTTATCTCCTTCACTGCTCTGTCGTTATTCCTGTCAGATCATTGCTGACAGAGAAGATGGAACCATTTAACGTGATTATGTATCAGCTGAGAGATTCAAAGGCACAGAAGGGCAAGAATAGAATAGAAGAACCATTTTAATGGATTTATTTGCTATACCAGGACAGCAGCATTTCTCTTGAATCATCTTGTAAGAGAACACAGGCAGTGCCAGGATTAACTAAATTGCTAGCTGCACTACATTTTTTCAGAAAAGGCTCCTATCAAGCCGCAGCTGGCAAAATTGTGGGATTGTCCCAAGCCACTTCCAGAATCCTGGTCCAGGTGTTAAGCCCTATTCGGAATGTTGCTACATGGTGTTCAAAGGACTGCCTTTTTACCCACAATTCCACAGGAATCTTATGGCCTTTTGTTAAATTACCACTGTAAAATGGAAATATCGACACATTACCGCATTGTTATCGATATTTTATCGAAGTCACACCGAATGCGGAAAACCCTTGATGAATACAACTAGAAATCGATAAACTTCGAATTCGGTAATATAACAAACTGGAAAAAGTTATCACAAAGACAATGATGAATCGAGGCCTTAGTCTCTATCATTATTATCATTATCCTTGTTTACTGCTGATAAGCTTCTCTAGATATCTCACTGGCCATGTTCTAATTGGCCATTTGCTTTGGTCAGTCAGAATTTAACATACAATTTAACATAATTTTATACATCTCCAGGGGCGGACTGACCATTCGGGCACTCGGGCACGGACCGAGGGCCCATGGTCAGGGATGGGGCCCGCCAGAGCACCCTGAGCAGGAGGGGAGGCATCCAGGGAAAGGGAGCAATGGGCACAGTGGCGGAGAAGGGGGGACATCTCCCCCCCTTCCCTCACCTTGGGGCCCCCCTTCCTGCCTCTCCCCTCCAGATTAATGTTTGAGTCTTGGTGCAGCGGCTGACAGCGGGCAGGGACTTACCGCTGTTACACAGATGCCGGAGGGAGCTGTGATCTGTGTGCCACTAGTCTGGTCTATTCAAGACCAGACTAGTGGCACACAGATCACATCTCCCTCCTCTAGCTGGAAAAACAGCGGTAAGTCCCCGCCCGCTGTCAGCCGCTGTCAGCCGCACTTAAACATTAATCCGGAGCATGCCTCACCTTGGGGACCCCCTTCCTGGCTCTCCCCTCCGGATTAATGTTTAAGTCTCTGTGCAGCGTCTGACAGCGGACGGGGACTTACCGCTGTTACACAGACGCTGGAGGGAGCTGTGATCTGTGTGCCATTAGTCTGGTCTATTCAAGACCAGACTAGCGGCACACAGATCACAGCTCCCCCTGCCAACTGGAAAAACAGCGGTAAGTTCCCGCCCCCTGTCAGCCGCTGTCAGCCGCACTTAAACATTAATCCGGAGGGGAGAGCCAGGAAGGGGGTCCCCAAGGTGAGGGAAGGGGAGGAGACATCCCCCCTTCTCCTCCACTGTGCCCATCGCTCCCTTTCACTGACTGCCTCCCTTCCTGGGGACACCTATAGACCTAGCTACATATACTGGGGGCACCTATAGACCTGGCTACAAATACTGGGAACACCTATACACCTGGCTGCATATACTGGGGACACCTATACACCTAGCTACATATACTGGGGACACCTATAGACCTGGCTACATTTACTGGGGAAAACTATAGACCTGGCTATACTGAGAACACCTATACACCTGGCTACATATACTTGGGACACCAATAGACCTGGATATCTATACTGGAGACACATGCAGACTTGGCTATCTGTACTGGGGACACCTATAGACCTGGCTACCTATTCTGGAGACACCTGTAGACCTGGCTATCTATACTGGGGACACCCATAGACCTGGCTACCTATTCTGGGGACAACTATAAACCTGGCTATCTAAACTGGGGACACCTATAGACTTGGATACCTGCACAGGCAACACCTATAGACCTGGTTACTTCCACTGGGAATACCTTTTGACCTGGTTACTTATACTGGGGGCACCTATTTTGGGGGAACTGCTGCCAGATTAACGTCCTCCTTTGTGCCTCCTTTGGTCCCTCTTTGTGCCGCCTTCTGTCCCAGTGATGATTGTAATGTGCTAGTGTTGCTTCCACAAAATTTCACATAACATTTGTCAATTACGATCACAAGTAATCTATTCTGCATGTATGAGAGAACGTGAGTGGGAGTATATGCGTGCATATGCCTGTTTCCTAAGCAATAGTGGGGGAGTGAGAAAAAAGTGTAAGAAAATAGTGCAAGAGTGAGAAAAAAACAGGCACATAGTAGGAGCAAATATGTTTACCTTTTTGGGGAAATTTTATGAAAAGTAAACATTTTGAGGACTTGTAGCTGCCAACTGGATTTGGTGCTACTTCCATAAATCAGATCACCAGTCATCACATCATTCCTTCACCATTATTGTCTGGTCCCTCTCAACTAGAACTTTCTACTGGAATAAAATGACACTTTAGAGCAATTGGAAAATGGGTCTGCAGACCACATTAGACCCAGCCTGCATCTGAGAATCCATTTCCTGTAACAACCGCAGTCACTTTTCTTGTGTAGTTGTTTCTTCTCATATTGGACAGTAAAGTCACAGCTGTGGCCAACAAACCCTGGGTTGTTTTTAGTTTGAACATTCTTTTTTTTCTTGGATAGCGCACGCTAGATGGAACTCCAGAGATACTGCAGGATGGGCGTGGCGCATATGGCGCATTGCTTATTTGTTTCCACAACCTGTTAGTGAGTACCCCAGTGCTTGGTCTGGTTTGTGCATCACATAAATATCACTATGTTTATTCTTGTTAATTAATGAGAGTGCCAAAAATGTGCAAATATCACCATTTTTTCCTCTGTTCTCCACTGATGATCAATCTTTTATTCATTAATTTTTACATTCTGAAAATATCTCAATATTTAGAAGATAAGTGCTGAAAAACTAAAATTTTCGTCATTAAAGGTATGCTTGCTGGCAAATAATTTTCACTCCCATTATTCCTGAGGGCATACATAAGAAATTTGAAGCTGTGCAATTATAACACTTTCACCTAAGGAAGTTTGCAAAAATGAAAAATCTCATCCCTTTGGAAGGTTTTTATGTTTCCCGTGCACAAATCTTTTAAGGGCCCCTTTCCACTTGCTGCGATTCGATCCAAAAAATTGTATCATTGGTTATTTGCGGATTGCAACGGCACTGCAGTTAACATGTAAATCATGGTGCCGTTTCTCCCTTAGTTCAAATAATTTTTTTAAAGAATTTAAATCACCACCCTGCTGCGGTTTTGCCGCACTTGTGCTCCTATACAAAGTATTGAAGCCCAGGAAAATTGCATAACAATTGTGCTGCTATGCGATTTTTGCTGAGAATCGGCTATTCAAACCAGTATCGTAGCTAAGGATCTGTGGGCCCCGATGCAAGTTTTACATTGGACCCCCCCCCCCCAGCACTCTATACATAACAATTGGTACGGCTCACAAAAACCTGCCAATGGCAACCACAGTGTCAGAGGTGAAAGAAGGGGATGGGGAACAGTTTGTTAATGATTACCACTATTCAAAGTATCTGTAGAAGTGATAATTATGAGCACAGGTCCAATAGAGAGCTAATACTATGGCCCAAGGGCCCCGATGCGGTCGCTACCTCTGCAACCCCTATTGCCCAGCCCCTTATTCAAACTTTTTTCCCGTTCAGTTCTCCCATCGGAAATTGCAAATGCACCACAATCGCTCCATACAACCTACATATTGCAATCAGATTGTAGCAAATTTGCTATAGTGGAAATAAAAACAGAACACGGAAAAGGGTCCAATGACAACATATCAAGGGTAATTGGCTATTTTTTTTAAATCAGGGTTGACATATTTGATAGGCTATTGTCTTAAATGACTATTATTCTGCCATGTGGAGTCTTCCTTATCTTGACTATGAACTCAATGTATGTTAGGTCCATTATGATACATTTGCATACATTTAGCATTAATATGCTTCCTCGTTGTCTCAGCTAGATTATTCTTTTCCCTTATTGCTCCCAAATAGCAAATGTTGGCAAAGAAATTCTCACTGCAGCTCAGCTGTACAGAGCTTTTCAGCTTCTAATAAAACATTAGAACATAATGTCTGGGCTCCATGTTGAATTAAATGATATCGTATAGCTCCATCAGATGTGCTGTTTGCAGCTGTAAACATCTCAATGGGACCTTTCAACTTTGTCTCCCGCTGCTGAAAAAGTCTCCAGCATATGAAGTGCCGTAACAATGGGAAACTGTGATGAATCAGACTTAAGCATTAGCTCTTAAAGCAATTAAGTACACTTCCCAGCTGGAAATGTATTATGCTGGTTCTTGATTTGCAAATCCGCTCGATCAGCTGTCAAAAAGTACTACATACATTGGCTACAACGCAAAGAAAACTAGATCAACAATGACTAATGTTGCAAAGAAAGCACAGTGAGTACTTTAAGCTATGCTCCATGCAAAGTCGAGTATAAGAAAATTAAGGTAAAGCAGCAGGCAGATTATTAGATTTTTAACCACTTGACCACTACATCTGGTGCTTCCCTTATGAGCCAGAGCCAATTTCACCTTTCAGCGCTCCTCTCATTTATTCGCCAATAAGTTTATCACTACATATCACACTAAAATGATCTATATCTTTTTTTTTTTACCACCAATTAGGCTTTCTTTGGTTGGTGGTTTTTGCGAAGAATTAGGAATAAGGAAAAAAATTTAAAAAATCATTATTTCTCAGTTGTCTGCTATTATAATTTTAAAATAAATGTGCTACTGTGGATAAAACCCACATATTTTATTTACGCATTTGTCCCAGGCAATTACGTCATTTAAATTATGTCCCTAGCGCAATGTATAATGACAATATTTTATTTGGAAATAATTGTTTCTTTACTCTATATCACTAAATACAAACCCTTATTTGCAAAAATAACAGTAATATACCCTCATGACATACATATTAAAAAAAAGCTGAGTCCTTAAGGTAACTGTTTATGTATTTGTTTTAAGTGTTGTGTGCATGTTTTTACTTTCACTTTGTTAATGACCACTGGCATCATCCATTACAGGCACTGTGATCAGCTTTGGGAACACCTTTAGTGTGCTCAGTTTATGCCATAAAAATACAGGATACACTGAATGTCAAAAGCAGGAAGTCTAGGAGAGAAAACACTGGACCACCACTAATTCTGAAAGTGTAATCTAACCACCTTCAAGAGTGAGCATGCTCAAAGCTCTACAGAGAACCCCACAAGCCCATAAGACTGGCTAAGCAGCTCAGCCAATTTTACAAATGTATACCTATAGAGAAGTGAGAAGGATGCAGGAAGCAGCAAAAGCTGCAAGTGCTGATTTATGAAGACAATAACAATTGCAATAGGATGGTTTAACCTCTCAGACCAACTCCCTAGAAAACCTTTATTCAAGCCAAACTCCAGGCTCACAAGCTTTCTGTTTAGCAGATGTGAAATAAATATTTTTTAAGCACAAGGTCAAAAGCCCCTTTAGTGCTATCACTTTCTGAACCACGGACTAGAGGTGGGCCGAACCTCCGATTTTAGGTTCGCGAACCCCGTTCGCGAACCTTCGCGCAACATTCGGTTTGCGGAAAAGTTTGCAAACCGCAATAGACTTCAATGGGGATGCGAACTTTGAAAAATAGAAAAAATTATGCTGGCCACAAAAGTGATGGAAAAGATGTTTCAAGGGGTCTAACACCTGGAGGGGGGCATGGCGGAGTGAGATACATGGCCAAAGTCCCAGGGAAAAATCTGGATGTGACGCAAAGCAGCGTTTTAGGGGCAGAAATCACATTGAATGCTAAATTGCAGGCCTAAAGTGCTTTCAAACATCTTGCATGTGTATACATCAATCAGGGAGTGTAATTAGAGTTCTGCTTCACACTGACACAACCAACTCACTGTGTAATGCACCGCAAACAGCTGTTTGCGTAGTGACGGCCGTGCTGGACTGGTGCGCACCGTGGCGAGAGTGTAGACCGTGGCAGTTTTCAAGCCCATATGGTCGCCGGGCTAAAGGTAGTTATATGCAGTGAGGTGGGTTCACTCAACACAACAGGTAGTTAGATGCAGTGAGGTGGGTTCACTGAACAGGAAAGGTAGTTAGATGCAGTGAGGTGGGTTCACTGAACAGTAAAGATACTTAGATGCAGCGAGCTGGGTTCACTGAACACAACAGGTAGTTAGTTGCAGTGAGGTGGGTTCACTGAACAGTAAAGGTAGTTATATGCAGTGAGGTGGGTTCACTCAACACAACAGGTAGTTAGATGCAGTGAGGTGGGTTCACTGAACAGTAAAGGTAGTTAGATGCAGTGAGGTGGGTTCACTGAACACAACAGGTAGTTAGATGCAGTGAGGTGGGTTCACTGAACAGTAAAGGTACTTAGATGCAGTGAGGTGGGTTCACTGAACAGTAAAGGTACTTAGATGCTGTGAGCTGGGTTCACTGAACACAACAGGTAATTAGATGCAGTGAGCTGGGTTCACTGAACACAACAGGTAGTTAGATGCAGTGAGGTGGGTTCACTGAACAGTAAAGGTAGTTATATGCAGTGAGGTGGGTTCACTCAACACAACAGGTAGTTAGATGCAGTGAGATGGGTTCACTGAACAGTAAAGGTAGTTAGATGCAGTGAGCTGGGTTCACTGAACACAATAGGTAGTTAGATGCAGTGAGGTGGGTTCACTCAACAGTAAAGGTAGTTATATGCAGTGAGGTGGGTTCACTCAACACAACAGCTAGGTATATGCAGTGAGGTGGGTTCACTGAACACAACAGGTAGTTAGATGCAGTAAGCTGGGTTCACTCAACACAAAGCTAGGTATATGCAGTGATGAGGTGGGTTAAGTAAACACAACAGGTACTGGGTATATGCAGTACTGGGTAGTACAATGTGCAGCTCCCTGTCACACACACACAGGTAGTCACTGAATGTGCTAGGCTGCTGGCAGTGGCACACACACTATGAATTAGCAAGGCTGTGCATGCAACAAAAGTGTCAGTTTGACACACAGGAAAAAAAAAAGTACAGGATGAGCTCTGAAAAGAGCTGTTGAGGGGTGCTATAAAAGCAAATAATAATCAGCCAGGAGCAAGCTAAGCAGCCAAGAACCTAACTAATCTGTCCCTAGGAGAACAAGTCTGCAGCAGCTGTCCCTAGTCTGTCTCTAGCAGGCACACGAGTTAGTGCAATGGCCGGCGAGCCTACCTTATATAAGTGGGGTGGGGCTCGAGGGCTTAGTGTAGCCTGAATGGCTACAATGTGCCTGCTGACTGTGATGCAGAGGGTCAAAGTTGACGCTCATAGTGCATTATGGGGCGAATCGAACTTCCGCAAAAGTTCGCCTGGTCCAGGCGAACACGAACCACCAAACTTTGCCTGGAACCGTTCGCCGGCGAACCGTTCGGCCCATCTCTACCACGGACTTCCAGTGATGCAGGCTAAAACTTTCTCAAGGGATTCACTCTGTGCTCCTCCCCCTTGCAGTCTGAGCAGCAGGAGAATAAAAGCCAAGCAGCTCTTATTTCTCTCAGATTTTCTGCAGAAGCCTTGTTTTATACATGAAAGCTAACATCTGCACTGTCAGATGGTATATTTAAATCTGTACCTAGAGATGGGCTTTAAACAAGCGTTAATTAGGGAAGATGATTGCGCAGAAGTACAGATCTCCCTCTAGTGGCGGATCCACGCATTCGTATGTAAATTACGATGATGGAAACTTGCTACCGAAGGTGTGCTAAAAATAGGCAAGTCACACAAATTGAATAACTCACAAAATGTGCTCAAATTTTTTTTTTTCTCTTGCTTTGTTTCTTACCAATTATTGCAGAATGGGAGCATATATTCCGAAGACAATACTTTTCCAGAAGAAAATGACAACATACAATTCCTATAATTCAGTCAGAATTAAACAAAGTACAGAACTCTGAATAACCTATGCAGATTGTTAACCCTCGAGGGTTTCGGCTAGAACCAATTTCTAGCAGATCTTAAGAGCATCCTTTCTATAAGATCTTATCCACCACCACATCACTATCCCTTTGTAACCATGGTGATTTAGCTACTGTATGTGAATCCAGAGCAATCTTTTTTTAGATGTTCATATCCAAGAATGAACTACTGCAACATTTCACACTGTATTTCTATCCTGTCCCTGGCCTTGGAAAGGTGAAATACACTTTGGTCCGAGTATCTTTATTGTCTAATAGAAGAGTTACCTGACAACCATCACAAAGGTCAATATTTAATTAACAAAACTACTGTTCAGGGCAATAACTGTGATTAGTTTCAGGGACCGGTTGGTATTTCCAAGATTAGATTTGCCTAGCCTGGTACAAAACACAGAATATATTTATTCTTGAATTGAATTTCTGCTTTGGTGTTAAAATAATGCAAATGTAGCATTCTCGCTGTGTCTTCAGTCTGGGTTTAAATTACAGAACAAAGCTATATTATTCTCACAGATAAATGACTTTGTTAAGAGCAGAAATTCCAGGCTTAATCAGCCCTTTGGTTACTTTCTCAGCTTATATTTCATTGCACAGACAATATCCAGCCAAATAAAGATATCCTTTGCCCCGTGTTTGCTTGCTAGCATGGTGTAAAATAAGCTTGTACGAGCTTGCATGTGCAGATACAACCTAATGTACATTCCTGCACATGTAACATAAATTCAATTTTACAGCTTAAATCCCATCCATCTGAAAAACAATGTTAGAGGGTTTTGTTTTTGTTTTATTAACAGGGCTAGAAAACCTTATAATATGGGGTGTTACCAGACAGTAAGCCTTTACATTTATTAAGTTATCATCTGTTGAGTATGGATCTGGGCTGGAGTATATTAAGCCTAATCTACATGGAGCGATCTGGCGGCTCGATTAGCCACCGGATTGACTCTGCCGTAACCCCGCGCATACCCGCCACGTCCCCACTCGCCCGCGCGTGCGTCGGATTCGATCCCCCCTCGTCCCCGCCGAGCCGCATCAGCGGTTCGATTGATAAGACACATCGCTCAGTGTAGACCCAGCTTTAGGCATACCAGCACTGAAATCTTTTTACTATTTTGCCTTGGACTATAGGACTTGTCCCTTTCAGCTGCAATTAGTTAGCTATGTAGTTGTGGCCCCACTTTTTTCCAATACAAAATAATATTGGCCTACTTGCACAGGGGATAGCAGGAGCCTATTTAAGATCAACAGCCCCCCCCCCCCCCCAAAAAAAAGTTAAGTACCCCCTAGGGGCACTTTTTTCCATTTAGGGTCACTTTAATATATTGTTAAGTATGCAGTCACAGTGCACAGGTTATAAAAGAATACAGAAAAGCAGTGATCCCATCTGTGTGCTGCTTCTTTCCACCCTCCAATCAGGCTGTTAAGAGGCTGTGCTGCTCAGTGTTCAACTAAATAGATGAGAAAGTTAATAAATATGTCAAGAGGGTATATTACTATTATTTTTTTTCAAATAAGGGCTTGTAATTATTGATATAGTATCAAGAAACACACAATGGAAAAAATACACTTTTATGTCTAAATAAAATATTGTTGCCATAAATTGTGCTAGGAACATAATTGAAACGGGCAAATACAATGTATGGGTTTTATATATAAAGTAAAACATTTTATTTTAAAACTAAAATGGCGGAAAACTGAGAACTATTTTTCTATTATTATTATTATTATTTCTCTTAACCACTTAAGCCTATCTGGACAAATATGTTCGTCCAGATAGGCTGTGCCGCTGTCAGTGTGCGGTGCGCGCGGTCGCGCGTGCTACTGCACTCGCTCCCGCCGCCAGCCGTTAGCCCCTCAAACAATGGATTGGAATATACTTCTCATTCATCGATCCCTGTCCCCCGCAGAAAAACCGACGGTCTCTTATGAGAGACCGCAGTATTTCTGCATAAAAAAGTTCCCCGTCCTCTTTCTACTTCCTGGAAGCGTGATCATATGCTTCCAGGACTTTTTTGCCTGTTTGACTGCGGCCATCTTGTGGCCGAATAGTAAACTACACCCACATGTATTTTTTAATAAATACATTCTTTTACATTACATAAAAATTAGCTGTTTGCTTCCCACACCAAAAATGACCCAAATAAATTTTTTTGTAAAAAAATTAAAGAAAATACAATGAAAAAAAACAACAACCTAAATAGTTACCTAAGGGTCTGAACTTTTTCAATGTGCATGTCAAGAGAGTATGTTAATATAAATTTTTAAATTATAGGCTTGTACATAGTGATGGACACAAATTGAAAAAATGCACCTTTATTTCCAAATAAAAGATTGCAAAAATTAAACAACCCTGTGGGCTTAAGTGGTTAAAATGCATATAAAATAAAATAATTAATAGCAAAAAGTATCAACCAAAATAACTAAGCCTAATGTGTGCTGAAAAAAAAAAACAATGGGCCTGATCCAATTCACTTTTTCTCCTAGGAGATAATTTTCTTTTAGGGGTTGATTCCCAAACAAAATAGCATCCTCCTGCAACCTCCTGTTAAATAACATAATAACGGCCACATTAGTGAAGTATCGCAGTAGAGAGAGATACATCACTACCGCGCGACTGTGGAAAGCAGCGCCCGCTGCTTAGTTATGCACCCTACGTTTCCACTCATGCGCACAGTGCGCAAGGCAAGGAAATTAATTTGCACTGATTTAATAGCACGAGCAACAGGAGGTTTTGCTTTTTGAATCACCCCCATTTTGTTTAAAATAATTTTTCAGTACTCTACACTTAAAAAAGTACCAAAACGTAGGTCAGAAAGTACTGTCAAAATTATTTTGAGTATTTTCTTGCTTGCTGGTGTCTGATTTATTGATAAGATGTGAAAATATCACCTAGGAGAAAACTTAGCAGAAAAAGTGAATTTGATCAGGCTCAATATATTTATATACTGTATATATCCATTATTTTGGTGTGATAAGTAGCAATAAAGTCATGGCAACTTCATGGGAGGTTAGTGATATGAGAAATAAGGGGAAATAATCTGTGGTTAATTACATTTTGTGTTTTATTTATTTTCATATTCCCATGTATTTACTTACAGTTGTGTAATTTCTGTTCCTTCACCCCTCAATACACAGCAATAGGATCTTACTTTCAGATTTGTTTATAAATAGAGTTCACACTATGGACTGAAATTATGCCTCACATAATGCATCTGGGTTAGGCTTTCTCTCAGAGTCCCCTGCTGTGTAACCTAGTACAGCTGGCTGCACTGACTAGACTACTGTGCTGACTAGACAGACTATTTAGAATTCTGTAGTGCTTCAAAAATAGCACAATTGTCCATTCTGACTGTAGACATGAAACATCATTTGTACATAATCCAAAACATGAAAACACCAGCCTGGGTAATTGCAATGGATCCACAGCTGAGACTGCAATGAGCATAGTGGAGGAGGGAAATTAGTTACCACATGAAATCTACAGGATTAATATACAGTGGGATGCGAAAGTTTGGGCAACCTTGTTAATCGTCATGATTTTCCTGTATAAATCGTTGGTTGTTACGATAAAAAATGTCAGTTAAATACATCATATAGGAGAGAGACACACACACAGTGATATTTGCAATATTCATTTACAAAGGATTTAGTCAATGTTTGCCCATTGTAAAATGTTTCCTCGCCCTTCTCTCTCTCTGATTTATATTCTGAAATGTATCACAGGTGGCAATATCTTTTCAGCTGGCAGGTGCATTGCTGTGGAATGTTTGTCTTCTAAGAAACACTAAACCGAGTACAGTACAGGTAAATTACATTACAAACTTATGTCCAATCGGACCTGACCTATGATGTACTAAGAAGTGACAAAAAGTCCAGTCACTCTCAATCACCTGTCGTTATTGCACGAATATAGGGGAGTGAGTAATATTTGGAAATAAGAGAAATGCTGACACCATGAAGGGTCAGATAAAAAATGGTGTGGGTATGGTCAACAGTAGGACACCACACTCAAAAAATCTGCCAGTCAGTGGTCAGTATATGTGTGCTCCGTTTCTGGGAGGTCTTTGCTGATCCCCCCTGCTACCTGGTTCACACTAACAAATATGTGAAACCAGGTACAAGGTGTAGCTATTCCCATTCGGTTAGGGCACACAGTAAAAAACTTTTGTTGGCAATATTGTCCAGACAATATATAACACTGCAATGATCCACAGTCGTACTAATGGCCTGCGGTTATATAAGCCTACATAGTAGTGATACCAACACCCTTCACAGAAGGTAATAAGTTTGCTGGGGAGAAACAAAGAGTGCTGAAATTATGTACAGTGATAGTGCAAATCGACTAGTGCTAGTTTCACTCCATAAGCGGAGCTTCGTCAGGAAAAAGTGCACATAAAGTATGAAAAATAATAAACAGCCCCCCACCATATACACCCACAGCAATAGTAGCCCAAAACAGAGCTGAAGCGCCTGCCAAAGAGAGTTCATTAAGTACTCAGCATAGAGGTCACCAATTGGTCTCACCTGTATGTGACACACCCCCTCGAGGTATTCCTCATGCTCATGCCCTGGACAAGTATAGGTGGTTATTGCATCCCCATACATATAGGTAGAGCGTACTGCGTGCTGAATGTCCAAACAGTGGTATCAGATTGAATATACGAGCGACTAACGGAGAGGGGAAGTGACGTCACTCACAGTCCCACCTCATCCGTTCGGCGTAAAGTCACCCGATTGGCCGCCCTAGCTTGCTGGTTGCCATGGTAACAAGTGTACACAAAACACGGCGCCAGCTTGATCAGGGGCAGGTGGCGATAATAATGATGCGCCTGTTTGTAGGCGTCATAGCTGCGGACACGCTGGAGTTACCATGGTGATGAATAAACATGCATCGGTAACAACCCCAGAGGCCGCGCTAAAATCCACCAGAGCCAGGTGTACAATGGGGAGGAAAATGCTGATGAAGAAAAGTGTCAGCCCAGATCCCTATTAGTGTATATAATAAAACAGTACCACTGCTTGGGGGACCGACAACCCTGGGGTATGTGCGTGTTACCAGTATAAATGTGCATCTCTGCTAGTTATGCAAACACACACTGGGCTGCCAGAAAAAAGGGGGGAGGGGGATGGGGAGGGAGGCGGGGGGCATGGGAGTAGCATGAGGGTCAAAAAGTAAGGGGGGGGAGGTGGACCAGGGGACATTGGAGGCGAATAGTAAACACAGAGTTTTACACAAATTAGTGTGAGATACCCCATGTAGGGGGGCTGAACGCACGGAAAAACATTTACAACCTATAAAGATAAGATGCTCATATTGGGAGATAGAATAGGTGTAGAACTAGAAATGCATGTCAAACATGAAGGCAAGGGGATATATGTCTTCTAAAGACAGTATAAATTATACTGTTTCCCTTAATGCTCGGGGGAGGGGGGATTCTGTATAGCTAAATAGGCTTAGCTAAGCATCACTGGGTGGGCGGAGCCAGAGCTGGGACAAGGTCCTCCAGCACCCAAGGCTAATACACCAAAGTGCGCCCCTCCATCCCTCCCACCACAGCCATCACACACTGATTGCTATTAGACTAAGAGGCGCCACAGGGCCCACAACCTTCCCAACACCTTAATATCTAGTTATCTGGCTTGCAGTCACTGCCATGTATCCCCTTTTCTTATTTCTTTCTGCTTCAAACACAATTAAGAATGACAGCTGAATGAATTCTGCGCCCCCTCCTACACTGCGCCCTGAGGCTGGAGCCTCTCCAGCCTATGCCTCGGCCCGGCCCTGGGCGGAGCTACATACCAGTGTTAAGTTATATATAAACATAGGAAGCGCCTCTTTAAGACTGCATATGCGCATTCAGTTTACTATTGTGAGCTAATAGTAAGACTTGTAAACTTTATATGGCCAACTACAAGATTTCTACAAAAAAGAAATATCCAGTACTTGGCTGTATAGGGAACACTATCCTGTTCCCTTATCTCATTTTCTGTACTACTTTTATGACCTGATGAGCGGATTGATGAGGCTCATTACTAATCCAAATTACATTGTTAAGGATGTAAAAAAGACTATGGCCTCAATTCACTAAGATTATCTCCTGTCTTTAATAACTCTTCTAGAGTTGTTACCATGATGATAAGGCATGAAACATTTTACCTCAGGCAAACCTAAAGTTAACTCTCCTGTCTTTAAGTTAACTCTTCAATCCTTAAAATAACTCCAGAGTTAAAGACAGGCTGTTAATTAACTGCATGTGAAGATAACTACAGAGGAGGTAAATTAACTACAGAGGAGGTAAATTAACTACAGAGGAGGTAAATTAACTACAGAGGAGGTAACTTAAGGAATGAAGAGTTAAGATAACTCTCTCACTGGTGGAAGTAAGCTTTCTCTTGCCTAATTATCTCCAGCATGATCTTAGTGAATTGAGGCCTATGTTTCCCTGATATTCACTCATTATTATCCATATCTAAATAGAAATGGAGAATAAAAGGCTGAAAGCATATTAACCCATCCCTGACCACTGACCAGGGTGTTCTGCACACTACACTGAGGACCTTTCCAAATGTTCTGAAAAAGTCTAGTGATGGAGCTCTAGGATATAGCAAGTCTTATTTTCTTTTAAGGCAGTAGGACATTTAAGGATACATTTTGATTTATTATTATGTACGGAAGTAATAAAGCAGTTTAACTAATGTACCTGCATTAATTATTTAAAGTGCATTTTCATAGATATGATCCTGCTGATGGGTATGGACCATGTTCAATTCAGATATCAAAAGAGGATAAAAAAAAGTTCTTACATTGAGAGTGTGATAAAAGGTTACCCATACCCTATGGAAAATACCAACTCTGGCTGATAAGACAGATTAAGCTATGCTTAACTTGCCAGCACATGCATTGATATCTGTCTGACTGTCTTTAGGTTTAGCCTTTAATTGAGCTATACATATTTTAAACTGGCAGAAACGTCACTTTAACTTTAAATAATTAAAAAAGTCTCCTGTTGGTTGGCAAATGTTTACAGTCTTTGCATGGTTCTTATATGAACACCATCTGCCCACACATTCTCCAGGAAGATCTAGTCACACTTGGGGTTTATCCCACCCTACGTCTATAGATCACAGATTTCCTGACCAACAGGTCCCAGGTTGTTAAGCTGGGGGACATCAACTCACGAGAAATGATCACCAACACAGGTGAACCTTAGGGCTGTGTTCTGTCTCCGCTGCTTTTCTCCCTTTACACAAAGAGCTGCAGATCTACAGAAGACTCGGTAAAGGTCATTAAGTTCGCTGACGACACTACATTGTCGGCCTTGTCACCAGGGATAATGTCCAGGCGTACCGACAGCAGGTGGAGAGAATATGACAATGGTGCAAAGAGAACAGGCTGGTGCTCAACACTGCCAAAACTGTGGAGCTAGAGTACCCTGCGGCCGCCTCCTGGGCACCACCACCACCAGTGATCTCAGCTGGATGGCCAACATCACTGCCACCCAGCGTAAAGCCCACCAGAGACTCTTCTTCCTCCACCAACTGAGGAAGTTCAGCATGGTCCAAGAGATTCTGATGAGTTTCTACACCTCTACCGTTGAGTCGATCCTCTGCTCTTCCAACTTGGTCTGGTATTCTGGTGCCACTGCTGGTGACAGGCACAAACTTCAGAGGGTCATAAGGTCAGCAGAGAGGATTATTGGCAGGCCCCTCCCCTCACTTGCCCATCTATACAGCAACAGACTGCGGTCTAGAGCACTGAGGATCGCTGGCAACCCCTCTTACCTGGGTTGCTGCTTCTTCAACCCGCTCCAATTGGGTCGGAGGCTGCAGGCCATTTTTTCCAGCAGGAACTCCTTCTTTTCATCGGCTGTCAGCTTCCTGAACTCCCTTCACATACTGCCACACCCAGGCTTCGCCCAACCAGTCAACCTGCCCACAAGTCTAACTGTTTCGTCAGGAAAAAGTGCACATAAAGTATGAAAAATAATAAACAGCCTCCCACCATATACACCCACAGCAATAGTAGCCCAAAACAGAGCTGAAGCGCCTGCCAAACAGAGTTCATTAAGTACTCAGCACAGAGGTCACCAATTGGTCTCACCTGTATGTGACACACCCCCTCGAGGTATTCCTCATGCTCATGCCCTGGACAAGTATAGGTGGTTATTGCATCCCCATACATATAGGTAGAGCGTACTGCGTGCTGAATGTCCAAACAGTGGTATCAGATTGAATATACGAGCGACTAACGGAGAGGGGAAGTGACGTCACTCACAGTCCCACCTCATCCGTTCGGCGTAAAGTCACCCGATTGGCCGCCCTAGCTTGCTGGTTGCCATGGTAACAAGTGTACACAAAACACGGCGCCAGCTTGATCAGGGGAAGGCGGCGATAATAATGATGCGCCTGTTTGTAGGCGTCATAGCTGCGGACACGCTGGAGTTACCATGGTGATGAATAAACATCCATCGGTAACAACCACAGAGGCCGCGCTAAAATCCACCAGAGCCAGCTGTACAATGGGGAAGAAAATGCTGATGAAGAAAAGTGTCAGCCCAGATCCCCATTAGTGTATATAATAAAACAGTACCACTGCTTGGGGGACCGACAACCCTGGGGTATGTGCGTGTTACCAGTATAAATGTGCATCTCTGCTAGTTATGCAAACACACACTGGGCTGCCAGAAAAAAGGGGGGAGGGGGATGGGGAGGGAGGCGGGGGGCATGGGAGTAGCATGAGGGTCAAAAAGTAAGGGGGGGGAGGTGGACCAGGGGACATTGGAGGCGAATAGTAAACACAGAGTTTTACACAAATTAGTGTGAGATACCCCATGTAGGTGGGCTGAACGCACGGAAAAACATTTACAACCTATAAAGATAAGATGCTCATATTGGGAGATAGAATAGGTGTAGAACTAGAAATGCATGTCAAACATGAAGGCAAGGGGATGTATGTCTTCTAAAGACAGTATAAATTATACTGTTTCCCTTAATGCTCGGGGGAGGGGGGATTCTGTATAGCTAAATAGGCTTAGCTAAGCATCACTGGGTGGGCGGAGCTACATACCAGTGTTAAGTTATATATAAACATAGGAAGCGCCTCTTTAAGACTGCATATGCGCATTCAGTTTACTATTGTGAGCTAATAGTAAGACTTGTAAACTTTATATGGCCAACTACAAGATTTCTACAAAAAAGAAATATCCAGTACTTGGCTGTATAGGGAACACTATCCTGTTCCCTTATCTCATTTTCTGTACTACTTTTATGACCTGATGAGCGGATTGATGAGGCTCATTACTAATCCAAATTACATTGTTAAGGATGTAAAAAAGACTATGGCCTCAATTCACTAAGATTATCTCCTGTCTTTAAAAACTCTTCTAGAGTTGTTACCATGATGATAAGGCATGAAACATTTTACCTCAGGCAAACCTAAAGTTAACTCTTCTGTCTTTAAGTTAACTCTTCAATCCTTAAAATAACTCCAGAGTTAAAGACAGGCTGTTAATTAACTGCATGTGAAGATAACTACAGAGGAGGTAAATTAACTACAGAGGAGGTAAATTAACTACAGAGGAGGTAAATTAACTACAGAGGAGGTAACTTAAGGAATGAAGAGTTAAGATAACTCTCTCACTGGTGGAAGTAAGCTTTCTCTTGCCTAATTATCTCCAGCATGATCTTAGTGAATTGAGGCCCATGTTTCCCTGATATTCACTCATTATTATCCATATCTAAATAGAAATGGAGAATAAAAGGCTGAAAGCAAATTAACCCATCCCTGACCACTGACCAGGGTGTTCTGCACACTACACTGAGGACCTTTCCAAATGTTCTGAAAAAGTCTAGTGATGGAGCTCTAGGATATAGCAAGTCTTATTTTCTTTTAAGGCAGTAGGACATTTAAGGATACATTTTGATTTATTATTATGTACGGAAGTAATAAAGCAGTTTAACTAATGTACCTGCATTAATTATTTAAAGTGCATTTTCATAGATATGATCCTGCTGATGGGTATGGACCATGTTCAATTCAGATATCAAAAGAGGATAAAAAAAAGTTCTTACATTGAGAGTGTGATAAAAGGTTACCCATACCCTATGGAAAATACCAACTCTGGCTGATAAGACAGATTAAGCTATGCTTAACTTGCCAGCACATGCATTGATATCTGTCTGACTGTCTTGAGGTTTAGCCTTTAATTGAGCTATACATATTTTAAACTGGCAGAAACGTCACTTTAACTTTAAATAATTAAAAAAGTCTCCTGTTGGTTGGCAAATGTTTACAGTCTTTGCATGGTTCTTATATGAACACCATCTGCCCACACATTCTTCAGGAAGATCTAGTCACACTTGGGGTTTATCCCACCCTACGTCTATAGATCACAGATTTCCTGACCAACAGGTCCCAGGTTGTTAAGCTGGGGGACATCAACTCACGAGAAATGATCACCAACACAGGTGAACCTTAGGGCTGTGTTCTGTCTCCGCTGCTTTTCTCCCTTTACACAAAGAGCTGCAGATCTACAGAAGACTCGGTAAAGGTCATTAAGTTCGCTGACGACACTACATTGTCGGCCTTGTCACCAAGGATAATGTCCAGGCGTACCGACAGCAGGTGGAGAGAATATGACAATGGTGCTCAACACTGCCAAAACTGTGGAGCTAGAGTACCCTGCGGCCGCCTCCTGGGCACCACCACCACCAGTGATCTCAGCTGGATGGCCAACATCACTGCCACCCAGCGTTAAGCCCACCAGAGACTCTTCTTCCTCCACCAACTGAGGAAGTTCAGCATAGTCCAAGAGATTCTGATGAGTTTCTACACCTCTACCGTTGAGTCGATCCTCTGCTCTTCCAACCTGGTCTGGTATTCTGGTGCCACTGCTGGTGACAGGCACAAACTGCAGAGGGTCATAAGGTCAGCAGAGAGGATTATTGGCAGGCCCCTCCCCTCACTTGCCCATCTATACAGCACCAGACTGCGGTCTAGAGCACTGAGGATCGCTGGCAACCCCTCTCACCTGGGTTGCTGCTTCTTCAACCCGCTCCAATTGGGTCAGAGGCTGCAGGCCATTTTTTCCAGCAGGAACTCCTTCTTTTCATCGGCTGTCAGCTTCCTGAACTCCCTTCACATACTGCCACACCCAGGCTTCGCCCAACCAGTCAACCTGCCCACAAGTCTAACTGATCTTTTTTTTTGTCATGTCCCTTTTGAGAACTGTTTTGTATGAAGTTACTGTGCGTTACTGTATGTTTCTTGATGTGCAC
The DNA here is from genome assembly GCF_040937935.1 of Hyperolius riggenbachi. NCBI lineage: Eukaryota > Metazoa > Chordata > Amphibia > Anura > Hyperoliidae > Hyperolius > Hyperolius riggenbachi. The sequence continues at coordinate 524,872,547 of NC_090646.1, read as the reverse complement.
CTATTTTTCTATACTATGATCTACTTTGAGCTTCGTATTGTGCCAAACCCAATTCCGGGCAGGACCCAGTCATGCTTGGTGAAATAAATGATTCTGATTCTGATATGAAGTTCTTGGAAGGTTACTTTGCAGTCATGCAACTTTTCAATTTACAAATGGCCATAAATAGACATTTTAGCTGTATTCCTTAGAAGTAAGAAAATGTAACTGTAATGGATTGCGGAGATGCCGCCACGTGGTCTGGCAGCGGGGCGGCTGTCTCCGCGTTCAGACCGGCGGTTTCCGCACAGCAGCATGCGTCTGGTTTGTCTGAGCCTTCTAGTGCACACAGATGGAGAGCTACTGGGAGGCAGGACCTTTATGCCAGTAGGAGAGGGATCAGCTGATCAAGTTGATCAGCTGATCCCAGCGCACGCTTTGATTAGCTGAGTAGAGCTGGGTGGCGCTGAGGAGCGCTTCACTATATATAGATCTCACCGGTCAGTCTCAGGTTGTCTGCTGTTGCGAATACATACGTGTGAGCACTCAGACCATAGTCAGATCCCACAGTGTGTTACAACCAGGTGGACCTGGGAATTCACACTTAGCCAGTTTACGCTTGTGTTATACTTTAGACCAGTTCCGGGGTGTTGTGGCAAAGGACCTCACACCCAAGCTTAGGATTACTGTGTCATTGCTGTGTTATACTTTAGACCAGTTCCGGGGTGTTGTGACCAAGGACCTCACACCCAAGCCTAGGATTACTGTGTCATTGCTGTGTTATACTTTAGACCAGTTCCGGGGTGTTGTGACCAAGGACCTCACACCCAAGCTTAGGATTACTGTGTCATTGCTGTGTTATACTTTAGACCAGTTCCGGGGTGTTGTGACCAAGAACCTCACACCCAAGCTTAGGATTACTGTGTCATTGCTGTCTTATATGTTAGACTAGTTCCTGGGTGTCGAGACCATGGACCTCACACCCCAGACTAGGACTTTGCTCTATTTCTGTTATGACTATTTGCTCTGTCGACCTCACTATTGCCTTCTGATTCGGTACCCCTGCATATCTGCCTTCCTGTTGCCAGACCCTGCCTGTACCCGGTTACCGAATCAGCCTTTTGTCTCTGTACCTTATCTGCTCGTGTGTTGCCGACCTTCCAGGCTGTCACTCACTCCTTGAGTGCTCAGTTTATCTGTACTAGCAGTGACACTATTCCACCTAGTGTCAGTTGCACTAGGACTCCTGCTCCGCAGGGAGTCCGGCCTGTTAGCAGCCAGCGGCCTCTTCTCCTGGAGTCCCCTGGCTGCAGTACAGTCTATATCTATCTCCAGATTTCCCTGGTTGCCAGGTCCTCTCTATTCCCTCTCTCTAGGGGATAGTTCCTGCACTTCCCAGGGCCACCTGCCCCTCAGGTGGTTCTTGGCTAAGCTGCCTGTATCTCACAGGAGATAGCCTACAGTTACACCAAACACTTACACTTTATTAGGTGTCCAGAGGTTAGTCATACTTGTATTATTGGTGATTCTGCAGATCATCCATAATCAGGTATACATCTGTATTGTTGATGATTCTGCAGATCATCAATAATCAGATTCTCTCTGTGTGCTGACACCAATTGTTACAGTAACAAATAAGAAATAATTAAAAAATGGGCTAAAATAAATTGGCCTGGAGCATTAGTTGCAAGTCTCTAAATATATTGGTTACTAAAGCCCCCACTAATGACTATAACTCCATCTTTCCAAAGACCACAAAGCTTTATTACAGGTATTGTTATGTGCCACATATAAAATATATAGTACATGGAAAATATCAATGTCACATATATGTAATGAATTAACAACACCTTCCTGTTTTACCCTTCCAGTAAATAAATGCAAAATAAAATAAAATGGTTTTAGATGGATAGTTTTTTTTCCCCTTGATTTTTGAAAACATTGTTTCAGTTCAAATGAGGTGAAGGAATGTCCAGAAATGTATTTACATGCACAGCACATAGGAGCAGATGTGCGAGTAGCTGATTAATAAAAGGCACCCTCTCCCCACCAGCATTTAAATATTCCTGCTCTAGGCCAAGGCTTTTCTGGCATCTCCACAAATTAGATAGGGACTATTATGCAAAGTGGGAAGGTATCATTGTTATTTGGAATGCTGGCCAACATTACACTGTTAATGCACCCAATAGAGGATATTCAACAAAATGAACACTCAAAAGCGTGGCCTAGTCATTATGTAATAGATTATTTACCACCAAAATTTCGCTATGAATTTTAAATGAACGTTTCTTCATGCATAATGCATTGCAATATATTTGACCCACAAAAAAGGCAGCAGGTCACACATTCTGCCTGTTCAGCCTGCAAACAAACTGTACATTACTGAAGGAAATGCAGTGTCCATGTGTTAATTTATCTCTTAAATATTTTAGAGTCAGAAAATAAACCAGTGTTAAAGCAATTAAAAGAAAAGCTTAGTGTCAGTTTCCCTTCACAAGCTATTTGTCAAACGCCCAAGCTCTGACATACGGTATTGTGTATTGTCTGAGCCTTTGGTGTAACTGTAGACTCTATGTATAATTTCTATTATGTACTGTGACGAAGCCAAGAATATAAAGACAGGGGGATTCATTCACTAAGACAAATAGCATGCCTTATCAGAGTTAACATGTCTTATCAGAGTTAATACACCTTATCAGAGTAGCATAGCGAGCGCTACGCACTTATGCCTGCTAATTGGCAATGACGAGAGCTCCACTCGTCCTGCCCTGAGCCCATGTGGGTCCAATCACTGTAAATGACATTATCCCCACACTTTGGCCCAATAGGCTGCCTGTCACTTGACAGGAAATTTGACAGGTACCCTATTGGGCCAATCAAAGTGCAGGGATAATGTCCTTTAAAGTGATTGGACCCACAGGGGCTCAGGGCAGGACGAGTGGAGTTCTTGGCATCGCCAATTAGCAGGCATAAGTTCATAGCGCTCGCTATGCCACTCTGATAAGGTGTGTTAACTCAGATAAGGTGTGTTATACTCTTGTATATTGGTGTACACCATTGTCTGTATTATGATGTACCCCATGTTTGTTTCTTACTTTGTACAGCGCCATGGAATATGTTGGCGCTTTATAAATCAATAATAATAATAACAATAATAAAAAAACTATTGCAGTGTTTTAGCTTAATGTGTATGCCAAGAACCTGTTCACTTTATTTCCTAAAAAAACAAATGAGGAGTTTTACAGACTATTTAGATACAGTCAGGTCAAAAAATATTGGGACATCAACAAAATATTAGCATTTTTGTCTCTATAAGCAACCACAATGGATTTGAAATAAAACAAACATGGTGTGCTATAACTACTGTCAGATTTAATTTGAAGGTATTTACATCCAAATCAGTTGAACAGTGTAAGAATTACAACAGTTTGCATATGTGCCTCCCACTTGTTAAGAGACCAAAAGAAATGGGACAGAATAATAATCATAAATAAAACTTTTTCTTTTTAAGCACACTCACACTCTGGACAACGTGGACCTGATTGACAGTGGCGCTCGCGCAGGCGCAGTAGAGGACGACCTGGCGAGGTTTGCCTCTGCACCAGAGTGGACCGGGAGACAGCGGTTGAGAGCGGAGCTGCGGCGCGGGACATATCGGCTGCCAGAGGATGGAGGAAGTCCCGGGTAAGTAGATCCTTTCTTTTTAGCTAGCCTGGACATGCCCTTTAACTAGATACACTGTAAAATTCCAGTTTCTCTAGTCGAACTCATAGGGCCATATTAACCTGTGCCTTGCAGTCATATTTTTTCTGTCCCTAGGCTAACTTTTTTTCCTTCCACATGCATTGCCTTCCATATGCATCAGCTGTCTACCTATTTCATTTGAAGTCCCCTCTTCCATGTTTAACAACCATGTACAACAGCTCTTCTCTTTCATGTACAGCTCCCTGGGCTCTTCCCTGTGTTAGTCCCAATCTGCAGCCTCCTTCTTCCAGGGCCAGACACGCCCTGGGGTAGCCTTTCCAGTAATCTGGCCCTGCTTGCAGTAATGAAGGCCAATTCAGCTGTCTGCAAATTGAATGAGTATGTCTTTGTAAAATTAATAGGCTACTGGCACATCCTAAACCAGCAGTACTGGTTGTGTGTTTGGTTATTCGGAGACATAAAAGAAAGATTTGCATGTTTACGCACTGAGCAGAAGTGATACATCATGGGGGTTACTTTTTACTCACATAAAGCTGAATACCAGCAATTGTTGCAGCCCATACTCAAAACTAAGTTTGCAAAAATTAAAGAATGGTTCAGTGTTATAAAGCCTAGTAATTGCCATTTACATATTTTGGTACTTTTAGAAACCAATAAGAATGAATTACAAGAGAACCCTTTTGTGCATGTATCAGTATAAGGAGCTAGGGTCATGCTGTAGAAACAAGCTTATGATTCAGATTTTGCATAATTTAAGCAATACATTTCCAGTTGAGTCAGTGAAAATGTATATGATAGTGCTACACATGAAAGTGAATAGTATAACTATCTCACGCCAGCTGTGTCTCCAGCACAAGTTACATTGCAGATCAAATTTGTACTTAGAAGCTCTGTAATACGCTGCCAGCAAAAGTCCAACCACAGGTCAGATCTGTGTAGAGTACCAAATCTCAGTGAATCTCTTTAGAGTACTAAATAAACATAGTAAAGCTTTGTAAGTTTGTACGATACAAGACCTTCATCCCTTGTGTATTATTGCTTCTCTTCATATGACAACGTCATCCGTAAGCCTACATAAACTCATGTTATTGTAACAGCTTGTGGAATTCAAATAAAATGGTTCATCTGCACTATAGCATGCCGAATTATAGCATGCCGAAAATTAGAAAGCACTGTACCTATAAAGTAAGCAGTTGTTTATACTAGATACAGGGATACTAGATACATCAATAGTGATAGAGGAAGTCAGGGAAGGGATTTACAAGAATTCCTTCACATAAAGAAGTTACTTTCATAATGCATCACTTCAGGCAGTGTCAGACTGGGAGGTGGAAAAACTGAGGAAATCCACCTTCTGGCCAAGCAGCAGTAACCCCGAGTTATCACTCCCAATAGAAACCTGCAGCAAGTCTTCACTGTGAGCAAGCAACGTCTGATAACTGCAGCAAGTGGATTTCCTCAGCTTTTTCAGCTCCCAGTCCGACACTGACTTCAGGTCTGCAAGTGAATATTCCTATCATTTCTTTACATCCCTGAACAGCAAGACAAGACACACATAAACACTGGTTTAAAGCACTTTTTAGTAGGACTATAGGTTGGTGCACACCAATAGCTCTTTTAAAAACGCTAGCACTTTGAAAAGAGCTTGGCTAATGGATTTGAATGGAATGGATCACACCAGGGCGTTGTGATTTTCTCCCGAACGCAAACGTGGGTCCTGCAGCATTTCTGCACTTTTCTGAGGCGGTTCAGCCTCAATGCTAAGTATAGGAAAGTGGAATATCGCTCTGAACAGCGCTAGATCAGAGCTATTTTCAGAGCGTTTTTGCCACAGAAGCTGTTCAGTTCAAGCTCTACTGTAATAAAAAATAAAAAACGCTACACCAAAACACCCCAAAAATCACTAGGCATGATTAGAAAATCGCCAGGCACTTGCCTAGAATCGCTCTGAAAAATCGCTTCAAAAAGCGCTGAGCGTTTAGGGTTTATGGCTGACAGTATTAGTGACAGAGGATCAGCAGGGCTGCCAGGCAACTGGTATTGCTTAAAAGGAAAGAAATAGGGCAGCGGCTGCAGCGTCTATGTAACTCTCACCTTGGGTTCAATTTAGCACAAGGGAAACACACAACAGAGCAATAAAAAATATGTAGCTTTGGGTAAGAAATGCTAGTGTCCATCATGAAGCTTGGAACCAACTTGGAGTGCTTTTCTGAGCGCATTGTGATTTGAAAAGCTCTTGCTAATGTAATGCTATGGGAATGATCTTACTTGAACGATGTGATTTTATAAAAATCCCCCATACCATTGCATTACCAAGAGCTTTTTCAAATCACTAGCACTTAGAAAAGGCTTCTAGTGGATTTGAGTCCTTAGACTGACTGACAATGTTTGCATTAGTTATGCCAGCAGCAAAAAACATAAAGAACGGTGTTTTTATCATTTCAGTCACTATGGGTATTAGAGTTTGTGTTCTAATGGCAATGAATGGAGAATAAAGTGCTTGTATTGGAAAATATAACATACACAGTTTTTTTAAAATGTAAATTAACACAAGCCCAGCTCTAGGCAGGGTTGTAAATCTTCCAATGGTAGCTTCCTAAGCAGAATGCACAAATATTACCTTTAATTTAAAAGTTAAAAATCTTGGTTTAAAATTTGATAATGTGACTGAAAGCAGACCAGTTAATGGATTTACCTACAGGCACTGAAGGCAGTGCTGCTACTACTCAGCTCTGCACAGGGACGTAGCATCATAATCATAATCATTATCATAATAATAACTTCTATAGATACTTTGAATAGTGGTAATCATTAACAAACTGTTCCCCATTCCCTTCTTGCACCTCTGACACTGTAGTTGCCATTGGCAGGTTTTGGTGCACCGTATCAATTATGTATAGAGTGCTTGGGGGGCCCCGCTGTAAAACTTTCATCGGGGCTCACAGCTCCTTAGCTACGCCACTGGCTCTGCATCATTATGATGTTCACACTGAAAGTCTGTACTGCAAGAAACAAGGTGCCATATTCATTTCAGAGCTGGTTCAGACGGACGTTTGGAGGCGTTGCGTTTGCTGGCGTCGCGTTCAGCAGCGTTCGTGTGCGTTTGGATGCGGTCGCGGTTTTTCTTCCCCTAGGGGGACATTAGCCGTCGCGGTTAACCTCCCCTGGAAGCTACATGTAGCTTCCAGGGGCTCCTTGAACGCCAGGGAAAATCGGGACCCAAACGCTGCGTTTGTGTAAACGCGCTTGAAAGCTTGGTACAAACGCTCCCATTCACTTGAATGGGAGCGTTTAACACCAAGCCCTGAACGCTGGCTGTAAACGCTCTGCAAGCGTCCGTCTGAACCAGCCCTAACTCCTGTAAAGTTGCAATGGTCAGGGAGTGCATGCAAGTTTTACTTTTACTTACGCCAACCACATAGCACATGTTGCGCAATTAGCGCAACCAATGCTACCCAGGTAAAACTTGCATTGCTAAGGTAACAACTACTATGCGAGTAGTGTAGATGGCATTACCCTTCTAATGTGAGCATTGCATAGGTAACATTGGTTAGGCTGATTACGCAATATGCAATATGTAGTCAGCGTAAGTAATGGTAAAATTTCTGTGCACACCCTGCCCAGAGCAAATTTACCAAACTTTTATGAATAAGCCCAACTAGCTAAATTGATCCTAACCAGATACCTTAAAGGTCATATAGGAGATGTCAGTTAATCGAGATACTTTAGATATTTTTTTTTATAAAAGCTAAGCTATAAATATATTCTGTCCAGTCCCAATAACTACCCTTGCTGGAGTCCTATTACAAGTAACAGATATAGATAAAATATAGTGCAAACACCGTAATAAGATGCAATGGTACTGTCATCATTCTCTGACCAGGTGAAACATTTTGTTCAGGATTCCCCAAAGAGGAAGACCCTAGCACAATACATAACTTAACTATCTCTCACTAGGCGACCTAAGCCCGTTTAAAAATGGGCTCTAGGTCAGTCCTTGTTGCAGCATCACAAGCGTCAACCCGTCGCGTGGCTCCGCACTCCCACACAAACCCACCGCTCGCACACACGCCCACCCGGCCGGCCCACCACCTGGCGCTGTCCTGCGTCCTGTCCCAACGGCTGTCAGTGCTTGACATGCGCAGTAGCGCAAAAGCACTGACACACGGACAAGACGCAGGCACACTTGCAAATTATTATATAGGATGGTGAGACTTCAAAAGCATAAATGTTAGGAGAGCTTGAAAAGTATATGGACAGTTACAACGGTTTTCTCACCTCTGCTTCCCTATTCCACGAGTAATGTGGAATAGGGAAAGTGTAAGGAACATGAAAGTGTTTGGAAACTACAATGGCCACCAACTTTATCATTTTCATATTTCTCTTAAACAATTTGTTTTGTTTTTTTGTTTTGTTTTGTTTTTTAAATCCAACGGTAACACAAAGTAAAATGTAAGCAATCAGTCTGCCTGCTGGTTCTAAGGTATAAGTGCTATAGGATAAGTCTCAGAGCACAAAGCTCCACAGCACAGAGCAATGATAAACAGGAAAGGGTAGTTTATGGTTGTACTATGCAAACAGCACAGCTGCTAAAGTTCTGGTCAAATATGCTGCAATCGCAGATATAGCAGAATAAGCCCCAAAGCCCAAAGCAATGGTGAACCGTAAAAGTGAGGTCTATGACTACACTGTGAAAACAGGCAGTGCTGTTTCACAAAGGCTGGTTTAATATTCACAGATTGCAAATTGACTATACTAACCCCCAAAGCATAACTTACTGGTGCAATGTGTAGATAAAGAGCAGTGCTACTCAAGGCCTAGTCTAATATGCTGTAATTGCAAATGTAGTAGCATAAGCCCCACAACACAAACAAATGAGAGGTAAGAATGGATAACAGTCCATGCCTGACAAAGCCTGCGTGTTCAAAGTTCATTTATTTTGAAAATACTTTACAATATGCCCACACCGAACTGGAAAACTTTAATGACTGATCTGCTAATGCTTGATGGCCTTAAAATGGCTGGAATTTAACACTTTCCAATTCAATTTCTCAAGTCCCCCCAGCACTTCATTTTTCATTGTATGCTGGGGAAGGGGGATGACATGGGTTATTGCAAAATTGTAGTGGTGGCAGTGATCTGGAGAATCTCCATCTCCTCGCTCTAGAGCATCAGGAGGGGCTGATTCTTTCTGCAGCTCCATCCACTTGCAGTGCACCAGTGTTATTTCACTATTATGCAACACTGCATGGTGCTGTAGGAGATCAAAGTGCCAGACATAGGGGGACGCCATTCCAGATTAGATCTGCCAATGCATCACCTAGTGAGTGACAGACCAAAATGTGTCCATATAATATTTGGTAACAGTGCATCTAGGAGCTGACAGTTTTCAGACTATGTCCAACAATGAAAAGTCAAAATGAACTTCCGCACACTCATGCAAATCCTCATGCGAATCCATTCACAAAAATCATGCAGCAATCAATGCTGTCCCTACAGCAAAATTAAAAGCTGGGATCTTCATTACAAGAATAAAGTCTCTTGCGTAGTCACATACACCGCGTAGAGTTAGCTCAGTGTCGTATGTGTCCTAACTCTGGTCCTGTAACATGCACTGCACAAACATGAACGCATGCATGCACGCGTGCATGTTTGTGCATTCATGCATGCATGTTCGTGCTATGCATGTTATAGGGACATGTTATAGGGACAGAGTTAGGACACATACGACACTGGGCTAACTCTACGCAGTGTATGTGACTACGCAAGACTTTATTCTTGTAACGAAGATCCCAGCTTTTAACTCAGCTGCAGGGACAGCATTAATTGCTGCATGATTTTTGTGAATGGATCCGCATGAGGATTTGCATGCGTGTGTGGAAGTTCATTTTGACTTTGCTATTTTGCTTTCCACACCCCTTCCAGCCCCTCCCTATTACATCTGCAAGTGTTTAAATGTCCTAGCTCGAGGTAAGGAGCCTGGATTTTGTGTTTTTTTTTAATGTCCAACATTGGACCTATAGAGGAAAAGGCCAATGCCGGGCAAAGTCCAACCTAGAATTTGGGAAGGGTAAAAACCATGTCCCTACATTTCCATGGATACTAACTGGCTGCTACAGAAGTTCAGGGAATTTTGGGATAGCCCATTTAATTATTAAACGGATATTACAGCTGCTAATTACTATCATTACCAAATCAAATGTGATATTAAGAGTGAATTGAACTTTCTTCCAAATACAGGCCGCAACACTAGAGATAAGAAATGGAGAATATAATTTTGACAAGAGATCAGTGAGAGCTTCATTGAGACGCTGTGTAAGCAGGAATCAGGATCAGACAGGAGAACAGAAGGCACTGGGATGTGGGAATCAATATTTCAGTAAATAATACAAATACTATAATGTCTGATAATAACAGACTATTCGGATTTAGAATGGCAACGCTGAATCTCATTCCTGGGATCAGAGTCACACTTTAATATCAATCACTGGATTACATCTTGCAGCCTTGGAAACAGAAGCAGCCATAATGTTTGCTAATATTTCTCTAAACCACGAGCAAGTGCTGAACGTCTGCATCGGATTGTTCTGTCAATGCACAGCGCGACTTTATACAAGGCATAATTTCTTATTTCTTGATTTTAGGGAGAACACAAAACTGTGTGGGTAAGAGATGGCAGGGTAATAATCAAGCAGCTACACTGTTCAGTTTTTTGACACACTACCAACCCATTATTCAGAATCTGATAGCTTAAACATAACACTAAATTAACACCCTTATACCTTCATGCATTTATAAGGGAAGATAATGTCTTTCAAGTGTCAATGCCACCATGATGCTATTAAAAAAAAAATAGAGAAAACCTTAACAAAAATGTGTTTTTCAACACATTATCCTTACTTCTTGATGCACGGATACTGAAGGATTGAAATCCATAAACAGCAGCATTTGTTCAGCAATTCTCCTTGTGTCCCCAGCATCCAGTAAAAATCACAAAAATGCAATTGCATAAAAAACGCATTTTTAAATTGCACTGTGTTTTGCATTAGCAAAACTCACTTTGTGATCGCATTTTGCAGTATTAAAGAGACTCTGAAGCCTTGTTAAAATGTTTTTATTTTAAAAAGCTCTTAAGCAACCTAAAATGGCGCATCCCCGCAGCTGAAAACTAAATTAATCATCCCAAACTCGCTGGGGCGGATTGCGGGGCTTCTTCCGTGGGAGGCAAAGCTTTAGGCTGTAGCTCTGCCTCTACACGCACCCATCAGTGCGGATCGCCACCTCCGCCCACCCCTCTCAGTCTTCTTTCACTGAGAGGGGCAGGAGAGAGGTGGCGATCAGCGCTGATTGACGCGCATGGAGGCAAAGCTCTGCCTCCTTAGGGCAGCAAAATCCACAACCAAGAAAGTCGTGGATTTTGCCAGGGGTGTTAGGGGTGATTAATTTAGTTTTCAGACGCAGGGATGCGGCGTTTTATGTTTGGGCAAACATGCTTAAGAGGTTTTTAAAATAAAAACATGATTTTAAGGAGACTTCAGAGTCTTTTTAAACAGCCCTTAAGGGGCAACCATGGCGAAAAATGTTAAAATTTAAAATATGTGCAAACATAGACAAATAAGAAGTACGTTTTTTTCCAGAATAATATGAGCCATAAATTACTTTTCTCCTATGTTGCTGTCACTTACAGTAGGTAGTAGATATCTGACAGAAGTGACAGGTTTTGGACTAGTCCATCTCTTCACATGGGGATTCTCCGCAAGGCTTTATTCTTTATAAAGATATTCTCTAAAAAGGATTTAAACAATGATGTTGGCCAGCTTCCCTGCTCACTACACAGTTTTTGGGCAGTTGGACAGAGCAACTGCCATTCACTAAGTGCTTTTGAAAATAAATAAATCCCTTAGAATCCCTATGAAGAGATGGACTAGTCCAAAACCTGTCGCTTCTGTCAGATTTCTACAACCTACTATAAGTGAAAGCAACATAGGAGAAAATTAATTTATGGCTCATTCTACTCTGGAAAAAAACATATTTCTTATTTGTATATGTTTGCACATATTTTAAATTTTTCTTGCCATAGTGCCCCTTTAAAGAGGCACCATGACAAGATATAGTAAAATGTAATACATTATTTAGCACACCTAGTTTTACATGAATTATCCTGGTTTTAGCATCAGAAACACTTCCTATATGTATATATTGCTGTATATTAGTATGCCGCCCCCCCTCTTCCTAGGGATTTTTAGCCTAGGCTATTCAGTTATGCAATCTTCTGCCCCAGAGCAGTATTCACTTCACTTTTGAACACACAACAAACAAACAGTCCACAGTGATGCACCTTGCCAGCAGTAAAGATGTTGCCACCTTTTATAAATGTAACCCCTTCCAATCCATTTATGAGATCACCTACATCCCTCGTAGTATTTAATTTTTTTATCCAATGTGCAGGGGGATGTTGGTGATCTCAGTGATCTGGGCTGAGGAGAGCAAAGTAGTGCGAGGAGGCGACCTGTCTATCAGCGGGGGAACTGGGCTGGCGCCTGCTCATGAGCAGTAGTTCTGCCCTGCATTCCAAACTTTCCAGCACGATACATTATTGCGTGACCAGAGGCATAGCTATACTTAATAGGGTCCCCCAGCAAAAATGATAGCATGGGGCCCCCTTGGTCCCAGAAGCCCACGAGGGTCATGTGATCGGGAGCCAGCGAATGGCAGCAGGGAGTGTTCTGCTGTGAAGCAGTGTCTGGAAGCAGGAAAAAATGAGCGAACACAGAGTCTTTTTTACTAAAAGACTGCACTTGCGGTTGGGGAGAAGGAAGAGGAGGGGCCCCCCAAAGCCTCTAAGCCCCCCTGCAGGGGTCACAGGGGTGATTGCTACGCCCATGTGCTTGACACAGTGTGGTGTTGAAGGGAATCAAAGTGCCAGAAATAGTCCAACATTTTGAAGAGAGGAGCCTGATGCCATGTCCAACTAGATCAGGTGTATGCATGGGCAGAGGGAGCCCAAATGTGCCCACATAATATTTACATTACATGGTGCAGCGTGGGACCATCGGTGATCAAAGTATTGGACTTAGTCTTACATTTTGTTCTGAAAGGGCTGACGCTGTGTCAGATCAATTCCAACAATAGTACCCCTAGTGGTAGCCATTACGCTCCTTGTCAGACTATGTCCGGCATCAGCAGCTGGAGGGAATAATCAACTGTCGGACCAAGTCCGACAGTGGATTGGAAAGAGTTAAAGCTAATGTAACCCCGGTTTAAAAAAAAAGGCAGATATTCACCTAAGGAGAGGGAAGGCTCGGTCCCAATGAGCAATCCCTCTCCTCTCCCGGTGCCCCCGGTGCTGCGCTGGCTCCTCCGTTCTCATCCCACACCGAGGGGACTTCGGAAGTCTTCAGGAGCCGAGTCCTCCAGAAGACAGGCGGCGCACACGCGAGTGCGTCATAGAGGGCGCGTGCACGTGCGCAGTGCAGAGCGGCCCGTCTTCGGGAGCACTCGGGCTCCCGAAGCATTTCCGAAGCCTCCCTTCGGCCAGGAGACAGCGGTATTTGACCAAAACGGTCGAATACCACTACGGGGGAGCCAGGACGGCAGCAGGCACCGGGAGAGGAGAGGGAGTGCTCTATGGGACCCAGAGCCTCCCTCTCCTTAGGTGAGTATCTGTATTTTTTAAAACCGGTTCCCATTAGCTTTAGGAATGTAAATCAGGGAGAGAAAATGTTTTACAATGTATAAACATTGACTTCATAATTTATAAATTATTATTGTACAATGTAAGCAATTTAAATTGTTAAGCTACATTCAGTTAAAGAGGAACTCCAGTGAAAATAATGTAATAAAAAAAGTGCTTCATTTTTACAATAATTATGTATACATGATTTAGTCAGTGTTTGCTCATTGTAAAATCTTTCCTCTCCCAGATTCACATTCTGACATGTATTACATGGTGACATTGTTACTGTGGGCAGATTATGTAGCTGTTTCTAGCTGGTCTGGCTTTAACAGACAGCTGTAAGCAGCTATTTCCTGTCTGTGAACATTGTTACATTGTGGCAGTTTGCCCAGAGTACCGTACGGTACCAGAGCCTCTTGTGGGAGGGGTTTCAGCACAAAATCAGTCATACACCGCCCCCTGATGGTCTGTTTGTGAAAATCATTATTTTTCTCATGTAAAAGTGGGTATCAGCTACTGATTGGGATAAAGTTCAATTCTTGGTCGGAGTTTCTCTTTAAGTTCCACTATAGTATAGCTTGTTTGTATTTCAGAGGGCAATGGCAGCGCTGGTATTATATGCACATTCTTATAATGGCATACAGGCCTGCTATGGAATATATATTTATATATTCCATGCATAAGATATTATAAAGCTATATTTCAGTTTTACTTTGCGTAGTTATTTGAGTCTCTTAGACCTCATAGGTGGACAGAAATGAGGTAGGAAGTATTATAGAGAATAACATAAAGCTAAACCACACTGCTGTCCATCCAGTAATGTGGTGAACCTCCTACAGCGCAATATATGCAACAAAGGATATTACAGTGGAGAAACCACAGCAACAACAGCAAAATATGAAAAACAACAAAACAAAACAAAACAAACAGGATGAACAGAGCAGAAAACTATTACACACCTGTTGGATGTAAATTTCTACAGCAGGCTAATGGAAAATCTCCCTTATGGGGACACAACAGCATTAAAAACCTTATGTGCATTAGAAGTACTGAAAATTCTATGTTCTTATCTAAAACATTTTAGCGAATGCTTTATATCAACTGTGCTGTTGTTTTGTCTTTCAGTGTTTGCTGCTAGCTTAATAATAAATGCATTGCTGTAGCTTGTTTATGTTGGGAATGGCTCTGATAGGCACAAAGTAGTAAATAGACAAGGTGACTTTTAAACTTAATGACTAGTGAACTGGGGCCACTGAGAGGTGCACTGGCTAAATAGTTCTGATAGACCATCATAAAATAAGAACAGGGCCATTGCAGACACAGTTATATTCAATAAAGGAAGCTGGAAAAATGAATGTGAAGATTAAATTAGAGGCAGCGGTTTTCCACACCTGTCCTTGGGGACTATGAAGGATCAGAATACAGGAGCAATATCCTAGCCATTAAGGTAAAATCAGTGTAATTACATTTATTAGTGAATGATATCATATAACTGCATTAGTTCTGACTCACAGCTGATGGCTCTTCACAAGTACTAAAACTATTGTTATATAATTTGACCATGTTAAGATAATATATTCAAGATATAACTGAAAGCATACCTGATACAGAGGGAAAAATGTAAGCTTAAAAAGAGCCCGAGGTGGGGAAATAAAAAAACAAAACAAAAACTAGGCTACCAGATAAGGGGGGCTGGGCGAATCAGGTAGACGCCATCCCCGCCGCTCTCGTGGCCAGATATCCTTTATTTTCACTTTCATGAACTCTGGAGTCACGACGCTGGAAGGAGAGAGAGATTCTCTCCCAGCATGCAGGGAGGCGGGGGAGTGGCAGGGGGTGTGGCCAGGGAGAGACAGGGCCGTTTTGTGAGCAGGAAATGCCCCTCCTCCTATTACCCTCCCGAATAGTGATAATTATTGTTGCTAATTTCGGGGGGCTATAGCGTGAAGGTGGGGGACACAGAGGCATGTCATGAGGCAGGGAACATGCCTCTGTGTCCTACTATCTGCCCCTCCCCCCTTCCAGCTGCACTGCCTTTGGTTCTCATTAAACGTTCATTAGTTTGCACTGGCGTAACAATAGGCCCTGCAGCCCCTGCTCCCGCTCTGGGACATTTTGTGGGGGCTGGAGGGGTGGCAGCATGAGGGGAAAGCTTTGGCCACAGTTGGTGGGGAGAGGGGAAGTTCCCCCCTTCTCCCTCACCTCGGGGCTCTCCCCTCTGTGCTCCCCTCCAGCTAGTTACAGTGTGGGCAGCGGGCAGCGGCGGGCAGATACATACCTTCCGTGCGTTCCACCGCATACTACTCGATCTAGCGGCTGACGTCATTTCCGGAAGTGATGTCACTTCCGGAAGTGGCGTCACTTCTGGAAGTTAAGTCAGCCGCTAGAGCGAGGAGTATGTGGTGGAACGCTGCCTAGTTACGCCTAGTGATGGGCGAACACCTGGATGTTCGGGTTCGGGAAAGTTCGCCGAACATGGCCGAGATGTTCGGCATGTTCGGGCCGAACCCCGAACTTCCCGAACATCCCTATTTTGGGGGCCCTATGGGGTCGCAGGCATAAGGGGGGAGCATGCCCCGATCGCGGGGGGGGTCGGAAATTCCCCCCACCCCCTCCGCTAGCGCTCCCCCCTCTGCCCGCTTCCCCATTCAAAAGTTTCAAGAAGTACCTGTATAGCGGATGGCCTGGCAGTGGCACTGTGGAGTGAGGAGGAGGAGGAGTCCGGAGAGTGACGAGTTGAGGGAGGCCGGGCAGCGGGCGTGAGGTCAGAGAAAGGGCGGAACTCGCCCTTTCTCTGACCTCACGCCCGCTGCCCGGCCTCCCTCAACTCGTCACTCTCCGGACTCCTCCTCCTCCTCACTCCACAGTGCCACTGCCAGGCCATCCGCTATACAGGTACTTCTTGAAACTTTTGAATGGGGAAGCGGGCAGAGGGGGGAGCGCTAGCGGAGGGGGTGGGGGGAATTTCCGACCCCCCCCGCGATCGGGGCATGCTCCCCCCTTATGCCTGCGACCCCATAGGGGGCCGTATTGCGGCCTGTTCGGCCGAACAGGGCCCTGTTCGCCCGAACAGGGGCCCTGTTCGGCCCTGTTCGGGGGCATACAGAAGTTCGGGGCGAACCCGAACTTAAAAGGCTGAACACCATGAGGTGTTCGGCCGAACTCGAACATCACCCGAACAGGGTGATGTTCTGCAGAACCCGAACAGTGGCGAACACTGTTCGCCCAACACTAGTTACGCCCCTGGTAGTTTGGTTGGAATTTTCTTTTCTGGGGTTCTCATGTTCATGTAAATGAAGACTGATACTGACCAGTGATGATCTGTGTGTTATGGTACCTCTTCAGGCCACAGCGCATTGATAGCAGCTTTGATGTCTACATGCACTTGCAGTTGGTCATGGTCTCACGAACGAGACAAGTGGGAGGAAAAACTCAGTGTTGCAGGTGGATGTCTGCATACATTCGCCCTTTGGTGGGCATGTTGGTGCTCATGTTGGTGTGTGGTTATGCATTTGTATAGGAATTTCCTGTGAACACTGATCAGTCAATGTATTTAATCAGGCAGCCAATTTATTTTGAGACTTGCAAGTGCTCCAGAGCAATTTATTTTACCATATTTTTTTATTTCTTATTTGTTACATTTCCTTGCTACTAATTAGTAGTGCTGTAGTGTGTATGTATGGTCACTTGTCACTAGGGGCTGTGTGAGACAGTAACAGAGGACTTCTGCTTTCAGTTTTTAAAGTCTCTGCTAGCAAAGAGACATCAAAGCACTCTAATAATTTACAGCAGGAGTTCTGCAGACTGAGGTCAAAAGCCGTGCACTTATCTCAAACGAGATAATTCCTTTGAAGCTGCTAATGGGTTAAAACTTGAATAGTTATGTGAGTTCTGTCCAGCTTAGTGCTCTACTACTTGATCCTATTCTTGGTTCCTGTTCCAGAACTTGGCTTGTCCTGAGTCTAAAGTTTTTTCATCAAAAATTCCACCTTGACTTTTTTTCACAATGCTGCCTAATCTCCTCTAGTCACTAGCCCAACCTGGTTGTATGATACCAATTCTCTCCATGTTGTGCTCAGTGACTCCACCTTTATTTCACCCATCACATGATACATTCAATCTATCTTACAGTATCATATACAGTAGTTTTATATGCGCTGTATAGGGTTTGCATTTACATGATTTTCACTTTTATTTCCCAACAGGTTTACTTTAAAGTCTAACTCCAAACACAAATATTTTAGAGCTCTGTGTAGGAATTCAGTAGCAGAGCTTGTTTTCATCTATTGATCTCTCTCTCTCTCTTTGATTAGCTGATATCAAACAAGTTGGTTCCAAAGTAAATGCTCAGGAACGAGTCAGTTTGTGCAGCACAGACACTCAGAGCTCCAGCATTCAATGTCCTCAGACAGCTCTGTCTGCACTATGGTATTTTGCAGTACAAATAGTATGATGATGCTGTATAAAACGACAACAGTCCTTACACACACAACCTGATCATTCTTCCAGCTTGGTTGCTTTGGGTCACATACATTTGTAAACTTGGATTTTTAGCTGCAAATGACTTGTTACATAAAATGTAGGCATTATGCTCGCCAGTGCTAGACAAACTCTATACAGTTTGAGGTAGAGAAGATAAACAATCACGAGCCAGGTATTTATGACCCTGATCGGGAAATTAGGCACTGCCATAGAATGCAATGTAAATTTGCACCTGTGGCATGCTTAGAACATGGGAGTTCAGCTATTATATCAAGCAGCATGCAGGACAATTGGCGCAAGGGTTCAGCTGCCATATAGATCAGCTGCAGTTGGACTGACAGTTGACACAACTATTATATATCTGTTAAATGTATAACTGACTAATCGCCTGTGATGAAGTGGTATCGGCTATGGTGGTCTGCTATAGTGTTAGGCATCAGTTTGGTGGAGGTTAGTGTTAGGTGTAGGAAGGGGTAGGCTAGTGTTAGGCATAGAGAATGAAGGGACAATGCAGTGACACAGCATTTTTTTTAATCAGGAACAGAGTAGCAGCATCAGGAGAGGCAAGTAGCTGGTGTACACTACAGGGGAATCAGTGCAGCAGTATCACAACTACAGGGGGCCAGGGCCATGAGACAGGATCCCCAGCTTATTACCCTACCTCCCTCCAATACGGTCTCCCCCAGCTTTAGAGTAGGTGTTATTATGGCCACACCTGTTATGGGTGAGAGGCATTATGATCACCCTTTATTTATAACTCAGGGCATATTGGCCCTCTGGCTATGGAGATCTACATGAAGGGAAGTAAAGTGAGTGTAAATGGTGATGGCGGAATGCTTTAACCTTTACACGACCACTTCATGCCACTTGGCTTGGATGCGGCGGCAGCCCCAGGACCACCTAACGCCGATTGGAGCGCAGTCCTGGGGGCTGAGTTTGCAGTGGATCATGCGCGCCGATGCCCGCACATCCCCGCTTGAATGAG
Organism: Hyperolius riggenbachi; assembly: GCF_040937935.1. Classification (NCBI taxonomy): domain Eukaryota; kingdom Metazoa; phylum Chordata; class Amphibia; order Anura; family Hyperoliidae; genus Hyperolius; species Hyperolius riggenbachi. Next base: position 524,853,720 of record NC_090646.1, on the reverse strand, counting down.
CTCCACTTCGTCATCAGCCTCCCAGTGGCGATCGCCGCTGGGAGATTGTTAGATGGTGAAAACGCCGTCTATTTACTCCATACAGCGCTGCAAATTAAGGCAGTGCTGTACTGAGGACAGCCGTGTGACATGGCTGTCCCCCTGGCAGGCTCAGGGGTGATCCGCTGTCATAAGCTGAAGCCTATGACTGCCGATCACAGTGATTGGCTGGTGGGAGGAGGGAGGGGGGGTATACGAAAAAAAAAACCCTTCTTTTTATTTAAAAAAATAAAGACATCAATATTTATAAAAAAAAAATAAACATTCTGGGAGCGATCATAGCTCACCGACAGGAAACTCTGTTGGTGGTGGGCAAAAAAAAAGGGGGGGGGGGGGGGCGGCCCTGCCGTGAGGCCTTAAAGCTGCAGTGGCCTATTTTGTAAAAAATGGCCTTGTCTTTAGGGGGGTTTAAGCCCGTGGTCCTTAAGTGGTTAATGTTTAGCTGGTTGTTTCCATGATTGGTAGCCAGTGACAACTAGGAATGGTCGCATATGCTGATTTCCGATTCCACGATTTCCGCACTTTCTGATCTCCATTTTCCAAATCCGATTTCCGAGGAGTCTTTTTTTGGGGGGTCAATTTTTTGCATTCTCTGATTAGCCAAATACTTCCGAGTAGACTCTGCATTCTCTGGTCGGTCTAATGCTTCCGAGTTCTGTGATTGGGCTAAAATTAAGGAGTTGTGGTAATGCAGTATTTCTGTAGAAATACGATTTCTGTTTTCCAATTTCTTGGTTTCGATCGGAAATGCGGAAATTTCATTTTTGCAGAATCTGAATGAGCATCCCTAGTGACAACCTTGTAGTGCAACCGGCTGTATGTAAACAATGGAAGATGCTTCAGTTTCATATCCTGTTTCAAAAACAAAATCATTTTTTAATAATATAATTACATTTTATTATGAAGGAGATTCTGTGCACACTTACAAATGTATTTCATCACTGCACCTACACATTAAAGGGACCCTGAGCAGTGGATTGGAATGAAATTGGTATTTACCTGGGAACCGCAAGGTCCCCCGGCGTCCTCCTGGCTACTCTCCCGGTCCCGCTGGCAACTTCATTACAGGCGACACCCGGGCTGAGTGTCGGCCCAACACTTCCTGAATGGTGACGCTCTGGGTCATCACACCGGTCACTACGCGTCATCACGCCGGTCAGCGTAACAGTCCTGTGCATGCGCGGTTCAGAGTTAGAAAACCGCGCATGCTCAGGACTGTCATGCCGGCTGCTGTGATGATGCGTCCTGGTCCAGAAAGTGTTGGGCTGACACTCCGCCCTAAGGTCGCAGGTAAAGGAGCCACCAGCGGGACCCGAAGGGGAGCCATGAGGATGCCGGGGGATCTCACGGCCTACGGTGGGCTGGAGGAAACCCCAGGTAAGTACGAATGTCATTTTTATCCACTGTTCAGTGTCCCTTTAAGTGTAAATCCTTTAGTAGCTTTTGTCTACTTTTCATCAGCACGTGGTAAACATTTCCTGATTCTTATTCTAGACATGAATGTATCTTCTTTTTTTAAAGAAGATATTTATAAGGTGTTAAAGGTAAATTTTCATTGCAGAAGGACAGATCTGTTTACATGTCCTCCATCCATCTTATTCATCTCTTCGGCAAACACATCATGCATGAAATGTCATCAATCTCATTATATCAATGGGCAGAGAAATAAGCTTATGAACAAATGTCAGTAGGTTCCTGGATGAGCATTCAGCACCGTCTAGAAAACCACAAATGTCATACCTATCTGTTACCGAAATGCTAACTAAGGTAAGCAGTTTTTCTGAGCGGACACATTTTGACCTGGTACACAACCAGGAAGGGCACAGGATATCCCCTGGAAACAGAACTTAAACTAAAGGGTTCCAGGTTCAGCTTTCATTTCTATTCAGCTGCCTGGGAAAGGTCAAATCCTTGTCCTATTTTTTTTTTTTAGAGTAACTGATTGGGATAATTGCTTCATAAAATAGCACAACAAAGAGACGTAGTGTATTTTAATCTCTTTCCATTGCCGAATGTTTAAAATTAGCATTTCATTTCAAGGTCCCATACCCATTCTATACAGTGCATAAATTAAACTGAAAATCATTAAAATGGTGCATAAATCTTTGAGCGGAAGCCAAACGGAGCAATGTGTTTTGACAGTTGGGTGGCTGATGCTAATGTTGGAATATACAGAGTTCAATACGGGCCTCCAATAATAGTGAATATCTGTCTAAACATAACTTTATGACTGCATGGCTGTGTTGTCCTTTACAGCATTGATTGGAATTATGCGGCCGGTTACAGAAAGCCATAAATCATAAATGTTCAGCCAGGAGAGAACTTGATTCTGTGATGTTAAAAATGCTTGAACAATCCAATCATGTAATGCTGTGTATTAAAAAAAATCTGTGTTGCATGAAGACTGTGAAGTTTAAAAAATGTACACTCCAAGGAAAAGTGTTTATCGTCTGCTATTTGAATAAATGCATCTATACTGATTAGGCAAATTGATTATCAATATAATAGTGCCTAATAACGAGAATTGCCTGTTCTATCTCTTTAGAGTCTCATTTATTGTTATCAGGGTCTATACAAGCTACAATGGGGACCCTTGACAACAGTAGCTTGGGGCCCCCCTACTACCCAGCAGCAAATTCAACCCCAAGGACCCTTCCACCCCTCCCCTCTAATCTCCCCCTTCAACTCCACTGTGATCCCTGGGGCCTCTGCACAATTTGTTCCAGCACTGCAACTCACAAGTCCTGGCGTGCTGCTCTGTCCATGCTCTCCATCTTTAGCCCCACTGGCTCCCTCTTTTCAGTGACCTCTCATGAAGCAAGGTGAAACATTTGCATCAGACGCAGAGATTTCAGGGGCAGCATTTTTATACTGTGTGTACCTTCCTGAGGAGGAATAGAGTGGCTGAGGGTGAGCAGTTTGATTGTCACAGACTCATGGCCAGCCAGTGTGCTAATGGGTTGAGCTGCAGCATATCATGTTTGAAGTACATTAAATGAAGCAGAGCAAATTGTCGGGTGCTGTGCGATCATCTCAAGTTTGCCTCAGGCAGCGAAAAGTCTAGAACTGGCCTGGTGCCCTGGTGACCTGGCACATATTACATACGATGGGTAATGGAGAAGAAGCAGCCAGTGGGGATAAAGATAGGGAGCAAAGGTGGAACAGCCCACCACAACCAGTGATTTGCAATGTTGTAACAAATCACACAGGGGCCTAGGGAAGGGGTTGGCAAAAGATGAGGAGGGGAATTTGGGGTTCCCAGCAGGGCTCAGGGGCCCTGGGGCAACTGCCCCCTTTGCCTTAATGGTAGTGCTGCGCCCTGATTATTATGTTATTGTATATAATCATGCTTTGTTAATAAAACACCAGCGGATTACTCAGTGCTTCAGAATAAATAACAGAGCTGAAAATTACACATGTAATAGGGATAGGTTATTGCACAGAAAGAACTCCAACCATCGACCATATAATCTAAAAGTGACACACACAGCACAATAAAACCATCCAATTTAAAAGCAATTTGATAAAAATGATTGTTGTACAGAAAAAAGGAAGTAACATTTCCTGTTGCTTTTATAGGATTCATTTAGATTGTAAGCTCACAAGGATAGAATTTTCTCCCTTTTGTGTCTTGTAGTTTGTTGTACATTTTAGTAAATCACTGAGGCCCATATGTCATAGTGACAGTGGTGTAGCACTGTCACTATGACTTATTTTACATTGTCTACCATTTCTATACTTTGTTCGATCTGTAGAGTGCCACAGAAGAAACATATAAATTAATAATAATGATAATTTTAGTCACTTCTCCTCCATAAAGAGAGCAACAAAAAATGTTTGAAATGACAGCTAAGTTTTTATTGTTGTTAGTGTTCCTTGCATTACACAGAAAAGGAAAGGGAATCTTCCCAACGCAGACTGCAGTAACAAACTGGCAGTAGTCCTAACCATTAACTACTCTATCTAAGGTGTTGGGATTTAAATAAATTGAAAGCAGCCTTCCCCCAGGCTGGTAGATATCAGAGTTGCAGTGGCACCTAAACACAATATACATGAAATTGCCTCTGCAGTGTGCATAATTACCACACATGTATGGCCATCCGATTTCATAATTACCACCAGCACGAAGCTGTATAATTATCACAGTAACAGATTATGCAAACAGTACTGAAATGCTATGCTGCAGGGGTCCCTCACTTCATATATGCTTCTTCATTTGGTCTCAGCAGGTAACTGTCTTTGTAGATTATGATGTCTGTATCAGATCTCCGCTCATGAAATAACAGACACTGTACTTAACACAATAGCAAAGCTCACTGAGTATTTTACTTTGTGTTGTTACCTTCCCTCCACATCAGATTATGTAACAAAAATGATTTCAACCTTGAGGCCACGGAAAATGCAATATCCAAAAATGATAAATTCAATAGCAGTGTGAATTCCCTGGACATTCTTCCCCAGTTCCCCATAAAAGTGGTTACTCATCAGTTGCAATGCCTCTCCTTCAGAGCCCAATGAAGTAATGGGGACATGCGAATGGGGACAATTGTCAGGTGACTTCTTTAAAGTCCAATCACAAGGCAACTTTTCTCCCTTCCATTCCTTGGATGTTTCCCTGGTTTTTAAAGAGAGCCTGAGGTGGATTCATAAAATTAAAAATTAAGTAGGCTACCTGATCCAGTGGGGCTGAGCAGATCAGGTAGCCACAAAGACAGCCGCTCCCCGCCGCTCCTGTTGGCCGCAATGGCCCACTTTCACTTTCGTGACTTCTGGGTCATGACTATGGAATAAGAGACTGTCTATCATTCATAGTGTGCAGGGAGGCGGGAGAGCAGCAGAAGGGGGGCCAGGGAGAGAGAGTTGTCCAATAGCAGCTCTGGAAACCCTGCAGGAAAGCCCCTGGTGAGCGTTTTGAACAGGGAATCCCTCTCTCCTGTGTTTACCTCCGAGATCGGCTATAGTGTGGTGGTGGGGGGACACAGAGGCATGTCAAGAGGCAGAGAACAAGGGTTCTCTTTAACACTGTTGATTACTACCCTATGCTACGATATATCTTGCACTGTATGAGTTTTGGTGAGGTTGTCCTCACTTAGTTATAATTATTATTATTTATTGGATTGATATAGCGCCAAGATATTACGCATACCTAGTATTACAGACAATGATAACAGGGGTGACTGACAGCACAATATAGGTAATAGACAATAGATACAATACAGGTAATAATCAATAAGATACACAACACAATACAGGTAGTAATACAATGCCAGATGAAAAGCTGGAGTGGTAGTGCTAATAATACAAGTTCACATACTCTGGATAGAGTGCAGGGGCGTAACAATAGACCCTGCGAGGGATGCAGCCGCATGGGCGCCAGAAGCCGCAGGGGGCCCATAGGGGGAGAAGTTTCTTTTCCCTGTCCTGAGAGACTGACAACCAAGGGCACGGGGAGAAAAAGCTTTCTGCTCTCTGCACAATTGTTCTAATGACTGCATCTGCTCAGCCATTGATAAGGAATCAAACAAAGTTTTGCAGACAAAGATTTGTAGACATTCCTTATTCAGTGTTCAGCAGGGTCTTGTGTACAGCGCCCAGCCCCCAAACCTCTCTACCCCTCCCCAAGTGCTCAGTACTGTAGTGATGCTGTAGAAATCTGCAGAGCCAGTTCTGCTCCATAAGAGATGGACAGAGTGAGTGTAATAAGCTAAGGCTTGGAGCATACGTGTCTGTCGGTTTTCTGTACACCATGGGCCTGATTCACAAAGCGGTGATAACTCAGTTATCACACCTAAAAGACTTTAGGCGTGATAACCTTTGCAGCGCTGAGTTAGCACCGCTTTGTGCTCTTTATCGCGCGCAAAGTCCCACGCGCAAAGTTTTGCGCACGCAATCGCGCAATTCCACGCGCAGCGCCCATAGGGCTTAATGGGCGCTTCTCCGCGCACCGCGCGCATCGCGCTGTGTGCTGCGCGCGCAAAACTTTTCTTCCTATCACACCTAAACTGAGTTTAGGCGTGATAAAGGGCTTTTCACTGGCGTGCAAGCACTTTGCACCCCTTTGTGAATCAGGCCCCATGTGTGTTTGTATGTGTGAAAACATGAATATTTTATCACAGAAGCTAAGGTGATTTATAGAGAAAGTGTGTGCAGTGCTTCACTGCTGTCTGTTTTTATCTGTATGGGGAAAACACATTCAAATGTGCACTAGCCAACTGAATAGATTCTCAGTTTACCTGTGCAGAAAGCGAGGGGGAGGGGGGGTCATCCAAAGTTTGCATGGGGGCCCGGTGATTTCTAGTTACGCTCCTTGTAGAATGTACAATCAAGTATGATATACAAGGGAAGAGGGCCCTGCCAAAGGCTTACAATCTAGAGGGAGGGATGGTGACACGAAGGAGGGGGGGGGGTAGCATAAAGAAGTTCTCGGCAGAGAGAGTTAGGGCAGTGTCGAGCTGAGGTAGGCCTCCTTGAAGAAGTGAGTTTTGAGTGCTTTTTTGAAGGTGTTGAAAGAGGGGGCAAGCCTGATGGGCAGTGGGGGAGAGTTCCAGTCTTTCTATTATGACTGCTCATGAATAATAATGTTCAATGGTAACTGTTCCTCTTCAATTCACTTCCTTCTTGGTGTCCCCCAAGTCTCAGTCTTCAGACCTTTATTCCTCTCCTCTCTTTACATCTCCCCACTGGGCAAACCCTGTCTGCACACAACCTTCTTTTGTCCACCTCTAGAATCACCTCCGCGCATTCACGTATACAAGATTTCTCAAGTGCTTCACCCCTCCTCTGGAATCATCCATCACTTTCCAACCTTTAAAATATTTAACCGCTTCCTAAAGACTCACTTTTTCTGTCAAGCATACACTCTAACTTAGGCCATTCCCTCTTTGACCTCTGGTCAAGTTGTACTCCTTACTAGTTAACCTAAAAACACACTGCCTCTAGGTATTAATATTGTATACTACCCTATCTCTTGGACACTGTACTTCAAACAATTTAGAGAAGTCACACTTGATTACATTCACACCTTCTCCTGGATAAATAAAGGCGAGGCAAATTAAGGGAATGGGTAAAAATGGCAGCTCCTACCAGTGTCAGACAGGGAGGTGGAAAAACTGAGGAAATCCACCTGCTGGCCAAGCAGCAGAAACCATGAGTTATCACTCACAATAGAAACGTGTAGCAAGTCTTCACTGTGAGCAGCAACACATGATTACTGCTGCTTGGCCAGCAAATGGATTTCCTCAGCTTTTCCAGCGCCCAGTCCGAAACTGGCTCCTACAGCTATTAGAAACCAGGACAAACTGCAGAAATAAATCTGCTTGGATCCCTTTAAAAATATACTTTCATTTCAATTTGCAGCCAGATTAGAATTTCCAAAACTGACTAAAAATCCAAACTGCTCCTTTGCAGCCTTAGCAACTATGCTCTCTGTATTTTTTATAAGACAGCCTAAAACTCCCATGTTGCTTTAGAGCCAATGAACTGCATAGATCAAGAGGCAACACCAGCCAAATACAATGCCGGGCCATTGGCTAGTGTACAGTTGTTTGAAAAACTATTCGGCCCCCTTGAAGTTTTCCACATTTTGTCATATTACTGTCACAAACATGAATCAATTTTACTGGAATTCCACGTGATAGACCAATACAAAGTGGTGTACACGTGTGAAGTGGAACGAAAGTCATACATGATTCCAAACATTTTTTACAAATAAATAACCGCAAAGTGGTGTGTGCATAATTATTCGGCCCCCTTTGATCTGAGTGCAGTCAGTTGCCTATAGACATTGCCTGATGAGTGCTAATGACTAAATAGAGTTAACCTGTGTGTAATCTAATGTCAGTACAAATACAGCTGCTCTGTTACGGCCTCAGAGGTTGTCTAAGAGAATATTGGGAGCAACAACACCATGAAGTCCAAAGAACACACCAGACAGGTCAGGGATAAAGTTATTGAGAAATTTAAAGCAGGCTTAGCCTACAAAAAGATTTCCAAAGCCTTGAACATCCCACGGAGCACTGTTCAAGCGATCATTCAGAAATGGAAGGAGTATGGCACAACTGTAAACCTACCAACACAAGGCCGTCCACCTAAACTCACAGGCCAAACAAGGAGAGCGCTGATCAGAAATGTAGTCAAGAGGGCCATGGTGACTCTGGATGAGCTGTAGAGATCTACAGCTCAGGTCTGGGAATCTGTCCATAGGATAACTATTAGTCATGCACTGCACAAAGTTTGCCTTTATGGAAGAAGGGCAAGAAGAAAGCCATTGTTAACAGAAAAGCATAAGAAGTCCCATTTGCACTTTGCCACAAGCCATGGGGGGCACAGCAAACATGTGGAAGAAGGTGCTTTGGTCAGATAAGGCCAAAATGCTATGTGTGGAGAAAAAATAACACTGCACATCACTCTGAACACACCATCCCCACTGTCAAATATGGTGGTGGCTGCATCATGCTCTGGGGGTGCTTCTCTTCAGCAGTAGAGATGACCCGAACCTCCGATTTTCAATTTGCGAACCGCGAACGCGAACTTTCACGAACCGCAATAGACTTCAATGGGGAGGCAAACTTTGAAAACGAGAAACATTTTTGCTGGGCACAAAAGTGTTAGAAAAAATGTTTCAAGGGGTCTAACACCTGGAGGGGGGCATGGCAGAGTGGGATGGACGCCAAAAGTCCCGGGGAAAAATCTGGATTTGACGCAAAGCAGCGTTCTAAGGGTTAAAATCACATTGCATGCTAAATTGGAGGCCTAAAGTGCTTTAAAACATCTTGCATGTGTATACATTAATCAGGGAGTGTAATTAGAGTACTGCTTCACACTGACAGACCAAACTCACTGTGTAACGCACCACAAACAGCTGTTTGTGTTGTGACAGCCGTGCTGGACTGGTGCGCATCATGGCCAGAGTGCAGGCGATGGCGGTTTTCAAGCTCATATGGTCGGGCTGAGGTAGCTGAATGACAGAACAACAGTGACTGAGTGTCCAGCTGATCGAATTTGGTCTGTCCACAATAAAGCAATGACCTTATTATCTTGGGTGTGCTCCCCCCCTTCCCAAGACACTCATATAGCCAGCGGTCATTGCTTCATTGTGATATGCAAGCCCCTTCACCGTGGCAAGGTAACGATCACGAAGGGGAATTGACACATGTACATGCCTTTTGTGTTGTTGTTGCAGCTGCAGTGCCAGAAAAATTAGGCAGGCATGTACACGCACCAGAAAAATTAGGCCAGAAAAATTAGGCAGGCATATACACGCACCAAAAAAATTATTATAGCGGGATTCAGCACCAGAAAAATTATTATAGCGGGATTCAGGAATCGGCCTGGAGTCCTGGACCCTGTTGGTGGTGGCGGAGAAGGCAGTCAAGCGGCCTGCAGGCAGAGATGCTGTGTGGGGAGCAACTTAGTTTTGGGACAGGCAGTCACACGGCGTGCAGGCAGAGATGCTGTGTGTGGGGACTGGCTTAGTCTGCGGGCGGGCAGTAGTTCTCCTCGATCCATGCCTCATTCATTTTGATAAAGGTGAGGTACTGAACACTTTTGTGACTCAGGCGACTTCTTTTCTCAGTGACAATGCCTCCAGGTGCGCTGAAGGTCCTTTCTGACAGGACGCTTGAGGCAGGGCAAGACAGAAGTTGGATGGCAAATTGGGACAGCTCTGGCCACAGGTCAAGCGTGCGCACCCAGTAGTCCAAGGGTTCATCGCTGCTCACAGTGTCTACATCCACACTTAAGGCCAGGTAGTCGGCTACCTGCCGGTCCAGGCGTTGGTGGAGGGTGGATCCGGAAGGGCTAAGGCGAGGCTTTGTACTAAAGAATGTCCTCATGTCTGACATCACCATGAGATCGTTGGAGCGTCCTGTACTTGCCTGCGTTGACATGGGAGGAGGATTACTGGCAGTGGAACCTTTATTCCGTTGTGCTGTGACATCATCCTTAAACGCACTGTAAAGCATAGTTGCCAGCTTGTTCTGCATGTGCTGCATCCTTTCTGCCTTCAGGTGAGTTGGTAACATCTCCGCCACTTTGTGCCTATACCGAGGGTCTAGTAGCGTGGCCACCCAGTACAGCTCATTCCCTTGAGTTTTTTTATACGGGGGTCCCTCAACAAGCTGGACAGCATGAAAGACGCCATCTGCACAAATTTGGATCCAGACTTACTATCCATCTCCTCTTGCTCTTCCTCAGTGACGTCAGGTAAGTTCTCCCCCCCCCAAAAAAAACACCACGGGAACGTTGAGCAGCACAAGCCCCCTGCAACACCTGCTGTGGTTGTTCTTCTGCCACCTCCTCCTCCAAAACAACACCTTCCTCATCATCTGAGTCTGACTCCTCTTCCCTACCCAACTCTTTCTCCTCCTCCTCCTCCCTCTGTGCTGCTGCAGGTGTTGAGGAAACATCTGGTTCTGATGAGAATTGATCCCACAACTCTTCCTCCTATTCCTGTTTCTCTTCATGCTCCTCCACAGCGTGATCCACCACTCTATGCACGGCACACTCCAGGAAAAAAGCATGGGGGATCAAGTCGCTGATGGCGCCTTCACTGCGACTCACCATGTTTGTCACCTCCTCAAATGGCCACATCAGCCTGCAGGCATTTCGCATGTGTGTCCAGTTCTTGGGCCAGAACATCCCCATCTTCCCAGACTGTGTCCTTCTACTGTAGTTGTAGAGATACTGGGTGACGGCTTTCTCCTGTTGTAGCAGGCGGTCAAATATGACCAGGGTCGGATTCCAGCGAGTCGGGCTATCACAAATCAAGCGTCTCACCGGAAAGTTGTTTCTCCGCTGACTGTCCGCAAAGTGTGCCATGGCCGTGTAAGACCGCCTGAAATGCCCACACAACTTTCTGGCCTGTTTCAGGACGTCCTGTAAGCCTGGGTACTTAGACACATATCTCCGAATGATGAGATTCAGCACATGTGCCATGCAGCTAACGTGTCAACTTTTCCAAATTCAAAGCTAAAATTAGATTGCTGGCGTTGTCACACACCACGTTGCTGATGTCCAGTTGGTGCGGGGTCAGTCACTGATCCACCTGTTTGTTAAGAGCAGCCAGGAGAGCTGCTCCAGTGTGACTTTCCGCTTTGAGGCAAGACATGTCTAATATGGCGTGACACTGTCGTACCTGGCATGCAGCATAGGCCCTGGGGAGCTGGAGCTGTGTAGGTGGAGAGGAGATCGCAGCACCAGTAGAGTTGCCACACAGCCAAGGAGGAGGAGGAGGATGACAGCGAAGAAGATGTAGCAGGAGGAGAGGAGGTGGCAGCAGGCCTGCCTGCAAGCCGTGGAGGTGTCACAAGTTCTGCTGCACAGCCACGTACTCCCTGCTTGCCATCGGTTACCAGGTTGACCCAATGGGCTGTGTAAGTAATGTACCTGATGTGTATAAGGAGAGAAAGAAATACAAATGGTGGCACTCCTTAATCCATTTTGAGCTCAATACTGCATCAATGAAAGTAAAATAATCTCACCATACCGTCTGTGGCGTCCTGTTCCGTTTTCTGCTGGGACGTGTGCTCTGCGGGTATGTTGGATAAAGGAAGCAGCAGCTGATTGTAAACAAAAAGAGATAGAATCCGGGCACCTTCCGTTCAATGCGTTTATTGCAGATGTAGTAAAACATGCATGTGGATGCCACAACCTACGGATACCTCTGTGCAAAGATCCTCAAGGATGACGTATATAGTGGTACGCAGCGTCACGCTGTGTACCACTATATACATCATCCTTGAGGATCTTTGCACAGAGGTATCCGTAGGTTGTGGCATCCACATGCATGTTTTACTACATCTGCAATAAACGCATTGGACGGAAGGTGCCCGGATTCTATCTCTTTTTGTTTACAATTAAGTAATGTACCTGCCCTGACCGTGCTTGGCAGACCAGGCATCCGTGGTCAGATGGACCCTTGACCCAACACTGTGTGCCAGAGATGACACCACTTGCCTCTCAAATTCATGGTACAGTTTGGGTATCGCCTTTTTTGAGAAATAATTGCGGCCTTGTATCTTCCACTGCGGTGCCCCAATGGCCACAAATTTTCAGAAGTCCTCAGCGTCCATCAGCTGGTATGGTAACAGCTGGTGAGCTAACAGTTCCGCTAAGCCAGCTGTCAAAATGCCAGGCAAGAGGGTGACTGGCAGACATTGGCTTCTTCCACTCAAAGATTTCCCTCACGGACACCTGGCTGCTGCTGTGGGCAGAGGAGCAGGAACCGCTCAAGGTGAGAGGCGGAGTGGATGAGGGTGGCTGTGATTGTGAAGGTGCAAGGGAGAAAGCAGCTGAAGATGATGCACCTGAAGGAGGAAGAGGAGAAGGAGGATGGCTTTTCTTTTGTGTGCTGCTTTTCCTCAGGTGGTCTTCCCATTGCAGTTTGTGCCTTTTCAGCATGTGCCGTCATAAGGCAGTTGTCCCTACGTGGGTGTTGGCCTTTCCACGGCTCAATTTTTGGAGACAGAGAGAACAGATGGCATTGCTCTGATTTACGGCAGACACACTAAAAAATCTCCAAACCGCTGAGCCCCCCGGGGTGTGGTCACTATGGTGGCCTCAGCAGCTAACGTTGAAGGGCATGTTGGCTGGCTGGCTGTCCATTGGTGGTGATACATGGCGCCGGACACTGCCACCAGCTGTTTCTGACGACGAGCTCCCCCTGCTTCTTTCAGCAACTCGTCTCCTCCAACTCCTCTCTGACTCCCCCTCTGAACTGTCCCCCTGTTCATCTCCTCTATTTGGAACCCATCTGGCATCCGTATCATCATAATCATCCTCCCCAGCTTTGCTTGCCTCAGACACCTCATAAACTGCACCAACAGCAGGTACTTCATCATCCTCCTCCTCACACATTACGTCCATAGTGTCGCCTAACTCAGACATATGAGGTGGTGTAACTTGCTTAGTGCCTTCATCTTGTTGTAACAAGAATGGCTGTGCATCAGTGATTTCCCCACCAAATAACTCCTGCAAAGTGTCAAATGCAGTGGAGGTGGAGCTAGTAGTAGCGCTGGTGGCTGTGGAAGATGAGGTGTTCTGTGTTAAATAGTCAACCACGTCCTGACAATCTTGGGAGTTGATGGGACATGCCTTCTTCTGAGCACTGTACTTTGGGCCAGGGCCGCACAAAATCACATCAGCACGACCTCGAACAAACCTGCCGGGTGGCCTGCCTCTGGGTCTGCCCCTGCCTCTACCTGTTTTGTACATATCGGGGGGATGAAGTGAAAGGTATGCACTGACTTGACTAATACAATGTGCAGTCACACAGGTGCAGTGAAAGGTATGCAGGGACTGGTATTACAATACAATGTGTAGCTGTCACACAGGTGCAGTTAACAGATATGCTCAGAGTGGTATATTACACAGCGTGCGGTCACACAGGTACTGTGAACAATTATGCAATGACTGGTATTACAAATGTGCACCTGTCACACACACACAGGCACCGGACAGGCACAGTGACACTGCGTGCGCTCACATAGGTAGGTGGGTACACTGAACAACAGGTAGGTATATGCAGTGATGGGTATTACAATGTGCACCTGTCACACACAGACAGGTACCGGACAGTCACAGTGACACTGCGTGTGCTCACGTAGGTAGGTGGGTGCACTAAAGGGAACAACAGGTAGGTATATGCAGTGATGGGCATTACAATGTGCACCTGTCACACACAGACAGGTACCGGACAGGCACAGTGACACTGCGTGCACTCACATAGGTAGGTGGGTGCACTGCGAACAACAGATAGGTATATGCAGTGATGGGTATTATAATGTGCACCTGTCACACACAGACAGGTACCGGACAGGCAAGGTGACACTGCGTGCGCTCATGTAGGTAGGTGGGTGCACTGAAGTGAACAACAGGTAGGTATATGCAGTGATGGGTATTACAATGTGCACCTGTCACACACAGACAGGTACCAGACAGGCACAGTGACACTGCGTGCGCTTACGTCGATAGGTTGGTGCACTGAAGTGAACAACAGGTAGGTATATGCAGTGATGGGTATTACAAATCTGCACCTGGCACAGTAGTAATTACCACCACCAAGGGGCCAAAGGCCAGCAGCGACTGAATGCCAGGGCTGTATATAATGCAAGTGGGCCACACACAAAAAAAAAATAGATCACAAGAACAAGATTATCTCTCAAAAGCTAATGTTGAGGGGTGCTTTTTTAGCAATAAGAATCAGCAAGGAGCAAGCTAACAAGCCTAAAAGAGCCTAACTAAGCTTTCCCTATGAGAGTCTGCAGCAGCTCTCCCTTCTCTAATTACTGCAGGCACACAAGTGAGTCCAATGCCTGGAAGCTGCCTGCCTTTTATAAGGGGGGGGGGGCACACGGAGGGAATGTAGCCTGATTGGCTACAATGTGCCTGCTGACTGTGATGTAGAGGGTCAAAGTTGACGCTCATGATGCACTATGGGGGCGAATCGAATTTCCAGTAATGTTTGCGGTTCTCCACGATCGCGAACCCCGGAAGTTCGCCGTTTCCCGTTCACCAGTGAACCGTTCAGGCCATCTCTATTCAGCAGGGACAGGGAAGCTGGTCAGAGTTGATGGGAAGATGGATGGAGCTAAAATACAGGGCAATCTTGGAAGAAAACCTCTTGAAGTCTGCAAAAGACTCGAGACTGGGGCGGAGGTTCAACTTGCAGCAGGACAATGACCCTAAGCATAAAGCCAGGGGAACAATGGAATGGTTTAAAACAAAACATATTCATGTGTTAGAATGGCCCAGTCAAAGTCCAGATCTAAATCCAATCGATAATCTGTGGCAAGATCTGAAAACTGCTGTTCACAAAAGCTGTCCATCTAATCTGACTGAGCTGGAGCTGTTTTGCAAAAAAAGAATGAGCAAGGATTTTAGTCTCTAGATGTGCAAAGCTGGTAGAGATACTGTATACCCTAAAAGACTGGCAGCTGTAATTGCAGCAAAAGGTGATTCTACAAAGTATTGACTGAAGAGGCTGAATAATTACGCACACCCCACTTTGCAGTTATTTTTTTATTTTTTTTTAAATGTTTGGAATCATGTATAATTTTCGTTCCACTTCTCACGTGTACACCACTTTGTATTGGTCTTTCACGTGGAATTCCAATATATATATATATATATATATATATATATATATATATATATATATATATATATATATATACAGACACATACTTACTAAGTTCCCTCAGATTCCTAGATTGTACGCTCAATTGGGCAAAAGTTTGCTTTTCCTCCTGAGTTATGGTTTATACACCTGGTATGTATGCAGATTTGTCTTCAGTGCCCCACCCCCCCCCCATCCCCCATTTATTGTACAGCTCTGTGTAGTGCATCAGTGCTTCATAAATAAAAGATAATATTCATATGACTGACATGTCTTATTGAAATGTAAGCTTTATGCATGTTGTGAAGATATACATTTTTTTCAGTTTTAATTAAAAAGAATAATAACAGATGGGAATTGTAATTTTGTTGTTATTGTTATTAAGGTGGTGTAACTGTAACAAAAATAATCTCCGTGACTAGATTGTGATTGCCAACAGTTAAGAAAATATCATTGCAGCACAGATTGAAACAAAAGGTCAACCCAAACAATAAAATGTACAAATTTCAAACCTCAGTGACAAGCAGCCACAGGAGAAGGGTATTATTACTATACTTTATAAAACTCTAATACATCACGCTGTGAAGCAGTGGTACACCATCTAATAACAGACCAAAACAAAACGATGTACGGATGACAATCAAGGAAAAAAAATCTAACTATGTCTTTCATGACATCCTCCTTGGATATACAGTGCAAACATTTTAGATACAGACATAATATTAGATCCTGACCTTGTTTTATATGTACATAGAAAAAAAGCCATTTTAAATATAGTAGTTCCTAATAGCATATCATACATGGTACTGTCAGCCTACTGTAATCACATGATCAGACAGAGGGGTTCTGTTCACCCTAATACTTATACAAAAAGCTGTGAATATGGGGGTGACCTGTGTACCAAACTGTTCACTAAATCAAACATATACTATTACCATGGTTGCAAACATGTGAAATTTGAATTTGAACATCTTAAGAATTTTAGTGTTTAACTGGGTCCAAAATAATAATAAAAAAAAATTCCAATGACACACTAATATATTTCTTTATGTTTGAATTTAATTTTTACTATAGTACACTTCATTTTAAGTTAGTAGCTTGTAAAAGAGGCCAGTGGCTAAACAAGTATCCATACAAACTGCAATCTATAAATACAATGCAAATTGATTACATTTTGTTAATGAGGTGTTTTCCTTTTTGTGCCATTTCTTTTTGTGCCAAAAAGATAGAGTGTGCACTCAGATTTTCATTTTTTTGGTCAAATGAAATGACTGGCAAACACTATAGACTTGGGCTGAGTGAAAGAATGGAGTGTGGGCCACATGGTTTACCAATCCTTCATGCCTCAGACCCGTTGTCACATATTAATGCATGCTAGTGGCTAGCAAGATTTTGTCAAAAATTTGATAAACACACCTGATATGGAAGCTGGAAAGGGGTAGGTTTTGCCCTAATGCAGATGTCCGCAGACCATATCAAAACCGTGCTTTCAGAAACTTATATAGTATTCACACAGCATTCAACTGGCATTCCAATGCCATTCCATTTTAGTGTTTCAGCAAGTAAAATGAGACTCTGCATGCAGTGTTTACGAACTACTGTTGATTGTGGTTAACAAAGTATGTGTAGCTGCCAATCCAACCACATTTGTTAGCACTTCCATCAGAACACATTAAGTGGCAGTGGTTTGATGGTCCTTCTATCTCTCCAACAGCTCCTTCATAACATCCTTCAATGGCTCCTCCACCTCCTCTCCCACACACCTCTCAGTTGGTGTTCCCTAAGGCTCCATCCTTGGCCCCTACTGTTCTCACTGTACACCCCCTTGATCGGGAAAATGATTTCCTCCACGGAATTGAACTACCACATGTCGATGACACCCAGAAATACCTCTACATCTTGGATCTCTCCTCCTCCCCCATGGACAAGGTCTCCACCTGCCTAACATCCATTTCCTGCTGGATGGCTGCCATGTGCCTGAAGCTTAATCTGGACAAGACTGAGCTTCTGATAATCCCAGCCCACAAAGCAGCAACTCTCCCAGATATTCATATCACGAACGAAAACGCTACCATCCATCCTGCCCTCCAAGCCCACTGCCTAGGTGTCACTAGAGACTTGGCTCTCCTTCACACCCCACATCCAAAGTATTATCCATTCCTGCAACTTTCACCTTTGCAACATCTACAGCACCTGATGCTACCTGTCTAAACTCAAACTCCTCATCCATGCCCTTGTCATCTCCCACCTGGACTATTGCAATTCCTTTTTATCAGGCCTCCCTCTATACTGCATCACCACCCTTCAATATGTAGTGAATGCAGCAGCCAGACCTCTCTTTGCAGTCCCCTCTGTAAAGCCCTCCACTGGCTCCCCATCCGTTTCAGGATCAACTTCAAAATTCTGTGCTTGGCCTACAAATCGGTGCACAGGATTTGCTCAACCTACATCTTTGATCTTGTCCACAGGCACATACTGCCCGCCCCCTCAAATCCTCCAATGACTGGCACCTGTTTGCAATGTGTGCTTCTCAATCCCATGTGTGTTTGCAGGACTCCACTAGGGCTGCCCCCACTCTCTAAAACTCATTCCCACCAGATATCAGACTTGCCCCTAAAACCAGCCCTCAAGACTCACCTTTTTACACTTTCCTATACCCCCTCCCCCACCACCACCACAATAAGTGCCATAAATTATACTTTCTGCCCCCTCTTGCAGACTAGAACAGACACCAAAGACATTGAACTGTTATCAAAGATTTGCATAATCTTGTTTTTTATTGTGAGCTTCTTACACGGCCTTGTATGTTAACAATTTATCTATTGTGCAGCAACAATATGATGGCACTTAAAAAATAGAATAAATAATAAAATAATGATAATAAATGATAGATAACTGCTTTCTCGATATCACCCCAGATCTATTCTAGCTTATTGAAACCGGTAATGTACTTAACTTAGGTTCAGTTAAATGTTTAAAATTAAAAACTAATCTCTTATCGATCATGAAATACAATTGTACTACACAATCTAGCCCTGTCTGGAGCTCTAAGCAAAATACTGGCATGTAACTCTTACTCTTAATTAGTGTTGGGCGAACATCTGGATGTTCGGGTTCGCGAACGTTCGCCGAACATGGCCGCGATGTTCGGGTGTTCGCGCCGAACTCCGAACGTAATGGAAGTCAATGAGGACCCGAACTTTCGTGCTTTGTAAAGCTTCCTTACATGCTACATACCCTAAATTTGAAGGGTATGTGCACCTTGGGAGTGGGTACAAGAGGAAAAAAAATATTTGAAAAAGAGCTTATAGTTTTTGAGAAAATTGATTGTAAAGTTTCAAAGGAAAAACTGTCTTTTAAATGCGGAAAATGTCATGTTTCTTTGCACAGGTAACATGCTTTTTGTCGCCATGCAGTCATAAATGTAATACAGATAAGAGGTTCCAGGAAAAGGGACCGGTAACGCTAACCCAGCACCAGCAGCAGCACACGTGATGGAACAGGAGGAGGAGGCGCAGGAGGAGAAGGCCACGCTTTGTGACACAACCCAGGCCTTGCATGAGAACAAGAAGCGTGCGGATAGCAATGCTTTTTGCCGCCATGCAGTCATAAATGTAATTCAGATGAGAGGTTCAATAAACAGGGACTGGAAACGCTAACCCAGCAGCAGCAGCAGCACACGTGATGGAACAGGAGGAGGCGCAGGAGGAGAAGGCCACGCTTTTTGTGACACAACAACCCAGGCCTTGCATGAGGACAAGAAGCGTGCGGATAGCATGCATTTTGCCGCCATGCAGTCATAAATGTAATAAAGATAAGAGGTTCCATAAACAGGGACCGGAAACGCAAACCCAGCAGCAGCACACGTGATGGAACAGGAGGAGGCGCAGGAGGAGAAGGCCACGCTTTCAGACACAACAACCCAGGCCTTGCATGAGGACAAGAAGCGTGCGGATAGCATGCATTTTGCCGCCATGCAGTCATAAATGTAATAAAGATAAGAGGTTCCATAAACAGGGACCGGAAACGCTAACCCAGCAGCAGCAGCACACGTGATGGAACAGGAGGAGGCGCAGGAGGAGAAGGCCACGCTTTGAGACACAACAACCCAGGCCTTGCATGAGGACAAGAAGCGTGCAGATAGCATGCATTTTGCTGCCATGCAGTCATAAATGTAATAAAGATAAGAGGTTCCATAAACAGGGACCGGAAACGCTAACCCAGCAGCAGCACACGTGATGGAACAGGAGGAGGCGCAGGAGGAGCGGTGTACTACTATTCCCAGCAGCAACACAGAGCAAAATGCTATACAGGGTAAGCGGTGTACTACTGTTCCCAGCAGAGACACAGAGTGGCAGTAAACACAATGCTATATAGTGTGGCTGAGCGGTGTACTACTGTTCCCAGCAGCGACACAGTGCACAATGCTATACAGTGGTGGGTGAGCGGTGTACTACTGTTCCCAGCAGAGACACAGAGTGGCAGTAAACACAATGCTATATAGTGTGGCTGAGCGGTGTACTACTGTTCCCAGCAGCGACACAGAGCACAATGCTATACAGTGGTGGGTGGGTGAGCGGTGTACTACTGTTCCCAGCAGCGACACAGTGCACAATGCTATACAGTGGTGGGTGAGCGGTGTACTACTGTTCCCAGCAGAGACACAGAGTGGCAGTAAACACAATGCTATATAGTGTGGGTGAGCGGTGTACTACTATTCCCAGCAGCGACACAGAGCACAATGCTATACAGGGTGAGCGGTGTACTACTGTTCCCAGCAGACACACAGAGTGGCAGTAAACACAATGCTATACAGTGGAGGCTGAGCGGTGTACTACTATTCCCAGCAGCGACACAGAGCACAATGCTATACAGGGTGAGCGGTGTACTACTGTTCCCAGCAGACACACAGAGTGGCAGTAAACACAATGCTATATAGTGTGGGTGAGCGGTGTACTACTATTCCCAGCATCAACACAGAGCACAATGCTATACAGGGTGAGCGGTGCACTACTGTTCCCAGCAGACACACAGAGTGGCAGTAAACACAATGCTATATAGTGTGGGTGAGCGGTGTACTACTATTCCCAGCAGCGACACAGAGCACAATGCTATACAGGGTGAGCGGTGTACTACTGTTCCCAGCAGACACACAGAGTGGCAGTAAACACAATGCTATATAGTGTGGGTGAGCGGTGTACTACTATTCCCAGCAGCGACACAATGACCGGGGGACCCTGGCTAGCCTGGCTGGAGAGAGAACTACCCTGCCTGCCTACCCAAAGCTAAACCCACAGACAAATGACGTGGATCGGGTATTTATTTACCCGAACCACGTGACCCGTTCGGCCAATCAGAGCGCGTTCGGGTCCGAACCACGTGACCCGTTCGGCCAATCACAGCGCTAGCCGAACGTTCGGGGAACGTTCGGCCATGTGCTCTTAGTTCGGCCATATGGCAACTCGAACATCACCCGAACAGGGTGATGTTCTGCAGAACCCGAACAGTGGCGAACACTGTTCGCCCAACACTACTCTTAATCCTAATTATCATGTATAAGCATGCTGATAAGAGTTATGTAAGTATAATAAACAGTGCAAACACACATGAGTTAAAGGTAAGGGGAACCTAAAAATATCAGCGTAAGCACAGAGTACCAGCTTATACTGCACATACTGGAGAATACAGATTAGTATAATACAATGGAGCTAAAATCAGCAATGCTAAAATCAGCAACAGCAATTGCTGTTCAGGACTTCATGTTTAGCACATTAAAGTTAAGCACAGTAATACTTTAACTGCAGTTTTATGCATTATGGTATTGGTTGGAACCTGTCAAGAATATTTATCACTATGCACTTTTATTAGGTTGGAACAAAATTTGAATGTCCCTAAACTTTTTTTTTTGCTTTGCGCCCCAGGATATTTCAGTAAATTAAACATTAATTTTAAAAACCCTTATAATCATTAGCTTTTTATTTGGCTTCTTATGAGATCTGACTGCGTTATCTTGGTTTCAGGAAAATGATCATTCATTTAAAAATGAAATGCATTCTGCTGTGCTAAAGGTTTTTCTAACCATGTCAAAACAATTACCACTGGAAATAAAGAACAAATTGAGTAAGCCAAATTACCATGAAAAAACTAGGTCTGACAAGACCCCTTGATGTTCCACCTCGATAAGAATGTATTACTTGTTAATTATAAACAAAAGCTCTACATTATAGTGGTTTTGTTTTGAATCAACATCCAACACTCTTCATTAAAAGTCATGGAGATCTTGTTATAAACTGATTGGAATTGTATCCTTATAGTATTATATTAATCAAAAGTCTTCCTCATACTTCTACAGTATCTCACAAAAGTGAGCTCAAATTTGTGTAGATATTTTATGATATCTTTTCATAAGACAACACTGTTTCACAGAATTTGTGCCACAGTGCAGTATAACATGGACGTCAGGGGCAGCCCTATGCTGGAACAGACAACTGTACTGTAATATGTGTATTTTGTAGGCACGCTGACGCATTATGTGTTTTGTGAGAACGCCGCCAGAATAGTTGTATTTTGTTTGAAGTGCTGCTGCATTATATGTATTTTGTGGCAAATGCTTCCTCAATATGTATATTTTGTGGGAAATACTGCCACATTATGCATATTTTGGGGAAACATGCCACATTATTTGTAGAGCTGTACAGAGGCGCCAGTAGGATAAAAAAATAACTAAAATGTTTAAAACGTTCGGGATGCGGTGGTGGACCAGCCAACCCAAAAGCAGACACAAGTACTGTCTATTATAGCCGAAAGCAATTTATTCGCATACTCCTAGCTAGGAGTATGCGAATACATTTCTTTCGACTATAATCGACAGTACTTGTGTCTGCTTTTGGGTTGGCTGGTCCACCACCGCATCCCGAACGTTTTAAACATTTTAGTGATTTTATATCCGACTCGCGCCTCTGTACAGCTCTACATATCAAGAATCCACCCTTGGTGGAAGGGTGACATACCCTTTTTTTTCTCCCTATCCGCAGAGAGCGACGTTTTAATCCCGAGTGGGGACACGCTTGTTCTCCCCACCTGCCTCTTCAGTGGTTGCCTTGGAGGTAACCCTGGTTTGTGAGTATAATACTTACGCTGTACATTAATTTCACCATTTTCCAGTGCATACTACACTATATTGGGCTCTTTATTTTTTTATGCCACATTATTTGTATTTTCTAGGGAAATACTGCCAAATGAAGTGTATTTTGGAGGAAATTGCTTAGTGCAGGGAGAATATTCTGTTTTCAACTATCGCCCATACTGAGTGCTGGGACTCTCTCTCAGACAGTGGCATAGTTAAGGAGCTATGGGCCCCGGTGCAAGGTTTACATTGGGGCCCCCAAGCATTATATACATAACAATTGGTACGGCTCACCAAAAGCTGCCAAGGGCAACCACAGTGTCAGAAGTGCAAGGAGAGGATGGGGAGCAGTTTGTTAGTGATTACTACTAATAAAAAAAAACCTATAGAAGATTATTACCAGCATAGGACCAATAGAGAGTTAAGTCTGTGGTTGAGGGTGGACCCCACGGGCCCCTCTGACCCAGGGGCCCTGATGCTTTTGCTACCTCTGCACCCCCTATTGCTACGCCACTGCTCTGAGATCTTTCTGGCAGCTCCTATCAAACTGTGCCAATACTAAACTGTGAGTCAATGTGCAATTATGTAGCACTGACATCTTTTGCAGCATTTTACAGAGTACATATTCGTGTCACTAACTATCCTCTAAGGAGCACACAATCTAATCCTGCCATTGTCATAGTCTAATGTCCTATTATTATTATTATTATGTACTTATAGAGCATTGCCATCTTTTGCAGCACTTTATAGAGTGCAAAGTCATGTTACTGAATGTCCTCTGAGGAGCTCACAAGCTAATACCTACCAACATTTTGTGGGAGAGAATGCTGGTTAATGTGTGTTTATTTTTTTCACAGCCTTTATGAGGCTCTCTCTCCCTCCCCTTTCCTCCTCCCCTCCGTCATCAGCATTGGAACAGGACGGCGATCTGTCCTATTCCGCCTCTCATAGGCATCAGCCTATGAGAGGAAGGTGATCCTCGGCCAATCAGAGGCCAGGGGCCGCAGCGCTGTACTCTTGTAAACAAAGGGGATTTCTTTCCCCTTTCGTTTACAAACAACGCGATCGGCGGCTAGCAGGCTAATCACCGAACTCCGTTCTGTGAAGTGGCAGGGGACGATCGCACATGCGCACGGCAGTTCCCTGGGAAACTGCAGCCACAGGACTTGACGCCAATTGGCGTTAGGCTGTCCTGGGGCTGCCGCCGCAGTCACGCCCATTGGCGTGAGGCGGTCTTTAAGTAGTTAACTAGAAAATTGTCCACTGGACACTCCCAGTGCTTATTATTGTCATGCCCACTGCTTGTTGTGGGACCACTTTCTTGTATAGCTTGTGCTGCACGCTGAGGATCTTAAAAAAAATAAATGATGCTCTCCATAAAGATGGCCTCTCAGAGCACTTATTTCAATTCTCACCCTGTGATCACTGATTAGCTCACAGTGATTACAGGCTGAAAGGGCCAATGAATTTAGCTCTTCATTGGTGCCTAGAACTCAGCTGTCTAATGTTAACAGCAATGCTTGTGCAATATTGTGGTGGGCGAATGTATAAACGGTGTAGTGAAATATATCCTGTGTCAGGATTAAGCATCCATAAACACACCATAGATTTAACTATGCGTGATTCAGAGGTGGTTAAGGAAAAGCCCAGTTCTGAAATCCTTGCAGCTGAGAATACTTAAAGCTGAAAAACACTGAATGCCAACATGAATAGGCTGAGATTGCATTGACTATAATCTCAGCACCTGCTGCTTTGGCCAGGTGAGAGGTCTGGCTCTGTCACTAACTAATTCGCTCCACAAGACCTAAGAGGGCATAGTTCTGGCTGCCTGTGGAGACAGGGTAATGAGAAACAACCTGCAGTACATTGCCAAAGATTAGATGAACACCTGTGATTCAGTGCAACAATACTTTCTATTTCACTTCAAAAAAATGACATGCAATCTTTGATAATAAAACTTAAGTCTGAACTTGGGCTACAAAGTAGGTCTGAAGTGAAGTGTGATAATTTTGTCAGGACAGACTAAGGCTCCCTGCACACTGCAAATCCGTTTTCCGATTCCGATTCCGTTTCCGATTCCGATTCCGTTTCCGATTTTCCTTGAATACATTCAACAGAAAAACGGATCAAAAAACGCAGCATGCAGTTAAGATTAAAAATCTGAATCGGAATCGGATGTAAAAACAGATTAAAAAGCGGAATCGGAATCTGAAATGCATGCAGTGTGCAAGAGGCCTTAAAATGAATCTCACTGTGCTTGTGGCTGCTCATTGTATGTTGACTTGCCTCCCAATAGGAAGCCAAGAGCCAAACTAAACTGTGGGATTCCTCATATTGAGGTTAGACTAGGAGAAGGCATTTCCGATATTTGCTTATGTCCTCTTTGTGGAACACACAGGCTCTGTGTTCCTACACTAGCCTCTAAGAGACATAATAAGTTATTTCGTAGTGTGCTGCAGTTATCCTTTGGCTGATCGTGTGATTGGTTTCTCAATACCACCACTATTCAGCACAATTTTCCTTAAAAGATACCTTAGCTCTCAAAACAATTGAGCAATGAACGCCCTGTGTGCATGTGGGGAGGTGCAGATAGGCTTACCACACTTCCCATGGTCCGGCGTCTTGCTCCGTTCATCTCAAAACCATACCGGTAGCATCCAGTGGTCAGAGGGGTCGGAGGAACCGCAGTAAGTCCGCAGAAGTATACGCACACTCCCGCAGGAAGACGCAGCCAGCGTGCATGTCCTCTGTCATGCGCAGTAATGTCCGCTTGGGCACCAGAGGGTGCATATGTTGGCTACGTCTTCTTGCAAGTGTGCCTGCGTACTCCTGCGGACTTACTGTAGCTGCGGTAAGTTTATCCGCACCTCCCTACACACACAGTAGCTCAATTTTTTTGAAAGCTAAGGTACCCTTTTACATTTGGAATTGTTAGTCCCTCTGCTAACACAATTTTTCAGCAGCACGTGTGGCTAAAACCTCGGTGGCACTTTTGGAGAAAGTGGGTGTGTCCCATTGTGAAAAAAACAGAATTATACTGAAAAAAGGTTAGTCATGAGCAGGCTCTGTTCATAATAATTTAGCATACATTACCAGAATTAGAATCCTCTTTAAAACTAAAGCTAAAGATGTTATTATTATTATTATTATTATTATGTACTTATATGGTACTGACATCTGACACAGTGCTGTACAGAGTATATAGTAATGTCACTAAGTGTCCTTCAGAGGAACTCACAATTTGATGCCTATAAAGTTCAAATTCACTAAGCTTTAACGCATTCGGTAATGCAGAAAACAGCTGATTTTACCTAACATCTTATCAAATTCATTAAGGCTATTACCGCACAACAAGCTGAACTTACCGACCAGTGAGGTAAATTACCGACCAGTGAGGTAAATTGTGCAATAAGTACCTCAATACTTGTCAGGAAATGTCAATTTCAATCAATGCAGTACCAATCTGGACTCCACCAATCATAACCAGAAGATTCTCTAAGATTTCATGTTTATTTGCAGCAGTTATATAGCACATACAGATCAGCAAAACGTTTCGAGCGTGAGGTGCTTTATCAAGTAAATGTCAATTCACAAAGATTAGACCATTCTGTAAAACCAAATGAGATGTTCGGTACCTATCTCCAGGCTACAGCTGTTGTTAACCAACAATCAGCATACCATAATATATCACAGGCGAAGAAGGCAGCCAATAGAAGGATCCATCCTGTCATGCTACTCCCTCCATTTGTGCTGATATACTGCTGGGAGAGACAAGCTCCTCCCCCAGGCAGCAAAGAAGAAAGCTAGAACAGGAAGTAGTTTCTTCTGCAGCTCTGTAGAGGTTAACCCTTAAGATTCCTGCTCCAAGATGCAACTGTTGAGATCATCCAAGCATGGTGTGTCTTATATTTATTTCAAGTTCATCTAAACTCAGGTTATTAAAATAAATGTTAGGAAAGAATGATACACAGATTCAGAGTGACTACAAGAGAGTGTGCAGATCGAAAGGGATTTGGGGGATGCATCTCGCTATTGTAATGCTGTCACATTGCAGGACATCAGGGTAGAAGAGCATAGAGACCTATTGCACAGCTGGTTAGACTTCTACAATGTTTACCAAACAGATCTTAATGAATTGAAGCTGTGTTTTTTGGAAAAGTACTACACATTTGAAAATCTTGGAGAATTTGGAAAAAAAAGTCTAAAATACAGAATGTGGTATTTTACCAAACTAGTTTTTGTTTTTGATTTTTGTTACCAAACAGGCCTTAGTGAATTGAAGCCCATGGTTCATATGCAATTTTCTTCTGAGTTTTGTGTGATGTTTCCACACCTTGGGCTTGAGTCCAGTGGCGTAGCAATAGGGGTTGTAGAGGTTGCGACCGCATCGGGGGCCCTGGGGCCAGAGGGGCCCCAAAGGGTGCACCCTCTATCACAGTATTAGCTCTCTATTGGTCCTGTGCTAGTAATAATCACTTCTATAGATGCTTTGAACAGTAGTAATCCTTAACACACTGTTCCCCATCCCCTTCTTGCAACTCTGACACTGTGGTTGTCCTTAGCAGGTTTTGGTGCGCCGTATCAATTGTTATGTATAAAGTGCTTGGGGGGCCCCATGTAAAATTTGCACCGGGGCCTATAGCTCCTTAGCTACGCCACTGCTTCATTCACTAAACCATGCTAACTCATAGCACGGCCGCGCTAGCATTTTGCACGTGTTATAATGCGCATAACGGTCTTCGCGCGCAATCGCAAATTTTTGCGGACAAAAATTTGCGTTAGTGTGCGCAAAATCACGATTGCGCATGAACATTCACGATTGAATGTGAGAACCGTTACGCATGTTATAACCCACGCAAAATGCTAGTGCGGCCGTGCTATGAGTTACCATGGTTTAGTGAATCAACCTTATTGTCATAAAATGCATATTTAACCACCAGCAAGCAAGAAAACACTCAAAATAATTTTGATAGTACTTTTTTAGGTATGTTTTCAAATGTAAAATGCTGAAAAGATATATTAAAGAAAATATGAAAATTATCTCGTAGGAGACAACTCAGGAGAAAAAGTTAATTGCATATGGGCCCCTATGTCTTATTTCCCAATCATAGTCTAATGCCAATGTTTGGGGGCGTCAACTAACTTGTCTGCATGTTTTTGAAATGGATGGAAGCAAGAGTGTCCATGGAAAGCCCCCTACAAACATGGTGAGAATATGCAAACTGCATGTAGATGGTGTCCTGGTCAAGATTTGGAGCGGGGACTTAATGCTACCCACTGCCTTACGCAGGCAGAAATATCTGTGTATTCTGTGCTGTGCACATCATAAAAATGTTGACCTGTCATTAAAAAACATAATATACACTATGCCCATCTATAAATTATATTACATTGCAAATATGTCTATTTGTCACTACGACCTACAGGACCTTGATCTTGACATTGAAAATGAGCCTGTCCAAATGTTCCCCTCTGCAAATGTATATTAAACTGCAACATATTCCATTATCTTCACTATCCATCTGCTGTAAATCTCATAAAACACTGTCACATAATCCCACCGAAGTAGACTTCAGCACAGCTTGGAACATATACTTGTGGCATGAGCATGCATTGCAAATTGAATCACAACTGCAAGACGGAAAATCCCCTGGGGGGCTTGTGTTGTAGAAGATGCAGTGGAAATCCAACAGGCTATTTTACACATTTCTTGTTTACTCCCATATATTTAGATTTTAGAAATAGAAATGTGAGCCCGCGAGACTAAACTCTTCAGGAGAGTGATGTGCGTTCTGCATAATCTAAATGACACTGAAAATGGTGGGGTTACGATCTTTGTTCACCTCTGACTGACCATGAGGAGAGCACATATCTGTATTTAACATGGTATATGCTTCAAGTCACGCTTACTAAATAATACAATATTTTAACATATGAAACGTCTTTTCTAAAATATTTTCACTTAAACAGGGTGTGATTTGAAACATCAAATAAAAGAATTCTAGTGTTAAAGTAGAACCTGTGTTTCTGAACCTGAAGTTGGATTTGTAGTGCCTCAAGTCAGTCTACACAGAGGAAAGGCAATATTTAAAAAAGGTCTGAAGTGAATTAAAAAAAACAACAGATACTTACCTAAGGAGAGGGAAAGCTCTGGGCCCTATAGAGCTTTCCCGTTCCGCTAACGTTTCCTGCATTCCAGCGCTGGCTCCCCTGTTAGCAGTCTCTGACCCATGTCCTGGGAGCCCAAAGACAGGCCACTCCATACTGCGCATGCACGAGCACGCTCTCTCATGCACTCGCGCATGAGCAGTACGGAACTGACCATCTACTGGAGCACTCAGGCTCCTGAAGACTTCCAAAAGCCTCCCACGCTAGGAGATTTGAATGGAGGAGCCAGCACTGGAACACAGGGACTGTGAGAGGAGGCTCATTAGGACTCATAGACTTTCCTCTCCTTAAGTAAGTATCTGTTATTTTTTTAACTCGCTCCAGGTTCTCTTTAAAGAGTAAAGGCCCATACACACGTCGGATTTTTCTGAACGACGGGTCGTTTGAACGTCCCGTCGTTTAGTCGTTCGCACGTCAAATCCGACGTGTGTACAGACTATCGTTCGCGTGATAAGACTGGTTTCCAGCGATCCGCCCGGCAGATCGCTGGTAACCAGTCTTATCACGCGAACGATAGTCTGTACACATGTCGGATTTGACGTGCGAACGACTGAACGACGGGACGTTCAAACGACCCGTCGTTCAGAAAAATCCGACGTGTGTATGGGCCTTAACTGTCGGGCATAAAATCAAAAATCAATTCTTTATTTTTATCTGGTAAACAAGAAATAAGGATGCTAATCAGGCAATCCAAAGGTTAAAATCACTATTACTTTTCTTGTTGATAAATTATCATTCCCCAGTTTACATGACTCTTATTTGGTACACAGAAAATTTGGTACACAAAAGAGAAGTTGCAGGGCAAGCTGGGTTATCTTTTTTTGCTTCTCTACTTCCCCTCAGACTTAACTAATGCAGCCTGCTTGGCTGAAGCCTCTTTCCCTCCTGTTTTCCCCTCCCACACCTCTGTTCCTTTCTGATTGGCCAAAATTTCTCAGGCTGAAACAATGCACTTTCTATAGTGAAGGGCGGGCAAATCAGGCAGAGGAGACTAAGGGCGGATATTACATCACGACTGGCTTCAAAATAGCCACAGTAAATATGGAAACTGTCTAGAATAGGATTCTCTACTTTTCCTTTATAAAATTCACTGGAATCATAACGTGGACAGTGCAATACATATGTTTTGTAAGTAGAGCAAGCATTTATTTACGTATAGATTTGTTTTTTTTTCCTGAGATAGTATGGCTGACAGCTCCTCTTTAAGAAATAATATGCATTCAGACAGTCTGAGGAAAAAGTAAACCACCTTGAACTAGCAGCTCTGCCTCAGCCAGTGGTAAATTTGCAAAGTGCAATGATTATTAGTCATGCTTCCGTCAACAAAATACTCTGCCTCCTCGTATATCTAACATTGTGGTAATCTAGAGGAATATAATCTGAAGAAAGTTTTTTCTTTTAAAGGGAACCTAAGGTGAGAGAGACATATGGAGGCTGATATATGGATTATATCAACACATTTTGCCTGGCTGTCCTGCTGATCCCCTGCCTCTAATAGTTTTAACATTATACATTACACATGAATAGCTTTAACATTATACATTGCCTGTTGCCCTCCCCTCTTCTGTGTAGCCAATCACCATCCGGTTTCCATCATGTGAAGGCATCATGAGCCACATGGTAATTGGCTGCCAGGTGTGCGGCTACACATATGTGGAGAGAAGAGGACCTGTCATTCTGCCTGAAGCAGTTAAAGTGAATGGGAATCGCATTTAAAAAAAAATGAAGCAAATACTTACCTAAGGAGAGGGAAGGCTCTGGGTCATATAGAGCCTTCTGTCTCCTCTCTCGGTGCCCTCTATCATGTGCTGGCTCCCCCCTGTTTTAATCCCCCACCGAAAGGGTATTTGGAAGTCTTCGGGAGCCATGTCCTCCCGAAGACGTGCGGCTCCATACTGCACAGGCGTGAGCGTGCAAGAGAGCGTGCTTGCGCAGGTGCAGTACAGGGCCGCCCTTCTTTAGGAGCACTCTGGCTCCCTGAAGACTTCTGAAGCCTCCTTCTGCCGGGTAAAGCAGTATTTGACTAAATTAGTCAAATACTGCTACCGGGCGAGCCAGCACTGGAACGAGGGGACCAGGAGAGGAGCTGGAAGTCTCTATAGGACCCAGAGCCTTCCCTCTCCTTGGGTAAGTATCTGTCTCATTTTTTTAAATACGGTTCCCATTCACTTTAATATAAATGCCACACTGAAAAAATAACAATGTTTTTCACTTTACATGAACACATTTTTCATGTGTTCTTGATTCTTCGAACAGAAACATGTGGGCAGTATGGGAATGTGGGAACTGTTCTGTAGTCTCTCCAATCTCCATTTCTGAGCAACAAGAAGCATTCAGATGCATTAGAATGAAAACAGCCATGCATATCTGTCAGCTAAATAAAAATGATAATGGCATATTTTCCCTCTCGCTGTACACAAACATCTGTGTGATATATGTATACGGATCTAAGCAGTTGCAGAAAACTAAGCATATAAATAATTCAATTAGCGATGCATAGTTTAATTTGCAGAAGAGATACAAAGAGCGATGTGACAAATCAGGAACAGCTGCCCGTGGACGCACGCCACTGTGACAGGAATATATGGAGACACGGATCTGGATATGGAAAAGGCTGTTGTGATTAAGACTGTAAATCAAGTACAGGAAAGTAGAAGTGCTAAGGGCACTTACATCCCCGGCATACCAAACTAACTCATTTGCATGGCATGAGATGCAGAGGAAGATCACTGTGTCTCAAGGTAACAGAACAAGCAGAATTTATCTTTCCTCATCCTCAAGAGTAGATGGGAAGTTAAGACAGGTTAACAGAACAATTACACCTCAATTAAAATGTAATGAATGAAATCCCCTTTGCAACTCAGAAGTTAGAGATATCTTATACATTAGTTAATTTGGTATGATTGTCATTCAGTTCCCACTTCTTGAGTAGTCTTTGTTATCGCTGGACAGAGTGAAAAGCAGACCTGACAAGCAGCAGTACATCCGCAATCTAGTTCTTAACAGGAACAAAGTGGGCTTCAGCTATGTAGCTGCTGAACATAGCCTGACATACAGTGACGTAGCCCCATAACAAAACGTTCATGGTGACATCAGATATAGGCACTTAACCACTTGCCGACCGCCTTAAGCCGATGGGCAGCGGCAAGGGCTGGGCCCAAACGACCGTTATACGGCCGTCGGCGGTGGCGGAGGTGGGCGTGGTTATGCGGCGATCGCGTCATTCGTGACGTGATCAGCCGCCAGCGACTGGCTCCGCCCCCCGCGCTGTAACCCGCCGGCCGTTCGGAAGCGCCGGCGGGTTACTAGCACCTGGATCGCCGCACGGATAGTGTATAATAGGCTTTGTAATGTATACAAAGCCTATTATACTGGCTGCCTCCTACCCTGGTGGTCCCAGTGTCCGAGGGACCACCAGGGCAGGCTGCAGCCACCCTAGTCTGCACCAAGCACACTGATCCTGCCCCCCCTTCCCTCTGATCGCCCACAGCACCCCTCAGACCCCCCCCTGCCCACCCCCCAGACCCCTGTTTGCACCCAATCACCCCCCTAATCACCCATCAATCTCTCCCTGTCACTATCTAAAAATATCTAAAAACGCTATTTTTTTAACCCTAAACTGCCCCCTGCTCCCTCCTGATCACCCCCCACCCCTCAGATTCTCCCCAGACCCCCCCCCCCCCCAGGACCCCCCCCTGTGTACTGTATGCATCTATCCCCCCTGATCACCTGCCAATCACCTGCCAATCACCTGTCAATCACCCATCAATCACCCATCAATCACCCCCTGTCACTGCTACCCATCAATCAGCCCCTAACCTGCCCCTTGCGGGCAATCTGATCACTCACCCACACCAATAGATCGCCCGCAGATCCGACATCAGATCACCTCCCAAGTGCAGTGTTTACATCTGTTCTCTTCTCTAAACACCCTCTAATTACCCATCAATCACCCATCAATCACCCCCTATCACCACCTGTCACTGTTACCCATCAGAATAGACCATAATCTGCCCCTTGCGGGCACCCAATCACTCGCCCCACACACTCAGATTGCCCTCAGACCCCCCCTTATCAATTCGCCAGTGCAATATTTACATCTCTTCTTCCCTGTAATAACCCACTGATCACCTGTCAATCACCTATCAATCACCCATCAATCACCCCCTGTCATTGCCACCCATCAATCACCCCCTGTCACTGCCACCCATCAATCAGCCCCTAACCTGCCCCTTGCGGGCAATCTGATCACCCACCCACACCAATAGATCGCCCGCAGATCCGATGTCAGATCACCTCCCAAGTGCAGTGTTTACATCTGTTCTCTACCCTAAACACCCACTAATTACCCATCAATCACCCCCTGTCACTGATACCCATCAGATTAGACCCTAATCTGCCCCTAGGGCACCCAATCACCCGCCCACACCCTCAGAACGCCCTTAGACCCCAGGCCTGATCACCTCGCCAGGGAATTGCTTGCATCTATTTCCCCCCTCTAATCACACCTTGAGACACCCATCAATCACCTCCTGTCACCACCTGTCACCCCCTAGCCACCCCCTAGCACACTTACCCATCAGATCAGGCCCTAATTTGCCCCGTTTGGGCTCTTGATCACTCGGCCAAACCCTCAGACCCCCTTCCGATCACCTTCCCCTCTTACCACCCCCTGAGACACCCATCAATCACCTCCTGTCACCCCCCTAGCACTCATATCCATCAGATCAGGCCCAATACAACCTGTCATCTAAGAGGCCACCCTGATTATGACTGGTTCCACAAAATTTGCCCCCTCATAGACCACCTGTCATCAAAATTTGCAGATGCTTATACCCCTGAACAGTAATTTTGAGAAATTTGGTTTCCCGACTACTCACGGTTTTGGGCCCGTAAAATGCCAGGGCAGTATAGGAACCCCACAAGTGACCCCATTTTAGAAAAAAGACACCCCAAGGTATTTGGGCCCCTTAGCGCAGTTAGGGTGCAAAAAAGTGCCACACATGTGGTACTGCCGTACTCAGGAGAAGTAGTATAATGTGTTTTGGGGTGTATTTTTACACATACCCATGCTGAGTGGGAGAAATATCTCTGTAAATAGACAATTGTGTGTAAAAAAAATCAAAAAATTGTCATTTACGGAGATATGTATGTATATGTAAAAATACACCCCAAAACACATTATACTACTTCTCCTGAGTACGGCAATACCACATGTGTGGCACTTTTTTGCAGCCTAACTGCGCTAAGGGGCCCAAAGTCCAATGAGCATCTTTAGGCTTTACAGGGGTGCTTACAATTAGGCACCCCCCAAAATGCCAGGACAGTGAACACACCCCACAAATGACCCCATTTTGGAAAGTAGACACTTCAAGGTATTCAGAGAGGAGCATAGCGAGTCCGTGGCAGATTTAATTTTTTTTTTGTCGCAAGTTAGAAGAAAAGGAAACTTTTTTTTTTTGGTCACAAAGTGTAATTTTCCGCTAACTTGTGACAAAAAATAAAATCTTCTATGAACTCACCATGCCTCTCACTGAATACTTTGGGATGTCTTCTTTCCAAAATGGGGTCATTTGGGGGGTATTTATACTATCCTGGAATTTTAGCACCTGCTTGAAAATAGGAAAATTCACTTTTGGCACCATAGTTTGTAAACGCTATAACTTTTACCCAATCCAATAAATATACACTGAATGTTTTTTTTTTATCAAAGACATGTAGCAGAATAACTTTCGCGCTCAAATGTATAGGAAATTTTACTTTATTTGAAAAATGTCAGCACAGAAAGTTAAAAAAGTCATTTTTTTGACAAAATGCATGTCTTTTTTGATGAATATAATAAAAAGTAAAACTCGCAGCAGCAATCAAATAGCACCAAAAGAAAGCTGTATTAGTGACAAGAAAAGGAGGTAAAATTCATTTAGGTGGTAGGTTGTATGACCGAGCAATAAACCGTGAAAGCTGCAGTGGTCTGAATGGAAAAAAAGGCTCTGGTCCTTAAGGGGCAAAAAGACTGTGGTCCTCAAGTGGTTAAGCAATGCCACCTGCCCCTACCCTATTGATATGAGTAAGCAGGGCAATTTACATTTTTATGCAGTGGGTATAGTCTATGGGCACTGAGACAAAATCAGAGGGTGGAGAAACAAAAGAAAGTTCATGCTGAATACATTAAGTACCACCTCCCCCCCCCCCCCCATGCTCCAGGGCCCCATAGCAGCTGAGCCATAATATCCTGTGTCATAATCTGTAAACTGCAGCCATTCTTACACTGTTAATGGTAGGGTTCTCAAACTTTGCACAGTTGTTTCATTTCAATGCAAATTATTGATGCCAAAGACTGCAAAGCTCACAAACTTAGTCATTGAGTAATTGTGTGTTAGGGTTAGAAAAAGTGGGCACAGCCAACACCAGCCAAATACATACCCGGGCAACGCTGGGTCATCAATGGGTGGAGACAAATACAAATTTCACTGGAAAATGTAAACTGCAGCCATTCTTACACGGTTTATGGTAGGGTTCTCAAACTTTGCACAGTTGGTCAATGGGTGACTGGGATTAATATTCAGAAAAGTGGGTGGAGCCTACAAAATCCAACCAAAATTCACCAATTGATTTCCAAGGGGAATATTTAATTGCTGCCATTCTTGCACTGTTAATGGCACAATCCTCAAACCTGGTACAGTTGGTCATTGGGTGACTGTGGTTCAAATTCAGAAAAGGGGTGAAGACACAAGCAGTCAATCAGATTTGTTTCATTTCAATGCAAATTATTGATGCCAAAGACCACAAAGCTTACAAACTAGGTCATTGAGTAATTGAGTAATTCTGTGTTAGCGTTAGAAAAAATGGGAAGAGCCAATACCAGCTAAATACATACCCGGGCAACTCCGGGTTTTCAGCTAATATATACAGTATATATATATATTTTTTTTTTCTCTGCCATGTGCCATGCTACAAGAGACTGAGAGTAACCGCTGGCATCTTAGGCCTTGTACACATGCTGGATACTCCTCAGCAGAGACATTCATTTTGCTCTCACCCCAGAGGTGTAACTATAATTCATGGGTGAAGCAGGTTGTTTTGGCGCACAGCACTTAGCGCTGAGTGATGAAACTAGGTGTCACTATAGCAGCAATGCTATAGTGTGCGGGGTACGCATGGGTAATTCAGGGTTCTGCAATCGCCGGACCCTGAATTGCATCTCCCTTCGAGTAGCGACGACGACTCGGAGAGGAAATAGTATTTTTGGACAAACACTCACACTATGATGAAATATTATAATGAAATAAACACTTGTGTTTTTAGTACTTTATCCTGTGTCATAATCTGTGTCAATTGTCAAATAAATCTTTGATTCTGTTCCTTATCTGTAATCCAACCATGGTTAAAGAGAGCTGCCCCCAGCATCCTCTACAGTTGCTAGCTTGCTGAACAGTGACCAAGAATTTTGCTACCAAGGCTTCCCAGTGGTCCATTTTGCTGAAGCTTGGGAGACCCCGGTCATCAGAGATCGTCATATGTAACCTCACCACCGTTTACATTCTAACTATCCAATACATGATCACTTTCATGATGGTGCAATTTGAGTATTCTCGTAACCTTGATGATTTAAGCTGTATACAAAAAATACTTTGTTGAAAATACAACAGGAAAGACATCATCCACTATTGTATGGTTTATATATATCCGAGACCAAGAATATAGCATGATGATCAATATGGCAAAACTTGTTAATTAACTACTATGAGCAACAATAGTGAATACAGCTCAGTCAATACCCTCTGTATCAAACAAACTTCTTACTAAATCCACTTAAAAGTCCCTCCTTCAGCATCTCCGGCAGAATATGGATTTTCCTTGCGTAATAGATATTCTTTCTGTAATAATCATTTTCCCCCTTCTTTTTTATGTTCGACGTTTTGTCATTTTCAATGTAGTAATGTCTGAATGATGCATCATCCTTCTTCCATTCTGCTTCATTGATGAACATTCCTCTCTTGCAATCTGATCTGCAGCACATATGAAGAATCTAAATCCCGATTTTTACTGCAGACAGTCCCATCAATCCTATGGGGTAAGTATAACCATGTGGATACATTCTTTAATGTTTACTCTTGAGACAACCGTTCATCAGTCCTTCGAGTGACTCATATTTGCAGAAATTGGACTGCCATTACAGAAACTATAATGTAGAGAAAGATGCTATACCGCCTCATATACAACCGTTATCTGCCCAGATTTGTTACTGTGTTCTGCCATCCCTGTACATTCATTTTTTTTATGCTGCATCACACCAAGTCTATATTTGTATGCTGAGACTTTGTTTCATGACTGCTTCTGCGTAAATAAACACCATATAGGGTTAAAAAAGCAGACTAGGGAACAGGCACAAAAGTATACTGTATACATTGTCCTGTGGTTATTCCTGTGCAAGCCTTACCTCCTGTGCTCACTTATTCAACTACATATTAGAAAGTGCAGATACTCTGCTATCAACCTGGTCTGGGAAGGGCTAAAGGCTGAGCAGGATCACCCACCACCAAGCAACCTAGGTAGGTGCTTGCAGCCTACTGGGGGTCAAGGGACACACCTGCCACCCTCTTTGACCCCCTCTCCAGTTAAGTTTACCAAAAAGACCACAAGGTGGCCTGAAATCTACTGCCTTGCCTAGGGCCCTGTTACATCTTAATCCATCTCTGGCTAAAGAGTGCAGGATGTGAAAATGTTAAATGCAGAATTTTGTGGTTGAAGAGGAGAAAGGCTGAGCTGTTGAGAGAAGTAAGGATACAAAGTTCAGAAAAGGTTTACAGAAGACAAGAGTAAGTGTATGTCCAAGTGGATGAACTGGAGGCGGCACTGCAGTGTTTCAAGCTGTATTGCAAAAAAAACCTTTTATTCCACATCAAAAGTGCATCCAACAGGAAAAGTGAAGTATGTCTGACATGCTGGGGTTAGAGCAAGGTGGGAGCTCGGTGATGAACGGAGCAGCAGTTTAGCATCAACAGGATGCTTGTTCACAGCTGCACCAACCATCAATCTGCCAACTTTAACTTCTTTCTACTCATTAAGGCCTTGTTCACACTAGGAATGTTGTTGTCTCCTTTTCAAAGCGCATTGCACTGTGCGCTTTGCAAGGTACAGCTTTTTCCATTGATTCTAATGTATCAAGTTCACATCTATGCGCTGCATTACTGTCCGTTTGAGAAACGTGGCGCTGCATGTGATTGTGCTGTAAAGCGCGTAGCAATGCATGTGAATTGGTGTGCTTTTTAAGCGCATAGAAGCGCATAGCAATGCGCTTTAGAGATGCATTTTTTTACCCCTAATTAAAAAAGTAAAATTTTAAATGAAAACAAATAAGCAAAATGCATGATGAATTAAAATGCATTCAAGTGTAGGTAAAACATGCGTCTGCTTAAAAGAAAAGTGCACAGCAATGTACTGAAATGCGTTAGGAAATGTACATCAATATATGCATGTTTTATCATGCGGTTAAATATGTTTATGAATGAGACCTACTTGTAAGTCCAGCAAGGTGCGGGGCAAGAGAGGGTTGGGAGGGGTCTGTGTATGTTCTCCCCTAGACTAGAGAAGCACAACCCAGTACTTACATCAAGCCATACTGTAAACTTTAAATGTGAGGAGTGTTATTGCCTAAAACATCAAATACAGTCTTTAAGATCACAACGTAAATTATGGAAGACCTACCTACTTATAGCATTGTTTTTTTTATTTTTGCCTTAGTAAATTCATAACACAGTAAAGTCCCAGTTATCTGGCACTGATTGGGATCAGCTAATGCCAAACAAGTGTGCTTTCTGGTTGCTTGAGACTCAATGTTAAAAATAACAGAGAAGTTTATGGTTAGGTGTTAAGAAGCAGAACAGGATTAGTTACGGATAGCCAAGTAAATGAGAAGAAGCACATAAAGCACAGCCAAAAGAACGGTTACAAACCTGGTAGTTGTAACGATCGGTGGGCGCAGAGAGTATCTGATTACCGGTGATCTGCAGTATCACCGAAAATACAGATATATACCAGATTATAAGTGAACTGCAGTCTCACCGATAATCCGATATACAAACTAACCTCTGATCACCCGAGTAGAGTGTAGTGTTTGGTGTAACTGTAACACTAAGAGGACAAGGCCTCAATGCAGTAAGGAGTACTGCACAGATTCCTTCCGCAGACCTGAGCTCTCCAAGACGGGAGGAGTCAGACTGACAGTAGGAAGGGATATCTGAAAGTGACCCTCAGGAGGAAGGATCGCTAACAGAGCGAGGAACCGCCTCTAACGGTAAGGTCGGTTCTCGAGGTCGGACAAGCCAGGTCGTACACACACGGACAGATAAAGTACAGGATCAGGAGGCAAAGGCAGAGTCAAAGTACAGGCAGGGTTCAGCAACGGGGTATCAGAAATATCGGGGTACAAAATCAGGAGGCAGAAGCAGAGTCAAGGAACGAGCCGGGGTTCGGCAACAGAGTATCAGAAATATCGAGGTACAAGATCAGAGTTCAGGAGGATAGTCAAGGCAGGCAGGAAGTCATAACAGATAATCACAATCAAACTAGTACTTTAGCTATCAACAGAATCTATCTTAGTGTAGGATTACAGCTCCAGCTGGTCCCGGCACACTAACGGATCTGACTACGGATCTGGGTGCTCCCACATATGTGATCGCACGCCAGACAAAGAGCAAGTGAACAACCAGCAGTATATATACTCTAGGACCTTTCCAGGACCTCCCTAATTGCTGGTCCAATGAGAGCAGTGGAATTTGTCAGCTGACCCAGCTGGTCAGCCGACACCCTTCTAACTGCTATTTAAACTCTGCCTCTGTGCTCGCGCGCGTGTAAGTCTGAATCTTGGTGGACTATCAGTCCCAGCCACACCAGTACTGTTTTGCAATGTATCTAATGCGGGGGTCGCCTCTGATGTGGATTCCGCCGTTACCAATGCGGATTCCGCCGCACTGCCCATGCGGCATGCGGCGTTTTTTCCGCGTTGTGACGCCATGCTGGACGCGGAAACAGCCGCCTCACCTCGAGAGACGGCGGCTTTTCCGCGTTTCCTTACAGTAGTACAATGTTGGTAAGCACACTATGCTGTTATTCTATTGCTGGAATGTAACATCTCAATTAAGCAGTGCTGAAGCTAAACGTATGCCACAAGAGGGCCCTACACAATATTAGGCAGGTGGTTTTAATGTCTTGGCTGATCAGTGTAATTATTTCTGACTAGCCAAATGCAATTTCCCATATGCAGAAAGATACTGGCTACTGTGTGAAGCAAATCTCCTTTATGGCATTAGAACATTTAGAAGTATATTAGTGCAACTATCATGTCTGGAAAAGTGCACAGCTAGAAGAGCAAGAAGAAGCACACAGGGTACTTACTTATCCTATTAATGTTACTTACAGAAGCTCCTTTGAATTGTTAATAATCAAGTTAAAGCGCGGGTTCCATAAAAATGAATGCAGCCCTACAGCAGACCGTTAATTATTAGAGAGGACGGTTATTTTCTAACATAATGGTATTATTAGGGAAGATAAAAAAGTGACAGAAGCTTTTTGTTGTATAATGTAGAACAAAGCTTAGCGGACATCCCAGCGATGCTTGTTTCAGGCCTGAATGACTGTAATGCTCAGTGAAAGTGTTCTGTGAAGTGTCTCAGTGGTGGCCATAGAATCAGGTTAAATGCATTACGATTCTGTTACCTGCTGTCTCTGGTTTTTGGGCTGGCTGCATACAGTGAAACCGAGGAACCGGCATTACATGGCTGAGTGCAGCTCATTTCTCTGGACTCAGAGCGATCAGATCTTTATTAACACACATTAGTATGTACACATTTTGTCCAGAAAGGAAAATTGTACCCCTGGAACAAATAAAATAATGCTTGCAGTCAGTGGCATTATAACAAAGCTGGCCATTATTTTAACTTTAAAGTTGCTTTGTTTAACTTTTTATTGTGGTATTGGGTGTTATTTTACTACCCCCCCCCCCCCCCATTCTCCATACATGAATGCTCCCATGTTGTTCTGCCAGCATTTCAGGGCAGCTATATCCTATCTTATAGAGCTAGAGGAGTGGCAACTCCAGCAGGCTGGTGGATCTGTTCAGGAACAATATTGTTATCAGCAGAGATGGATTAAGATGTAATGGAGCCATAGGCGAGGAAGTAGCTTTGGGGCCCCTTTGTGGTCCTTTTGGTATGCTGAAGTGGAGAGAGGTCAAATAGGGTGGCAGGTGGGCCCTTTGAAACCCACTGGGCCCCAGGCACCTGCCTAGGTTGTCTGGTGGGTGATCCTACTCTGGTTATCAAGCTACTTCCCCACCAAGAAGGAAGCAGCTATAGTGTGCACCCCCCCCCACCCCTGCAAGGGTAATTCAGGGTTCCAGCAATTGCCACTTGCCAGACCCCAAATGATTTCTTCCTCTGAGTTGCTATGACTTGGAGGGGGAATAGTATTTAACGTCAGGATTCGAGCAGCAGCAGGGTGAGCCGGCATCCAGACCCTCCTGCAACTCACCGGATGCAATATGATACATAAGCTCTCAGAAAGCATGGAGTAACTGCGTTGCCTTCATATCCTGCTGACTTCAGGTGTACTTTCAACACCATCAAACTGGAGAAGTGATTGTGTGAAATGACCCCTACAGAGACACAGCAATAATAATCTGACAAAGTTTCTAATCTCTCCCAACACTAGAAACACACTGTTTATTTGTTGCTGTCTGTGCCCCTGCTCTAGATATTTCCCCTCGCCCCCTATGTTTTGTGATACCCATGCAATCCATCAGCAATAAAAAAAAACCTGGGAGATATTTCAAATATACTTTACCCTTTGTAATTCCCTATGGGAAAAACAATTGTGTAGAGATAAACATCAAAGATAATCCTTCAGTAGTAACTATGGTTACTAAATGGTGGTCCAATCAGATCCATTTATGATCCATTCTTAATATTTGCATATTTGTTGCTCCATGCGAACAGAAAAGCTATTTTATAGGAATATAAGCAATACTGATCTCACATTCTAGGCAGAAGTCACCAATCTTTTGGCTCACATTAAATGTTTCCATCACTTATATTTCAGTGTTATTTCTCCTAGGGAAACCAAGCGATTATACTCGAAGAAATCATTAAACAACATTCCATAGTAATTTATTTCTCTATGCCAGACGAGAAATTGCCAAATTGCCACTAAAAGAAAACCTCACATCTGGCCTTCTAAGATAAATTATATAGAAACTATAAATGGAGCACCCGCATACAGTATATATATATATATATATATATACACATATACAAATATATATATATATATATATATATATATATATATATATATATATATATATATATATATATATATATATATATATATATATATATTGTAATCACTATAAAAATAGAAATAAATACTTCAGATACACCTACAGGAAAACTTTGATTTCAAAAGACTGAGTGCCAAAAAGAATAACATATGCCATTTACACCTTTTTAAAATGTTTTACTTTTTA